>NC_090924.1:760164223-760764223 GCF_040938575.1 Ambystoma mexicanum | reverse complement strand
TACCTTCTTTTTTCAACAGACCCAAAGAATGCCTACCAAAAAGCAAGTCTGTAGAAAAGTACGCAGAAATAGAGCAAATGAAAATAAAAGTGTCCAAAATAAGCATCCATCTCTAGAAGAGTTTGTACAAAAAAGTTCAAACAAAACAGCTAATACAGTCATTTAGCGAAATAAAACAAGCTTCCAGTACAGAAACATTGCCTGTTCTATCAAAATGTCGAAACAGTAAATGATTAACAAGAATTCAGCTATCACTACTGCTAAAACTGCTCCTATAAATCTTGATATAGTAGCAAGTAACCATACCAAAAAAGTATTTTAGCAAAAATGTTCTGCCACAGAGTCCTTCAAAATCTTATAGAACAGGAGACAAATCATGCACAACCCTTAAAACCTACCGTAGAAAATTAATCTTAGAAGCTTTGATAGACAGTGCAAGCCGTCTCAAAAGAAAGTTATTTTTTTTAGTGTTAAACAGAATGAAACCACTAACAAAATGAACTACTAAATTACAAAAAAAGACTTCTCAATAAACGGAATGTCAACACAAATAACTTCTTAAATATCTGTGGAGGTGAATGGAGGCACACCACGAGCACAGAACCATATTTTAATGAAGAAGCATACAAACAAAACCAAACAAACACAATTGCCATACATAGCAGTGGACGAGGTTATGAAAAACTTAATAATACCATAATGCAAAAAGTAAAACTGCTTACAAAAATATCCCCAGAAAACTCAGAATTACCTCTCCATTAGACTGAACCAGAACGTCCAGTATAGAAATGGTCATGCACGTCAATGTGTAACATTCCCAAAAAACCTTTCAAGTTTTTACGCCAGTTCCTCAATCAGTATGTGAAAGACAAAGACAAAATCAAAATGAAACTGCTGCAAAATATGGATACCAGTCCAGTGCGCAAATACACACGACTACAAGGACATTCATTAGCCTGCATTTCAGGACCTATTTGCAAAAGCACCATCCATCATATCAAAATGATATCAACACATCATTCAACTATACGAAATCTAGTCTATACCCTGTACTATGTTAAAAGTCCTGTTTTAGCACTAGCCAATTTAAATAAGAGTCTTCTACATGGTACAGCCAAAGACCTACTCGAAGAAATCGAGCATATCCAGAAAAAATATTTTAGAAGTGAAAGCCACTTACAAAATGCAATAGCTTTACAACAGACTAGCAACAATTCTACATATGGCAACCCTCTACTACACACATACAAAAAAGAAATACTAAAATTTAAAAGTACATCCGCTGAAGTACCAAACCATGTGTGTGTGTGTTGCCGCAGAACTTTTTATAAAAGTAACACAGAAACTATAGATGTAACATACAAAATAGAAGACAATAAAGATTCCAAATGGTTTGAATTAGCTCTCTACCTTATAGCAGAAAACAAATACAAAATAACTGGCCCCTTAATAATTTGCAGTTACTGCACTACAAAACTTGACAACAACCAAACTCCTTCACGGGCTATCACAAATAAATTGCAATTATTCCCAATACCAAAACCTCTCCAACAACTCAATTTATATGAGAGCATCATAATTCAAACAGTGCACCCATTTCAAGCAATAATACGCCTTCAACCGAAACCAGCAAAATTACCTCCCTCTGAATTGGTGAAAGGCATTAATCGCAAAGTAGTTTAATTACCATTAGATCTAAAAGAAAATGTGCACACTCTGGGAGTGCAACGTCCAATAGAGCAATCTTTAATTGTCTTAGTAAATGGTGTACCTACAAAAGACAAAAGAAATTGGCAACAACTCGTAGACTTACATAAAGTTAGACAAGCCTTGCAATATCTAAAAGACAATAATGAATACAACAAAGAAATAAATATTGAAGAAAACTTAAGGGAAACAACTGAAATAATTCAAGAGTCACCAGAAACGAGTCAATTTGTACTTCTAGATCCTGCTACAGTATCCAATATTTTACACCATTATACATATTCCACCTACTCTTTGAAAGTGAACTAGCAACTCTGTCATGGAGTTGCACACACATTGAAATCAGGAATCCACTTTCAAAAGATGTCAGCTACACAATTAATACAAAAAGTGCAAGAAAACGATGAGGTTTTACATTCAAGCATTACAAATCTGTTTGCAAACATGCGTGGTACGAAAGAGTACGGGTTCCAATGTCATGGAGATGTACGTTGTATGATAAGAAACCTTGGCCCACCCACTTGGTTTGTTACATTAAGTTGTGCAGAATATTCATGGGAAGATTTGCATGATTTCCTATGCATATCAAACAAAAACAAAACAAACATAGATATACTAACACCTGGATAACTTTGCTCTCTAGATCCTGTTAATGTTTCAAGATATTTCCATCATCGTTTCCTTGCTATGCTACACTTTATTTGGAATAAAACTGTTCCTCCCCTCGGAGAAGTGCAACACTTCTTTTGGAGAAAAGAATACCAAGCCAGAGGAGCACCACATTATGGATGCTCCTAAACTTGGTCAAGACAGTGATGCCACTGTTTTACAGTTTATTGAAAAATATGTCACTTGTGAAATTCCATTGGAAGCAACAAATAGTGATCTTCATGCACAAATTGTACAATTTCAAAGACACAAATGTGGCAAATATTGTCGTTGCAAATACAAAAACAAAGGGAAATACTACACCAAATGCCGCTTTGGTTTCCCTAGACCAGTTACAGAAACAGGTGAAGGGAACAACTTCATGTCTTCAGTTAGACATAGGCCCTCATTACAACCCCGGCGTGAACCAATGGCGCTATTAGCGCCATGGTTAACTCCGGTAATTTACCGATTCCGCCATGGTGAAATGGGGAATTACCACCCCATTCCAAGGTTGGCGGGGCGGTAATTCCCCATTTACCATTCGCCCTTCCCCATTCCCGTTTTTGCCCCATAGGGCTCAATGGGAAAGGGGAAGGCAGTAATTATGGTACCACAAATTGTGGTACCGTAATTACCTTCAAGGTCCCTTCGCGGGTTCCTACCTTAACGGCTGGTCCAGACCATCCGTTAATGTCGGGCGCCGCAAAGGCACCTCGTAGTAAGGCATTAAGGGGTTAACGGAACCGCAACCTTTTACGGCGCCATTAACCCCTTAACGCCTGGGTCGTAATGACCCTAATAGTGTTAAAGGTAAATCACCTAAAAAAAATATTACATAAAAAGAACAGAAGAAGCAAATATATATCAATGATTACAATGCATTCATTGCCCTTTTATGGAATGCAAACGTAGATGTGCAGTACATTGCAGACAATTCCACTGCAGTTGCACGATATGTTACAGCCGACTTAACAAAAGCAGAAAAAACAGAGCTTCAAGACCGCTGGAATTAACCTATCGTTGGACAAAACACTATCTCAGAAATTGTTCAGCTTAGGCATAAAAATGCTCTCTCATAGAGAATGTGGCTCCTATGAAGCTGCAGATTGTTTATCCGGTACTGCTTTGTATGGAAAATCTGAAAATATAGTATGGCTAAGTCTTGGTCCTGCTAAATCTAGAAAAAGAGTTCTCAAATCATATGACGACATAGAAACAATAGCAAAAAATGATCCCAAAAGCCAAGACATTTTGAAAAACAATTTACTAGACACATACTACCCAAAACAGGAGTACCACTTTGGAAACCATGTGTCTATACCACATAGCCCAAAACTTCACATACAAAAATAATATAAAACCTGATGAAAAAAAGGTATATATAGAGTGACAAATTGGCAGCTTAGTGAAATTTATCAAACCAAGCTTAATTAACCATATAAAATTGTCATTAAAAACTCCTTAACATAAAGAACTAGATTACATCTCCATGCTACAACTTTTTAAACCATGGAGAAAGGAAGAAGAGATACTAGAATCTATGACTCCCATGAAGACGCTTTGAAAGCAAATGAAAGCACTATCACTGATGTAAACTTTACACAATACAAAACAATGTTGCACAATGAACAGCAACACGAAGAAGAACTCCAGGCCCAACTAGATAAGGACACTCCCGACAGTAGTCAACCTTCTGTAACAGGAAGCCAAGAACCACTGGGACAGCCACTAATAGCAAATGAGGCAGAATTAGCTATGACAGAAGTAGAGAACACCATGTCTCACTATAAAGAAGATACAGAAGACTTAACTGTACTACAATCAAAATTGAACGAAGAGCAGCGTACCATTTTTCAAGAAGTAAGAAAACAAATTGCACATGGTGTACAACATGAAAATAAAAATGTACCTGCCAAAATTACAAACCTATACTACTATACGTCAGTGGTGAAGCTGGTTCAGGCAAAACATTCTTAATCAGAATCATCAGCAAGTTCCTTCAACAATTGACAAACAACAAACTGTCAGCTGTTGTAACTGCCTCCACAGGTTTAGCTGCCTACAACATAGGCGGTGTCACTTTACACTGATTACTACTCCTTCCAGTAGAACACCAAAACAAATTAGAATATTATAAACTTTCTACAGAAGCTGCAATGGAACTACACAGAGTGCTAAAACAAATGAAAATGCTACTAATAGATGAAGTGAGCATGGTCTCCAACCTAATGTTGGCTTTGATTAACCTCAGATTACAAGAAGTACTTAAAACAAACTACGAAGAGCTCTTTGGAGAAAAACACATTGTTTTCAGAGATCTTCTTCAATTGAGACCAGTGAAAGGTGAACCTATTTTTAAAACCTTAGGACACAAACTCTGCTGTAAAACTGTTGGAAGCATAGGAAATGTCAACCTTTGGCAACATTTCCAATACAAAAAATTAACAGAAAACATGTGCCAATTTGCAGACCTCACTTACGCCAACATTTTAAAAAGTATTAGAGTTGGTTTACTATCTCAAGAAGCACAAGTAATATTAAAAACCCGGCACATCCATGCACTTTATGGCCATAACTCATGTTCTACTAATGTCATGGAACAATTAGCACACAAAAATGTCAATTGTATGTCCTTAATGCCAACTCTTGCAAGCTGTTCCAAATTCAACGAAACAATGTTGAAAAAAGAAATGCAACCAATAATTGAAATTTGCTCCACAGGCAAAATGGACGTACATGGTATGACACTACCCATGTGTCAACAAGCCACAACAAGACTAAATACCTTAGAAAATAATTCTATCTCCAACACAGGTGGTTTGGAGAAAATATTAAACTTATCTTTAAACTGTAGAGTAATACTTAAACGTAACTTTGACGTGGAGCAAGGACTAGTTAATGGAGCACTAGGTACAGTTGTTGGCTTTCAAACATACCCACGTGACAACAATATTCAGTTTTTAAATATTCTCTTTTACAAACTTTCAGAAGTAAAAAGGATAGGGCGCTCAACAGCTCGATTCCTTCTTTTCAAAGACATGTATGTACGCAGAGAACATTTTTCTCTAACTCTAGCACACTCAGTCACCATTCACAAATCACAAGGACTTACCCTAGATAAAGCATTGATAGATATTGGGAACACAGTCTTTAAAGAAGGCATGAGCTATGTAGCACTATCACGCTTACGTACACCTGATGGTTATTTCTAATAAACTTTGATGCAAGTAAAGTAAACGCTGATATTCCTTGCATTTTAGAATACAATAGACTATGTTCACTATAGACCCCATCTAAAAACATGTCCTGTTGCACAAAAAGGAAAACATTGTAAAAGAAAACACATTCAAACAGAAATGCAACCAGATCTCACTGCAAATCCTAAATCCTCCAAAGAGAGTAAAAGAAGCTAATACTTCATCAATTACCACAACCAAAGAAGAATCTATTACTCAAAGTAACTCAGGTGCTTCTCCAAAGAAGCAACACGCACTCCGAAAAAATGACTTGGACACAGAACTATCTGGTCCATTCAAATTTTCTAATATAACTGGTGTAAATTGGTACGCAAATGTAGCAATCAATATTCTATTTCAATTGCCACCGATAGTTGACAACATTTACTTACACAGTACAGACCAATTGTGTTTGCAAATGTTAGTCTTTCATAGAAACACAACCAACAATCCTGACAACACATATAGTGTTCATGGAATAAGACAAGAACTGGACTACTGTGCTGGAATGGTGAAATTCACTATAAACTCATAAGAAGATCCACAAGAATTTCTAATGTACTTACTACAAGTACTGGAAAACAAAAACATACCTATAAATGAAATCTTCCGGATTTCATACATGTGGAAACATAAATGCACTCTCTGCAACAATGTGGCACAGGAACAAATCCCTAATGAGCGCTTTGTGTATGTATCCATAGCTAATTGTGAATCCATTCCATTTCAGCAACTTGTACAAAATACAAACCATGGTATATTATGTACTACCTGCAATTCAGATAATTGCTCCACCTTACTAATACAAACACATAGTAAATACGTAATATTAATGCTTCTACGTTACAATGCAGATGATACCAAAAACAACTGCAAGCTGACTGGATTCACACATTGTCAAGTATCGCTCCGTAAGAAAACCTTCACAACAATAGGTATAATCTACCACGCAATGCCACAACCAATGCAGGTCACTACAATGCATATTAAAAAAGAATTGTGGATGGTTCGAATGTAATGATAGTACCATTACTCTAAAGCACAGACTACCAGCAAATCTTATAAATGCTTATTTAATCTTCTTAAAACCAAAAAATTTAATAACTAATCTGTATTTAAACATTAACAAAACTTCAATTCGAAAACTATAAACAGTTAGAATGCGTTAACAGGTATGTAACAACCAAACAAGGAGAGGAGCGCCTGATACCTTTATTGAAATATTTGAAAGGAACTTGGGGTTGGTCACCCTGAGTTACCTGGGGGCAACCAGACATGGACTCCCTGCTCACTGTGCTCAGAGAGGCACAGCTTCACCTCACTGATGAGGCCCAACAAGGCTGAAACACGTGTATGGGGTTGCTGGTGGTACTCTTGTTCAGAGCGGAATTTCCATAGCATTCCGGTGCTGGACTGCCCATCTGTGCGGGACAAAGACTGATATGCAAATGGTTATTTCCCATCTGTGAAAGGTACAGTGAGCAAAAAGCGTGTGCTGCAAACTCTCATCTCAGAACAGTTTACCATGCCGTGTCCTTTCTGGAGAGGAGCGCCTGCTAACTTTTTTGAAATATTTGAAAGGAACTTGGAGTTGGTCACCCTGAGTTACCTGGGGGCAACCAGACGTGGACTCCTTGCTCACTGTGCTCAGAGAGGCACAGTTTCACCTCACTGATGAGGCCCAACAAGGCTGAAACACGTGTATGGGGTTGCTGGTGGTACTCTTGTTCAGAGAGGAATTGCCATAGCATTTTGGTGCTGGACTGCCCATGTGGGCGGGACAAAGACTGATATGCAAATGGATATTTCCCATCTGTGGAAGGTACAGTGAGCAAAAAGCGTGTGCTGCAAACTCTCATCTCAGAACAGGTTACCATGCCGTGTTCTTTCTGGAGAGGAGTGCCTGCTACCTTTTTTGACAAATAAGTCAATACCACTAATAACTAATCTGTGCATAAACATTAATAAAACTTCAATTTAAAAACTATAAACAGTTAGAATACACCAACAGGTATCTAACTGCCCCAAGATTCTATAACAATCAAACAGATATATCAATTCCACTAAATTAAAACAAGAAATAAACAGTTAGAATACGCCAACAGGTATCTAACTGCCTCAAGATTCTGCAACAACCAAACAGACAAATCAATACCACTAAATTATAAGAAGAAATAAACAGTTAAAATATGCCAACATGTATCTAACTGCACCAAAAATCTGCAACAACCCAACAGATAGATCAGCAACCTGAGAATATAAATAAAAAACTAAAACCAGTTAAAATTCAACAACAGGTATGTAACAATCTGCAAAGCGCCAACCGATAGAACATTAGCCAGAAACAACAAGTGAACACTGAAAACAAACAAATATACTGTAGCATAACAACATTTTTTTAATCCAACATGGATCTTTTTTCCCACAGACCCAATGATTTAAAAAACAAACACAGAAACTGAGCAAATTGCACAGTACACTGGTTTGTAAACTACTAAATATGAGGGTCGAATAAAAGCTGTAATGTCTATTTTGCAATGTAATAAGTCTTTATAAAATACCTATACTAACATAATATTTTCTTTTATCACAGAAATTGAAAAGAATATCTGCTCCAGTTACCCAACTCATGAAAAAAAATATCGAATCACAAAAAAAACAGTAAGTATATTCTAATAGAACACATAAAAACTGCTGCATAACAAAACCATTGAAGCAAACATCTAACCATACACCACAATACAAAATGTTTACTTCCATGGATATGTTATACTGCAGTTCTTGTTACCAAACTCTACAATCTTAATGACATGACATAGCCAAAGCTTCACATACAAACTATACAAATCAAACAGTACACAAACTGTAGATTTGCAAATATCTGGTAGATATTCGATTCTATGGGTGTCTATGGGTGTGATATGCTGTGGTGGTTGTCGCCAGGGCCTAGAGTCTTGGGTGCATGGCCTATGGCCTATGGCCTTCGGCCATGCACCCAAGACTCTAGGCTGCATCACTCGAAGAGCGTGTATGTTCTACAAAGGGGGAAAAGGCACACTTGGTTAATGGAGAGCCGACAAGCGCGGGTGACTGACAACTATAACCAAAAGTTTGTGGGGCGTGGCCTGATGTCCACGGAGTGAGGACGCGAGCTCCCTGAGCTCCGTCTGGGCCGCAGCAGTCCGATCCTTTTCTAGGTGATTCAGCCCACAGACACCGCATCCGAGGAGATCCACCGGCGGCCGAAGCGGGAGACCTTGTCTTCCACCCAACCCCGACGAAAATCGGGGCCTGAGAAGCTTCTACCGCGACCCGGCGCTGGCTCCCCCTTCTTCCCGGGCGAGGCACACAAGATGGCGGCCGCCTAGCGCTGATAACCCAGCGGCTCGCACTGGATCCGGGAGCCAGCGACTCGCTGACACGAGCAGTCCCACCCTGCAGTCGAGTGCACCCCGGCTCGGGCCTCTCGAGGGCACCGTTAGGACCCGGTGCAGCAGCCAAGAAAGGCCAGAAGGAAGATCGCTACGCGGCCGATAGACACGGGGGAGAGGGTGGCGACGGCATCAAAGAGGCAAGATGGCTGCCGCGAGGAACAAAGCCAAGCACGCTACTCTGGACCCCTTTGTAACATCCAAGCCTACTGCTCAATCCACACCGAAGACCTCACCAGCACAAGATGCCCCTGGGGATGAGACCAGACATAATCAAGTGCTTGAGGCGATCGCGGCCCTGAGGACATTCATCGATACGAAAATCGGGGAGGTTAAGACGGACATACAACTTATCAGGCAAGATGCCCGCAACTTAACGGAGCGCGTCACCATAGTCGAATCCTCCCAGAAGGACATCTCAGATGAGACGACGTCTCTACAGAAAGAGGTAGCGGACCTCAAACGGAAAGTGCACTTCTTGGAGGCGAGATCCGAAGAAGCAGAGGGTCGGGCCAGACGGAACAATATCAGGATCCTGGGCGTACCGGAGGGGTCGGAGACCATGGATCCGACGGCTTATGTGGAATCCCTGATACAGCAGGAAGTAGGGGTGTCGAAACTCTCGCAGGGATTCGCCATTGAAAGAGCTCATAGTTCCCTCCAGAAGCGCCCCCCGCCTGGATCCTACCCCCGCCCCATCATTGCCAAGGTCCTCAATTTCCGCGACCGAGAGGTGATCCTGAAATTCTCGAGGGAAGGAGGTATAATCGAGCGGAGTGACTCGAAGATTACCATCTACCCCGACTATACCCAATCGGTGCAGAGAGCAAGGAATTCCTTCGTCCCCATCAAGGCCCAGCTGAGGACACTGAACATAAAATACATGCTGCTCTATCCATCACGACTAAAAGTAATCCACAATGGGCGGGCAATATTCTTGGAATCACCAGAAGCGGCCACTATGTGGATGGAACATAATAACCTTGCTGAGGCTCCCAAAGAAACCACGCTAGAGGAACGCACTTAGCACGCCCAAAAAGCTGACCGCATACTAACGCGGCTGGAGCACCCATTTCTTTGGTATTATACTCCAAACCGAACCGAGGCTATACCAATACTGAAGCAAAACTACCACATCAGAACGCTAAATGACTGCGGGCTCACTCGACCTCCCGCCCATGGACACAGACCACAGACCCACCGTTGACCAGTGCAGACCTCTTTCCTGCACACAACCACTCGCGCCAGAGACCTGGACTAGGTCGGACGGCGCGAGGGCCCCCGAGCACTCCACCCCGGTGGCTGAAGCTGGGTGCATTAGTTTCAGTTACTTGTTTCAAGTTGTTACTGTTATGACTGTCCCAACCCGGATGAATAAAGATTTCCTGGGCCTGGGTGGGCCTACCCACCCCACACAAATGGCTCATCACCCATCCTACAATACGGCTCATGCAACATTGGGAGAAGGGGTGGTACACCCCTCATCGAGGAACCCACTTATGCAATGGCAGCAAGACTCAAGCTAATTACATGGAACGTTAGAGGGATGGGAACATACATAAGAAGAAACCGGATCTTTTCTTATCTAAAGAGGAAAAAAATATCATTGGCCCTCCTGCAAGAAACACATCTCACCCTGGAGGCCACAGACAAAATCCTGAAATACTGGGGAGGCCAGGGCAGCGGCGCATCCTTCTCAAAGTACGCAAGAGGAGTCTATACATGGGTGAGCCCGGACACACCATTTCAACAAATGGGAACGGAGCTGGATAAAGAGGGCAGGTATGTCATAGTGTGGGGCATGCTTGAGAACACTCCCCTGTGTATAGTAAACTCGTATTTTCCCCAGCACAACATACCCTCACACATCAAGGACCTATGCGCTAAATTGCTGCACTACCGAGAGTATACGTTCATATGGGGGGGGGACTTCAACTCTATTATGAACCCGGAACTGGACAGATCGACAGCTCCACGCATGCCCCATAGCGCCTCTCCTGGGGCCCTCCCCAGGATGGTGGCAGACCTACACCTGACGGACATTTGGAGAGACCTCCACCCCTCGGATAGATCATATTCATTCTACTCGGCTCCCCACAGCCTCCACACGAGACTGGACTACGTTTTCATCGCCAACGAACTAACCCCGCAAGTTGAATTGGCAGAATACATGGGCAGAACAATATCTGATCACTCCCCCTTGTTGTTGCAGCTCTCCCTCAAGGGCCCCCGCCCCCCCATCCCGACGTGGCGCATGCCATCAGATGCCTTGACCGACCCAGCATTCAAGGAAACCCTAAGAGAAAAGCTGGAAGAATACTTAGCGATAAACAAGGGTTCGGTCGAGAAGTGGAGCACGCTTTGGGAGGCGCTGAAAGTAGTGACAAGGGGGGAGATAATCGCCGAGGCGGGCGGGATCAGGCGACAACTGAGGAGAGAACTGGAGGTTGTGGAGGAGAGAATAAAGCGACTTGAAAATGGCGCCCCACCAACCACCGAAAGGGAGGCTGAACTGAAACTGATCAGAGAGGATGGCAGGGAGGCATGGGAAAGACTCTCGAAGTTTGACTTCTCTGTGCGCACCTCGAAGGCCCACAGGGAAGCTGACAAACCGGGCAGAATACTTGCATGGCTATGCAGGAAAGAGCACCCGAGACAGGCCCTCAAGGAGATCAAAGATACGAATGAAAAGACCTGCAGAACACGACAAGAGATCAATGATACCTTCACGGAATTCTACAATGACCTATACACTCATGAGACGAAGGTCCCCATAGCAGATATAAAGGATACGCTGGCTGAGGTGGGATTGCCTAGGCTGAGCCAGGAACAACAGGACAAACTTGGGGAGCCTATCACGGTGGAGGACATCACAGATGCAATCAGATCCCTCTCCACAGGCAAGGCTCCTGGCACAGATGGCCTCATCCCAGAATTCTACAAGGCCTACGAGGGGATCATCTCTCCTATACTACACGCAGTATATACGGAGGCATATGAGTCGGGCACTCTCCCTAACACTATGAGAGAAACCCTCATCGTCCCGATGCTCAAACCAGGCAAACCAGCCGATAGATGTGACTCATATCGCCCACTGGCACTCCTAAACTACGACGGCAAGATATTGACGACCATATTGGCTAAAAGGCTCTCGAGGGTGATCGGTTCCCTGGTACATGAGGACCAGAATGGCTTCGTTCCGGGGCGTAACACCTCCGCCAACCTCAGGAGGCTCCAACATATCATTTCACAGACGTCCGAAAGCGAGGAAGATCTAGCAGTACTCTCACTGGATGCCATAAAAGCCTTTGACTCTATTTACTGGGAGTGGCTGATCGAAACCCTGAGGGAGTTTGG
This sequence comes from Ambystoma mexicanum, assembly GCF_040938575.1. Classification (NCBI taxonomy): domain Eukaryota; kingdom Metazoa; phylum Chordata; class Amphibia; order Caudata; family Ambystomatidae; genus Ambystoma; species Ambystoma mexicanum. Next base: position 760,751,841 of record NC_090924.1, on the reverse strand, counting down.
ACTTGGCGAACACTTCATCCGCTGGATAGAGGTCCTGTACAGCGACCCATTGGCAAGAGTTAAAACGGGTGTCATGATATCGAGGGCCTGGCCCATCCAGAGGGGTACCAGACAGGGATGCCCACTGTCTCCAATGCTGTACATTCTAGGCCTGGAGCCGGTGGCAATATACTTCAGGAAGCAGTTCTTTGACGCTGGCATTAACATTGGAGGATCAGACAACATCATCTCGTTATATGCCGACGACGTCCTCCTATATCTGCGCGACCCCTTGGAGAATGCCCCGATTGTATTGGATGTTCTGGACAACTTTTCAAGATACTCGGGGATAAGATTTAGCAGGCAGAAGTCTTGCGCGTTCCCACTAGCAAGACTGAAAAATAAACCTGAGGAGGAGCTTCCTGAGATCGGGATCCATTGGCAGGTGGACACTTTTCGATACCTAGGCCTCAACATCACACATTCACCAATATCCACCCACAAAGCCAACACGGAGGCCGCAATGGGCGGAGTGCAGAGATCCATACAGTTCTGGTCAAAGCTCCCGCTCTCCATGATGGGGAGGGCGGCGATAGCTAAAATGATAATCCTCCCCAGGTTCCTCTACTATTTCACCAACGTGGTGTATTACATTCCCCCACCCTTTTTCAGGACACTCGACTCTCTGATCAGGGACTTCCTCTGGGGACGAGCCCGGCACCGACTCACACTGAATACCCTCACACTCCCTTACGCCGAGGGCGGCATTCAGCTCCCCGACTTCCAGAGATACTTTCTGGCGGCTCAGTCGACACACCTGGCAAAATGGCTCTCAGATGAACCTTCAGCTGAGCTAGAACTTCTATCCCTCTCCTCTTCACCGCTGTATCCCAAGGAGCTACTCTGGAACCCCCGACTTGGACCCCCCAACCCACCCACTATGCTAGAGGTTGGAAGGCGGGTATGGAACAAGGTGAGATCCATGGCGGGCCTGCAACGCTCTTATACACCCGACACCCCCATGATGACGGATGTCTGCAAAACCTCCACCGACCTGGCAACTATGAGGAGATGGGAGAACCATGGTCTCTACACATGGGGGGACATGTTTCATGATGGCCTCTTCAGGGACTTCGAGTCGCTTCGAGAAGGAGAGGGACTGCCACTGGGCCATTTCCTCTGGTACCAAAGGGTGAGACATGTGGCCAGAAAGAACTGGGTCGCATGGCCTGAGGAACCAGAAACTCACCCCCTCCTGAGAGAAATGTACGACGTTGGTGACGGATGGAGACCGACGTCCAGGTTGTACACTCAATTGAACAATCGACCCAATCCAAAGAGCGCCCGGCTGAAGGTAAAATGGGAGGCAGACCTCCGGACTGAAATCACAGAGGCCGAATGGGCGAGAGCCCTGATATATCCAAAGGAGGTATCCAGAAACGCCAGGTTTAGACTGATCCAACTGAACGTACTCTACAGAACGTATATGACCCCTCACCGGATATCCACGTTCACCAACAAAGCGGACTCAAGGTGCCCCTGGTGCTCCTCAGACCTGGCGGACATGATTCACATGTTTTGGACCTGTTCCAAATCTCAGAAACTCTGGCAGGCCGCTGAATGGACCTGCAGGAATGCTGGCCTAGAAACTTACGAGTGGACACCCAAGGAGTGCCTACTGGGCACCTACCCGAGACTTGGTAAAATCAAACACTTGACGAAGCTTATGGATATGGCCTGCCTTCTAGTTAAGAGAACAATTGCCATGGCCTGGAAGGCCCCAGCGGGCCCCAGGTATGACCCCATGATCAGGGAAATGGAAAGATGGACTACGGCTGAGACTGTAGCCTGGGAGGAGGGAAACAGATGTGGCGGCGACGATGTGAGCAATGTGCTGGAGGCCTGGAAAGCCCTCCTTAGAGACATGGTCTTTGCAACGAGCTACAAACCTCCTTGAACCCATCCCCCTTGCATCCTAGAAAGCAACAGACACTACAGATTAGCCCACCACACCCAAGGGCTCCACCCACCAACTGTACTGAGGGAGCAAAGCTGATACCCGCCTCCGGACCCACTCCCCGAACCTGGCGACATTGATTAAGAAACCACACCGAGAGTTGGGACAGTCACTGTTACTGTTATTGTTATTTCTTTTCTCTTCTTTTCCCTTTCTTCCTTAGTTTGTTTTGCTCTTTATTAATAGTTTTGTTGTTGGTTATAAGCTGATCATCACATCACATTTACGCCAGTTATTGCATTTTAAATGTAACTGCTTTCAGAATCTTATCCTTGTACAAGTTTATTCACAAATGCCAATAAAGACATTTAAAAATAAATAACCAAAAGTTTGCAACTTCGCATGTATAACTGCGAGAGGTCACTTACCTGAACAAGCGATTCAGGGAAGAAACACGTGCATGAAATTGTACTGCTACCGGAAAGTGCTTCAGGAGAGCACTAACAGGGAACTGCTTATAGCAGAAGATCGGAACCAGAGGTGCTACCGTGCCAGGTGATCACAGCCACACTGGAACTAGACGCCCTTGAATTCAGAGCACTTGCTGGATGCCATATTGGAAAGGGGTCCAACACAATGACTAAATATAGAATAATGAAGAAATGAAGACTGAAACGGAGGAGTAAAATACCAGAAGGTGTTACAAGTGATTGATAATAGAGTACAGTACTAAGGGGGGGAGGAACGTTGCCCTCAACTATCTACTGATAAGGAGGCATGCAATTGGCTGTTTAATAACCAAAGATTGATTGGCTAATGCCTAGCCCAGAATAATAAGAGGGATGTGCAATCATTTCATAAGATCGGACAAAACGAATATGGAAAGCAATGGTGGCTATGTCTAAAATCGCAGCAATGCGGTGCTAGCCCACATTTTCGGTATTTGGAAAAAATTCAGAACATGCAACATGTGTCACTGCAAGAAAAAAGAAAAACTCCCTAAATGCAAATTACTTTAGCTATTTTAAAGATGCATAGTGTTTATCACTGCAAAAGAAAAAAAGCTCATGAAAATTACTTTAGCTATTTTAAAGATACATGATACCTTTCCTTTTTAAAGACAGATGCTAGTTTTGCCTTGTTTCCAGAGAGCTTCCTTAGAGACAGTCATCCAAGATGGCTGCCTCCATGGAAGCGCTCAGAAATTCAACGAGTTCCAAGATGGACAGGAATGGGTGTAATTATCCATAGGGATTACATTGGCTAGGGGCAGGGAATGTGTGGGATTAGAACTCTGTATCCCTCCCCAAATGCCATCTCCATTGGAAAAGCATTACAGACCCTCATTCAAAGCCCATATTTGAAGCTCTTATGTTAATGGCAATAGTTTCAGCTTTAGAGGTAGCGCTTTCAGTGCCACCTAATAGCCCAAAGTAAAAATTCACAAGCTGCCTCTGGATTTAAAGTGACATTGCCGGTATAGATAGGTTGTCCTATCTATGGCATTTACTTTATTTACCCTAGAGAACCAACTGTAAATTGCAATGCTTTTTACCTAAATGTTTCCAAAAATGTTGCATATTTCAGCATATGAAATGGTATTCATAACGCGCCTATACACAAGTGTTTCCAGGCGCGACAAGGCAAGGGAGGGGGAACAGAGGGAGGACAAATATAACGATCTTACTAGGCCTAGTGACATTGAGATCGCAAAAAGTGCAGGGGAGCGGGTAGGGGAGAAGTGCAGAGGGGAAGAAGGATGGGCAAGTGTGGGTCGTGGAATCAATACAACAAGTAGTGAAGCCAACAGGTGGCAACTGCGAGTGTTAAAAGTGCAGACAACAGGTGTCTAATAAGTGCAGGAAGGGGACTTTAGGGTTACAGATACAGACCACAGTGCAGGGGATGCCAGGAGGCAGTGCAGGTGTGCAACTGGATGGGCAGGGACCTGGGCCAGAGTTCAGAGGGTAGCCAGGTGACCAGTGCGGTATCAGACAGGGGATCAGCAGGGGAGAGGAAGAGAGTAAGGCAGAAGCAAAGAGGAAGATCTTGAGGTGCTTCAGGAACCGGAGATGATTCTGCTCAAGTTTCAGAGAGGCAGGGAGGCTGTTCCTAAGGGAGGCACCAGCCGAAGAAAGAGATCTGCCCCAAACTCGTTGCTTGGAAAAGTGACTGACCCTCAAAAAAATCTAAAAAAATTGTTACCCTACTGAATTTGGGGGCTCCCTCGCTACGCTTGGTCCCTTGCACAAATTTGAGGAAACATTCAGGGCCCTCTTCTGAAAACATTTACCACCCAGCGAGGGCTTGCCTACCCATGAATCATTTAGAAAACTTGGTGTCCCTTCCGGAGCTATCTGACTCCCCCTAGCACCAAAAGCTGCCTCTGTCACTCATGTTAAATCATTATCATTTACTTAACACAAATGTCGACAGTTAGGGCTAACCTTTGGATGGCACCATAAAAAGTAATTGACTATGCCATAAAATGTACTCCTTGCTAGATAAAAAGGAAGGAAATTATGTTGTTAATGATAAATTAGGGGTGAGTTATCCGGGAGAACAATAATGAGTGCAAGTTCAAATGATTCAGCAGATAGGATGAGAGCAGATGAAAGAGACAGTGCCGTGGACGCACACACTCTAGGGGCTTCAGCTTCCACATTTAGGGTAGGACTGCTGCAGACAGCAGTGCCTCGCATTGTCTGCAGCTTCCTGCAATGTGTTCCCCAAGTGTCCAGATTAGCGACCTGGCTTTCCTAAGTGCCAGGCTATTATGCAAGTCTATGCAAAAAGGACGAGCATACTCCTCCTTGCCACTTAAGGGGTTAATTCATCTGTGCTGAGTTCAGCATTCTACATCAAGCTTTTGTTAGCTGAAATTATTTCTGATTGGTGGCGAAGGGCAAATTAGTTTTCAGTTAACAGACAGTTTTATTGTTTAAGGTCTAATTCTCAAAGAGCGTGTCATGTGAGTGTGTGTGTGTACCCGTGTGTGTTTATGAGTGTATGCGTATGTGTGTACCAGATATAAGGATGTCTATCATTCTAAAAACCCACAGACTGCAAACCTGGAGTTTACACTGTTGCGCATTAGACACGGCCGCTCTGTACACATAAAAACAGCTCACCCTTTCAAAGTTGCAGTGCGTTTCGATGACATTATACAGCTGGGTCAACAGGACCGTTCCATTTAAAAGCATTGGGCTGGAAGAATTTTGTGAAAGGTCACATCAGGGAAATAGCCATTTTGGAGTAGCGTGCAGTATGGGCTGGGTTCCTTGGCCAGACCTCTACTTTTGACAAAGTGGGCATGGCGAGATGGACTGATTTGCCCAGGAGGGCACGCTGTGGTTGGTCTGGAGATGAGTCTGCATCTCATGAACCTGAACACATCCACCCAGCTATCGCTCGTAGAAAAATATTTTGCTGCACCCACTTTTGCATCTTTGGGTTGAAACCACGATTGTACCTTGCAGTGAAGAGGAGAAAAGGTGCTTGTGCTTTCCTGACTGTAGTTAATTTGTTGTTTCTGCAGGGGTTTCATTATTGCTTTAATTGTTCAAGTGCATATATTGGTCCATGTTCTCCAAACTAGTCAAAGCCTATTAACCAGGGAGGTCTTGAGGCATGGTTAACAAAATCAGCACTTGGCCGGGACCAGGGAATAGAACAGCCGCCAGGCCAGTTACCTCTCTTCCTACATCCATGGCACTGGTAAATCACCATGACCCACTTTCCCTCTCCTCCTTTCCTCTCCTCTCCCCTCTATTGGCTTTTAATATGACTGTTTTGTGGCGTTGACTTGAAAAGTGCATTAGCGTGGTGAACTGCTTGAGGATGTATGCAGATCCTCATAGATTTATGTGGGCGTAACGGGTGTGGCTATGGCATAGTTTTTCCCACTTCTTTAATGGACATGTATGCGGATTATCAGAGATTTATGTGGGCGGAGCGGGTGTGGCTATGGCATAGTTTTTCCCACTTCTTGAATGAACATGCATGCAGATCCTCAGAGATTTATTGTGGGTGGATTTGTGTGGGCGGAGCTGGTGTGGCTATGCCATAGTTTTTCCCACTTCTTGAATGGACATGCATGCAGATCCTCAGAGATTTATTTTGGGTGGAGCTTGTGTGGCTGTGGCATAGTTTTTCCCACTTCTTGAACAGACATGTATGCAGATATTCATAGATTTATGTTGGGTGGAGTGAGTGTGGCTATGGCATAGTTTTTCCCACTTCTTGAACGGACATGTATGCAGATATTCATAGATTTATGTTGGGTGGAGTGAGTGTGGCTGTGGCATAGTTTTTCCCACTTCTTGAATGGACATCTATGCAGATCCTCAGAGATTTATTTTGGGCAGAGCCAATGTGGCTGTGGCATAGTTTTTCCCACTTCTTGGATGGACATGTATGCGTATCCTCAGAGATTTATGTGGGGGGAGCGGGTGTGGCTATGGCATAGTTTTTCCCACTTCTTGAATGGACATGCATGCAGAACCTCAGAGATTTATGTTGGGCACATAAAGTGTGGCTGGGGCATAGTTTTCCGACTTCTTGAATGGACATGTATGCTGATCTCAGAGATTTATTTTGGATGGAGCGAATGTGGCTGTGGCATAGTTTTTCCCACTTCTTGAACCGACATCTATGCAGATCTTCAGATCTTCAGAGATTTAAGTTGGGTGGAGTGAGTGCGGGTGTGGTATATTTTTTCCCACTTCTTGGATGGACATGTATGCAGCGCCTCAGAGAGTTATGTGGGCTGAGCGGATGTGGCTATGGCATAGTTGTTCCCACTTTTTGAATGGACATGCATGCAGATCCTCAGAGATTTATGTTGGGCACAGCAAGTGTGGCTGGGGCAAAGTTTTTCTCACTTCTTGAATGGGCATGTATGCGGATCCTCAGAGATTTACGTGGGTGCATAGAGTGTGGCTGTGGCATAGTTTTTCCCACTTCTTGAATGTAGTGCTACAACTGACTGAATGCACATTTGGCATGGAGCTGGAGTGATGGCTGGTGGGGGATGATGTGTGGGGTGGGGAAATGGCTCAGTTGCTTCTCAATGTTTGTCAAAGGCATCCTTCATTTGTAATTTATGCAAAACGTGACAATCAACAAAAATAAACTCTTTTTGGTGTAAAATAGGCATACTTGAAATAAGGGTGATAGTCTGAAGTTTTTTGTGAGTAACATTGATGTCATCAATGACATTTGTTTTTCTTTATGGAGGGCATAGCTTTCGGTGGCCTGCTGGCGAGTCTTGTGTGCTTTTAGAATATAAATTCCCGATTGAGGAGGGCCACTCTTTTCCTGGTATTGGTGGGTGGGGGTGGGGAGGGGGGGGCAGGGCTTCGCCCACAGGGGGTAAGGAGGTACGCCCTTTTGAGTTTCGCATGCAGGGAAACAAACCTGTCAGACTGAAAACTGGGCACCTATTATTAACTTGCCCACAGAATCGGTTTGCACTTTACCTTGGCCATTCTGAGGAATGCATGTTATGTTATGTTATGTTATTTTGCATTTATATAGCGCCTTATATACCATTGGTATGGTCTGAAGGCGCTGGTAGGTTGAACGCCCTTGGGAACCTAAGTTCATATCAGTAGAGAGAGTAGAGAGTCAAAAGGTGCGTGTGAGCACCGGGGATGTGTACAGCTCGTGCGGTATCAGTGTAATAGCTGCATTCTAGCAGTAGGTGTGGTGGTTGAGAGGTCAGGAGTATGTGGTCGTTCTGGCAGGATTTATCCAGAACGGATGTGGCTGTGTTAGGCCTGAGGAGAACGCCTCGCTGGGGGGGGGTTTAACCAGCAGTGATTACTTTAGAGTGATGTGGAGTGAGCGGCGAATGTTACTATGAGAACAATTATACCGAATGGTGTCATAGTATCTCTGTGTTCTAGTTGAGTGGTGATGTAAGGAGAGAGTAAGCGTGTTGGTGAGATATGATGGGATTACATGCCCTTTCAGACATTTCTAATTCACAGAGAGGCTTTTCACAGGGAGGCTATTGGGCACAATTGTAAATTCACAGAGGCTATTGGGCCAGCTTCTAAATTCAACTTTACACAGAGGGGCTATTAGGTACACTTCTAAATTCACTTTTCACAGAGAGGCTATTGGGCACACTTCTAAGTTCAACTTTTCACAGAGAGGTTATTGGGCACACTTCTAAATTCAACTTTCACAGAGAGGCTATTGGGCACACTTCTAAATTCAACTTTTCACAGAGAGGCTATTGGGCACACTTCTAAATTCAACTTTTCACAGAGAGGCTATTGGGCACACTTCTAAATTCAACTTTCACAGAGAGGCTATTGGGCATACTTCTAAATTCAACTTTTCACAGAGAGGCTATTGGGCAAACTTCTAAATTCAACTTCTCAATGCATTTCTAAATTCAACTTTCACAGAGGCTATTGGGCACACTTCTAAGTTCAACTTTTCACAGAGAGGTTATTGGGCACACTTCTAAATTCAACTATCACAGAGAGGCTATTGGGCACACTTCTAAATTCAACTTTTCACAGAGAGGCTATTGGGCACACTTCTAAATTCAACTTTTCACGAAGAGGCTATTGAGGACACTTCTAAATTCAACTTTCACAGAGAGGCTATTGGGCACACTTCTAATTTCAACTTCTCAATGCATTTCTAAATTCAACTTTCACAGAGGCTATTGGGTATAATTTTTAAGTTCAATTTTCACAGAGAGGATATTGGGTACACTTCTAAATTCAACTTTCCACAGGAGGCTATTGGAGATTCCATCTAGGTGTGGCATATGCTAGCAATCACATTTCTGCCTAGATTTGGGCAGGCTAGTCTGTGTGGTTTCTTGGGCTATGGTACTGGTTAACATTAGACTGCAGGCCATTGAAAGGTAGGTTAGAGTGGCAGGAGCTTTCTGGGGTGGAGTAATTGCTCAACCCCCTACTCATGCCAGCACTTACAGTTTTGTTGGTGTCTGGTGGCTTCCTTGGCTTCCCCTGCTGACACCTGCAGACACATCTCGGAGTCGCCAATGTAAGAGCCGCCCTTGGCCTTGGGCCCTTAGCCGCACGGCTGCCGGGCAGAGGGCTGCCCTGGGAGGACCAGTGATGAAGTGTAGGTGGCCCAATGAGAGCGGGCCTGGGCGGGTTATTACAGAGAGGCTATTGGGCACACTTCTAATTTCAACTTCTCAATGCATTTCTAAATTCAACTTTCACAGAGGCTATTGGGTATAATTTTTAAGTTCAATTTTCACAGAGAGGATATTGGGTACACTTCTAAATTCAACTTTCCACAGGAGGCTATTGGAGATTCCATCTAGGTGTGGCATATGCTAGCAATCACATTTCTGCCTAGATTTGGGCAGGCTAGTCTGTGTGGTTTCTTGGGCTATGTTACTGGTTAACATTAGACTGCAGGCCATTGAAATTAAGGTTAGAGTGGCAGGAGCTTTCTGGGGTGGAGTAATTGCTCAACCCCCTATTCATGCCAGCACTTACAGTTTTGTTGGTGTCTGGTGGCTTCCTTGGCTTCCCCTGCTGACACCTGCAGACACATCTCGGAGTCGCCAATGTAGGAGCCGCCCTTGGCCTTGGGCCCTTAGCCGCACGGCTGCCGGGCAGAGGGCTGCCCTGGGAGGACCAGTGATGAAGTGTAGGTGGCCCAATGAGAGCGGGCCTGGGCGGGTCGGGAAAAGGGAGAAAAGGAGGAGGGTGCCCGGTGGGACGGGCTGCAGGGGGAGCCTCCAAGATTTCACATTCAAGCCGCCAATGGAGGGTGCTTGCTACTGACCAGGTCCTCTGCAAAAGGGCAGCAAGTGGGCTGGGTAAACCAGGAAGCGGCTGCGGCGGGGAAGTGGACGCAAGGGCCTGCTCCTGGGCACGGGCCCACCAACACGTGGACAAAATTAAACAAAAAGAGCCTTTCTGGCCCACATACTCACCACGCTCCTCGGATGGGGAATGGAGGCGGTGAGCGCCACTCGAGTCGGTAGGCTCGATGCCTAATGTGCCTGGACCAATGGGAGGGAGGGAGGGCGGATCGGGAGGCGGGCGGGTAAACCAGGAAGCGGCTGCAGCGGGGAAGGGGACGCAAGGGCCTGCTCCTGGGCACGGGCCCACCAACACGTGGACAAAATTAAACAAAAAGGGCCTTTCTGGCCCACATACTCACCACGCTCCTCGGATGGGGAATGGAGGCGGTGAGCGCCACTCGAGTCGGTAGGCTCGATGCCTAATGTGCCTGGACCAATGGGAGGGACGGCGGATCGGGAGGCGGGCGGGCGGGTAAACCAGGAAGCGGCTGCGGCGGGGAAGGGGACGCAAAGGCCTGCTTGGGCACGGGCCCACCAACACGTGGACAAAATTCAACAAAAAGGGGCTTTCTGGCCCACACACTCACTGCGCTCCTCAGATGGGGAATGGAGGTGGTGAGCGCCACTCGAGTCAGTAGGCTCGATGCCTAATGTGCCTGGACCAATGGGAAGGAGGGAGGGTGGATCGGGAGGCGGGCGGGCGGGTAAACCAGGAAGCGGCTGCGGCGGGGAAGGGGACGCAAGGGCCTGCTCCTGGGCACGGGCCCACCAACACGTGGACAAAATTAAACAAAAAGGGGCTTTCTGGCCCACACACTCACCGCACTCCTCGGATGGGGAATGGAGGCGGTGAGCACCACTCGAGTCGGTAGGCTCGATGCCAAATGTGCCTGGACCAATGGGAGGGATGGAGGGCGGATCGGGAGGCGGGCGTGCGCTTAAACCACGAAGCGGCTGCGGCGGGGAAGGGGACGCAAGGGCCTGCTCCTGGGCACGGGCCCACCAACACGTGGACAAAATTAAACAAAAAGGGGCTTTCTGGCCCACATACTCACCACGCTCCTCGGATGGGGAATGGAGGCGGTGAGCGCCACTCGAGTCGGTAGGCTCGATGCCTAATGTGCCTGGACCAATGGGAGGGAGGGTGGGCGGATCGGGAGGCGGGCGGGTAAACCAGGAAGCGGCTGCGGCGGGGAGGGGGACGCAAGGGCCTGCTCCTGGGCACGGGCCCACCAACACGTGGACAAAATTAAACAAAAGGGGCTTTCTGGCCCACACACTCACTGCGCTCCTCAGATGGGGAATGGAGGTGGTGAGCGCCACTCGAGTCAGTAGGCTCGATGCCTAATGTGCCTGGACCAATGGGAGGGAGGGAGGGTGGATCGGGAGGCGGGCGGGCGGGTAAACCAGGAAGCGGCTGCGGCGGGGAAGGGGACGCAAGGGCCTGCTCCTGGGCACGGGCCCACCAACACGTGGACAAAATTAAACAAAAAGGGGCTTTCTGGCCCACACACTCACCACACTCCTCGGATGGGGAATGGAGGCGGTGAGCACCACTCGAGTCGGTAGGCTCGATGCCTAATGTGCCTGGACCAATGGGAGGGATGGAGGGCGGATCGGGAGGCGGGCGGGCGGGTAAACCACGAAGCGGCTGCGGCGGGGAAGGGGACGCAAAGGCCTGCTTGGGCACGGGCCCACCAACACGTGGACAAAATTCAACAAAAAGGGGCTTTCTGGCCCACATACTCACCACGCTCCTCGGATGGGGAATGGAGGCGGTGAGCGCCACTCGAGTCGGTAGGCTCGATGCCTAAAGTGCCTGGACCAATGGGAGGGAGGGCGGATCGGGAGGCGGGCGGGCGGTTAAACCAGGAAGCGGCTGCGGCGGGGAAGGGGACGCAAAGGCCTGCTTGGGCACGGGCCCACCAACACGTGGACAAAATTCAACAAAAAGGGGCTTTCTGGCCCACACACTCACTGCGCTCCTCAGATGGGGAATGGAGGTGGTGAGCGCCACTCGAGTCAGTAGGCTCGATGCCTAATGTGCCTGGACCAATGGGAGGGAGGGAGGGTGGATCGGGAGGCGGGCGGGCGGGTAAACCAGGAAGCGGCTGCGGCGGGGAAGGGGACGCAAGGGCCTGCTCCTGGGCACGGGCCCACCAACACGTGGACAAAATTAAACAAAAAGGGGCTTTCTGGCCCACACACTCACCGCACTCCTCGGATGGGGAATGGAGGCGGTGAGCACCACTCAAGTCGGTAGGCTCGATACCTAATGTGCCTGGACCAATGAGAGGGATGGAGGGCGGATCGGGAGGCGGGCGGGTAAACCACGAAGCGGCTGCGGCGGGGAAGGGGACGCAAGGGCCTGCTCCTGGGCACGGGCCCACCAACACGTGGACAAAATTAAACAAAAAGGGGCTTTCAGGCCCACATACTCACCACGCTCCTCGGATGGGGAATGGAGGCGGTGAGCGCCACTCGAGTCGGTAGGCTCGATGCCTAATGTGCCTGGACCAATGGGAGGGAGGGTGGGCGGATCGGGAGGCGGGCGGGTAAACCAGGAAGCGGCTGCGGCGGGGAGGGGGACGCAAGGGCCTGCTCCTGGGCACGGGCCCACCAACACGTGGACAAAATTAAACAAAAGGGGCTTTCTGGCCCAGACACTCACCGCGCTCCTCGGATGTACGTGATCAATCAGTGCATGAGTTGTTGTGGGGCATGGCTATGGTTTCGTTCTTCCACCACATTTATAAAACCTTTCTCATGAGCTCCTATTCGCAAAAATGCCCTTCAATTTGCTTTATGCCAGTGCAACTAAAACAAACTTCGTCTTCTAATGCTGGATAATCAGAACCGTATGAACAACAGCGGGCTTATCATTCATAACAATCTTCTATACTGCCCAGGAGCCAACTATAGATTTTGACTTTAATGCTATCGCACTGTAGCAGGATATGATGTGCAATACCTGGCTCACAATTTAGCATTATCAGATTTAAGTTAATCTTTGTCTCTTTCTTCCTTTCCGCACTTCATGTCTCCTACACATTTATCTACAAATCCCAACTATTGGCTCTGACACATCTATCAGCTCATTTGGGAAACCCAGCTCTCTCCCTGAAACAGAGGGAGGTTATTTGACATGACTAATCCGCTGAAAGCCTCCATACTTCAAGGGTTAGCTTAAGCACCTCTCAAATCCATCACTCAACCACACACTACTTCTAACCCATGCATTGAAATGAGGGATTAGCTGACACAGCTGCTATCTGTTTTGGCAAACCCAGATCTCGCCCTGATACACTGGGTGCCTTTTACATGACTAATCTGGTGAAACCTACATACTTCTAATGTCCGCTTGAGCACTTCTCAAGGGCATCACATAACCACACACTACATCTAGTAGCATGCATTGACTGATCTAGAAATGTCCATCACTGTAAATCTTTCTCCTCAATGGAGCACCTCATTTCTGACACTTTCTCACATGCTTACTTGATAACGAATCTACACTTAAGAAACATGCATCCCAACTACCACAACCATATCCCCTACCTCTCTTTCCCTCCTCCTCTCTCTCCCTGAACCTGAACTGCTAGTGACCTGCTAGTGACGATCATAGTATAAATGCTTAATACCATTGCATAACATAACATTAGGGATTAGCTGCGGGTAGAATTTAGTGCTATCACCAAAGGGTATGGATATGTTATACTTACCACTATAAGGACAGGAAAGGCATTTCCCACATGCAGTATTTCAGAAATGCTACATGCAATCATATTACAGGGCTTGTGGAAATCCTCATAGATGCAATGGAACATTTATTTTTGCTTGTGTCTGCAGCCCACACCGCTAGATGGAATTTCACAAAATTTGCGCCAGGAGTGGTGATTTGGTCCCAAAAGCATGCTTTTGTAAATTTGGTGTAAATCAGTCCAGTAGTTTTTAAAAATAAATAGCCAAAAATTAGGTCAAAAGAAATTAGTGATATCTGGGTCTGGTCTGCGGATGCTTCTGGACCAATCAGAGAGCAGCGTGATGTTCACGGACATTGTACGCACCCGCTGATTGGTCGGTTAAAAATGTGAGATGCATCGAAACAGATGCAATGCTGGATTCGCGAACAACGTCTGTAGTCCGTGAACATCTCAGTAAAAACATATTAAAAAACACAACAATTCACTTGTCAAACAAATGAAACTATCTCTGAGGAGGTGAGGGGTGATGAGGATGGGATGGGATATGGCCATACAAAGCCAAAAATCAGGTGTTTTTTCTTCTCTGATGTCCGGGAACCTCTCAGATGTCATTTGTGATGTCATCTTTGATGTCCTGGGTGTTAGTCTTAGCAATACACGGTGGTGGTGCGAGTTATGTTTGCTTAGCTTACCATAGCTTTCACATTTCTGGGGGGTTTTGGTTTTACCTGTAACCGTAACATCACTTTAACATTTTTTCACTGAATATATATATATTTTTATTTATTTATATATATATTTATATATATATATATATATATATATATATTATAGTTCAGTGATAGTTAGTCAGACACAACATTCTATTTTTAATAACTTTTGATTCGAGTAACGGATTTAAGGTGAGCAAAACCTTTGAAATCCAGGGGAAAAAAAACTTTAGGTGCAGGGACTTTAAGGTGAGATCTTAACGCAACAAAACCACTGAAAGTGATTAGGTACTCACTCCTTCCTCACTTTGAAGCTAAGCAGGGTTGGTTCTGGTTACTGCATGGATGGTAGACATTCCAGAGTCTGGTGCTGTGTGTTTTCTTCATTTTAAATATATCATAACACACTAAGAAAACACATGGCATCCACTTTTTTTTAAACCTTGCTGCTGTCAGTCCTTGAAGGTATTGCAGACAAAGAGCATTTTTTTGCCTTTTGCTGAATTACATTCTGGTATTTGTAGTCTGCCAGTCAAGAGGGGGGTAAAAAGGGCACAATTCTACACATTTTGCCTAACATAGTACAATAAGGATTTATATATTTGAGTGACACTATTGAATGTGTACTTTTCGAGTTATCTTTATGAAGCAAAGTATTGTTGAAAGCTAGACATGAGAGTGAGGAGGCGAAATGATGAGAGGGCAAGTAAGTCATGATGTGGCAAGAGAGTTTGTAATCCTGGACACTTGTGCAGATATTCTCCCCTGACTGATTGTGACTGCTTTTCAGGGCACAAGTAAAGCATACAGGAGGGTGAAGAACATAACTTTTATTTAGAATGCTGATGCAACACATTGGGGGTCATTCCGAGTTGGGTGGTAAGGGAAAAACGATGCCGGTAAAGGACTACTGGCATCGTTTCCTGTTACGGCCCATTCTGACACACCAGACCGCTATTTACGCTGTCATACTTTACGACGCTGTAAATAGCGGTTTAGTGGCGCGCGCCCGACATGCCATGCCGGAATTAGCGGCATGGCGTAAACCAGAGCTGATCCCAAGTAAAGCGGACATGGAAAAAACAGCCTCCACAAGACCGCAAAGTACCTTACCGCCATGGAGTAAATACCGGCATCACCGAGAAGGTGTAAAGAACCCAGAGCAGTGTTTCCAAGAGGAACAGGTGCACTCAATCAGCACAGGTGGAGTCAATAGTCTGGCATAACACAAAAGGAGCACACCCACACACCACACCCCCTCCCACACCAAGATGATACCAATTGTAGCAGCATTCCTGGAGCTGGAGGCCCTGCTTGCAAGGCAGCAACTACAACAACAACAACAGCAACAACAACAACCACAGCCCCCACCACAGAGGATACACAGTAGGAGAAGGAGGGTGAGACAGGCCCAGCATGCCCTACCGGTGCAGCCACCATTACCACGCCGGCAGCCCCCAATCCCCTGCATCAGAGCCACCCCCTTCAACCTCACACCAGAGCAGATCCACACCCTGTACCGGCTTGACTGGGACACCATTACCACCATAGTGGACCTGATACGTGACGATATAGTGAGCCGCATAGAAATCAGCACTGCCATCCCCCCTCTACTGAAGGTAGTGTCTGTGCTCCACTTCCTTGCCACAGGCACCTACCAGCATACAGTGGGTCACATGCATGGCATTTCACAGCCCATATTTTCCCGGATACTCAACCAAGTGCTGGATGCCCTCCTCACCCGCACAAGGGACTACATATCCCTACCCCAGACTCCCCAGGAGATATATGACACCAAAGTTGCCTTCCATGCACTGGCAGGCATGCCAAATTGCATAGGTGCCCTCGACTGCACCCACGTTGAATTGGTGGTCCCGGATGCCATGGAGGTGCCGTATCGCAACCGCAAGCAATACTACTCCATCAACATCCAGATGGTGTGCAATGCCAGTAAAGCCATCACACATTGCAATGCCCGATACCCCGGATCAACTCATGACTCCTTGGTCCTGCGGAACTCAACACTACCACGCTACATGGAGCGACATGCTGGACGACGTGCCTGGCTGCTTGGTGAGTAACCTGAATGGGCCATGGCAGTGCATTGGGGCGGTGAGTAGGTTGCCTGCATAATCCACCTGGGTGGGAAAGGGGGGGGTGCATAATCCACCTAGGTGGGAAAGGGGGGGGATGCATACTCCACCTGGGTGGGAAAGGGGGGGGATGCATACTCCACCTGGGTGGAAATGTCCACGCCAGTGCACGATGTTCACCTCACAGCACACTGTGCCCCAAGGCAAGTGACACGGCACATGACCACATAACCACCCAGTGATGAATTAGAGCCGACACCTAACACTACATGAGTAACAGGAAACCTGGCCAGATACCACAACACATGCACCACTCATCGGCGAATCTTACACACCGTAGTGGCATCCTGCCCATGCAGTACAATGTCGCTGACTCCTGCATCTCAACACACAGGACAGTCATCCCTGGGAGTGCATAGAAGTGAGTCTAACAGGGATCCTACAGTGTGTCACTGGTCCTGCACCCCCATAGGATTGCTGCAAGTCACCATGGTAGGGGTCCTTGCAGAGTGACGAGTATGCTACCAAATACAGCCAACACCCCCTTTCACCAAGTCTTGCGCAAGACATCAATGAATGTAGTCCAACACTGCTGCATGCATATACAATGCACATGCAACACGATGTGAGTGCACACCATGAACCATCAGTCAGAAGGTACCCCCTCCATCATTCCATTGCACATGACACATAGCCGGTCCAGTAATGGGGTGACTGTATCCTGGGACATGTGTGTATGACCAGTAATCACCTGCGGCCATGTAAGACTAGTACAATTCTCCACCATGAATGCACAAACACTTACCTTCATTCCACTCTCATGCAGGTGATGCTGGCTACCCTTTCAAGCAGTGGCTCATGACCCCGGTCCGCAACCCACAGAACAGGCACGAGGAGGACTACAATAGATCCCATACTCGTACACGGGTGGTGAAAGAGCAGACCTTCGCCCTGTTGAAGGCACGATTTCGTTGCCTCAGCCGGTTGGGTGGGGCACTCATCTACAGCCACGAGAAGGTGTCCAAGATCACCATGGCATGTGTAATGCTGCACAACATGTGCATCCGTCGGAACGTGCCACTGCCCCCTGACGTGGAACTGCTACCACCAGATGATGATGAGGGGAGGAGGAAGGAATGGCAGGTCAGCATCACGGTGCCGATGCACAGGAGGGACGTGCCGTGCGGCAGGCATTGATTGGACAATATTTCTGACTCACGAGTTAGCTGAGGGTGTGAGGATGACAGGACATTGGGCACTGGGTGTGGGGATACATGTACACCATGCACTGTGTGACATTAAAAGACATATGCACAATGATCAATGTCCACTCTGTTTTTTAGGGATAATCAACCAGTGTATTTAACAATAATGTAGAAACGTGTACGACAAAACCTCCACCCTCACCCCCCTCCCCCTCCCCCCCAACTCCCACACACACCCCCCTCCGCCCCAACTCCCACACACACCCTCACCCCCTCCCCCTCCCCCCAACTCCCACACACACCCTCCCCCCCTCCCCCCCAACTCCCACACACACCCTCACCCTCCTCCCCCCCAACTCCCACACACCCTCACCCCCCTCCCCCCAACTCCCACACACACCCCCCTCCCCCCCAACTCCCACACACACCCTCACCCCCTCCCCCTCCCCCCCAACTCCCACACACACCCTCCCCCCCTCCCCTCCAACTCCCACACACACCCTCCCCCCTCCCCCCCAACTACCACACACACCCTCACCCTCCTCCCCCCCAACTCCCACACACACCCTCACCCCCCTCCCCCCCAACTCCCACACACACCCTCACCCCCCTTCACCTCCCCCCACAACAACCCCACAATAGTCCCATCAGTGCAACATAGGCCACATGTGTGTGGCAGCATGGTCAATGTGTACTTCCAGAGCCAGGGGGATCCATGTTGTGGCGGCGCAATGTACGCAGTGACCGACGGACAGGGCTGGTCTGCGTGGAGGAGCTTTGGGAGGGTGGGTACTCCCACTGGGGCTGTGGTCTGGGGGGTGCTGTCTCCAGGGCATCTGCGATCCGGCCAAGCACCTCACAGAGCCGGTTTGTGCTGGCAGTGATCACCTCACCCAGAGCCTGAAGGTCATTGTGCCAATCCAACCTAGATTCGCGGTTGTCCCGGATAAAGTCCTCAATCAGGCCCGTGAGGTGCTGGGAGCGTACTGCATCCATGGCCGGTGTGGCCGATGTGCTTGGCAGGCTTGGTGTAGTGCCTGCAGCCGTTTCGGGACTTTCTGCAGGGGAGGTGGATCCAGGACAGGCAGGTGGCACTCCTTGGCCTGTGATCCCTGGGGTGTCACTCTCCTCCGAGTCGCTGTGTGCCACCTGGCTGTAGGATGGGGTGTCTGGGCTATGTCCAATGTCATTGGGGTCCTCCACGTTGGAAACGGAAATTAATGTGGGGCTATCTGGCAGATCGAGTAGGCACATGGCAGCATTCTCCCCTGCCACACTGGACTCCTCAGAGTGCTCCGTGGGGCATGTCTCCGGCGGCACTGCAGGCATGGGTAGAGGTGCGGGTGAGGTGGTGTTGCCTGTGTTTTCTTCCTTCTTGCAGGTATACGGTGTCCCCTGGCTGTGCCCCTGGAGGTACAGGGCTGGGTGGCTTCCTGGTCCTCACTTTCATGCCCGCTGCCTGTGGGGGGGAAGAGAGAGATGGCATGAGCAATGATTTGGGGGTCAGCATTTCTTCAAGCCTATGGTATAACAATGGGATTGCAGCGTTTTGTTGACATTTGGGTGGTGAGTGGGACAGTGATCTGGGCTTGGATGGAAAATGCATGCAGATGTCTCGGTCACTCATGTTGGCAGAGTACTGTGCTGACTCACATTGACTGCCTACTTGTGTGCTATGGCCAATATGGGTTGGAGCCTTGCTCCTGACATCAGCCTGGGTCCCACTTGTTACGGCATGATCTCATTGGGGGGGGGGGGTTCCCATACGTGATGTGACAGCTTGCCCAGCCCTTGGCAGTGCCTTACATTGGGAATGCATTTACTGTCTTGACTCATGACACTCACCTCCATCAGCAGATGACAGAGCACTGCGCTCCATTTCGCCAACCCCTTCTATGGCTTCTGTGCCCATCATGTGCGCACACGTTTGCTCCGAGGGCATCATCTTGATGGGAGAAGCTGGGCCTCCTCCTGTCTCCAGGGCCTGGGTTCGGTTGGCCGATAGGATGGCCCTCACCCTGAGACGGAGGTCATCCCACCGTTTCCTGCAGTCCTTCGTGGTGCGGGGGGTGTTTCCTACGGCGCTCACCCTCTGTGCAACCAAGTCCCAGATCTCCTTCTTCCTGACAACGGTGGGCCTACGCATGTCACTGCTGAACACTATCTCAGCATGTTCATGCAGAGTGTCCACCAGGACCTGGAGCTCGTCCTGCGTAAAGCGCTCCTTCCTTATGCGGCGGCACCTTTTTTCAGTGCTTTCGGCATGATGCTGGTCTCTAATGGCTATTTTCCTGGTCCAAATATACCTCCGGGTCCTGTATGAAGAGGATGGCATTGGATTGTGTTTTTAAAGATGGCCGCCGCGCTCCTTCCCGTTCCTGTGCGATGACGTCATTTCCGTTTCCGTTAATTTGCGGTGACCGTAATTTACGGTATCCGTAAATTACGGTCACTGCTAATTACGGACAGCGAAGCTTCGATGGCGGTGTTGTAAAGAACGTCTGGATTCATGCCGCTAAGGGGTTTGACGGGCCTTTTAGCGGTATGCCACTAGGGGATTTACCGGCATGGCGGAAAGCTTGTGCCTGCGAAGTCGGAATAGCCTGTAAATAGCGGCGTGGTGCCAGATCGGACTCGGTCTTTCCGCCATGCCGGTAAAAACCAATACTTACCGCCAAACTCGAAATGAGGCCCATTGGCTTTGTGTGGTTAACTGGGATAATTGTTTGCACTAACTTCGCCTCTTCTTTATTTTGTACCCTGAGCTTTCTTCTCATCTTTCTCTTTAAGCATTCTGAAATATTGCACAATTGCCCGTTGTATCTCTGGCCATGGTTTTGCTACTATTGCCATCTGTTTTTTTAACTGCCTCTGTACTGGTTCTGGCAGTCCATGACATAATATGTGGTAAAATAACACTACCGTTGTATCCCACGGTTCATGTGTTTCCACTCTAAAGCTATCATGAATATCCTGAATAAAGGCAATAAGGTATTTCATCCTCTCTCATCTACCTAGTCATTATCACCCAAATATCCGATGTGTCTGGATATGAGCTTAGAGATATTTCATAGGTTAGTCCTTTAAAATACCACGAAACGTGTGTCTGGATATGAGATTAGAGATATTTCATAGGTTAGTCCTTTGAAATACCACGAAACGGATTTATAGTAACCACCACTCGGTCAGGCGGAATTTGCACCTGATTACAAGTGGTGGTAGTGGTGAAAATCCCCATTTATTTTGGGTCCATTGGACCCAATGGGGCTTTTTATGCAGAATTAATGCTGCAGTAATTTGGCCAATTCTGCCGATTTGTTGGCATTTAGTGGCATGTTTTACCTCCAGTGGTTTGCTGGAGGTAAATCTTCCACTCAAAGCCAAAACTCATAATTTGGCGTAGTGATAAAATCGGTGGTAAATCAGTTTCCTCCAATTTTACCACTTTCCGCCATACTCATAGGGGGTCATTATGAGTTAGGAGGTAGCCATGCTGCTATTAGCGGCATGGCTAACCCCTTACCGGGTACCGGGTCGGGAATCCTAAAATGAGGAATTACCGGGCCTTTCCAACCTTGGAGGGCCCGGTAATTCCTCATTCAAGGAACCCATCCCCATTCCCATTCGAGCCCCCATAGGTCTCAATGGGGATGGGGAGGGTGCTAACAACGAGCCTTTCAATAACGGGCTCGTTGTTAGCACCCTGGTCTGCTGGCGGGACCCGCTAAGGACGCATGGTTTTACCAGGTTACCTTAGCTGGTCAGGCAAGCAGAACTTGTAATTAGGCGGTAAGGGGTTGATGGCTCCAGCACCTTTACTGGCACTGTTAACCCCTTACCACCTAACTCGTAATGACCCCCATAATGAGGCCCATTGTACTCTAAGCACTCCCCATAGGTCTGCGATACAGTTATTGAATGGCGTCCCATTGTGCACTGTGTTTTGCACATTTACTTTTGGATACCATTCTCTTTTCCACATGTCATCAGATCTCTCCCCCTAGGGTGGCTGATAACAGGTTTTTTATATCACCTATAGCTGACGTCATTCCTGGCGTCCTTTTTTCCAATTCCTTAATCCATTTTCCCGCACCTGAAGTCAAACTCGGAAGTGTGCATTTTCAATTATCCTTATCCATCTGCGGCCAAGGTATATTTTATGGTCAACCCCCTCCTTTTTCTAATAGTGGGAACTGTGAAAACCCTGATTCTTTGTCATACCTACCCACACTGCTTTTCTTCCAGGCAGCATTATCATCGCCTGCTTGTTTTCTCCCGGGCAATGACCTTACTCTGCTTACATAGGGTGGGGGCGCATCCCCTGTACTATGCAATCGTAGTTGTGGTTGTTCAGTATATGGTATTGGATCCAGTGTTTTTCTTACAGGGTCCTCTAGATCTAACCATTTTACCCCTTTATATATGATTGATTCTCTTGAAAATCCATTTGCACCCTCTTCTCCTTATTTTGTTTCCCTTCCTCATCTGATATTATTACGCCCCAACTCTTTTGACTATTGACCTCTTGCGCGTCCTCAAGATCTAACCCACTTAAGGATATAGTTCTATGATTGTTTACTCTGACATGATCTAAGCTTTCTCCTGTTCCTCTAAAGAATTCTCGCTGTTCACTTTCTTGAGTTCTATACCCTTCCTTATCCCTAATTTGTCTATAGAGTTTCCCCAATCTTGTTTCTATGTTCTCTGTATCTTCTTCTCTCCATGTCTAATGGTCCTTGCCTTCCTCGACAGGACGGTTGTGACACTCTCTCTTCTTTGGTTCTCTCTTGTGTTTCCATGGGTATCATGCTTCTACGGCATGCAATTTCAATCTCATCATCTTTAAATCCCCTACTTCTGTTCATTTCTTCCTCCTTTCTCCTTATTTCCCTTGATACTTCTTCCTCTCGCATTCTTTGTAACCTGCATGCTTTCAATCGTTGGGCTTCGTTTTCTTCTTGTTTCTCTTGTTCTAGCCTCTCCTTCTCCCTTTGTGCATCATATTTTCTTTATTCTTCCCTTTTCTTACATTGCTTGTCTTTTTCTTGTTTGTATAGCCTCTCTTCTTCCTTCTCTTTCACTTACTTGTCTTGCTATTCCCTTTCCTCTGTTTCCTGAAATCCATCAATACCTTTGGCATCTAGTTTCATCAATATTTGTCCCCCCACCATTCGTTCTGTATTATTCTCGTACCTTTGGCTATATCTGTTATTTTTCTTTGTTTCCCTGCAACTTCCTCTATCTCTATCTGTTTGTTCTGTCTATCCATGTTCTCATCATGCTATTTACGTTCATCGCGTGTCTGTGTATATTTGCCTTCTCTACTTTTTCTCTCTCTCATCATTAGTATAGGCAGGGTGTTTGTATGGTGGATTAACATATCCCACTGCTGCTTTTAATTCCTTTAAAGGGTAACATCCCTTCTCTTTTTCTTCTACGTCTTGTTGCTTGGAAGGCACAGAGGAGCTGAAGGTTTTATTCTTCCCCTTTATGCTGACCAAGCATCCACTCCCTATAGACTGGATCTTCCAGTCTCATTCTGATACATTTTCCAAAGTTATAATACTGACAATATTTTCTCTAGCTTCTTTTCCTTATGCGTGGCATATGAAAATGTCATCAGGTTTCATAATACCTTAAATGACAGGAAGCCTCCTGGAGGCCAGGGCATACATGTCTTATTGGTCGTGCCCTTAAGCCATTCAGAATGGTACTGCGATTTCGATCCGGCACACACCCAAGTCAACGCCTAGCATGTAGTGCACAACTGAAATCCTTTTTATTTTTGTCTAAAAGTTCTTTATTCTGAATGATATACCACTCATATCACGCCCTTCTCCTGGAACCCCCCCTCTGGTCACACTGAACCAGGAATCAGGCTGGTTTGTAAAAGTAAATATTTATTTAGGGATTTAAAACTTTATCACAATATGTTCTAATAGGTACACAACAATCACCAATGGGTGATTTATACACGAGGAGTCAGTAGTGAGCAAAACAATTCAGTACAGAAAATAATACTTTTGGGTTGGTTCAGATCAAATAGCACTGTAGTTAAAGGTTCCCCCTACACACCCCTGAACCCCCAATAGGCAATGTAAAGAGATAGGAGGAGAGAGCAGGTATTCAGGAATGCCAGAATTAAAACATAATAACAATCCCACTTTCCCCCGTTCAACACAAGAGAAAAACAGAATAGACTGTCAAGCTCTCAGAATGGCTTTTAAAGTTATCTTGAGAATGGACTGGGCAAACCACCAAATATGGTCAAAATTGTTGAAATTATTATAAATTCTAATGGGAGCCACTTTGGATAGTTGCACACAAAGACAAGCAATGATTTAATGCAAAGAAAACATTTGAAATCTTAAAATTCATGTTGGAAACAATTAAAAGCTGTTATTTTTTCCTTTATTTGCATATGGTGTTAAACAAAACCTTTACAAAACACAATTTAAAATAAATAACACAATTAAAAGTAAACTAAAAACAGCAAATACAAATTATCTAAAGTATTTGACTTAATTATTAGCAATACCAAAAATCTACGATTCTAACACAGTACTGTAAAATGTTCCTAATAAAAGAATTTTGTTTTCTTCTTCCTAAATTATATAAGCTCTCAGTCAAAAGCAAATTACATCAAACCACACTCCTGTTTAAGAAATCTTACAATTGCCAACTGTAAGGAGACTTTCTTATCAAATAACATATGTTTCCAAACTTGATTTGTGTCCACATTAGTTACATCTAATAATAAAAGAATTTTGTTTTCTTCTTCCTAGATTATATAAGCTCTCAGTCAAAAGCAAGTTACATCAAGCCACACTCCTGTTCGAGAAATCTTACAATTGCCAACTGCAAGGAGACTTTCTTATCAAAATACATATGTTTCCAAACTTGATTTGTGTCCACATTAGTTACATCTGATAGGAAGTTTGAGAAGTAAAGTAGTCTCTTTGCTAGCAGGATGGGACATTCCAATAACAGGTGTTTCTTTTACCTCTGGTTCATTGCAGTACCTGCACCGAATCATTGGACCTACCGATTTAGTTCTTGCTGTAATTATTTCCCCGGTAAGCAGAACATTAAATCTAAATCTCATGTAGATATTTCTACAACCTCTATTAGGAAAGATATATAGATAGGGTTCCAGAGTTCCCAGAAATTTGTAGTAGGATATCATATGTGCATACAATCTGTGTGAAAATAGGTTGTTAATTGTTGAAGCCCAATCGGCATTTTGCAAAGGTTGTTTCACTTTCTTTGGATTGATTATAAACGTTGTTATTTGGGCTCCAACACTACTTAATAGGGTTAAGGACAGATCCATTAGTTTGGTCAAAAATACAGACTTAGGGCTTCCCTGCTTCAGCTTATTGGACAAATCATGATACAGATTATTTTCAGTTTGTATTAGAAGGTTGCGGAACAACAATAAACATTTCCATTGCACTATACTCCTAAATGACTGTAAACCGAATTCATACCGGATTGCTGCTATAGGAACACAATTAGGAAGACAGACAGTCATTTTCCTTAGAATAGTCGCCTCTAGTTTGTTTACGTCTAGTCTGCCCACTATAAATGGGATTTCACTGCCATACAGGATCTTACGGGTTGCTTTCAGCTTGTAAAATCTCAAACAGGGATTTTAAGAAAAGCTTCCAAATATCTGGTCCACAACACGCAGCTGTGTGGTGCACGCTTTAACCTTAGATAAGAAGTGGGTGAGAATTGATATGTTATTTCCCTTTGCATACACAAAAAACCCAAATAAATCATTGAACTTTTGATAGGTAACTTATGTATTCCCATGCACCAGTTTTTCAAAAGCGGTGTACTTTTTCCTGTACGTCACAGGATTAGCGATTTTAAAGGATTCACAACCAGGGCATTTGTTGTCATGTATTTTCCAAATGCCGATAGTAAGTGTTGGAGTCCTATCGGGGACCTGTCGAATAACAGAAAATCATCCGCGTACGAACACCAGCACATTTTCTTACCTTCCAACATTGGTTGTATCAAGGCAGCAGGACATAGAGCCTGACCTATGTCAGAAGTGTATAGATTATATAGGGTCGGGGCAAAAATGCACCCTTGACGGAGGACGTTTGAGGTCTTAATCGGTGTTGAGAGATGGCCTTCGTTATTTAGTCTGATCTGTATTGTTGACCCTTCGTGAAGATGAATCAAAATGGCTAATAACTCGCGGGGTAACTCCATCCGTGACAACTTCCTCCATAATATTGTTCGACTAACCATGTCAAATGCAAGAGAAAGATCCATGCTCGCCAGATATACCGGGCTCGCCCCTTTTTGCCAGCCCAATTCTTGCAATAATGAGATTATCAACCCATCAGCCAGTGTTCCAATTCCCTTTCTGAAACCAAATTGAGCGGATTCTGTAACTGCCCAAGCTTCTATTCTTTGTAAGGGAAGACTTGTGTAAATTTTCGAGTCTGAATCAAGGAGGGCTATTGGCTGGTAATTAGATGGCATGGATCTATCTCCCTTTTTATAGACAGGGATTATATAGCTCATATTCCATGATAATGGAATACACCTAGTACGGCCAATGTCTTTGAAAAGGAGAAAGAGAGTCTTTGACCAAATATCTGGATTCCCCTTAAAGAGAACATCCGATAGCCCATAAGGTCCCGCTGCTCAAGATGAACTAGATCTTATTATCCTCTCTCTGATCATATTAATCGAGAAATTGCCAGGCCATTGTATGGCCTCAGAGTTGTATAGCGCATATCCTGTATCCTCTATGTTTCCATACAGGTTCTCGTAATGGTTTTTCCATGTTTGCTCATCAATGGGATTAAGATTATAAATTCTGACAGATTTAGATGATTTATTTATAAGCTGCCAGAAATATCTAATAGAATTATTTTTCAGTGAAGACAGCATTTCCTCGTTATCTTCTTGTAGTAACTTACTTTTGTGGTTTTTGATCCAATTCTTGTATACTTGCTTAATACCTTTGATCCCCCTTCTTTTAAGATCTTCACATATATTTAGTAAATGTGCTTGTCTTAAAGTACAGCGTAATAACATTTTTGCTATATAAACTGTGCGGTCATATTTATGTAGATGACGTTTCTCGTCTTTTTTGTGGAATTTTCAATAAGTGTTTTTATATAAGGACCAAAATGGTCATGTGTAAACCTGACTTTTTTTTCCTCATAAGTAGAATCTGTGTGTTCTTTACAAAATAAGTTATTACATGTTAGAACATTCCCAGGGTGCCAACTGATCCTGTTGTTCCCATTATTTATGATTAGATCCTGAAGCTTTTTTTCGAAGGTTTAGGATTTCTTGTTGGTATGCAAAGGTTCAATTCAAGCATCTTATGGTCGCTTTTGAGAGAGGGTAATAATCTAAAGCTTTCAATCAGATTAAAAATATCAATGGAAACATATATGTAGTCGATAGCTGATGACTTAACACCCGATGCCCATGTTATATATGGGTCTTCCGAATTCAAGATTTCATGTACAGATTTCAGGCCCCAAGTTTTAAATAACGTTGACCATCCTAGTCGATCACATTTTTTATACATTAAGCTGTTCAAATGCTGATCGGTCATTTCTCCGGTTTCCCCCAATAAATTCAGATGGGCTATATTCGTGGTGGCTACTATTTCATTTGTCTTCATTAGTAAGTTAGTATTCAAGTCCCCCATTATGAGGATTTGAAGTCCCGGGTACATGCAAAAATATTTCTTCATTATTTCTTCCATTTTGGAGATTGATTCATAAAGATCTATTCCAGGTGACCAGTATATATTCCAAATTAGTAGATGATTAAAATTTTTGAGCTTAAGGATCACTCCCAGTCGCACAGGTAGGATTGTAAAAATTTCAACTGTGCTAATGCCCGAGTCCAACTTTATTGCCAATAATAGTCCCCCCTTGGTGCGGCCTATTCTCCCTTGGGATGCTAGAAGATGGTGACATTTGAAACCATCTATCTGGGCAGGAGAGGTCATCCATGTTTCCTGCATACATAGGATGTTTTTTGTTCTTAAGTAGTGGCATAATTCCACACAGGAGGACAAATGAGAATTCCCTCTTGAGTTCCAAGATAGGATGGAAACATGGTTGCTTACAGTTGATTATACTGTTTTAGGTTTTGCAATCGGACAATAGAGTCTCTCAGACTCGAGGCTAGCCATCTCCAGCTTGAGTCGTGCTCCTGGAGGATCTCTGACTCTTTTTTTTGTTTGCTCTTGTTCACCCATGCCTCCCGATCTAATTACTTGAGCAGACTTGCAAGGTACCATCTCCAAAATTTAGAATATCAAAACCCCTCTTATTGAATTCTTCCAGTTCTACAAGGACATTCCAATAGACCAATTTAGAGTAAAATATGATTCTTACATGGTCATAGCAATGGGGATGAATAAAATCCATCCTTTTAATATCTGCCGAAGTCAGGTTAGCTAAATTAGGAATGTCATTAAGCAGATGCAAAGTTCTGTTTCTGTTCATAGAGGGTTGACAGCCACAATCGAAGAGAGGGTAGAATAGGATCCTTGGGGAGTCTAAAAAGCACAGTGTTCTCCAGGGTATGTGTTTAAGGTCGGTATCCATGTAATGTTTGGGTACCCTTCCTTGCGCTGCCTCCCTTTGCCTTCTGGGTGACCCTGCTGGAATAAAGATCAGTGAATCCGTATGTGTAGGCAGTGAATTCAGTGTCATCAGAATGGGTAAAGTAGATTCCGCCGCCTTAGGGGTGCAGAACATTTCCCTAATCTCTTGCTGATTTTGAGGGGGCACTGCTTTGTCAGTTCCAACAATGGGGATAGGAGCCGGTGCTTCCAGCAAGGTTCTGGCCTTCAATGCATCTTCTACTGCCGCACTGATCAATAATTTTACCTCCTTTTTGGTCAAAGAAGGATTGTTGGATGGATTAATTATTAATTTCTTCGTCTTGACGGGACTCACCGACTCTTCTTCTTTATTTGAGTTCCCCAGCCCAGATTGTTTGCTCCTATTTTGTATGTGCGGAGCCAATGGGCTTAAATGTGTTTGAAGCTCCATTGTCAGTAACTTATCAACTCCGGGGGGAGGATTCGAGACTAGGGGCTCATGAGGTTGTCTGGACTTCAATGCCGCTTCTACTGCGGCATTAATTAAGAGTTTTACCTCTATTTCACTCAGTGAGGATTTATCCGGGGACCTATTTACAAGATCAATCTGCCCTGCCAAACCCTCTGCACAGTTTCCTAGGTCAGTTATTACAGAATCACTTGGATTTTGAATCTGAGTAACCTGTGGGGTTGTGTTTGTTTGAAACTCATTTGCCAACGGATTCAAGGAAGTAGGAGTATGGACTTGCTTTTGTATTTTGGGTTTTATAAAGAGATCATATGTCTCTTTCGGATCTTTGGTAGCAGATATTTTGTTTTTTCCGGCTACCGCCGTCTTGTTGGGGCCCATGTTTAAGGGAGGATTCTGTCCCTTGTGCGACATTTCATCAGTCAAAAAATGTGTCGCATGACTATATTCTCCCTCCTGTTGTTTACTTGGATCTTCCAATAAGTCGATTATTTCAACCTCTTGATCGGATATCTCTGTCTTTTCGTCTGTAACTAACTTTCTCCAGCTGTTTTTAGCAATTTTACTTCTTTTGTTGAAGAAGGACGAATGTCCCTTCTTCCTGTTATTTTTATTATTTTGATAGTTTTTGTTTTTGTTAGCCTTATTTTTTGGCCCACTCCCATCTTCTTTCTCCACTGAATTTTTGTTCGTAAGTATAGGTGGTACTTCTGTTGCATTCAAAGCATAAGAACTAATTAAGGATGCGGGCGCAATTTTTGAGGCAGATTTACCAGACTCTTCCTTGCTAGGAAGTAATCCGATGGCCATCAATTTGGTTATGATTTTTCTAGGCAATAGTTCCAATGCTTCTATAAGATTGTTAGTCTGGGAGATCTGTCTTCCCGTGAATATACTTATTTCCATAAAGCCAGTAGAATGAACTTTTAATTCGTGAAGTACATCCCGAAGAAGCCCACCCGTCTCTGATGTATGTGCTGTATGGGCTAAATGTGGGTCATTAAAGGAGTTAGATGATTCATGTAAGTGCTGAGTTAGGTCTCTCAAATCTGCATCTGCTGAAAAAAAATCCGGAGGAGTATCAAGGAAGGAGGATTCCGGAACTATTGCAGCCTCCTCCCTTTTCTCTACATCTGACAGGGGAGGATCTGTTACTTCCTCTTGTGGGGCCTGTGTGAGGCCTTTTGAGCACAGAAGAGACGAGTGGGCGATTGCTTCGGAGTCTAGTAGCATAGAGTCACTCGGCTCTGGAGGGGATAACGGTAATGGCATATTCATTGCCATTCTTAGTGTATTTTTTACTGGCGTAAATATTGGTGGGGCTGATAAGATGTCATCATACAGCCTGATTCCCTGTGCAGTAGCGCTCCTAGTAGAGGGGCCGACTTCCGCGCCTCTAGAGTAAACATACTCAATACTGTTTCTACGCCTAGACATTGGAAAGGCTGTGTGCAAATCAAATTTTCCCGTGAGTTCCCACAACCTTCAAAAAGTGTGGACGTATTTAAGTTTTATGTATCTAGTAAAAGGGAACGTTATTTGGTATATGCCAATGTAGAGGCGTCTCCTAAGCTAGGGTGTTTACAAATGCGTGGTATCTATCTGGCCATTAGATCCTTTCCAAGTGCAGAAGAATAGTTAGTAGTACCTACTACTCCGGGACCTGCCCAAGGGCTCACAATCTATAATTATTCCGAAACAAATTTTTATGCATTAAGACACAAGGAGTAATGCACCAACTGCATATGTTTTGTCAAGGTATACAAAGTCAGCAAGAGCTGCTTAGTTAATGAGACCGTTCTACTGGATTAGTTATCAATTCACTTCCAAAGCCCAAGCTAATACATTCCGTAATTCAAACCCACCTCGACAGACCTCCGTGCAGTCCCCATTCCTCAGGCCCGCACACCCACCGCCCACCCGAACAGCCAAACAGCTTCACTTGGCGTCCATTTCGGGTGCACGCGCAGGTGCGCAGGCACACCAGCAGAAGTAGCCGAGCGAGCTGGGAAAAGGGGGCGGGGCCCACGGAAAGTGCCGCGAACTAGGAGCTAAGAAACGGAGAGAGAAGCAGATGGAAAGTCGGGTAAGTTTGGTGAGTGAGTACCACAAACGGCTAGTAATGCAGAGTCCAACAAAATGGCCAACAAGAAAGTCCAACAAAAAGTCCACCTAAGCGGCGGATAGATGTTAAAAAAATAAAAGAAATAAAAGAAAAATCAGAAAAGGAATTTACTTCAATGTCCGTATCAATGCAGGTGATCCAGAGAGTTTCGCCACATCGGCCCACGCAAGCTTCCTCTTGCCGACTAGCGATCTCCAACGCTTTGCAGCAATTCAGGCAAGTAGCAAACAGAAGTCCGGGCAGCCAAACAGCTTCACTTGGCATCCACTTCGGGTGCGCAGGCACGCCAGCAGAAGTAGCCGGGCGAGCTGGGAAAAGGGGGCGGTGCCCACGGAAAGTGCCGCGAACTAGGAGTTCAATGTCCGTATCAATGCAGGTGATCCAGAGAGTTTCGCCACGTCGGCCCACGCAAGCTTCCTCTTGCCAACTAGCGATCTACAACACTTTGCAGCAATTCAGGCAAGTAGCAAACAGAAGTCCGGACAGCCAAACAGCTTCACTTGGCGTCCACTTCGGGTGGAAAGCTGTTTTACACATGTAGAAATTCCCCAAAACGAAAATTTGCGGCAAACTTTTCACTGCGCAATATTCACGATAATGGGAGAATCGCATGGATTTGGAATGCGGTTTAGGTGTGATTGATAAATATGGATGTTAGCTACAAGCAGGAGTTGACATTTTGTTTCTATCACAAGAACTGAGCAATTTACAGACGTTTTAGTAGAGGTTGTTTTTTCGAGATAGGCGTGAGGATGGAAAACAGGAATTCACTTTTAAAATGACAAAAGGGTTTCTTACACTAGAGAATGACTATGAACAAAACAAATACCACACAGGAACACAGTCACTTGATCAGGGTGACTGCCTGCTGAGGAAACTCGCCTTCTTCAGATGAGAAAGGATCAGCGCAAAGATAGTTTTAACAATATGGGTTCTGGAGAAAAGATAGGATGGTTTGGCGAGAGGTTCAGACAATGCAAAGATACTCCTACAATACAGGTTCTGAATAAAAGATAGGATGGGTCTAAGATAGGTATAAGACTATGCAAAGTACACATGCTAATGACACAATTCTTCCTATTTATACTCACTGGATACGTTTTTAAATGAGACCGTCAGTTCTGGTCAGGGGATGGGATCTGGTTTAAAACAGACGGCTGGGCTCATCGGACTGGGAAAACAACCTCTACTAAAACGTCTGTAAATTGCTCAGTCTAGAAAAATGGACACCTCTCACGATTGACGGCAAACGTATTTTGGTGGCCGAAGACCAACCGTCTCATGTACATAACGATAGAAATACAGGTTTCCGAGTTTGACCAATGAGCGGCCATTTTGATGTAACAAGGATCGCCATTTTGTTCCCTAACGATTGCTCATTGCTTTCTGTTCAAACTGCTTCATAGCACATTTTTGCTTACACTACTCGACTGTTAACATTGTTGTCTGAACGTGAAAGGACAAGGCCGCGAGACTAATAAGGAGTTCGTTGATACACAACGTAGGCAGCTCTGGAGAGGAATGCCCGGCTCCATCCCGAATGTAGCCTTGAAGGAGAGCCACAGGGCATTTAATCATTTCACAGCTGCCAGCCAGTCTCGTTATATGGTAGAATATGTTAGAATAAAGCAGCTAAAGGCTTGAAATATGCTCTTCTTACGGCCTCCCTTTCCCGAGCCCTGTAGAGCGTGTCGGCTCCCAGGACACGAATAGCACCTCAAAGATAGCAAGGTCTCGAATGTGACTCGTCCCCCGTATGCAGCTCGCTTACAAGAACAGAAGCACTGTGTTCTGTTCAACAAAGAAAAGATGTCTCTACACTTGCAAGGTTGCATATTGTTACTAGAATAGCCATTTGAAGGTGTCATATTCTTCGAAAATGTCCATCATCAAACCGAGTTCAAAGAAACCCAATAAAGGGCGGTGTTAAACATGTCACAGCTGATTGTATGATATGCATTTTGTATATATGTAACTGATGTACGTAATTCACTCTCTTGCGTCCCTCGAGCTCTAGAGATACACGTCGCGGGGCGTGAGACCGAGTTGGCCAACTGAGACTATTTGATTTGCAATAAACCCTAGCTTTAGGAATACAACCTTGTGTCTGGCGTATCTATCGTGTGTGGTGACTTGCCTTGTTTCCATAACGCAAGGGACCCCTAGGGGCCCCTTTCAAGAAGGCGCCCGAATAGGGACCCTCCCCCACTTGTTCCATCGTGTACGTTGTAATAGAGTAAAGGCGGAGAACGATGAGGACGGGACGATCGAACCAGGATCAAGAGGTGTTCGGGGCGCCCTGTAGAAGTGATGAGAGATTCCTTTGCAGATCTGCACACATCTGATCCCTGATCGATGTATCTGGCCAGAGAACAAGGAGGCGAGGGTCACGAAACGAGGAAGAAGCCAAGAAACGCAGACACAACGTCATTGGTTGCATCAGTATACAGACGAATTGTGTCCTGGAGGACAAATTGATTTATCAGGTGAGTCACACCCCAATTCAAAATAACCCTGATATTGGTTGAGAGTTGACTTTGCAAAATCAAACGCCCTGGGTAAGGTTGATTAACCAAGGGGAGGTTGAAAAATGCCTGGGGTATTGTCCACCCTAGCGGGGGTTTTCCGCTGCGGTAGACAATCTTTGGAAGATGGCCAAATTGCACCACCTCGGGGAACGCCGGCGTATGAGATGTATGTGAAGTATGGTGTGGGAGCGATAATATTCTGTAAGGCTTGGCATAGGCAAACCAGAAAGCAAGACCATCAGTGCCTGATAAATGGTAGTTTAGAGATACCGAGAATAGATAACCTGGAAATGGTGTTGATAAGAAAGAAAGCGCGCATCGCAGCACTTGATATCGTTAAGGACTGGAGAAGGGAAGCAATGCTCCGATTTAGAAGTAGAGAGAAGCATGCACGCAGGCATAAATCGAAAGGTGAAGTAGCGGAAGAAAAGGAGGAGGAGGAGTGGACGGAGAGTCTAAGGAGGTAGCTAGACGTGACCAGTTGAACATAGAGAAAATATACCCACAACGGGAATTGCACATAGCAGATGAAGTAATGGAAAACATATTGATCCATACAAAACAAGGCCCAAGATCAGAAGCGAGGCCAAACACGCCAGTAACTATTGCTCAAGCCCCTCCCATAGCTCAAACTCTCCCTCCCGTAGCTCAAGCCCTCCCACAGCCACAGACCGCGCACATAGCTCTTCTTATTAGCCAACCAGGCCCACAGCAGACACTCCCCGTTCCTATTGTCCCATCCGCACCTCCCGCCTTAGATACAGAGTAGGTGCCGTCCGTCCCTCCAGGGGTTGAAGTTGAAACCACGGGGCGAGAGGAGGGACTGAACAAAGTGGATGCACAAGGGTAACTCGCAGTGCAATCAGCAAAGAAAGGAAGGTGGAATTGCAGCAACAGGCAGAGATGTATATAGACGGGAATGATGGGACGGCAGCATTGGCTTCGATGTATGGCTTCCGAAGAAGCAACGAAAGACAGGTAGTGTTGGAATGCATGGGTGAATATTTGGTGGAGAGATGGAAACAGTTAATTGGGAAATTACCACCGCAGCGATTGTTAGATTTGAATGCATTAGCACGCTGTAGAGAAAGAGATGAAGAAGTAAGGGAACATGTATATGGACTTTTTGAGCTTAAAAATGAATTGGATAATGATTATGCTGAAATGTTTACTGCACCTGGGAACAGGGGTAAGGATATCAGGAGAGATAGGAAGGAAGCGGTAGAGCCATATATACAGCGACGACATTCAATGTCGTCAGTACAGAGGGGCGGCAAATTGAAAGTATGTATACGAGAGGCGTTAAGATGGATCTCGGATCCCAGTATCCCCACAATGGAGATACATGAGATATTTGATGAATATTCCATGCCCATGAAAAGGAAAGCACTGAAGTCGATGGCTGAACATTTAATAGACAAAGATATAAAAAACGACAAGGCCAGCCCACCCGAAATAATGGCAGTATATAAGAGAGCACTAGAGCGAGGGACAGGAGAAACAGCCCTATCGCTAGATCTGGGAATATTGTTACACATGAGAGAAGGGGAGGGACAGTAAGTGGGGCATTCCCTATGAGGGAGGTCCCACCTACCTTTGCGCCAAAAACAGAGGTTCCCGCAGTGGGCAACATAGCGGCGCAGGTAACGCCAGCCCCTTATACCGCCCAATATGTGCATGTACCCTTTTCCAGACAGGAGGTGAACAACATAAAGCAGACGATTCCCGATATAAGAAAGAATCCTGCAGGATTTTACTAGGAAGTAGAGTCCTGCCTGCAATCATCCGTGCTTACCATGGGTGACATAGACCTAATATTCCCAGTGATCCTGCCAACAGACATATGGAAGCAAATAAGAAAGGTGGATGACGTAACGGCCTATGGCGCCACATGGGCGGACTTGGTAATCGAAGACAGGAATAAAGCGTTTGGAGGGACACCGGGAGCGAACATGGTAGCATTACCAGCACGCATAATACAGAAATTAAAAGAAATTGTCCCAGAGAAAAGAATTCAATGGGACAAGTTGACTGCATGTGTGCAAGGCAAGTATGAGTTAGCAACAGATTATTTCAATAGGTTCGAGGAAGTATTCGCAGACTTCAGTGGGCAGGATGTGAGCTTGGAAGCGGGGGAGGCTATTTGTTGATAAATATGTGAGGGGGTTGAAACTTCCAATTCAAAACCTAATAATGACATCAGAAAGTGCATGTCAATCAAAAACGCTGGGTGAAGTATTGCACATGGCCCAATATTATGAGACGAGAGTGAATGCGGGAAAAGACCAGGAGGAGAAAAATAGAGTAAATTTGAAAACAAGGGTGTTACTGCAGCAAGTAGCAGGACATAACAGAGGAAGAGGGAACGCACAAGGGAGGAGTAATTTGAATATGCATGGGGGGCCGTTGGGACCAAATCAGTGTGCATCCTGCAAGGAAGAAGGACACTGGCGAGCGCAATGTCCACATTTACAGAATAGAAATGGAACTGGCCACAGAAGACAGCATAGAGGGCACCAAGGAGCGAATGGACCAAATAGGAATAGTATGCAGCAGCACCACAATAATGAAGGTAATCAAAACCAAGCCCAAAACCAAAGTGCTCCTAACCAGAGTCAGGGTCAGCAAAACCAACAGTATGGGAATCAGTGTGGGGGAAATAGAGGAAAGAATGGGAACATTTTCAATACGCAGCCAAATACGTATTACAAGTAGTAGTGACTACACATCGGATGATGTGTTATTTCCCCAATAGGACAGCCCAGGGCAGGGGTCGGAACCAGTGTCTATTCCCGTGAATCAGAGAGGACCCTACGTAGAAATGAGAGTCGGGAATGAGGAGCACTGCTTCCTTGTAGATACAGGAGCGCAAAAGTGTTCAATAGACCATCACTTGGTTCCGGATATACCACTGTCAGGGCAAAAGAATATTTCCGTAGGGTTCGCAGGTACACAATTCATAAACCCAGTGTCCCAACCAGTCCCAGTTACCATAGGACCATTCACTGAACATTGTCCCTTTCTCCTAACAGAAAATTGTGGGGAGAACCTGTTGGGATTAAGCTTGTTGAAAAAGCTAGGTGCGATTATACATTGCACGTCAGATGGGGTGTTTCTGACAATTTGGCCACAAGATTCCCCTGTGTCAGAATTCATGTCTGAAACTTTGCCAGGAGAGTTAAGAAAAGTGCCAACCTGTATATGGG
The DNA here is from genome assembly GCF_040938575.1 of Ambystoma mexicanum. Taxonomy (NCBI): domain Eukaryota; kingdom Metazoa; phylum Chordata; class Amphibia; order Caudata; family Ambystomatidae; genus Ambystoma; species Ambystoma mexicanum. The sequence continues at coordinate 760,715,452 of NC_090924.1, read as the reverse complement.
CGATGCATGATAACGATGTAGGATGCTTGAAGATAGAGCCAGTGAGGATCATTTTGAAAGAAGGAGTTACACTGCCGCGAATTCCCCAATATAAAATTTCGGCTAACGGAGAGAGAGGATTGAAAAGTATTGTTTCAGATTTGGTGAAATTAGGGGTAATTGAAGAAATTACAGGTAGTACATGTAACAGCCCGATTCTTCCAGTGTATAAGAAAAGAGGCAATGAAGTACCATATTGTTTCATAATTGATTTGCGCGCGCTAAACAAAGTAGTAGATCCACAATTTCCCTTGGTCCCAGACGTCACTACAATATTGACAATGATACCTGCCGCAGCAGAATACTTTAGTGTAATTGATCTAAAAAATGCTTTCCTTAGCATTCCGGTGGACAAGGACAGTAGATATTTGTTCGCGTTCACATTAGGGGGACAATCATTTACATTCACGCGCATTCCACAAGGATATACGGAAAGTCTGAGTATTTACAGTAGAGCATTAAAAGAGCACCTATACATGCTAGAATTACCAGTGGGGTGTGTACTATTGCAATACATAGATGATCTGTTGATCGCTGTGTGGAATCAGAAAAAATACAATATTACAGCTGTTACACCAAGCAAAGGAAAATACACTGACACAGGTTTGTAAAGATTCCCAGAATCTTTATTACAAAACTGAACAGTATTCAACAAAGTACACAAATAGCTATTTGGCCGTCAATACATCAGAGAGACCACCAGCAGGGTTCAATGTGAGCAGTGAACAGAATTTCCTAGCTGGACATCGACGCATTTATATAATTTGTAAAATGATGTCCGGCCTCTTACAGGTTAATTATACACTGGGCTAGGGTCGCGCCAGGTTCACTTTCCTAATTTACATATCTCGTGCATGCGGTTTACTTTTGAATATATTTACTAACACACTCCATTATTCTTTAATTTAACGTTTACACTACTGCTTTAATACAGACCAAACAAATGTTTCACATATTATATTCGGATAGCATTACTGTTCTTGTATACTTGTAGCTTAACATTGCTGATTCAAGTAATCCCCTGCTCCCGAGGTCAACAAAGGACAAGGTCTACATGACCTTAACATGTAGCCTGAAGGCAGGTTGGACATTAACTCTCCTACAGAGGTTGGAGATGTTAAGGCAAGAACAAGGGCACACGAGACGGTCATTTTAGATTACAGGGTGACTTTGTACAAAAACACCAAAATGGCGGTTCTAACCTAAAATGGAGGCTTGATTCAAGATGGCGGCTTACATCAATTTCTAAGGTCAAGACCTTGCCGTAGAGAGTTATTCGCGTACAATTTTAAGCAACTTGGCGTAGGCCAATATACATACAAATCGTTATAATAGGAGGCATAATTTAATATCCAGTTCAACAAACCCTCCTTTTGGCCTATGCCAAGTGCCAACACTACTTCTGATCTCCTTGCAAGTAACTCCATACGTCATCGTCCGTACACCCTGAATCATTGTCTGACATATCTATTGCCATTAGATCTAACACCAGAGTTTCTTTTAACACATACTCTTTGGAAACCTTCTTTAGGGCGTATATTTTATGCCCTAATATACTTGTTGCTTACGTGCAACATCCCCCTAATACTGAGCATATACCAGGGAGACACTGTATACCACAACAAAGAAACAGAACACTTCCCAAGATAATCAGCAGGGCCGAAAACAACTTCCATCCCCATGACCTTAGGAGGTCCCAAAACCATGTACCAAGTTCCCAGTTTCCCTCAGGAACATGTACTTCTGAACTAAGAACATGTAGATTTTGGTTAGCCCTAAAGATCGTCGGAGAGGACTCTGGTACGTAAACGCAGCAAGCGGACCCCACTAATTTACATACTCCTCCTCGCTCTGCCAGGATGACATCTAATGCCATCCGGTTCTGAAGAGCCACTAATCTTATCGCTCTCTGCTCTAACGTCATATTATAGAGTATGTGAGTGGTCCGGTTGATGGTTCTCTCCAATACTCTCGCTAGTCCCCTGATATCTTCTGAATTCGTAATTTGCCCAGAAAATGGCACTAAGGATTTCATAATATCTCCTAGAGTTTGCGTTTGAGTATCCTCTTTCACACCTCGTCGTGGACAAGTCTTCAAAATTTCTACATTACTTGCAATAAATACCCCAGGTAATAGAATCCCTAAATAACAGGTTCCTTGTCAATCCCTGGGCAACCATGGAAATGCCACATTACCGCAAACAAAGTAGACAGGTTCGCCTACGTACAGCGGTCTGTTTTCACTAGTCAAATTTGCAACGTTGGCGCACTTTCTAAAATTACCCATTGACCGTGTTCCATTCCTCTGTATGCAGAAGGATACTGAATCAGGGCTATGATTAACAGAATAAAATGGAGGCGTGACATCCTTATTGCCTATAGGAGCCATTTTGAAAGAGATTAAAGACTGAAAGGGACGAGACAATCTATCAGAGGGCCTAAGAAGAGCAACGTTTGGCTTACTTCTATTTGCAAAAAGCGAGCATCCCAGGGGCATCAAAACATTCTTTTCAAAACTATTTAAATTTGTAACATCAAAGTTCCCTGAGATGCTGTCATTCCATCGGCCAAAAAATAGTTCTCTAAGAGAAGCGTAACAGGCAGTTGTCAAAGGTAAGGGATAAATATACCAACCTAGCCCCTTATCCCCATCTTGCGGTAGATGTGTGCAGATCCAGCAATTGGTCTTATTAAAAAAAAAAAAAAAAGAGTGGCATTCATTATTAACAAAAGGGTATTATTCTGATAGTTCCATCTATGCAAAGAATCTCTAGGCGACAAAGTATGCAATTGCACAGAAGGAGTGGGAACAACAGATACATTTTCAATAGGTAAAAAGTCCTCTAATGTATATGCTTCCTCCAGATACCATAACCCAAACCCAACAGTTACTAAAAATCCAGTAATTATCACAAAAAGGCAACAATACACTTTGGGGGTCCCCTTATATGCTTGATCATTGTCTCTGTTAGTCACATATTTATCTAAAAGTTTGGTTCGAGCGGTAGCGGGTGCAGGCATTGTCGTCTTGAACCGAAAAACACCAATTGTTCATTTGCTGGCGACTCCAGTCGCACGTCTTCTTAATGTCTTTCCCACAACCCTTAGCCAACAGAATCTTCCCGCACAGTCGGGCCAAAAGGCAAGCCCTCAAATGATTTTCTCAATCGCACAGTCAGACCATGCTGTACGTTTACTTCCTTGTGCGCAAATTATATTTTGCAGTTTCTGGTGAGGACAAAGTGTCGTCACTTCCTCCTGGAAGTGGCGAATGGATGGAAATGGGATCAGAAAAGGATTGATCTGGAAGTTCCACTGTTGGGAAGTGCGGAGACAAGATGGCCGTTTTGTCTGGCCTTGCGGATTCTTAAGCGGTCTACGATTCTCCCTTGTTGGTTGTTGCTGTTTCAGGTACACTAGTTACAACAGTGGAAGGGATTCTGTGTCTTCTGTATCGTACGGCATAGGCTGTGGGATCCATTTGGTGTGCGTCGCATGGATCCAGTGTTTACAACCCGTTACCCGCACAGCAGTCTGGGTGACTAGCAGGGCTTGGTAGGGACCCCTCCACCGAGGTGCAAGGCAAGACGACCTCTCAAAAACCTTCGAAAGGATCCAGTCCCCCGGTCGTAGACTGTGACCAGGACCCTCGTAGCGCACAGGTAATGCCTTCTGGGTGACCCTGCTGGAATAAGGATTGGTGAACCCATATGTGTGGGCAGTGAATCCAGTGTTGTCAGAAAGGGTAAAGTAGATTCCAACACCTTAGGGGCGCAGAACATTTCCCTAATCTCTTGCTGATTTTGAGGGGGCACTGCTTTGTCAGTTCCAACAATGAGGAAAGGAGACGGTGCTTCCAGCAAGGTTCTGGCCTTCAATGCATCTTCTACTGCCGCACTGATCAATAATTTTAGCTCCTTTTCGGTCAAAGAAGGATTGTTGGATGGATTAATTATTAATTTCTTCGTCTTGACGGGACTCACCGACTCTTCTTCTTCATTTGAGTTCCCCAGCCCAGATTGTTTGCTCCTATTTTGTATGTGCAGAGCCAATGGGCCTAAATGTTTGTGAAGCTCCATTGTCAGTAACTTATCAACTCCTGGGGGAGGATTCGAGACTAGGGGCTCATGAGGTTGTCTGGACTTCAATTCCGCTTCTACTGCGGCATTAATTAAGAGTTTTACCTCCATTTCACTCAGTGAGGATTTGCCCGGGGACCTATTTACAAGATCAATCTGCCCTGCCAAACCCTCTGCACAGTTTCCTAGGTCAGTTATTACAGAATCACTTGGATTTTGAATCTGAGTAACCTCTGGGGTTGTGTTTGTTTGAAACTCATTTGCCAACGGATTCAAGGAAGTAGGAGTATGGACTTGCTTTTGTATTTTGGGTTTTATAAAGAGATCATATGTCTCTTTCGGATCTTTGGTAGCAGATATTTTGTTTTTTCCGGCTACCGCTGTCTTGTTGGGGCCCATGTTTAAGGGAGGATTCTGTCCCTTGTGCGACATTTCATCAGTCAAAAAATGTGTCGCATGACTATATTCTCCCTCCTGTTGTTTACTTGGATCTTCCAATAAGTCGATTATTTCAACCTCTTGATCGGATATCTCTGTCTTTTCGTCTGTAACTAACTTTCTCCAGGTGTTTTTAGCAATTTTACTTCTTTTGTTGAAGAAGGACGAATGTCCCTTCTTCCTGTTATTTTTATTATTTTGATAGTTTTTGTTTTTGTTAGCCTTATTTTTTGGCCCACTCCCATCTTCTTTCTCCACTGAATTTTTGTTCGTAAGTATAGGTGGTACTTCTGTTGCATTCAAAGCATAAGAACTCATTAAGGATGCGGGTGAAATTTTTGAGGCAGATTTACCAGACTCTTCCTTGCTAGGAAGTAATCCGATGGCCATCAATTTGGTCATGATTTTTCTAGGCAATAGTTTCAATGCTTCTATAAGATTGTTAGTCTGGGAGATCTGTCTTCCCGTGAATATACTTATTTCCATAAAGCCAGTAGAATGAACTTTTAATTCGTGAAGTATATCCCGAAGAAGCCCACCCGTCTCTGATGTATGGGCTAAATGTGGGTCATTAAAGGAGTTAGATGATTCATGTAAGTGCTGAGTTAGGTCTCTCAAATCTGCATCTGCCGAAAAAAAATCCGGAGGAGTATCAAGGAAGGAGGATTCCGGAACTATTGCAGCCTCCTCCCTTTTCTCTACATCTGACAGAGGAGGATCTGTTACTTCCTCTTGTGGGGCCTGTGTGAGGCCTTTTGAGCACAGAAGAGACGAGTGGGCGATTGCTTCGGAGTCTAGTAGCATAGAGTCACTCGGCTCTGGAGGGGATAACGGTAATGGCATATTCATTGCCATTCTTAGTGTATTTTTTACTGGCGTAAATATTAGTGGGGCTGATAAGATGTCATCATACAGCCTGATTCCCTGTGCAGTAGCGCTCCTAGTAGAGGGGCCGACTGCCGCGCCTCTAGAGTAAACATACTCAATACTGTTTCTACACCTAGACATTGGAAAGGCTGTGTGCAAATCAAATTTTCCCATGAGTTCCCACAACCTTCAAAAAGTGTGGACTTATTTAAGTTTTATGTATCTAGTAAAAGGGAACGTTATTTGGTATATGCCAATGTAGAGGCGTCTCCTAAGCTAGGGTGTTTACAAATGCGTGATATCTATCTGGCCATCAGATCCTTTCTTAGTGCAGAAGAATAGTTAGTAGTACCTACTACTCCGGGACCTGTCCAAGGGCTCACAATCTATAATTCTTCCGAAACAAATTTTTATGCATTAAGACACAAGGAGTAATGCACCAACTGCATATGTTTTGTCAAAGCATACAAAGTCAGCAAGAGCTGCTTAGTTAATGAGACCGTTCTACTGGATCAGTTATCAATTCACTTCCAAAGCCCAAGCTAATACATTCCGTAATTCAAACCCACCTCGACAGACCTCCGTGCAGTCCCCATTCCTCAGGCCCGCACACCCACCGCCCACCCGAACAGCCAAACAGCTTCACTTGGCGTCCATTTCGGGTGCGCGCGCAGGTGCGCAGGCACGCCAGCAGAAGTAGCCGAGCGAGCTGGGAAAAGGGGGCGGGGCCCACGGAAAGTGCCGCGAACTAGGAGCTAAGAAACGGAGAGAGAAGCAGATGGAAAGTCGGGTAAGTTTGGTGAGTGAGTACCACAAACGGCTAGTAATGCAGAGTCCAACAAAATGGCCAACAAGAAAGTCCAACAAAAAGTCCACCTAAGCGGCGGATAGATGTTAAAAAAATAAAAAAAAATAAAATAAAACTCAGAAAAGGAATTTACTTCAATGTCCGTATCAATGCAGATGATCCAGAGAGTTTCGCCACATCGGCCCACGCAAGCTTCCTCTTGCCGACTAGCGATCTCTAACGCTTTGCAGCAATTCAGGCAAGTAGCAAACAGAAGTCCGGACAGCCAAACAGCTTCACTTGGCGTCCACTTCGGGTGCGCAGGCACGCCAGCTGAAGTAGCCGGGCGAGCTGGGAAAAGGGGGCGGTACCCACGGAAAGTGCCGCGAACTAGGAGTTCAATGTCCGTATCAATGCAGGTGATCCAGAGAGTTTCGCCACGTCGGCCCACGCAAGCTTCCTCTTGCCGACTAGCGATCTCCAACACTTTGCAGCAATTCAGGCAAGTAGCAAACAGAAGTCCGGACAGCCAAACAGCTTCACTTGGCGTCCACTTCGGGTGAAAAGCTGTTTTACACATGTAGAAATTTTCCAAAATGAAAATTTGCAGCAAACTTTTCACTGCGCGATATTCACGATAATGGGAGAATCGCATGGATTTGGAATGCGGTTTAGGTGTGATTGATAAATATGGATGTTAGCTACGAGCAGGAGTTGAAATTTTGTTTCTATCACAAGAACTGATCAATTTACAGACGTTTTATTAGAGGTTGTTTTTTTGAGATTGGCGTGAGGATGGAAAACAGGAATGCGCTTTTAAAATGACAAAAGGGTTTCTTACACTAGAGAAAGACTATGAACAAAACAAATACCACACAGGAACACAGTCACTTGATCAGGGTGACTGCCTGCTGAGGAAACTCGCCTTCTTCAGATGAGAAAAGATCAGCGCAAAGATAGTTTTAACAATATGGGTTCTGGCGAGAGGTTCAGAAAATGCAAAGATCTCCTACAATATAGGTTCTGAATAAAAGATAGGATGGGTCTAAGATAGGTATAAGACTATGCAAAGTACACATGCTAATGACACAATTCTTCCTATTTATACTCACTGGATAAGTTTTTAAATGAGACCGTCAGTTCTGGTCAGGGGATGGGATCTGGTTTAGGACAGACGGCTGGGCTCATCGGACTGGGCAGCGTCAACTGTCGATCTAGAAAAATGGACACCTCTAACGATTGACGGCAAACGTATTTTGGTGGCCGAAGACCAACCGTCTCATGTACATAACGATAGAAATACAGGTTTCTGAGTTTGACCAATGAGCGGCCATTTTGATGTAACAAGGATCGCCATTTTGTTCCCTAAGGATTGCTCATTGCTTTCTGTTCAAACTGCTTCAGAGCACATTTTTGCTTACTCTGCTCGACTGTTAACATTGTTGTCTGAACGTGAAAGGACAACGCCGCGAGGCTAATAAGGAGTTCGTTGAAACACAACGTAGGCAGCTCCGGAGAGGAATGCCCGGCTCCCTCCCAAATGTAGCCTTGAAGGAGAGCCGCAGGGCATTTAATCATTTCACAGCTGCCAGCCAGTCTCGTTATATGGTAGAATATGTTAGAATAAAGCAGCTAAAGGCTTGAATTATGCTCTTCTTACGGCCTCCCTTTCCCGAGCCCTGTAGAGCGTGTCGGCTCCCAGGACACGAATAGCACCTCAAAGATAGCAAGGTCTCGAATGTGACTCGTCCCCCGTATGCAGCTCGCTTACAAGAACAGAAGCACTGTGTTCTGTTCAACAAAGAAAAGATGTCTCTACACTTGTAAGGTTGCATATTGTTACTAGAATAGCCATTTGAAGGTGTCATATTCTTCGAAAATGTCCATCATCAAACCCAGTTCAAAGAAACCCAATAAAGGGCGGTGTTAAACATGTCACAGCTGATTGTATGATATGCATTTTGTATATATGTAACTGATGTACGTAATTCACTCTCTTGCGTCCCTCTAGCTCTAGAGATACACGTCGCGGGGCGTGAGACCGAGTTGGCCAACTGAGACTATTTGATTTGCAATAAACCCTAGCTTTAGGAATACAACCTTGTGTCTGGCGTATCTATCGTGTGTGGTGACTTGCCTTGTTTCCATAACGCAAGGGACCCCTAGGGGCCCCTTTCAAGATGGCGCCCGAATAGGGACCCTCCCCCACTTGTTCCATCGTGTACGTTGTAATAGAGTAAAGGCGGAGAACGATGAGGACGGGACGATCGAACCAGGATCAAGAGGTGTTCGGGGCACCCTGTAGAAGTGATGAGAGATTCCTTTGCAGATCTGCACACATCTGATCCCTGATCGATGTATCTGGCCAGAGAACAAGGAGGCGAGGGTCCCGAAACGAGGAAGAAGCCAAGAAACGCAGACACAACGTCATTGGTTGCATCAGTATACAGACGAATTGTGTCCTGGAGGACAAATTGATTTATCAGGTGAGTCAGACCCCAATTCAAAATAACCCTGATATTGGTTGAGAGTTGACTTTGCAAAATCAAACGCCCTGGGTAAGGTTGATTAACCAAGGGGAGGTTGAAAAATGCCTGGGGTATTGTCCACCCTAGCGGGGGTTTTCCGCTGCGGTAGACAATCTTTGGAATATGGCCAAATTGCACCACCTCGGGGAACGCCGGCGTATGAGATGTATGTGAAGTATGGTGTGGGAGCGATAATATTCTGTAAGGCTTGGCATAGGCAAACCAGAAAGCAAGACCATCAGTGTCTGATAAATGGTAGTTTAGAGATACCGAGAATAGATAACCTGGAAATGGTGTTGATAAGAAAGAAAGCGCGCATCGCAGCACTTGATATCGTTAAGGACTGGAGAAGGGAAGCAATGCTCCGATTTAGAAGTAGAGAGAAGCATGCAGGCAGGCATAAATCGAAAGGTGAAGTAGCGGAAGAAAAGGAGGAGGAGGAGTGGACGGAGAGTCTAAGGAGGTAGCTAGACGTGACCAGTTGAACATAGAGAAAATATACCCACAACGGGAATTGCACATAGCAGATGAAGTAATGGAAAACATATTGATCCATACAAAACAAGGCCCAAGATCAGAAGCGAGGCCAAACACGCCAGTAACTATTGCTCAAGCCCCTCCCATAGCTCAAACTCTCCCTCCCGTAGCTCAAGCCCTCCCACAGCCACAGACCGCGCACGTAGCTCTTCCTATTAGCCAACCAGGCCCACAGCAGACACTCCCCGTTCCTATTGTCCCATCCGCACCTCCCGCCTTAGATACAGAGTAGGTGCCGTCCGTCCCTCCAGGGGTTGAAGTTGAAACCACGGGGCGAGAGGAGGGACTGAACAAAGTGGATGCACAAGGGTAACTCGCAGTGCAATCAGCAAAGAAAGGAAGGTGGAATTGCAGCAACAGGCAGAGATGTATATAGACGGGAATGATGGGACGGCAGCATTGGCTTCGATGTATGGCTTCCGAAGAAGCAACGAAAGACAGGTAGTGTTGGAATGCATGGGTGAATATTTGGTGGAGAGATGGAAACAGTTAATTGGGAAATTACCACCGCAGCGATTGTTAGATTTGAATGCATTAGCACGCTGTAGAGAAAGAGATGAAGAAGTAAGGGAACATGTATATGGACTTTTTGAGCTTAAAAATGAATTGGATAATGATTATGCTGAAATGTTTACTGCACCTGGGAACAGGGGTAAGGATATCAGGAGAGATAGGAAGGAAGCGGTAGAGCCATATATACAGCGACGACATTCAATGTCGTCAGTACAGAGGGGCGGCAAATTGAAAGTATGTATACGAGAGGCGTTAAGATGGATCTCGGATCCCAGTATCCCCACAATGGAGATACATGAGATATTTGATGAATATTCCATGCCCATGAAAAGGAAAGCACTGAAGTCGATGGCTGAACATTTAATAGACAAAGATATAAAAAACGACAAGGCCAGCCCACCCGAAATAATGGCAGTATATAAGAGAGCACTAGAGCGAGGGACAGGAGAAACAGCCCTATCGCTAGATCTGGGAATATTGTTACACATGAGAGAAGGGGAGGGACAGTAAGTGGGGCATTCCCTATGAGGGAGGTCCCACCTACCTTTGCGCCAAAAACAGAGGTTCCCGAAGTGGGCAACATAGCGGCGCAGGTAACGCCAGCCCCTTATACCGCCCAATATGTGCATGTACCCTTTTCCAGACAGGAGGTGAACAACATAAAGCAGACGATTCCCGATATAAGAAAGAATCCTGCAGGATTTTACTAGGAAGTAGAGTCCTGCCTGCAATCAGCCGTGCTTACCATGGGTGACATAGACCTAATATTTCCAGTGATCCTGCCAACAGACATATGGAAGCAAATAAGAAAGGTGGATGACGTAACGGCCTATGGCGCCACATGGGCGGACTTGGTAATCGAAGACAGGAATAAAGCGTTTGGAGGGACACCGGGAGCGAACATGGTAGCATTACCAGCACGCATAATACAGAAATTAAAAGAAATTGTCCCAGAGAAAAGAATTCAATGGGACAAGTTGACTGCATGTGTGCAAGGCAAGTATGAGTTAGCAACAGATTATTTCAATAGGTTCGAGGAAGTATTCGCAGACTTCAGTGGGCAGGATGTGAGCTTGGAAGCGGGGGAGGCTATTTGTTGATAAATATGTGAGGGGGTTGAAACTTCCAATTCAAAACCTAATAATGACATCAGAAAGTGCATGTCAATCAAAAACGCTGGGTGAAGTATTGCACATGGCCCAATATTATGAGACGAGAGTGAATGCGGGAAAAGACCAGGAGGAGAAAAATAGAGTAAATTTGAAAACAAGGGTGTTACTGCAGCAAGTAGCAGGACATAACAGAGGAAGAGGGAACGCACAAGGGAGGAGTAATTTGAATATGCATGGGGGGCCGTTGGGACCAAATCAGTGTGCATCCTGCAAGGAAGAAGGACACTGGCGAGCGCAATGTCCACATTTACAGAATAGAAATGGAACTGGCCACAGAAGACAGCATAGAGGGCACCAAGGAGCGAATGGACCAAATAGGAATAGTATGCAGCAGCACCACAATAATGAAGGTAATCAAAACCAAGCCCAAAACCAAAGTGCTCCTAACCAGAGTCAGGGTCAGCAAAACCAACAGTATGGGAATCAGTGTGGGGGAAATAGAGGAAAGAATGGGAACATTTTCAATACGCAGCCAAATACGTATTACAGTAGTAGTAGTGACTACACATCGGATGATGTGTTATTTCCCCGATAGGACAGCCCAGGGTAGGGGTCGGAACCAGTGTCTATTCCCGTGAATCAGAGAGGACCCTACGTAGAAATGAGAGTCGGGAATGAGGAGCACTGCTTCCTTGTAGATACAGGAGCGCAAAAGTGTTCAATAGACCATCACTTGGTTCCGGATATACCACTGTCAGGGCAAAAGAATATTTCCGTAGGGTTCGCAGGTACACAATTCATAAACCCAGTGCCCCAACCAGTCCCAGTTACCATAGGACCATTCACTGAACATTGTCCCTTTCTCCTAACAGAAAATTGTGGGGAGAACCTGTTGGGATTAAGCTTGTTGAAAAAGCTAGGTGAGATTATACATTGCACGTCAGATGGGGTGTTTCTGACAATTTGGCCACAAGATTCCCCTGTGTCAGAATTCATGTCTGAAACTTTGCCAGGAGAGTTAAGAAAAGTGCCAACCTGTATATGGGCGATGCATGATAACGATGTAGGATGCTTGAAGATAGAGCCAGTGAGGATCATTTTGAAAGAAGGAGTTACACTGCCGCAAATTCCCCAATATAAAATTTCGGCTAACGGAGAGAGAGGATTGAAAAGTATTGTTTCAGATTTGGTGAAATTAGGGGTAATTGAAGAAATTACAGGTAGTACATGTAACAGCCCGATTCTTCCAGTGTATAAGAAAAGAGGCAATGAAGTACCATATTGTTTCATAATTGATTTGCGCGCGCTAAACAAAGTAGTAGATCCACAATTTCCCTTGGTCCCAGACGTCACTACAATATTGACAATGATACCTGCCGCAGCAGAATACTTTAGTGTAATTGATCTAAAAAATGCTTTCCTTAGCATTCCGGTGGACAAGGACAGTAGATATTTGTTCGCGTTCACATTAGGGGGACAATCATTTACATTCACGCGCATTCCACAAGGATATACGGAAAGTCTGAGTATTTACAGTAGAGCATTAAAAGAGCACCTATACATGCTAGAATTACCAGTGGGGTGTGTACTATTGCAATACATAGATGATCTGTTGATCGCTGTGTGGAATCAGAAAAAATACAATATTACAGCTGTTACACCAAGCAAAGGAAAATACACTGACACAGGTTTGTAAAGATTCCCAGAATCTTTATTACAAAACTGAACAGTATTCAACAAAGTACACAAATAGCTATTTGGCCGTCAATACATCACAGAGACCACCAGCAGGGTTCAATGTGAGCAGTGAACAGAATTTCCTAGCTGGACATCGACGCATTTATATAATTTGTAAAATGATGTCCGGCCTCTTACAGGTTAATTATACACTGGGCTAGGGTCGCGCCAGGTTCACTTTCCTAATTTACATATCTCGTGCATGCGGTTTACTTTTGAATATATTTACTAACACACTCCATTATTCTTTAATTTCACGTTTACACTACTGCTTTAATACAGACCAAACAAATGTTTCACATATTATATTCGGATAGCATTACTGTTCTTGTATACTTGTAGCTTAACATTGCTGATTCAAGTAATCCCCTGCTCCTGAGGTCAACAAAGGACAAGGTCTACTTGACCTTAACATGTAGCCTGAAGGCTGGTTGGACATTAACTCTCCTACAGAGGTTGGTTAGGTTAAGGCAAGAACAAGGGCACACGAGACGGCCATTTTAGATTACAGGGTGACTTTGTACAAAAACCCCAAAATGGCGGTTCTAACCTAAAATGGAGGCTTGATTCAAGATGGCGGCTTACATCAATTTCTAAGGTCAAGACCTTGCCCTAGAGAGTTATTCGCGTACAATTTTAAGCAACTTGGCGTAGGCCAATATACATACAAATCGTTATAATAGGAGGCATAATTTAATATCCAGTTCAACAAACCCTCCTTTTGGCCTATGCCAAGTGCCAACACTACTTCTGATCTCCTTGCAAGTATCTCCATACGTCATCGTCCGTACACCCTGAATCATTGTCTGACTTATCTATTGCCATTAGATCTAACACCAGAGTTTCTTTTAACACATAGGCCCTCATTCCGAGTTAGGACTACACCATGGAGTAAATAGCTCCATGGTTGCCAACCATGGAGCTATTTACGCCATGGAATACCGGCATGGTGAATGGAGTAATTACTGGTCCATTCCAAGGTTGGATGGACCGGTAATTCCCCATTCACCATAGCCCTTCCCCATTTCTGTCCCCATAGGGCTCAATGGGAATGGGGAAGGAGGTAATTACGGCCGTAATTTACTCCAAGGTCACTTTGCGGGTCCCGTAATTTACTCCTGCTAAAAGCAGGAGGTAAAGAGGGACCCACAAAGGGAACTCGGAATACGGAGGTAAGGGATTACCGCCATCGGTGCCCTTACAGGCGCCGGTAATCCCTTACCTCCAACCTCGGAATGACCCCCATACTCTTTGGAAACCTTCTTTGGGGCGTATATTTTATGCCCTAATAGACTTGTTGCTTGCGCGCAACATACCCCTAATACTGAGCATATACCAGGGAGACACTGTATACAACAACAAAGAAACAGAAAACTTCCCAAGATAATCAGCAGGGCCGAAAACAACTTCCATCCCCATGACCTTAGGAGGTCCCAAAACCATGTACCAAGTTCCCAGTTTCCCTCAGGAACATGTACTTCTGAACTAAGAACATGTAGATTTTGGATAGCCCTAAAGATCGTCGGAGAGGAGTCTGGCACGTAAACGCAGCAAGCGGACCCCACTCATTTACACACTCCTCCTCGCTCTGCCAGGATAACATCTAATGCCATCCGGTTCTGAAGAGCCACTAATCTTATCGCTCTCTGCTCTAACGTCATATTATAGAGTATGTCAGTGGCCTGGTTGATGGTTCTCTCCAATACTCTCGCTAGTCCCCTGATATCTTCTGAATTCGTAATTTGCCCAAAGAATGGCACAAAGGATTTCATAATATCTCCTAGAGTTTGCGAAGGAGTATCCCCTTTCACACCTCGTCATGGACGAGTCTTCGAAATTTCTACATTACTGGCAATAAATACCCCAGGTAATAGAATCCCTAAATAACAGGTTCCTTGCCAATCCATGGGCAACCATGGAAATGCCACATTACCACAAACAAAATAGACAGGTTCGCCTACGTACAGAGGTCTGTTTTCACTAGTCAAATTCGCAAAGTTGGCGCACTTTCTAAAATTACCCATTGACCGTGTTCCATTCCTCTGTATGCAGAAGGATACTGAATCGGGGCTATGATTAACAGAATAAGATGGAGGCGTGGCATCCTTATTGCCTATAGGAGCCATTTTGAAAGAGATTAAAGACTGAAAGGGACGAGACAATCTATCAGAGGGCCTAACAGAAGCAACGTTTGGCTTACTTCTATTTGCAAAAAGCGAGCATCCCAGGAGCATCAAAACATTCTTTTCAAAACTATTTAAATTTGTACCATCAAAGTTCCCTGAGATGCTGTCATTCCATCGGCCAAAAAATAGTTCTCTAAGAGAAGCGTAACAGGCAGTTGTCAAAGGTAAGGGATAAATATACCAACCTAGCCCCTTATCCCCATGTTGCGGTAGATGTGTGCAGATCCAGCAATTGGTCTTATTAAAAATTGCATGAGTGGCATTCATTATTAACAAAAGGGTATTATTCTGATAGTTCCGTCTATGCAAAGAATCCCTAGGCGACAAAGTATGCAATTGCACAGAAGGAGTGGGAACAACAGATACATTTTCAATAGGTAAAAAGTCCTCTAACGGATATGCTTCCTCCAGATACCATAACCCAAACCCAACAGTTACTAAAAATCCAGTAATTATCACAAAAAGGCAACAATACACTTTGGGGGTCCCCTTATATGCTTGATCATTGTCTCTATAGTCACGTATTTATCTAAAGGTTCGGTACGAGCAGTAGCGGGTGCAGGCATTGTCGTATTCAACCGAAAAAACACCAATTGTTCATTTGCTGGCGACTCCAGTCGCACGTCTTCTTAATGTCTTTCCCACAACCCTTAGCCAACAGAATCTTCCCGCACAGTCGGGCCAAAAGGCAAGCCCTCAAATGATTTTCTCAATCGCACAGTCAGACCATGCTGTACGTTTACTTCCTTGGGCGAAAATTATATTTTGCAGTTTCTGGTGAGGACAAAGTGTCGTCACTTCCTCCTGGAAGTGGCGAATGGACGGAAATGGGATAAGAAAAGGATTGATCCGGAAGTTCCACTGTTGGGGAGTGCGGAGACGATGATGGCCGTTTTGTCTGGCCTTGCGGATTCTGAAGCGGTCTCTGATTCTCCCTTGTTGGTTGTTGCTGTTTTGGGTACACTAGTTACAACAGTGGGAAGGGATTCTGTGTCTTCTGTATCGTACGGCACGGGCTGTGGGATCCGTTTGGTGTGCGTCGCATGGATCCAGTGTTTACGACCCGCTACCCGCACGGCAGTCTGGGTGACTAGCAGGACTTGGTACGGACCCCTCCACCGAGGTGCAATTCAAGACGACCTCTCAAAAACCTTTGTGAGGATCCAGTCCCCCGGTTATAGACTGTGACCAGGACCCTCATAGCGCACAGGTAATGCCTCTTGCATCTGGTGATAAATTGAAAACAGATTTTTAGTCAACTGGTTACAGTAATCTGAAAGAAGCACATTTTCTATATCCCGAAATGAGCGACTTTTTGGCATACCCCAAATATTAGCAGGTCTCCCCATTACCACCTCAAAGGGAGAGAGCCCAGTCTTAGTTTGAGGGGTTGTTCTCATCGACAGTAACACGATTGGTAAGGCGTCCAGCCATTTTAGCTTGGTGCCAGCACACGTTTTAGCGAGTTTGTTCTTTATAATGCCGTTGTGTCTTTCCACTAATCCGGCACTTTGGGCATGTCTAGCTGAATGGAACCGCTTGTCAATCTGTAATCCTTTGCAAATTTGTAGGATTACAGTGGCAATAAAGTGTGGCCCATTATCTGACCAAATGACTCTGGGCAGCCCGAACCTAGGAAAAAATTTTTTCAACAGGGTTTTTGCCGTGGTTATGGCCGTTACATCTCTAACCGGGAAGGCCTCAACCCACTTACTAAAGGCACAAATAACAACCAATACATATTTAAGATTGTTACACCGTTCCATTTCAATAAAGTCAAAGTGAATAACCTCAAACGTGACAGAAGGTGGAGCGAAACTTCCTCTAGGAGTCGAGGTACCTTTTCCTACATTGTGCTGCAAGCAAACCATGCAGCTTTGGACAAAACGCTCCGCAGTTTTGAAAATCTTATCATTGGTCCATACAATGTGTAACATTTTAGTCAATTTCTGTGCAGAAACATGTGTCGGACCATGAGCCATAATAACCATCAATAACCAACAACCATAGGCGTCAGGGAGTAACCATTTCCCTTCAATATTGTCTACCCAACACCCATCGTCATCCAATCTCCCTGCATCCTCGATCCATCTCTTAGTTTCCTCTATGGTAGCATCTGCTTGAATATCTTTTATAGCATCGATACTTTCCCCCAAAGTGCAAACATTTACAATTTCTTTTACAGCATACATTTCTGTCCTGAAATCAGTGGCAGTTTGTTTAGCTATCTGATCGGCGAAAGCATTCCCTTTTCCTACATCATCTGTAACCTTTTGATGTGCTGAACATTTTATGATAGCTAACTGAACAGGGAGTGCGAGTGCAGAAAGTAATCGCACTATTAAAGTGCCGTGCTGGATTTTCGTTCCGTGCGAGGTCAAGAAACCTCGTTCTTTCCAAAGTCTACCAAAATTGTGGGCCACCCCAAAGGCATACTGACTATCATTATATATATTCACTGTAAGCCCTTCAGAAAGTTCACAAGCTCGAGTTAACGCTATAATTTCTGCGGCCTGCGCAGAGTTATGCATAATTCTTTTAGTTTCCACAAGCGTGCTTAAAGTAATAACAGCATAAGCAGCCGTGGATGTACCGTCTGGAAGTTTAAAACAAGAGCCATCACAAAATAGCTCTCCTTGTGGGCTATTCAAAGGCGTGTCTTTCAGATCGATTCTGCCTTTAGTCTCTTGTTCTGTCATATAAAGGTAATCGTGTGACGTATTGTCACCATCAACTGTATCTTGCGAGACAGGTAAAAGTTCAGCCGGATTTAATACACAACACCTCTGAATTTGAATGTGGGGGGCAAACAAGATTAGTTCATATCTTGTCAATCGTGCAGAAGTGAGGTGTTGCGTTTGAGTTCTATTCAATAGAATATCTACAGAGTGAGGTACCATTAGGGTTAACGCATGACCCAGGACCATTCCCTCACTCTGTTTTACAGACGCAGCAGCAACAGCGTGCAAACATCTTGGCAAAGCGCATGCTACAGGATCAAGGGCAGAGGAATAGTAGCCGCACAGCCTATTCTTCCCTCCATGTTCCCGCGTTAACACAGTCAAAGCACATCCATCACGTTCATGCACAAACGATACAAAGGCCTTGTCATAATTCGGAGTTCCTAAAACCGGCGCTGAACACAGCGCGGATTTGAGCAAATCATATGCTGTCTGGTTTTCCAAAGTCCATGACAATGGCAAAGAAATGCCCTTCTTTGTCAAAGCCAGCATTGGTTTAATTGTTAACGAAAAGTTAGGGAGCCACAATCTACAGACATGCCAGAAATGGTCTTTATTCGTTCAGGTGTCAACCATCTTCCCTCCTTTGACAGGAGGTAGCCTAAATAGGCGACCTCCTGACAACAATATTGGAATTTTTTAAGTGAAGCTTTGTGGCCATGTTTTGCTAGATGACAAAGCAACAACACAGTGCCTTCTTTACAGGCGCTCTCAGAAGCAGCAGCCAAGAGGAGATCATTTACATACTGCAGTAATGTGCAAGTAGTAGGCAACTCGAGGGTATCGAGCTGCTCTTTCAATGCCCTACTATAAATACTTGGACTCTGAGTGTACCCTTGTGGTGCATGAGTGAATGTAAACTAGCGTCCACCTAGGGTAAACGCAAACAAATACCTGCTATCCTTGTGTATGGGAATACTGAAAAACGCGTTTTTAAGATCAACAACGCTAAAATGAGTGGCAGAAGCCAGAATCATGGTTAGTATCATTGTAACATCAGGTATAATAGGAAATTGAGGAGCCACAATTGTGTTAATAGCGCGTAAATCAATTATAAAACGAAAGGGAATCGCATTATCACCTTTTTTGTATACTGGCAAAATGGGGCTGTTAATATGCTACCCGTAATCTCCTCAATTACTCCACGATGTACAAAATCAGAAACTATACATTTCAAAGCCTGTTCGTCTTCAACTGAGATCTTATATTGCGGGATGCGAGGCAATTTTACTCCATGTTTCAAAATAATTTTAACAGGTTCAATTTGAAGAATGCCCACATCATTATCATCAATTGCCCATAAGCATTCTGGAACATTACTAAATTCTGGCGGTAAAGGTCGGGTCAAAAACTGAGAGGCGAGTGATTGCAGAGGTGAAATTGTTAGCCGAATTCCATCCGGAGAACAATGTATTACTGCATGCAATGCCTTCAACAAATTTAGCCCCAGCAAGTTCTCCCCACAGTTTGTGGTAAGTAAAAATGGACACTGTTCCGTGAAGGGACCCAGTGTTACCGGTACCGGCAAAGAAACCGGGCAAACTACAGGTGTGCCTGAAAACCCTACGGAAACGTTAGACCGCCCTGACAGGGGAATATTTGGAACCCGTGAATGATCAATGGAACATTTCTGTGCTCCCGTATCTACTAAAAATAGATGCTTCCTATTTCCCACCGCCATCTCAACGTAGGGGCCTTTCTGATGAACGGGAATAGGCGTAGGTTCCAAATCCTGCTTCGGGCAATCCTAGCGAAACAGAATATTATCAAAAGGAAGCTCTTCAGAGAGGTACGCGGCAGAAGGGTGATCAAAAATGTTTCTATTATCGACATTCGAAACGTGCTTATCTTGTGAAGGAGGTTGCTGTGATTCTGGTTCAAACTGACCTCTGCCAGGGCCCCCTGCACCTGGGCGACCTCTGGATCGTCTACCCATGTTCCCAAATGACCTTTGCTGCAAGGTCGGACATTGTGCGCGCCAGTGGCCTTCCTGTCGGCAATAGGCACACTGGTTAATGGTTACCGGAGCCAAGGGCGCACTTCCCTGTGGAATGTACTGGCCTCTAAATTGATTACCCCGTCTAGGGCTTCTAACAATCTGCTTTAATAAAACTTTAGTTTTCAGGTCACCCTTTTTTTTCTCAAGTTTTTCTTTTTCAGTATTTACACGATTTACATAGTACTGAGCCATATGCAGTACTTCTGATTGAGACTTCGCCTGCAAAGCGCTTTCAGAAGACATAATCTGTAACTGGATGTCAGGCAGCAATCCACGTACAAATTTGTCGACAAACAACCTTTTCCCTGACTCTGTGCCTAAGTCTTGTCCACTGAAATCGGAGAATACCTGCTCGAACCGATTGAAGAAATCGGTATCACCCTCAGACTTTCCTTGGACACAGGCCGTAAGCTTGTCCCAAATGATTATTTTTTCTGGAACCATAGTTTTCAATTTTACAATAATTCTATCAGGCAAGGTTAATATCACTTGAGATGGTTGTTTGCCAGCTGGTCTTTCTCTGTCTAGCCTAACCATGTTATCCCATGTATCTCCCAACCCAGGTATGTCATTGATCGTCCTAATCTGTTTCCACAAATCAACTGGCAGGAGAACGCGAAATAATAGGTCAATATCACTTAAAGTGAATACCGACGACTGTAAGACCGACTCTATTTCTTTATAGAATCCGGTCGGATTCTTTCTTATATCGGGAATAGATTGCTTTATGGTGTTCACTTCCTGTCTTGAAAACGGGACGTGAACAAACTGTGAAACGTAATGTGCAGGAATTTCTCCGGCGACTATTCCTCGTCCAGCATCGGCCGCAATCTCAACTTTCGGGACAAATGTCGGAGGGACCTCTCTCATAGGCAACTGAGAAGTAGGCAGCTCCGAACGCTTACTAAGCAACAGAGCCAAATCAAGCGCTAAGGCAGTCGAAGAAGTATCAATTGAAAAGGCTCTCTTATAAACACTTAACAATTCTGCGGGACAACAAAGCTTTCTTCTTACACACTCATTCTGCAGGTGCTCTACCATCACCTGTATCAATTTCTTTTGCATTTCTAACGTATACTGACTATATGTGTCATATACTTCATCTGGAGTTATCGACATAGCCGAAATCCATCTTATCGCATCCTTTATACAAATTCGCGCTTCCTCTGCTTTTAATTCTCGACGAGGAGAAAACCGTTTCTGTAAGTACATAATACCTGAACTACCACCATCTGCTTCCTCATTCTGTAACTCTTCCAACTCTTTCCTATACTCGAAAATCCTCTCAACATGCTCATATACCTTCTACGCAGTATCTCTGGACAACGCTAAGGCGTTCAAATCCTGTAACCCTTGTGGGAAATCTACATCATTTAGTCTATTCCACATTATACTCAAATGAGTCCCTAATCCTTCAATAAAAACATTTTTCTCAGGAATACCTTTTACATTTTCGAGTGTGGAAAAAACGTCAACTTGTTCACCCTTCTCCATACAATGTTTAGCCCAAGCAGTCTATTCACTCTTTTTGTCTTGGGACACAGTATTACGAGTCACAACCCTTGGTGTCGCTCCCTGGTCTACTACAAGCGATGCAGAATCACTTGGAAGAGGAAGAGAAGGAACATTCTGAATAACAACAGGTGAAAGCAAGGGGGCAGGCAAAGGAGCGACGGCTGGAAGAACAACAGGAAGAACAGCAGGAAGGACTGGAGGAACTATAGGAGGGGGAACAACAACGGGAAGGGGCAAAGCACCAGGAGGAGGAACGTACGGAGGTGGCGCGGAGGCATCGGGCCTTCGTTCATGCAAAAGTTTATTAATCTATTCATCTGACGTATGAAAATCTTTTGAATGGTAGATTTTCTGAATGCCTAATTGAAATGCCCTGTCCGTGTTCCTAACTGACTCCAATTGTTTATTTTGATCATATAACCGGGCCTTTTCGACACTTGTCATATGTCTATGCATGTGTTTCTCTCTACTCTTTTGTTGTTGCAAAGCTTCTGTTTTCCAACTGTGCAACGCGTCAAATGCTGCAGGTCTAGCCTTTTTCTTTACTAATACAGACTCTAAATATTCTATACGAGGGATTTCAAAACTACCATTGGTTGGCCACCGAAGATTAGAATTATGTCTGGTCTGTCTGTGCCAAATGTCATTAAATGCTATACTACCAAAGCCTTTCTTACAGTACATAGTACATGCCGGCGACCCCTTCTGTGGTGCGGGTCGGCTATCTTCCAAAGATTGTCTATCGCTGCGGAATAATGCCC
This sequence comes from Ambystoma mexicanum, assembly GCF_040938575.1. NCBI lineage: Eukaryota > Metazoa > Chordata > Amphibia > Caudata > Ambystomatidae > Ambystoma > Ambystoma mexicanum. The sequence goes on along the minus strand of NC_090924.1, from coordinate 760,693,613 downwards.
TAAAGCAGGCAGACAATTTCCCAGGCATATCAAAGTTCTGGTGTTACCTGGTTAAATAATTGTGCTCGCGAGTACAATGCTCCAAATTCAAATTGTCAGGGTTAGATTAAGAATCGGGACACGATTCACCTGACCAAAGGACTGGGAGGCCCGATCGGGTTACTAAGGACAATGCTAAGGACCCACGTGTCTGGTGATTTTCAGCAAATTTACCCACCTCAAATATATGGACCCTCGTCAAGACGTCGTCTCGAGCTACAGCTCACCATCCAGGGATCGGATCGTGCAGTTTCGTCGAGGAATTCGCTTCTCGTCTACAGTGGCCATTTCTGTTGGCACCGTCCGATCCCGGTCCGATAGCCGAGCCAACCTTCAACGAGACGAAATCAATCTTGAGGGTCCCTATTCGGGCACCATTTGTGGAATCAGAAAAAATACAATATTACGGCTGTTACACCAAGCAAAGGAAAATACACCGACATGGGCTTGTGAAGATTCCCAGAATCTTTATTACAAAACTGAACAGTATTCAACAAAGTACACAAATAGCTATTTGGTTGTCAATACATCACAGAGACCACCAGCAGGGTTCAATGTGAGCAGTGAACAGAATTTCCTAGCTGGACATCGACGCATTTATACAATTTGTAAAATGATGTCCAGCCTCTTACAGGTTAATTATACACTGGGCTAGGGTCACGCCAGGTTCACTTTCCTAATTTAGATATCTCGTGCATGCGGTTTACTTTTGAATATATTTACTAACACACTCCATTATTCTTTAATTTAACGTTTACACTCTTGACATACTGCTTTAATACAGACCAAACAAATGTTTCACATATTATATTCGGATAGCATTACTGTTCTTGTATACTTGTAGCTTAACATTGCTGATTCAAGTAATCCCCTGCTCCCGAGGTCAACAAAGGACAAGGTCTACATGACCTTAACATGTAGCCTGAAGGCAGGTTGGACATTAACTCTCCTACAGAGGTTGGAGATGTTAAGGCAAGAACAAGGGCACACGAGACGGTCATTTTAGATTACAGGGTGACTTTGTACAAAAACCCCAAAATGGCGGTTCTAACCTAAAATGGAGGCTTGATTCAAGATGGCGGCTTACATCAATTTCTAAGGTCAAGACCTTGCCGTAGAGAGTTATTCGCGTACAATTTTAAGCAACTTGGCGTAGGCCAATATACATACAAATCGTTATAATAGGAGGCATAATTTAATATCCAGTTCAACAAACCCTCCTTTTGGCCTATGCCAAGTGCCAACACTACTTCTGATCTCCTTGCAAGTAACTCCATACGTCATCGTCCGTACACCCTGAATCATTGTCTGACATATCTATTGCCATTAGATCTAACACCAGAGTTTCTTTTAACACATACTCTTTGGAAACCTTCTTTAGGGCGTATATTTTATGCCCTAATATACTTGTTGCTTACGTGCAACATCCCCCTAATACTGAGCATATACCAGGGAGACACTGTATACAACAACAAAGAAACAGAACACTTCCCAAGATAATCAGCAGGGCCGAAAACAACTTCCATCCCCATGACCTTAGGAGGTCCCAAAACCATGTACCAAGTTCCCAGTTTCCCTCAGGAACATGTACTTCTGAACTATGAACATGTAGATTTTGGATAGCCCTAAAGATCGTCGGAGAGGACTCTGGTACGTAAACGCAGCAAGCGGACCCCACTAATTTACATACTCCTCCTCGCTCTGCCAGGATGACATCTAATGCCATCCGGTTCTGAAGAGCCACTAATCTTATCGCTCTCTGCTCTAACGTCATATTATAGAGTATGTGAGTGGTCCGGTTGATGGTTCTCTCCAATACTCTCGCTAGTCCCCTGATATCTTCTGAATTCGTAATTTGCCCAGAAAATGGCACTAAGGATTTCATAATATCTCCTAGAGTTTGCGCTTGAGTATCCTCTTTCACACCTCGTCGTGGACAAGTCTTCAAAATTTCTACATTACTTGCAATAAATACCCCAGGTAATAGAATCCCTAAATAACAGGTTCCTTGTCAATCCCTGGGCAACCATGGAAATGCCACATTACCGCAAACAAAGTAGACAGGTTCGCCTACGTATAGAGGTCTGTTTTCACTAGTCAAATTTGCAACGTTGGCGCACTTTCTAAAATTACCCATTGACCGTGTTCCATTCCTCTGTATGCAGAAGGATACTGAATCAGGGCTATGATTAACAGAATAAGATGGAGGCGTGACATCCTTATTGCCTATAGGAGCCATTTTGAAAGAGATTAAAGACTGAAAGGGACGAGACAATCTATCAGAGGGCCTAAGAAGAGCAACGTTTGGCTTACTTCTATTTGCAAAAAGCGAGCATCCCAGGGGCATCAAAACATTCTTTTCAAAACTATTTAAATTTGTAACATCAAAGTTCCCTGAGATGCTGTCATTCCATCGGCCAAAAAATAGTTCTCTAAGAGAAGCGTAACAGGCAGTTGTCAAAGGTAAGGGATAAATATACCAACCTAGCCCCTTATCCCCATCTTGCGGTAGATGTGTGCAGATCCAGCAATTGGTCTTATTAAAAAAAAAAAAAAAAGAGTGGCATTCATTATTAACAAAAGGGTATTATTCTGATAGTTCCATCTATGCAAAGAATCTCTAGGCGACAAAGTATGCAATTGCACAGAAGGAGTGGGAACAACAGATACATTTTCAATAGGTAAAAAGTCCTCTAACGTATATGCTTCCTCCAGATACCATAACCCAAACCCAACAGTTACTAAAAATCCAGTAATTATCACAAAAAGGCAACAATACACTTTGGGGGTCCCCTTATATGCTTGATCATTGTCTCTGTTAGTCACATATTTATCTAAAAGTTTGGTTCGAGCGGTAGCGGGTGCAGGCATTGTCGTCTTGAACCGAAAAACACCAATTGTTCATTTGCTGGCGACTCCAGTCGCACGTCTTCTTAATGTCTTTCCCACAACCCTTAGCCAACAGAATCTTCCCGCACAGTCGGGCCAAAAGGCAAGCCCTCAAATGATTTTCTCAATCGCACAGTCAGACCATGCTGTACGTTTACTTCCTTGGGCGAAAATTATATTTTGCAGTTTCTGGTGAGGACAAAGTGTCGTCACTTCCTCCTGGAAGTGGCGAATGGACGGAAATGGGATAAGAAAAGGATTGATCCGGAAGTTCCACTGTTGGGGAGTGCGGAGACGATGATGGCCGTTTTGTCTGGCCTTGCGGATTCTGAAGCGGTCTCTGATTCTCCCTTGTTGGTTGTTGCTGTTTTGGGTACACTAGTTACAACAGTGGGAAGGGATTCTGTGTCTTCTGTATCGTACGGCACGGGCTGTGGGATCCGTTTGGTGTGTGTCGCATGGATCCAGTGTTTACGACCCGCTACCCGCACGGCAGTCTGGGTGACTAGCAGGACTTGGTAGGGACCCCTCCACCGAGGTGCAAGGCAAGACGACCTCTCAAAAACCTTTGTGAGGATCCAGTCCCCCGGTCATAGACTGTGACCAGGACCCTCGTAGCGCACAGGTAATGCCTCTCGCATCTGGTGATAAATTGAAAACAGATTTTTAGTCAACTGGTTACAGTAATCTGAAAGAAGCACATTTTCTATATCCCGAAATGAGCGACTTTTTGGCATACCCCAAATATTAGCAGGTCTCCCCATTACCACCTCAAAGGGAGAGAGCCCAGTCTTAGTTTGAGGGGTTGTTCTCATCGACAGTAACACGATTGGTAAGGCGTCCAGCCATTTTAGCTTGGTGCCAGCACACGTTTTAGCGAGTTTGTTCTTTATAATGCCGTTGTGTCTTTCCACTAATCCGGCACTTTGGGCATGTCTAGCTGAATGGAACCGCTTGTCAATCTGTAATCCTTTGCAAATTTGTAGGATTACAGTGGCAATAAAGTGTGGCCCATTATCTGACCAAATGACTCTGGGCAGCCCGAACCTAGGAAAAAACTTTTTCAACAGGGTTTTTGCCGTTGTTATGGCCGTTACATCTCTAACCGGGAAGGCCTCAACCCACTTACTAAAGGCACAAATAACAACCAATACATATTTAAGATTGTTACACCGTTCCATTTCAATAAAATCAAAGTGAATAACCTCAAACGTGACAGAAGGTGGAGCGAAACTTCCTCTAGGAGTCGAGGTACCTTTTCCTACATTGTGCTGCAAGCAAACCATGCAGCTTTGGACAAAACGCTCCGCAGTTTTGAAAATCTTATCATTGGTCCATACAATGTGTAACATTTTAGTCAATTTCTGTGCACAAACATGTGTCGGACCATGAGCCATAATAACCATCAATAACCAACAACCATAGGCGTCAGGGAGTAACCATTTCCCTTCAATATTGTCTACCCAACACCCATCGTCATCCAATCTCCCTGCATCCTCGATCCATCTCTTAGTTTCCTCTATGGTAGCATCTGCTTGAATATCTTTTATAGCATCGATACTTTCCCCCAAAGTGCAAATATTTACAATTTCTTTTACAGCATACATTTCTGTCCTGAAATCAGTGGCAGTTTGTTTAGCTATCTGATCGGCGAAAGCATTCCCTTTTCCTACATCATCTGTAACCTTTTGATGTGCTGAACATTTTATGATAGCTAACTGAACAGGGAGTGCGAGTGCAGAAAGTAATCGCACTATTAAAGTGCCGTGCTGGATTTTCGTTCCGTGCGAGGTCAAGAAACCTCGTTCTTTCCAAAGTCTACCAAAATTGTGGGCCACCCCAAAGGCATACTGACTATCATTATATATATTCACTGTAAGCCCTTCAGAAAGTTCACAAGCTCGAGTTAACGCTATAATTTCTGCGGCCTGCGCAGAGTTATGCATAATTCTTTTAGTTTCCACAAGCGTGCTTAAAGTAATAACAGCATAAGCAGCCGTGGATGTACCGTCTGGAAGTTTAAAACAAGAGCCATCACAAAATAGCTCTCCTTGTGGGCTATTCAAAGGCGTGTCTTTCAGATCGATTCTGCCTTTAGTCTCTTGTTCTGTCATATAAAGGTAATCGTGTGACGTATTGTCACCATCAACAGTATCTTGCGAGACAGGTAAAAGTTCAGCCGGATTTGATATACAACACCTCTGAATTTGAATGTGGGGGGCAAACAAGATTAGTTCATATCTTGTCAATCGTGCAGAAGTGAGGTGTTGCGTTTGAGTTCTATTCAATAGAATATCTACAGAGTGAGGTACCATTAGGGTTAACGCATGACCCAGGACCATTCCCTCACTCTGTTTTACAGACGCAGCAGCAACAGCGCGCAAACATCTTGGCAAAGCGCATGCTACAGGATCAAGGGCAGAGGAATAGTAGCCGCACAGCCTATTCTTCCCTCCATGTTCCCGCGTTAACACAGTCAAAGCACATCCATCACGTTCATGCACAAACGATACAAAGGCCTTGTCATAATTCGGAGTTCCTAAAACCGGCGCTGAACACAGCGCGGATTTGAGCAAATCATATGCTGTCTGATTTTCCAAAGTCCATGACAATGGCAAAGAAATGCCCTTCTTTGTCAAAGCCAGCATTGGTTTAATTGTTAACGAAAAGTTAGGGAGCCACAATCTACAGACATGCCAGAAATGGTCTTTATTCGTTCAGGTGTCAACCATCTTCCCTCCTTTGACAGGAGGTAGCCTAATTAGGCGACCTCCTGACAACAATATTGGAATTTTTTAAGTGAAGCTTTGTGGCCATGTTTTGCTAGATGACAAAGCAACAACACAGTGCCTTCTTTACAGGCGCTCTCAGAAGCAGCAGCCAAGAGGAGATCATTTACATACTGCAGTAATGTGCAAGTAGTAGGTAACTCGAGGGTATCGAGCTGCTCTTTCAATGCCCTACTATAAATACTTGGACTCTGAGTGTACCCTTGTGGTGCATGAGTGAATGTAAACTAGCGTCCACCTAGGGTAAACGCAAACAAATACCTGCTATCCTTGTGTATGGGAATACTGAAAAACGCGTTTTTAAGATCAACAACGCTAAAATGAGTGGCAGAAGCCAGAATCATGGTTAGTATCATTGTAACATCAGGTATAATAGGAAATTGAGGAGCCACAATTGTGTTAATAGCGCGTAAATCAATTATAAAACGAAAGGGAATCGCATTATCACCTTTTTTGTATACTGGCAAAATGGGGCTGTTAATATGCTACCCGTAATCTCCTCAATTACTCCACGATGTACAAAATCAGAAACTATACATTTCAAAGCTTGTTCGTCTTCAACTGAGATCTTATATTGCGGGATGCGAGGCAATTTTACTCCATGTTTCAAAATAATTTTAACAGGTTCAATTTGAAGAATGCCCACATCATTATCATCAATTGCCCATAAGCATTCTGGAACATTACTAAATTCTGGCGGTAAAGGTCGGGTCAAAAACTGAGAGGCGAGTGATTGCTGAGGTGAAATTGTTAGCCGAATTCCATCCGGAGAACAATGTATTACTGCATGCAATGCCTTCAACAAATTTAGCCCCAGCAAGTTCTCCCCACAGTTTGTGGTAAGTAAAAATGGACACTGTTCCGTGAAGGGACCCAGTGTTACCGGTACCGGCAAAGAAACCGGGCAAACTACAGGTGTGCCTGAAAACCCTACGGAAACGTTAGACCGCCCTGACAGGGGAATATTTGGAACCCGTGAATGATCAATGGAACATTTCTGTGCTCCCGTATCTACTAAAAATAGATGCTTCCTATTTCCCACCGCCATCTCAACGTAGGGGCCTTTCTGATGAACGGGAATAGGCGTAGGTTCCAAATCCTGCTTCGGGCAATCCTAGCGAAACAGAATATTATCAAAAGGAAGCTCTTCAGAGAGGTACGCGGCAGAAGGGTGATCAAAAATGTTTCTATTATCGACATTCGAAACGTGCTTATCTTGTGAAGGAGGTTGCTGTGATTCTGGTTCAAACTGACCTCTGCCAGGGCCCCCTGCACCTGGGCGACCTCTGGATCGTCTACCCATGTTCCCAAATGACCTTTGCTGCAAGGTCGGACATTGTGCGCGCCAGTGGCCTTCCTGTCGGCAATAGGCACACTGGTTAATGGTTACCGGAGCCAAGGGCGCACTTCCCTGTGGAATGTACTGGCCTCTAAATTGATTACCCCGTCTAGGGCTTCTAACAATCTGCTTTAATAAAACTTTAGTTTTCAGGTCACCCTTTTTTTTCTCAAGTTTTTCTTTTTCAGTATTTACACGATTTACATAGTACTGAGCCATATGCAGTACTTCTGATTGAGACTTCGCCTGCAAAGAGCTTTCAGAAGACATAATCTGTAACTGGATGTCAGGCAGCAATCCACGTACAAATTTGTCGACAAACAACCTTTTCCCTGACTCTGTGCCTAAGTCTTGTCCACTGAAATCGGAGAATACCTGCTCGAACCGATTGAAGAAATCGGTATCACCCTCAGACTTTCCTTGGACACAGGCCGTAAGCTTGTCCCAAATGATTATTTTTTCTGGAACCATAGTTTTCAATTTTACAATAATTCTATCAGGCAAGGTTAATATCACTTGAGATGGTTGTTTGCAGCTGGTCTTTCTCTGTCTAGCCTAACCATGTTATCCCATGTATCTCCCAACCCAGGTATGTCATTGATCGTCCTAATCTGTTTCCACAAATCAACTGGCAGGAGAACGCGAAATAATAGGTCAATATCACTTAAAGTGAATACCGACGACTGTAAGACCGACTCTATTTCTTTATAGAATCCGGTCGGATTCTTTCTTATATCGGGAATAGATTGCTTTATGGTGTTCACTTCCTGTCTTGAAAACGGGACGTGAACAAACTGTGAAACGTAATGTGCAGGAATTTCTCCGGCGACTATTCCTCGTCCAGCATCGGCCGCAATCTCAACTTTCGGGACAAATGTCGGAGGGACCTCTCTCATAGGCAACTGAGAAGTAGGCAGCTCCGAACGCTTACTAAGCAACAGAGCCAAATCAAGCGCTAAGGCAGTCGAAGAAGTATCAATTGAAAAGGCTCTCTTATAAACACTTAACAATTCTGCGGGACAACAAAGCTTTCTTCTTACACACTCATTCTGCAGGTGCTCTACCATCACCTGTATCACTTTCTTTTGCATTTCTAACGTATACTGACTATATGTGTCATATACTTCATCTGGAGTTATCGACATAGCCGAAATCCATCTTATCGCATCCTTTATACAAATTCACGCTTCCTCTGCTTTTAATTCTCGACGAGGAGAAAACCGTTTCTGTAAGTACATAATACCTGAACTACCACCATCTGCTTCCTCATTCTGTAACTCTTCCAACTCTTTCCTATACTCGAAAATCCTCTCAACATGCTCATATACCTTCTACGCAGTATCTCTGGACAACGCTAAGGCGTTCAAATCCTGTAACCCTTGTGGGAAATCTACATCATTTAGTCTATTCCACATTATACTCAAATGAGTCCCTAATCCTTCAATAAAAACATTTTTCTCAGGAATACCTTTTACATTTTCGAGTGTGGAAAAAACGTCAACTTGTTCACCCTTCTCCATACAATGTTTAGCCCAAGCAGTCTATTCACTCTTTTTGTCTTGGGACACAGTATTACGAGTCACAACCCTTGGTGTCGCTCCCTGGTCTACTACAAGCGATGCAGAATCACTTGGAAGAGGAAGAGAAGGAACATTCTGAATAACAACAGGTGAAAGCAAGGGGGCAGGCAAAGGAGCGACGGCTGGAAGAACAACAGGAAGAACAGCAGGAAGGACTGGAGGAACTATAGGAGGGGGAACAACAACGGGAAGGGGCAAAGCACCAGGAGGAGGAACGTACGGAGGTGGCGCGGAGGCATCGGGCCTTCGTTCATGCAAAAGTTTATTAATCTATTCATCTGACGTATGAAAATCTTTTGAATGGTAGATTTTCTGAATGCCTAATTGAAATGCCCTGTCCGTGTTCCTAACTGACTCCAATTGTTTATTTTGATCATATAACCGGGCCTTTTCGACACTTGTCATATGTCTATGCATGTGTTTCTCTCTACTCTTTTGTTGTTGCAAAGCTTCTGTTTTCCAACTGTGCAACGCGTCAAATGCTGCAGGTCTAGCCTTTTTCTTTACTAATACAGACTCTAAATATTCTATACGAGGGATTTCAAAACTACCATTGGTTGGCCACCGAAGATTAGAATTATGTCTGGTCTGTCTGTGCCAAATGTCATTAAATGCTATACTACCAAAGCCTTTCTTACAGTACATAGTACATGCCGGCGACCCCTTCTGTGGTGCGGGTCGGCTATCTTCCAAAGATTGTCTATCGCTGCGGAATAATGCCCTAAAGCAGGCAGACAATTTCCCAGGCATATCAAAGTTCTGGTGTTACCTGGTTAAATAATTGTGCTCGCGAGTACAATGCTCCAAATTCAAATTGTCAGGGTTAGATTAAGAATCGGGACACGATTCGCCTGACCAAAGGACTGGGAGGCCCGATCGGGTTACTAAGGACAATGCTAAGGACCCACGTGTCTGGTGATTTTCAGCAAATTTACCCACCTCAAATATATGGACCCTCGTCAAGACGTCGTCTCGAGCTACAGCTCACCATCCAGGGATCGGATCGTGCAGTTTCGTCGAGGAATTCGCTTCTCGTCTACAGTGGCCATTTCTGTTGGCACCGTCCGATCCCGGTCCGATAGCCGAGCCAACCTTCAACGAGACGAAATCAATCTTGAGGGTCCCTATTCGGGCACCATTTGTGGAATCAGAAAAAATACAATATTACGGCTGTTACACCAAGCAAAGGAAAATACACCGACATGGGCTTGTAAAGATTCCCAGAATCTTTATTACAAAACTGAACAGTATTCAACAAAGTACACAAATAGCTATTTGGTTGTCAATACATCACAGAGACCACCAGCAGGGTTCAATGTGAGCAGTGAACAGAATTTCCTAGCTGGACATCGACGCATTTATACAATTTGTAAAATGATGTCCAGCCTCTTACAGGTTAATTATACACTGGGCTAGGGTCACGCCAGGTTCACTTTCCTAATTTACATATCTCGTGCATGCGGTTTACTTTTGAATATATTTACTAACACACTCCATTATTCTTTAATTTAACGTTTACACTCTTGACATACTGCTTTAATACAGACCAAACAAATGTTTCACATATTATATTCGGATAGCATTACTGTTCTTGTATACTTGTAGCTTAACATTGCTGATTAAGTAATCCCCTGCTCCCGAGGTCAACAAAGAACAAGGTCTACATGACCTTAACATGTAGCCTGAAGGCAGGTTGGACATTAACTCTCCTACAGAGATTGGAGAGGTTAAGGCACGAGGCGGCAATTTTAGATTACAGGCTGACTTTGTACAAAAACCCCAAAATGGGGGTTCTAACCTAAAATGGAGGCTTGATTCAAGATGGCGGCTTACATCAATTTCTAAGGTCAAGACCTTGCCGTAGAGAGTTATTTGCGTATAATTTTAAGCAACTTGGCGTAGGCCAATATACATACAAATCGTTATAATAGGAGGCATAATTTAATATCCAGTCCAACAGCTGCTGATACAGAAGAGATTTGTAAAAAGAGCACCGTATTACTACTGTCACACCTAGCGGCACATGGCATAAAGCTAGTTTGAAGAAGTTTCAATATAATCGAAAGGAGGTGGCTTATTTGGGCTACCTACTTTCGAAAGAAGGGAGAAGGCTAACGCCAGAAAGTATAGAAAGTATTTCTTGTATGCCTATTCCAAAGACACAGAAAGGAGTGAGAGTCATAATAGGCATGGCTTCTTATTGCCGGCAGTGGATCGGTAATTTTGCGTTTATTGTGAAGCCGATGGTGCTATTAACTAAGAAGGATGCGGTGATGCCTTTGCAGTGGAATGAAGAATGTCAGAGAGCGTTTGATCAATTGAAAACTGCATTATATTCTGCTCCAGTTTTGGACACACCAAATTATGAAAAAGTTTTTAGATTGTTTGTATGCGAGAATGACGGATGTGCATTGGCTGTTTTGACACAGGAACAAGGTGGAAGAAATAGGCCATGCAGCTATTTTTCTTCTGCGCTAGACCCTGTAGCGCGCGCACTACCACGATGTTTCTGTCGTGGTGGCTGCTGCGTTGGTGAAACAAACGGAAGGGATGGTATTGGGGCATACTTTAATTCTGATGGTGCCACATGCCATAGATGTCCTATTAAATAGGACACAGACGCAACACCTCACCTCTGCTAGACTGACAAGATATGAAATTATCTTATTCGCACCCCATATCCAAATTATGCGGTGTAGCGCTTTGAATCTTGCAGCATTAATGCCACTACCCACACAAGAAATTGGTAACAACGAATCACCACCCCATGATTGCTTAATGGTCACTGAGGAAGAAACGAAGGGGAGAGTTGATTTAAGTGACACCCCACAAAAGGAGCCAGATGGAGAGTTATTTTGTGACGGCTCTTGTTTTGAACTACCTGATGGCACGTCAACTGCCGCTTACGCTATCACTACCCTAGAGAGCATTGTAGAAAGCAAAAGAATCCCCTACAACTCGGCACAAGCTGCAGAAATAATAGAATTGACCAGAGCCTGTGAGATTTCTGAAAATTTGAACGTGAATATATACTGATAGTCAGTCTGCTTTTGGGGTGGTTCATAACTTTGGTCGACTCTGGGCTGAGAGGGGTTTCTTGACATCGCATGGGGCCAGAATTCAACATGGCCCTTTGATTGTACGATTGCTGTCTGCACTCACGTTTCCAAAGCGCCTAGCAATAGTGAAATGCGAGGCACATAAAAAGGTAACATGCAAAGTGGGAGAGGGAAACGCGTTTGCAGACAGAATTGCGAAACAAACTGGCACTGATTTGAATACAAAGATGATGATGGTTCAGACAGAGGAAGTACCCTGTATGATAGAAGATGGAATTTCCATTGTCAAAGAAATGCAGGCCGAAGCCACGGCCGATGAGATACAAGGGTGGGCAGAGGGCTTTGCTGAGTTAGATTCAGAGGGTTGTTGGGTTGTCAAGGGAACTAAAAACTGGATTTTGCCAAATTCCTATGTAACTGCAGTGGTCACAATGGCTCACAGCCCTACCCACATCTGTGCTAAGAAAATAATACAGCACCTATCTATGGTATGGAAGAATGTAAACATAAAGAAGAATACAGAGAGGTTGGTGCAGAATTGCATTACGTGTTTACAACACAATGTAGGAAAGGGAACAATCACTCCAATTGGCAGTTTTGGCCCACCCTCTATGCCTTTTGAGGTAATCCATTTTGATTTCATAGAGATGGAGAGGTGCCAAAACTTGAAATACGTCTTAGTGGTGATCTGTGCATTCAGCAAGTGGGTGGAGGCATTTCCCTTAAATGACTGCACAGCAATGAGTATGGCAAAAGTAATGCTTAAAGAATACTTTGCCCATTTTGGCTTGCCCCGTGTCATATGGTCAGATAACGGTCCACATTTTGTGGGCACAGTGGTATTACAGATATGTGCAGGTCTTCAGATTGATAAGAGATTTCATAGTTCGAGGCATCCGAGTTCGGCCGGTCTTGTTGAGAGGCACAACGGAATCCTCAAATCAAAAATAAGCAAGATATGTGCTGGGAGCAAGTTTAGTTGGGTGGATGCATTACCGATAGCGCTATTATGGATGCGTACGTCTGTACAGGCTAAAACTGGGCTCTCCGCGTATGAGATTGTGATGGGGAGGCCGGCAAATGTTTGGTGCGCACCTCAGCCAAAGCGACTGAGTGAAGTAGAGCATCTTGTACTTAGCACTTATTGTGGCCTTTTAATGCAGAAATTGCGTTTGATTCATCAGCAGGTGCAGGAGGCTCTACCCGTAAGATATACTGGTCCCGGGCACGCGCTGGAGCCAGGAGACTGGGTGCTGCTTAAGAACTTTGAGAGAAAATCATCGTTAGCACCCAGGTGGCACGGCCCCTATCAAGTGCTTCTGGCAACGCAGACGGTGATACGGGTGGACGGAAGGAAGGCGTGGATCCATGCCACCCAAGCCAAAAAGATCCCATCTTCACTGAAAGACTTGCCCAATCCGGATGACTGGAAAGAGACAGCGGTCCCAGAAATGAAAGAAACTGCTGCCAGTCCACTGCCGCTAAATCTTTTGGAGCGAGAAGTGAAACTCGAAACAAAGCCTGAAAAGATTGCCAAAAAGGGGGAAGGGCAAAGAGTGCCCCAACGTTGCCCAGCAGAACCTACATTACTGTTGGCCGACACGAAATCTGCATTGCAAATAACGGCTGACACTAAATGTGTACCTCTTTTGCGCCCACCAGCACTTGCCACTGCCATTGCGCCAGAGCCAAAGACCGAATCTGCATCACTGTCGCGTCGCACACCAGCATCTGCCATTGCGCCACAGGCTGATTCTGAGCCTGGATCTGGAAGTGCACCGGCACTGTTCACGGATCACACAATACCAGGAGTGAGGCGATATGATTTGCGGCCTCGAAAGACAGAGTGATCCACATTTCTTTGGTGTTTATGCTAACCTCTGGTTCCGCTCATGGACGGAGTAGGAGCTAGAGGTGTAGAGGAGAGAAGCATGAGAGTTGTGCAAGTCGGACAATTCAAGACTCGCGGCTCCTCGGTGCGATCATAAAAAGTACGTGTGTCCTGAACCAGAACGGACAAGCTGGGCGCACATGGTACAAAGGCAATAGAGAACTGTTCAGAAGTCCTCTGAGCAGTGTGAGAGAGGACAAGTGATCTTGCCTAGAATGAATAAGCAATCCAGGCTGCAAAGAGCTGGCAGACTAAACTGTTGACAATTCCTTTTAACTTATTGACATCCGGACAAGTGCGACGAAGAGAGATATCCACGATGAACTTTGTCAGGAAGAAGAAGGACAGTGAGACCACTGCTGAGAATGAGTTAGTTATAAAGACTGTAAACTTAGGAAAAACGCATGGTAAAAAAAATTGTATGCTGGCTTTGACAATAATCATGTGCTTCATGAGTGTGGTAGCACCAATAACGACAGCCTTTGTGTTATGGTATGTGGAGTCTATACACCCATTGGGAATGTTCTTACCAATAGTTAATGGGCCTCATTACACGTAGGTGGTAAGGGTTTACAGGTACCGGTATTTTACCGGTACCAGTAAATCCTTACCGCCTTACTACGAGGTCCCTTTGTGGGTTGGGGAATTTAATGCCTGCTTTTTGCAGGCGTTAAAAACCAACCCGCAAAGGGACCTAGGGAGCTAATTACGGTACCGCAATTTGCGGTACCGTAATTAGCGCCTTCCCCATTGCCATTATGCCCTATGGGGCAAAAATGGGAATGGGGAAGGGCAATGGTGGAAGGGGGAATTACCGCCCCGCCAACCCTGGAATGGGGCGGTAATTCCCCTTTTCCCCAAGGCGGTGCCGGTATTTTACGCTAATAGCGCCATGGTTCTCCGCCATCCGTGTAATGAGGCCCAATATGTCCACTACTGAAAGCCCGGTTCAGGTGATTACTTATACCTTGTCCGCAATGGAAGAGAGACACAGAGAAGGGTATGGGAACAATACGCTATTACTCATCATGAACATGATGCATGCAATTCAGCATGCGGGGAAAGGAATAGGCTGGTATGTACAAACATTACCATTAAGTTCTGCATGCAGTGCATCTTTAAGTGCAATGTTTTATGGGAAGTGGAATAAGAGTAGTACGGGTCAATTAGATAGAACAAACATGAATGAGTTTGAGGAAATAATTATGAGGCCTGTGGGTTGTTCCATATTCCATAAAGTGCAAGTGATGATCCCAGAACCTACGCCTAAAAGTACACAAAAAATAACACGACAAAATAGACAAGATAGATTGTCTCCGCCAGTTAAAACATCTGTGATGACATTTCGTGTAAGGACAGACGGGAACAAAGATGCAATCCCCCCTTCTTACACGGTGAATTACAACCCGAGAACTGTCCCTTTTTGTCTAAAAAAGAAAGGCTCCTATTCAGTAGGAACATTTACTGGATGCATGAATACAGCGGTACTAAAATGGGAAATAGAACCAGTATATGTGGGAGATCCTTTCTATTTTATATGTGGAGAAAAAGCATATCCTTGGTTGCCCAGAAAATGGGGAGGTACATGTTACCTAGGTCTACTGTTCCTGGGAGTGTTCCTCTTAGAAACAGCAGACATGGCCAGGCTATCCAGATCTAGAAACCGAAGGAGTCGCAAAGGTGTTTTGGTAGCGAAGGACGTAGCAAAATCATTCATACCATTCTTGTCCCAGATAGTGAACTCCTATAACATAAGGCAGCTGTCCAGAATACTAAAAGATACGATAAACACAACGACAGATATACTATTTAACATGACGTTGGAAGAAAAGGGAATTAGGTTAATGACGCTGCAAAATAAAATGGCTCTCGATGTAATCCTGGTTGATCGCGGGGGAATTTGCAAGATTGTGGGATCAGCGTGCTGCGTATTCGTAGATGACTACTCCCCTACGATTTTTGAAGCAATAAAAAAATGCATGTCCTAAGCTGCGAACTCCCTACTGGAGAAGGGGGCTGGGGAATAGGGTCCTGGTTTTGGGGAATACTGCGTTCTTGGGGATGGAAGTTGATTGCGATATTAGTAGTAGTGTTTGGAATATTCATAACGTGCTGTTGTTGCATACACTGCCTACCGATAGTTTGCACTGAGATAACTGAGGGATGTATGCATATGATAACAAAAAGAAAACAAACTTATGGCCGGGATGATAGAGACACCAATGAAATGAAAACAGTGAAAGAATTAATGGCTATAGATATTAATGGCGATGATGATGCTTATAATAACATGCACAATTCAGACATAGGTACTTCAGACTTATCGTCATCAGAGGAGGATACAAGGAATGAATGAGACGCTTGGCATACGGCCAAAAGGAGGGTTTGTTGATCTAGAAAAATTGACACCTCGCACGATTGACAGCAAACGTATTTTGGTGGCCGAAGACCAACCGTCTCATGTACATAACGATAGAAATACAGGTTTCTGAGTTTGACCAATGAGCGGCCATTTTGATGTAACAAGGATCGCCATTTTGTTCTCTAAAGATTGCTCATTGCTTTCTGTTCAAACTGCTTCGCAGCACATTTTTGCTTACTCTGCTCGACTTTTAACATTGTTTTCTGAACATGAAAGGACAAAGCCGCGAGGCTAATAAGGAGTTAGTTGAAACACAACGTAGGCAGCTCCGGAGAGGAATGCCCAGCTCCCTCCCGAATGTAGCCTTGAAGGAGAGCCGCAGGGCATTTAATCATTTCACAGCTGCCAGCCAGTCTCGTTATATGGTAGAATATGTTAGAATAAAGCAGCTAAAGGCTTGAATTATGCTCTTCTTATGGCCCCCCTTTCCCAAGCCCTGTAGAGCGTGTCGGCTCCCAGGACACGAATAGCACCTCAAAGATAGCAAGGTCTGGAATGTGACTCTTCCCCCGTATGTAGCTCGCTTACAAGAACAGAAGCACTGTGTTCTGTTCAACCAAGAAAAGATGTCTCTACACTTGCAAGGTTGCATATTGTTACTAGAATAGCCATTTGAAGGTGTCATATTCGTCAAAATTGTCCATCATCAAACCGAGTTCAAAGAAACCCAATAAAGGGCGGTGTTAAACATGTAACAGCTGATTGTATGATATGCATTTTGTATATATGTAACTGATGTACACAATTCGCTCTCTTGCGTCCCTCGAGGTCTAGAGATACACGTTGCGGGGCGTGAGACCGAGTTGGCAACTGAGACTATTTGCTTTGCAATAAACCCTAGCTTTGGGAATACAACCTCGTGTCTGGCGTATCTATCGTGTGTGGTGACTTGCCTTGTTTCCATAACGTGAGGGACCCCTGGGGGCCCCTTTCACAGCAAGGCGCTCTGGTCACGGCACGGCACAGGACTGGACTGGATCTGCAATGCACTCTGGTCACAGCACAGCACAGCACAGGACTGGACTGGATCTGTCCTTTTTGATTCTGAGGATGGTTATTTTCAGTAGGCAAACAGTAACAGCACAGCCCGGCTGTATTATGATGCTTCCCCTTAGGCTTGTGGGGTTCTGTTCTGGAATCTGAGGCCTAGCTGAAAATGGTTCAGCTATGCAGTGGGCCTTTTGCTTTGCCAAGTTTCTGGAGTCTGGAGCAAGGAAAATGTAGAGTTCAGCAGCAGGGTGCTGCGCCAGCATCAGGATAGTGAGTGTATCTGCCTGTCTTTATGTGTGGTAAACTGTCTCTATTTATCTATGAAATTACATCATAAAGGGGGTGTGTGGGCCGGTTTAGCCTAAGCTTGCCCCTTTGACAGGTGATTGGGTCAGAGTCTGCTCTCTGCTTTAATAGGAGGAGAGAAACAGAGAGTCATCTTTATGGTGTGATTGTATGAGGCTGATAATCCAACCCTAGCCCCTGGAACACAAAATCTACTTTTGGCAACATACATATTTCCACATGTGCAACCTCTCTAAAAATCACATATACAGATTACATATTTTACATAGCAGCTATTCCTCAAAACCCTGTAGCTGTGGGATCTTGTCTCCCCTTTTCACAGACTTTTGCCCTTTTTACTCAGAGCACAATGTCCAATTTATAAGCACATCTCTACAAGTGTGCGTGCTTAACATGGGAATAAGTGTATAAAGTTTCACACTTCTAGCGGAAATACATTTTGCATAAAATCATATTTCTTGCCATTTCTGTCCAGAACATGTCACAGAGTTCTGGCGCCTCTTCACTCGTGCATCCAGAAATTACATTAACAATTCTGTCATTTTCATATTTTTCACAATTTTCAATAGTAAGCTATCAGTCTTTTTAAAATGTGTTCTTTGTCCGTCTTAAGCAGCAAATGTTTGTTTAGCTCCACCTCTTGGTCTCTCCCTGGAAGCCCAGGAGCCATCCCCCTTGTTTGTTCCTGGCTGAGGCCATTTGCGACTGTCTTAGCACTTTGATTTTCCTGAGCTGGAGCTGACCATTGTTTCTTTTGCCTCTGCAGACCAGGTTCTTTCCCACCCTGTAATTAACACCTCTGTGTGATTTCCTGCTGGGGGAAAATACCTTCCTTCTGTTCCAGTTTGGCAGCTTAAGCCAGGTTAACTTTAATTGAATTTTCCTTGGCACAAAACAACTTGCACACCTGGAATGGAAAAGGAATGCCAGCTAGAATTCTCATTTAAGATTTTCAACCATGGAATCAAAACAATTACAATATGGGTTACTATCAGTAACAGGCCTCTTGGATTGCAAACATTTGATTTTCAGTTTATACATGTTAAAGTTTAATCAGGCAGGCCCCTGACAGCTGTCATCCCAGCAGCCCTCTGCTGCGCAGAGATTTTTGACATATCCACAGACAGGCCACTTTTGCTGTGAAAATCTCTTTATGCTTTTGTCTTTTCAGGACCTTGTACATTCACAATGATTTCTTAAACTAAGTGAATTGTAGCACCCAGCAAGAATTTTGAATATTTGAAACTGTTCTGTGCCAGCAGTCTGAAGTTTCAGCAACAAAGAAAAAGATGATTTAAAGCAAGATTTGAGGTTTCATTTAGCAAAACACTGCTTTTTCCTTCAGAACTCCACTTTCAATTGTTTTGTGGCCCAGTGACACATTCCGGTAGTGAGAGCTCTGTTCCACCACTGACAACATGTGTGGCAGATTGGGCAGCCATCTCTTTGTGCGTTGAAAAGCGCGATTTTCAGGGGTTTTGGCACGCACAAGGGTTTTGCAGCCATTTTGCTATTTCTGGCACCATCATAACAGAGTGTTGCAGCATAGCAGAACAAAAGTGGGTCAATATATCCCACATGTAGAATCTTGTCCGTTTATCTTGGCAATGTTCTGCATAGATGTGTGAGAGGTGTTTCTTCCATTATGACAAGCCGATTCAGGCTGTCAATACTTACCCAAATGTTTCTCTTACTTCCAAATTAATTAAATATTTTGTTTCAATATATTGTATTAATTGGTTTGGGTGAAAAAGTGAACATTTAAAATATGATTTTTACATAAAACAAATATCCCAACATTGAGTTTAGTATCTAAGCATTCATCGTTCTTATCATAAATTATATCATAGAATTACATCTGTTTTCTAGCATATCCACAAATCATCTTTCCGATTCTGTCTATTTCTAGGGAAATCAAAACACAAAAAATCACATTTCTTCTGAGGAAAGTCACATTCAATAAGAAGCAAATAATTACATTCCTTATAAAAGAGAGACATTTGGCAAGGTCTTTAAAAACATCTGAAAATTCATCACTGCTAATTTTAACAAAACGTTGTGCCCTGTCAGGAATCAGCCCGGGAGTCGCAGGAGTCTAAATAGCCTAGAGCCGTCCTCGCCGTCTCAGAGAAAACAAGGTCAGGCTACATTGTACCAGCGGTCACGATCCACTCGGTTACCTCGTATTAAAGGCTTAATCCACGGCCATAAGAACTTGATACAATCTCGTACTTCAGAGTTCCTGCATTGGCGGTTACCATGGAGATTAGGGCCGCAACGTCGACCCGCACCACGGCTGCCGCTCGTTCAGGTCATGTGATCGCAACTTGATAAACTCTAGCCTGCAGTAAACTCGTTGCTTCTGATTTTGAATTTGGAGTTGCTACGTGCCTTGTGAATATCCTTGTTTCCCCGTTCCATGAACCCTTGTTTTCCTGTCTTGCCCTGCTACCTTGCACTTTGAGTACCTCTTGTCGTTGCTTTCCTCCCTCGCCTTCTGCTTACCTGTTCCTTTCATCTTTCCAGCCTCCCCGCGGAACTAACCCCGTTCTGCCCCACTGCTAAATTGTTGCCGAACCGGACCTCGCCCAGGATTGCCTTTGTCTCACGTTTTTTGGAACTTTTCTCAGCTACTGACCTGGACTGCCTTATGGATTGCCACTGCCTCTCAACTTGATCAACTTGGTTTGTACTCACGCGTGGACCGCATTGGATTACCTTCTGCTTCTGGGGATCCACCTGACCAGTGCTCCTCATCAAGACTGCCGGTACACTACTCCTCTCCATTCCCCGGTACGGACTAGAGACTGCCGTGGTACCATCAGGGGGCGGAGGTAAGAGCGTCCTCATTTCATCGGGGATTGTACTGCCGACCCTTAGGCGTACGCGTGCCGGCGGGAATAGTCCTACACCCCTGTACCTGGCGGTCTTACTGGAGCATTGTTTGCCTATGGAATTCTTGTTACCAGTCCCATGGTAAGAGTGTCTGTCCTATTTCATGTTTCTGTTTTTTTTTTATGTCCCTTATTTAAGCATTAAGGATTGTTTTTCTTGTATATTGTAACAGCTATTTCTGCTCCTCGTGATGTCGGCATAAAAAAGCATTTCTGTTTGCAACTGGAATACGGTCGCACACATGCGCGTTTGGGTCCATTCTTACAAACAATTGATCCTGGTGCTGGTTTATTTATATCCAGACACAGGGTTACATTGTAGGGTAGAATTCTTCGTCTACACTACGAGGGCAACCTAAGAAGGCAATCTTGACATAATCAGAAGCCTCTTATATCACCTCCATGGACCCAAACGATGCTCTGACCCAGATTATGCAAATGGTTACTGATTTACGGGCGGATATGACGGCAGCTCATACCGCTACCCAACAGCGCATCAATGAGATACAGGCAGGGATGGTTTCTACCGCCCCTCCTGTAGTTGACCCTATAGCCCCCTCAGGTTCAGGAATGGCTGGGTCTGGTCAGGAATCAGGTCCTGTGTTTATGACAGCTCATTTCCCTCTAGCCCAACCAGAAAGGTTCACTGGAGACCCTCGTACTTATCGTACCTTCCTGAATCAGTGTCGTCTGCATTTTTTATGTAGACCTTCCTCGTTTCCTGATTCAAAGACCAAGGCAGCTTTTATCTTGTCCCATCTTGGTGGGACTGCAGCATCATGGGCTAACCCCTTACTTGAACAGGGTAGTCCATTGTTGTTCGACTGTGATGCTTTGATTGCGGCAATGAGTCGGGTATTTGATACCCGGTACAAGACCCAAGCCACGGATATTGAACTTTTGAAGTTACATCAGGGCGATTCCCCGTTGTTGGCTTATTTGGCCCGGATTAATCAACTTGTGGCTGAAACCGGGTGGCCTGAGGACAAGAAGGCCTCTATGGTCTATCAAGGACTATCCGACTCCCTGAAAGATACCTTGTCTATGGTACCTATTGTACCCACAACCTTTCCGGAACTCTTAGATATGGTTCTTCAGATCGACTCAAGGAGAGCCGAAAGGAAAGGAGAAAAAAGGGCTTCTACACCCTTGGTTATGTTACCTCCAGCTCCCGTTCAGGGGGGACCGGAACCAATGCAGATTGGAGCTATTCGGGGCCCTTTAACTCCTGAAGAAAGGGAGATCTGAAAGAAGAACAACCTTTGTTTCTATTGTGGTTCATCAGAACATCTGTTAAAAACCTGCACTAAGAAACCCAAGCGTCAGGGAAACGCCAAAGCCCGCAGTAGAGGGAGTCACTCTGCCGAGCTCACCATTCCTTGACTCCATGACTAAGAGGCCTTTCCTTGTTCCTACCCGTTGCACCCTGGCCCCGGACCAGGAATGGTTCATTGATGGGTTTTGGATTCTGGAGCCACCGGTAATTATGTTGATGAGGCCTTCGCTAAGAAACTAGGCATCCCAGTAGTTACCAAGTCCCAACCAGAAATGGTTAATACCGTGGATGGTTCGATACTGCTTTCTGGCTTAGTTACGGAACAAACGGTGGATTTAGTGCTAACCACCTGCCAACCTCATGAAGAAACGATTAGTTTCGATTTGATCGCAGCACCACAATATCGGCTAATCTTGGATCTACCTTGGCTCAGACGTCATAATCCGGTGGTAGATTGGAACTCAGGGGAACTGGAATTTGTGTCCGCCTATTGTGAGACCTCATGTTTTTCCTCGATTCCTGAATCAAAGAATCCGTGTCGACCATTGCTGCATGGCGTCTCCACTATCGGAGCCATTGTTAATACACCATTACCTGAAGAATATGCTGCCTTTGGGGATGTATTTGATGCGAAAGGAGCAGAAATCCTCCCTCCTCATAGGCCATATGATTGTCCTATCGATCTAATTCCTGGGGTCAAAATACCTGTCGGTCGTATTTACTCACTGACGCAAAAGGAGGAAGGTATTCTAAAGGAATATATCGATAAGTCCCTAAAAAATGGATTTATCCGTCACTCACGTTCACCGGCTGCTTCTCCAATGTTTTTTGTACCCAAAAACGAAGGGGATCTCAGGCCATGTATAGACTATCGTGCTCTTAACGCCATTACCATCAGAAATCAATATCCGATTCCCCTAATATCTGTCCTTCTTGACCAACTCGGGTCTTCTAAGATCTTCACCAAACTAGACCTACGAGGGGCTTACAATTTAGTCAGAATAAGGGATGGGGACGAGTGGCAAACGGCTTTTAAGACCAAATATGGTCTTTTTGAGTATTGTGAAATGCCTTTTGGGCTGTGCAACGCCCCGGCTACATTTCAACATTTCGTTAACGACATATTCAGAGATATGAGTGATAAATTTCTTGTCCTGTATCTTGATGATATTCTCATATATTCAGATTCCTATGAAAACCATGTACAACATGTTCGTCAAGTTTTACAACGATTAAGGGAGCATTCCCTGTATGCTAAACGAGAAAAATGCATCTTTCACGTGAAATCTGTGGAATTCCTTGGGTATGACATAACAGACCAGGGAATACAGATGAGTAAGAACAAAGTAAAAGCAGTTTTGGATTGGCCGGTTCCAAAAGATCTCAAAACATTACAGTCGTTCTTGGGATTTGCCAATTTTTACCGGCGCTTTGTCCGTTCATTCTCTGAAATCGTCGCTCCGTTGATGTCCTTGACTAGCAACAAAAAGGTTTTTGCCTGGGATCAAAAGGCTCAAGACGCTTTTGAATTCCTCAAGTTAGCTTTCACTATGGCCCCAGTACTCCAACGTCCTAACCCACTTCAGCAATTTGTGGTCGAGGCGGATTCCTCCGATACGGCAGTAGGAGCCGTTCTATCACAGGCCTGTTGTGACTCTACGGCACTACATCCTGTAGCCTACCACTCCAGGAAACTCTCCGTTCATGAACGGAATTATACTATCACTGAGCGTGAACTCTTGGCCGTAAAAGACGCGTTCACCATCTGGAGGCATCATTTGCTCGGTACCCGGCTTCCTGTCCAGGTATACACTGATCATCGCAATCTAGTCGCCATTCCCTCTGTGAAATGTACCACGGCCAGACTAGCTCGCTGGCATGAGTTCTTTTCCGCTTTCAATTTCACGATCACTTATCGGCCGGGTTCTTGTAACACCAAGGCAGACGCTCTATCACGTATTCCGGGAACCGACACATCAAAACTGATTCCTACTCCAGTATTACTCCCCAGTCAGGTGATTTGTGGTTGTACGGTCGATCCTACGTTAAGGGCTCTCCTGGAGAACTGGGTTAAGCAAAACCCACAGGTCATTAAGGATGAGAATATCAAGGTCATGAATTTGCTACCCTATCTTCATGAAAAACTATTTCTTCCCACTGACGCAACTCGTTCCATGGCATTGAATTGGTGCATTGATTCTAAGTTCTCTGCACACCCGGGGATCAGAAAAACCATGGAATTACTGGAGAGATGGGCATGGTGGCCTACCATGAGGTCCGACACTGTCCAGTACATCAAGACCTGTGCTGTTTGTGCCCAGGGCAAATCATCTCATTCAAAACCTATGGGGTTGTTGCATCCCTTGCCCATCCCCAGGGTACCATGGACTATGATATCTATGGATTTCATTGTAGAGTTACCTCCAATCGATGGCCACAATACCATCTGGGTTGTTGTCGATTATTTGACGAAGTCTGCATTATTTATACCCTGTTCGGGATTGCCTTCTGCCCCAGCCTTAGCTGAATTGTTTATTTCCCATGTATTCCGACGTTTCGGTCTTCCTGGTATCATTGTCACGGATTGGGGATCACAATTCACTTCACGTTTCTGGAGGGCTATCGCAACGTCCTTGGGCATAGGAGGCAGGTATTCCAGCGCCTATCACCCTCAGACTGACGGGCAAACGGAGAGAATCAACGCAACTCTAGAACAATACCTCCGTTGTCTTCTACTCCATTATCAGGGTTCTTGGACATCTTGTTTGGCCATGGATGAATTTGCGTATAATAATTCCTTGCATACTGCCACAGGGGTCACCCTGTTTTTTGCTCTTTATGGACATCATCCACGTACCTTGCCATTGACTTTGTCTGCTGGATCCAGTAACCCGGCAGCTAATTCTTGTGTCCAGTCAGTTACGGTTCTGCATACCCAAGTGAGACAACATCTGTTGGAGGCCCAAAGGCTTAGTAAACAGCATGCGGATGCCCATCGTTCGGCATCTCCAACTTACTCCCCAGGTATGCAGGTCTGGTTATCCACACGGAATTTGCACTTACCTGATCGCAGTTCCCTCATGCCTCGGCTCTCTGGCCCTTTTCACGGTCTCTGAAGTAATTAACCCGGTGGATGTCCGTTTACAGCTTCCTTCCACTCGGAAGATCCCTCCTGTCTTCCACGTCTCGCTCCTAAAACCTGTTCAAGGGGGTTCACGGTTACTAGTCCCGAAACGTCCCCTACCTGCTATTGGCTCGGACGAGTACGAGGTTCAGCAGATTATGGACACCAAGGTTCGTCGTGGTGTCCGCCTCTTCCTTATTGACTGGAAGGGTTATGGGCTGGAAGACCGGACTTGGGAGCCTTTGGAAAATATACACGCTCCAACCTGTTTGCAGTATTTTTGGGTTTCCCGTAGAGGGAGGCATTCTTTGAGGTGGGGTACTGTCAGGAATCGGCCCGGGAGTCGCAGGAGTCTAAATAGCCTAGCGCCGTCCCCGCCGTCTCAGAGAAAACAAGGTCAGGCTACATTGTACCAGCGGTCACGATCCACTCGGTTACCTCGTATTAAAGGTTTAATCCACGGCCATAAGAACTTGATACAATCTCGTCCTTCAGGGTTCTTGCATTGGCGGTTACCATGGAGATTAGGGCAGCGACGTCGACCCGCACCACGGCTGCCGCTCGTTCAGGTCATGTGATCGCAACTTGATAAACTCTAGCCTGCAGTAAACTCGTTGCTTCTGATTTTGAATTTGGAGTTGCTACGTGCCTTGTGAATATCCTTGTTTCCCCGTTCCTTGAACGGGTGTTTTCCTGTCTTGCCCTGCTACCGTGCACTTTGAGTACCTCTTGTCGTTGCTTTCCTCCCTCGCCTTCTGCTTACCTGTTCCTTTCATCTTTCCAGCCTTCCCGCGGAACTAACCCCGTTCTGCCCCACTGCTAAATTGTTGCCGAACCGGACCTCACCCAGGATTGCCTTTGTCTCACGTTTTTTGTCTTTGGAACTTTTCTCAGCTACCGACCTGGACTGCCTTATGGATTGCCACTGCCTCTCAACTTGATCAACTTGGTTTGTACTCACACGTGGACCGCATTGGATTACCTCCTGCTTCTGGGGATCCACCTGACCAGTGCTCCTCATCAAGACTGCCGGTACACTACTCCTCTCCATTCCCCGGTACGGACTAGAGACTGCCGTGGTACCATCAGGGGGCGGAGGTAGAAACGTCCTCGTTTCGTCGGGGATTGTACTGCCGACCCTTAGGCGTACGCGTGCCGGCGGGAATAGTCCTACACCCCTGTACCTGGCGGTCTTACTGGAGCATTGTTTGCCTATGGAATTCTTGTTACCAGTCCCATGGTAAGAGTGTCTGTCCTATTTCATGTTTCTGTTTTTTTTTATGTCCCTTATGTAAGCATTAAGGATTGTTTTTCTTGTATATTGTAACAGCTATTTCTGCTCCTTGTGACGTCGGCATAAAAAAGCATTTCTGTTTGCAACTGGAATACGGTCGCACACGAGGGAGTCTGCTGCCACGCGCGTTTGGGTGCATTCTTCCAAACAATTGATCCCTGGTGCTGGTTTATTTATATCTAGACACAGGGTTACATTGTAGGGTAGAATTCTTCGTCTACACTACGAGGGCAACCTAAGAAGGCAATCTTGACATGCCCATTAAAAATGTTACTCCATAGCTCATCTGCAGTTAGCATCTTGAAATCAGCAAAATGTTTTAAAAAGAATAATTTCCTCTCATCCAAAAGCTTTGGGCAGAATACAAAAATACGCTTTAGAGACTCCAATTCCCTCACGTTTTGGCAGAATCTACAAGCCGTCTGATGTATTGACTATTTTAACCATGTGCCTTCTACACCTATGTTTGTTTGTTTATTTGTTTATTTATTTGGTATTGGGCGCCAAACCCATTAGGTAGCCGGGCACAGTAGAGGTCAAGACAGTTTAAGCTTGGTTACATAATGTGTACAAAGAAGCATAAAATATACAAGACAGTTTGAAACTAGGTTGCCAGGATGGTTACAGTGGCATACAGAAGGAAGCAAGTTAAGAGACATGCAGCAGAGACAGGAGTGCAAGGTACCGAGAAGGTAAGCTAACAGTCATGCGTTCGTAGCCATTTAATTAGAGTCTAAATTTAGGATATGGTTGTTCTTTTCTGAGGTCATACGGTAGTCCATTCCAGGTTTGTGCTGCAATAACTGGGAAGCTA
Source organism: Ambystoma mexicanum (assembly GCF_040938575.1). Lineage (NCBI taxonomy): Eukaryota > Metazoa > Chordata > Amphibia > Caudata > Ambystomatidae > Ambystoma > Ambystoma mexicanum. The sequence continues at coordinate 760,666,907 of NC_090924.1, read as the reverse complement.
GATCCTCCAGCAGTAACACGTTTGAATCTATGCATTTCCAAGGTGTGGGCATTGGCTGTTCTCGTTGGGCGTGTGGATGATCTTCTATTTATCCTTTCAGCAAGGTAGGGTGGGGCCAAGTGGTTTAAGCATTTGGAGGTAAGGGAGGCTGTTTTTAGAAGTATCCTTTCAGATATTTTTAGCCAATGAACCTCTCTTCTGGCATCAGAGATGTGTTCTCTTCTAGGGATATTCAGGGCTGCTCTTAGGGCGTTGTTTTGCATTCTTTGTATTTTATCGATGATATTTTTGTTGGCACCTGAGTAGAGAGCATTACAGTAGTCTAATCTCGACATTACAATGGCATTAGCAAAGGTGATGCAACTCGAGGTAGAGAGGAATGGTCTGCAAGCTCGGATAAGTTTACAGGTATAAGCTGTGGAGGATGCGAGTGAGTTGACTTGTTTCTTAAGCGCGAGAGTGTCATCAAGATAGAAGCCTAGTGTTTTGACCACTGGCATCACCTTGATGAGATTGTTGTCGATATTGAAGGCGGTATAGTTAGGGCTACGTTTTTTTATGTTAGTTTCGGAGCCTAGGATTAGTATCTCAGTTTTATCGTCATTCAGGCAGAGGCCATGAGATGCCATCCATGCCTGAATGAGGAGGTATACTCTGTTTACTAAGGCTGTGTCCTCCAAAAAGTTGCCCGAAAGGGGGATGAGGAACTGGTTATCATCTGCATAATTAGTGTAGGTGATACACAGTCTGTCCAATTTGTCGAACAAAGGCTTAATAAAGATGTTATACATAGTGGTTGAGACACAGGATTCTTGGGGTACTCCACAGGAGATTTGAGTTAGGTCAGCAGCCGTTTGCGGAGATAAGACTTGCATTGTCCTGTTGGCCAGGGAGGATTGGACCCAGGCTATGGCTTCCCCTGAGAAGTGCGCCGCCGACCTGAGATGGTTACATAAAACTGCGTGATTCACTAGGTCGAACGCTGCAGAGAGGTCCAGGAGAAGTAGCATAGCTGTTTGTCCCTTGTCCTTCAACTCGTCAATTTGAGTCTTAATGTCTAGCAGGGTAGTTTCCGTACCATGGAGTGGGCGGAAGCCAGACTGTCGTGATCCTAGTAGGTGATTAGCTTCTAAGTATGTCAGGTTTGCACATTTAGTACCTCACATTGATAAGATTCCTAAGAGAATGGGGAGTTTAAAATACCTTTCCCGGAAAGTTAGAAAGAGAGAGTGGTTGAAATACTAAATAAATTCTGTTTAGAGAACAGGACAGTTCTTTCTCAAATTATTCTATTTTCCCTTAACTAACTTTCAATTAGAAAGCTGAAATGCCCCCAAGCCAATATGGTGGAACACTTTCATAGTAGTGATTGGTTTAGCTTCAACTTACAGCATTGTGATGTCTGTTAGAATGTTCATGGCAATTTTCAACTGCCTTTCATTAAAGTTTGTAGTTGAATAGGTCATATATTTATCAGCTCCTGTTAAATTTTAATTAAAGTTTCCTTTTTAGAAGGATTTTAGTATCCATTTGTTTAATTCCAAAGATATCCAAGTATAGTAGTTTAGTTAGCAGGTGGATCAGTCTGCAGTTGAAGAATCCAAATCCAGTATCACTCCATTTGCTGAGCCAGTGAAGAGTCAAGTCCTAGGAACACTGATAAGCTAAGTGGACTTCTGTATTTTAATTGAAGACTAATATACTTTGAATTGGAATTTTATAGAAAGACTTGGGAAAAGTACATTTATTTATTTTTTCTTAACCTAATTAATTTTTTGATGAACTTTTTTCATGAAGAAATATTCTTTTATTTTTATTTTCAAGGGTAAATAAATCTAAATTTACTAACTAGGCGCGTGGATGGTATTCACCGCGTTTTTAACATTTAACATTAGTCAATTAAGAAGTTAACCATATTTTCGTGTTTCGTTTGGTTTCCGAGTGTGCGTCGCGTATTACTATGGACTTCTATGCGCAGGTTAGAAGAAAGGACCCAGCAACATCACGCGTGCGTCGTGGCCATTTTGAAGGTCACTGTTTTTTCTCTATTTAAACTTTGTCGGCATAACGGAAGAAAGTAAAGTGGAGACTGTTTTCGAAGTTCGAATCAGAAGCGGTTTTTGAGAGTTTATTGAAAGGAACATTTTCTAGTGAGAAACAGTTTTAAAGAAGCACGCTACATAATATTTTTGGAAATTGAAAATGTTCTAACATTTTTATAAAGAGTCTTCAGAATTACATAAGTTAATAAATATTATATAAGTTTTCATTCTAAAATTACGGCCAGATTAGATATTCAAAGAAAATAGTAACAACAATACATTGGATATTATGTATTAAAGGATTTCAAGAAAATAAAGAGAACAAGAGTGCAGAAAGACAAGTAGAGGAGGAAGCTCTATGAGTTGATACAGTCAGCCACACAGCAACATACATATATCTCTCTGAAGCAGCCTATTGGCAAATCAAGCTTAGGCAACAGGTAATTGTTATTAAGAGAAAGTATTATATTACAGAGTGTAGTCAGTAAGATATTAAAAGAACAGATTCATTTAAAGTTGTATTTTCCTTTTAGGAACATCCCATCAGAGCCAAAACCTTCCAGGAAGACAGTCTGAAGTACCTGCAGTGGGAGTTCTTGTCTTTTGTTGTTTTATCCATTCCCCTTTCCCCTTGCGTTTGCCTGGCCAATAGTTTTAAAGAAGCAGGATTGTTCAGCAGGCAGGCTTAGGGGGCTAGGTGGGCCAGCTTCACTCCTGCAGGATCCCACTACTTCAGTATTCTGACAAAGTATTCCTGAATTTGAATATAGGCTACTCTATCAATAATTTTAAGTAGAAAGGGGACAGTGGTAATTGGTCTATAATTGATAGGGATGGTAGGGTCTAGTGTTTGTTTTTTAAGCAGGGGGGGGACCCAGGATTCTTTGAGGTTATTAGGTACTGTGTTGGTTTTAAAGGAAGCGTTTATGAGCTTGGAGATAAATGGGGCAAGGTCTCTAGCCGCATCCTATTTGTGCCGGGCAACTGTCGCCCTTGCAGTTAGATGGTTTTAGAGAGAGAATGAGTTTTTCCGTGTCAAGAATAGAGATTTATTTAAAGGTAAATGGAGTAGTTGTGCTACACCCTGTTTCAGGGGATGGTTTTTGCTTGGAGGGGGGCAGAGAGGCTTTTTTGATTGCTATTTTCTGTTGGAGAGTAGTGATTTTGTTTAGGAGGGTTTTTTGAATTGCAGTGCACCAGATTCATTTGAAGTTGTATTTTCCTTTTAGGAACATCCCATCAGAGCCAAAACCTTCCAGGAAGACAGTCTGAAGTACCTGCAGTGGGAGTTCTTGTCTTTTGTTGTTTTATCCATTCCCCTTTCCCCTTGGGTGTGCCTGGCCAATAGTTTTAAAGAAGCAGGATTGTTGAGCAGGCAGGCTTAGGGGGCTAGGTGGGCCAGCTTCACTCCTGCAGAATCCCACTACTTCAGTATTCTGACAGAATGAAAGGCCCACGAAATTGATCCTGCCTGAGTGAAAATGGACCCAGAGTCAGGGTTAAGTTTGGTAACTTTGGAAAAGATATTACTAGAATTAAAGAAGAATTAAAGGAGACTAGAAAGGAGACACTGTCCCTGGGAATCAAGATGGAGGAGCTGAATAGTAAAGTGAGAAAGGAGGAATTGGCAGAAGCTTCAGGTTTTAGCTTTGGAATAGAGAGAGAACCACCCACCTTATATCCAGAAGGAGTTGAAATCAAATAATCTAGAGTAGTAAAAGGGAAAAGAAGTGGGGAATTCTTTTTTTCAGGAGGAACAATAGTTTCTACACCATTAGCTCCCCCAGAAAGATTTGGAGGGGATTTCTGAAAATTCAAATCGTTTATTATGCAATGTGAATTACATTATATGTGCAGACCAGAGGCATTCCCTACAGAAACTTCCCGAGTAGCATTTTCAATCTCTTATCTCACGGGAGAAGCAGCAGCTTGGTCGGTGCCTTGTGTAGAGAGAAGGGCAGAAGAGTTACACAATTGGTTGGATTTTAAGAAGGTTTTTGGAAAGATGTTTGATAGGAGAACACATTCCCAGTGTGTAGATGGAGAACTTTTAGAGTTACGACAAGGAAATCGTGAATTAATTTCTTACATCACTCAGTTCAGGGGATTAGTGTTAGAAAGTGGTTGGCCAGAAGAAAAAAGAGCTTCCATATTTTATAGGGGTCTGCGCGATGAGTTGAAAGATGCTCTATCAAATATTGTATAGAGACCCACTTCAAGTGAAGATCTGATAAATTTGGTGATGCAATTAGACATAAGATTGGTTGAGAGGAGATTGGAAAAGCGTAGAAATTTTTCTGAGAATAAGGTTTGATTCAGGAGTGAACGTCCCAGAACAGAACAGGTTATTAAAGAGGGTAAGGGCTCAATGCGGAATGATACATTTAACTCAGTTAGACCTCCATTGACTAAGGAAGAAAAAGACAGAAGAAGAAAGGAAAATTTGTGTTTATATTGTGGTGATAATACTCACTTTGTAGGGAAATGTCCACGTGCCCCGAAGCGATTTTCCCCAATTCCAGGAAAAGGTCAACAGGTGGCGAATACAGTTCAGACTGCAGTTCCCTACATCACTTTAAATGTATCCTTTTCATGGGAAGGTAAGCCAAGGTATGGTGGACCATGTGTGATTGATTCAGGGGCAACAGGACATTTTTTTGATATTGGTCTGGCTGGGAGATTGGGAATTCCACTAGTTAAAAAGGGAGTACCTGAACAAGTACGAGCTGTAGATGGATCGCCACTTACTTCTGGGTTGATAACTCAAATGACTGCAAAATTGGAGATGAAAATTGGGGAAGAGCATTGTGAGGAAATTGAATTTGAACTAATTGATGCACCACAGTTACAGATTATATTAGGCATGCCATGGCTTTCCTTACATAATCCTCTGATTGATTGGGCCAAAAGAACGGTAGAGTTCAAGTCGGATTTTTGTAAGGCACAATGTTTGATAAAGTTGATGGAAGAAGGTCAGGGAGAAATTTCTAAATCTATTGGGGCTTGTTTAGCTGCAGGATTGGTGAAAGAGCATATAGTGGGGGCAGTAGCTGGGGTCTTACCTGAGTGTTATAAGGAATTTTAAGATGTTTTTGACAAAAAGGAAGCTAATGAATTACCACCTCATAGAGAATTTGATTGCAAAATAGATCTTGAAGTTGGAGCACCAATTCTTTGTGGAAGAATGTATGCCCTTACTGAGAAGGAAAATGAATTTTTAAAAGAATATTTAGAGGAAAATCTTGCTAAAGGCTTCATTCGACATTCACAATCACCAGCAGCCTCACCGTTATTCTTTGTTCCAAAGAAAGACAAGACCCTGAGAACTTGCATTGACTACAGAGCTCTGAATAAAATAACTGTTAAAAATCGCTATCCATTGCCTCTAATATCAGTAATGTTGTATAGGATTAAAGGAGCTAAAATGTTCACAAAATTGGATCTAAGAGGAGCCTATCACTTGGTTCGTGTTTGCGAAGGAGACAAATGGAAAACTGCATTTAGAACTTGTTATGGACTTTTTGAGTATCAGGTGATGCCATTTGGTCTGTGTAACGCACCAGCGGCTTTTCAGTTTTTTATAAATCAAGTCCTTTGCGAATACTTGGATGTATTTGTGGTGGTTTACATTAATGACATTTTAATTTTCTCAAAAGAAGAAGAAGAACATCTGGAACATGTTAAGAAGGTTTTAATGAAATTACGCGAGAATCACCTCTTTGCAAAACTGGAAAAGAGTCAGTTTCACAATAATTGTGTGGAATTTTTAGCCTTTCTTTTATCACCGGAAGGTCTAGAGATGGATTCGAGTAAGGTAAAAGCAGTAAAAGATTGGCCACAACCAAGTTCCGTAAAAGATATTCAAAGTTTTATTGGATTTGCAAACTTTTATCGTCGATTTATTCAAAATTTTTCACAAGTGGTTTCTCCTATTACTAACTTGTTGAAAAAAGGAACTACATTTGTATGGAGTGAGGAAGCAGAAAATGCCTTTAAATTTCTTAAAGAGAAATTTAGCTCAGGACCAATTTTGTTACATCCAGATGTAGATCAACCGTTTTTTGTGGAAGCAGATGCTTCAGACTGTGCCATGGGGACAGTTTTATCGCAACACCATACAGAAACTGGACAGATTCATCCAGTAGCATTCTTTTCAAAGAAATTTACATCGGCTGAGAGGAATTATACTATTACTGACCGAGAACTTTTAGCCATTAAGTCAGCGTTTGAAGAATGGCGACATTATCTGTTGGGTGCACGTCATCGAGTTACAGTTTTAACAGATCACAGAAATTTGATTTTTCTTTGTTCCGCCAAGACTTTAACATCAAGACAACTACATTGGTCACTGTTTTTTGCAGAATTTGATTTTGTGATAACATTCAAGCCTGGGCGATTGAATGGAAAGGCTGATGCCTTATCTCGATGCTTTCCAGGAAGTTCAAAGGCTGATGATTGTATTCCAGTGTCACTCTTGTCGGAGAAGAATTTTGTGGTGGGTGAAGTGCATAAAGAAGTAGATTTTCAAGAACAAATTCATCATTTATTATCTAAAGAACAATTGGAAGAATGGGAAGCTGGAGATACTGTGTGAAATATTACAGAAGGATTGCCTTATGTAGACACAAAGTTGTATCTTCCTTCTGAAGAATTACAGGAAGAGGCGCTGAAGAATTGCCACGATTCACCATTAGCTGGTCATCCTGGAGTTAAGAAAACCTTGGAACTTCTTCGAAGAGAGTTTTGGTGGGAGAAGATGCGTGAAGACACTGAACACTATGTTAGAACATGTGAAGTTTGTAGCAGAGCAAAATCAGATCATCAAAAGGTTGCTGGATTATTAGTAGCTCTACCCATTCCACCTCGTCCGTGGCATACAATATCAATGGATTAAATTGTTTAGTTACCATCTGACAAGGGATGTTCTACAATTCTGGTGGTAGTAGATATTTTTTCCAAAGCAGGACATTTCATCCCCATTAGGGGAGCGGCTACAGCTATGTCTTTAGCGCAAGCCTTTTTGCAGAATGTAGTGAAACTTCATGACTTACCATGTCAAGTGATTTCTGATCGAGGCACACAGTTTGTTTCAAAATTCTGGAAGGCATTCTGTAAGGAATTGGGAATTGAAATTAATCTGACAACTAGTTATCATCCTGAGGGAAATGGCCAAACAGAAAGGGTGAATCAGGAATTAGAAAAATACATTCGTTGCTATTTAAGTTCTGATCACAGTTGGGTGGAGTTGTTGTGGTTGGCAGAATTTTGTTATAACAATACTGTGAAAGAATCAACTTCTATGTCACCATTTTCTGTGAACCAGGGATTTCATCCACGTTTTTTGAGGGGAGTAGTTTTAGAGGAAGATGAGGTTCATGATGTTGAAAGTAGGTTGATAACTATGGGACAAAATTTGGAAAAGGCAATTCGAGCTTTGAAAGTAAGCAAATTGAGTTATAAAAAATTTGCGGATAAGAAACGTAGAGAGGCTCCTAAATATAAAGAAGGAGATAAGGTTTGGTTATCCACAAAAAATTTAGCTTTGAAAGGAAAGAACAAATTTAGTCCCCGTTTTATTGGACCATTTGAAGTGGAAAAAGTATTTTCCCGAGTTACCGTGAAATTGAAGTTACCATCTAGCATGAAGATACACCCTACATTTCATGTTAAATTATTGAAACCATGTAGAAATGACACTAGATTATTGGGAACACCTGGTCCAGTATTTTCTGATGATGATTCTGAATATGAAGTTCAAGCTCTTTTGGATTCTAGAATGGTTCGAGGAAATTTGCAATATTTAGTGGATTGGAAAGGGTACGGTCCAGAAGAGAGATCTTGGGTTAAAAGCGAGGATGTTCATGCCTCTAGATTAAATAAAAAGTTTCACCGCTTACAACCTTTTAAACCTGGCCCTGGGACAGGGCTTTACGGGTGGGGTACTGTCAGGTTTGCACATTTAGTACCTCACATTGATAAGATTCCTAAGAGAATGGGGAGTTTCAAATACCTTTCCCGGAAAGTTAGAAAGAGAGAGTGGTTGAAATACTAAATACATTCTTTTTAGAGAACAGGACAGTTCTTTCTCAAATTATTCTATTTTCCCTTAACTAACTTTCAATTAGAAAGATGAAATGCCCCCAAGCCAAGATGGTGGAACACTTTCACAGTAGTGATTAGTTTAGCTTCAACTTACAGCATTGTGATGTCAGTTAGAATGTTCATGGCAATTTTCAACTGCCTTTCATTAAAGTTTGTAGTTGAGTAGGTCATATATTTATCAGCTCCTGTTAAATTTTTATTAAGTTTCCTTTTGAAAAGGATTTTAGTATCCATTTGTTTAATTCCAAAGATATCCAAGTATAGTAGTTTAGTTAGCAGGTGGATCAGTCTGCATTTGAAGAATCCAAATCCAGTATCACTCCATTTGCAGAGCCAGTGAAGAGTCAAGTCCTAGGAATACTGATAAGCTAAGTGGACTTCTGTATTTTAATTGAAGACTAATATACTTTGAATTGGAATTTTATAGAAAGACTTGGGAAAAGTACATTTGTTTATTTTTTCTTAACCTAATTAATTTTTTGATGAACTTTTTTCATGAAGAAATATTCTTTTATTTGTATTTTCAAGGGTAAATAAATCTAAATGTACTAACTAGGCGCGCGGACGGTATTCGCCGCGTTTTTAACATTTAACATTAGTCAATTAACAAGTTAACCATATTTTTGTGTTTCGTTTGGTTTCCGAGTGTGCATCGCATATTACTATGGACTTCTATGCACGGGTTAGAATAAAGGACCCAGCGACGTCACGCGTGCGTCGCGGCCATTTTGAAGGTCACTGTTTTTTCTCCATTTAAACTTTGTCGGCATAACGGAAGAAAGTAAAGTGGAGACTGTTTTCGAAGTTCGAATCAGAAGCGGTTTTTGAGAGTTTATTGAAAGGAACATTTTCTAGTGAGAAACAGTTTTAAAGAAGCACGCTACATAATATTTTTGGAAATTGAAAATGTTCTAACATTTTTATAAAGAGTCTTCAGAATTACATAAGGTAATAAATATTATATAAGTTTTCATTCTAAAATTACGGCCGGATTAGATATTCAAAGAAAATAGTAACAACAATACTTTGGATATTATGTATTAAAGGATTTCAAGAAAATAAAGAGAACAAGAGTGCAGAAAGACAAGTAGAGGAGAAAGCTCTATGAGTTCATACAGTCAGCCACACAGCAACATACATATATCTCTCTGAAGCAGCCTATTGGCAAATCAAGCTTAGGCAACAGGTAATTGTTATTAAGAGAAAGTATTATATTACAGAGTGTAGTCAGTAAGATATTAAAAGAACAGATTCATTTAAAGTTGTATTTTCCTTTTAGGAACATCCCATCAGAGCCAAAACCTTCCAGGAAGACAGTCTGAAGTACCTGCAGTGGGAGTTCTTGTCTTTTGTTGTTTTATCCATTCCCCTTTCCCCTTGGGTTTGCCTGGCCAATAGTTTTAAAGAAGCAGGATTGTTGAGCAGGCAGGCTTAGGGGGCTAGGTGGGCCAGCTTCACTCCTGCAGGATCCCACTACTTCAGTATTCTGACAAAGTATTCCTGAATTTGAATATAGGCTACTCTATCAATAATTTTAAGTAGAAAGGGGACAGTGATAATTGGTCTATAATTGGTAGGGATAGTAGGGTCTAGTGTTTGTTATTTAGGCAGGGGGAGGACCCAGGATTCTTTGAGGTTATTAGGTACTGTGTTGGTTTTAAAGGAAGCGTTTATGAGCTTGGAGATAAATGGGGTAAGGTCTCTAGCCACATCCTATTTGTGCCGGGCAACTGTCGCCCTTGCAGTTAGATGGTTTTAGAGAGAGAATGAGTTTTTCCGTGTCAAGAATAGAGATTTATTTAAAGGTAAATGGAGTAGTTGTGCTACACCCTGTTTCAGGGGATGGTTTTTGCTTGGAGGGGGGCAGAGAGGCTTTTTTGATTGCTATTTTCTGTTGGAGAGTAGTGATTTTGTTTAGGAGGGCTTTTTGAATTGCAGTGCACCATGGCTTGTCCTTCGGGACAGTGTCTGCCGGTGGAGTTGGGACTTCCATCTCACGGAGGATGGAAAACAGTTCCTTAGTGTTGGAGCTAGCTTTTGCAATTCTATCATTGAATAGATATTTTTTTTGTGATGGTTATTTCTTTTTTGTAGTATTTGGAGAGTTGTGTTAATTTAGCCTTATTGACAGTAGTCGGGGAGTGGCGCCAGATCGTTTGCAATTTTCTTTTCTGTAATCTGAACTCTTTAAGTTGAGGTGTGAACCATGCGTTGAGGTGGGATTTTTGTCTGGCTTTGTGCATTTTTAGTGGGGCGGCGGAGTCCAAGGCTTGGGACATGGCAGTATTGAAGGTTTCCACTAGAGATTTAGGGTCAGCATTATTGTTAACGTTATTCAGAGAAGGGATGAGGTGTGGGAGTAGTTTTGTGTTGTGATGTCCTTTTTGCTTCTTGTGGGGAGTGGGGGTGCCATCTTAATGGTTTTAGGACTAAGGAGGTTGAGTGTGGCTGAGAAAGTAATGAGGTGATGGTGGGACCATAATTGTGGTCCATTATCTGTAATAATAATGTTACAGTTCGAGTGAGCCACCCAATCCAAGGTTCTACCTTGATGTGGGTGGGGGATAGTACTTTTTGTGAGAGTCCATGATCTTTGAGAAGTGCAGCTATAGCTTGGGTCTGTTTGTTTCAGCCTCATTGAAGTCGAGGTTGAAATCCCCCAGTAGCAGGGTTTGTGAGTGAATTTTAGTGTTGCTAGTTATGATATCTGTAAGGTCCTCCTCAAAGGTTCCTAGTGGGCCAGGAGGTCTGCATATCAGGTGTATCGTTAAAGTACGGTTGTTGGATAGGGGAAGTTTAGCCGTGAGAACTTCGCATGAGGGACATGTAGTTGGAGTGGCAAGTCTAATGGAGAGGTTAGTTTTGGCGATGATGGCTAAGCCGCCACCACGAGAGTTAGGCCTATCCACTCTGAGTATCTTGTAGCCCTCGGGTATTGCTATCATAAGGGCAGGACCTGCCGCATCATGGAACCAAGTTTCAGTTATGGCTAGTAAGTCTAGATTCTCATTGTATAGTGTGTCTGCAATTTCAGAAGCATGGGCTACTAGGGATCTGGCGTTGATAAGTGATCCAGATAGAGATAGTGTGCCTTTATTAGTAGGGTAGGGGGGAAGTTTGGTTTCTGGTTTATTAGGACTAGCAAGGTTTTTTTTTACTATATTTTACGGGATCCAGTTGTTAGGAGTGGGTAACACTGTACGGTTGTTGGTATTTTTAGGATCATAGAGCCGGGATAGTCTGGATCTAAGTCTCATATTTCTATCCAGGAGTGCGTGTTAGGCGGGTGGCTAGAGACATAGTGACTAGGAGGCTAAGTGTAAATACTACAGGTAGGGTTCCCAGGTTGTCAAGCATGTTCAGGGCTATGCCGTGGGCTTTCAGATGGTGTTTTGGGTCAGGTGAGATTCACTTAGTAGGCTAGTAGCAGGTTAGTGTTGATTGTACAACAATTGCACTAGTGGGTTGTGGTAGGCAAAGAAATAAGTTGCATAAGTAGGCTAGTGTCAATAGCACAAGTAGGCTAATATCAATTGCATAGGTAGGCTAATATCGATTGCACAGGTAGGCTAATAACAGTTGCACAGGTAGGCTAATATCAATTGCACAGGTAGGCCAGTATCAGTTGCACCTGCAGGCTAATATCAATTGCATAAGTAATATCAATTGCACGAGTAGGCCAGTATCAATTGCACAGGTAGGCTAATATCAGATTGCACAGGTAGGCTAATATCAAATTGCACAGGTAGGCTAATATCAATTGCACAGGTAGGCTGATATAAATCACATAGGTAGTCTTATATCAATTGCATAGGTAGGCTAATATCAATTGCACAGGTAGGCTAATATCAATTGCATAGGTAGGCTAATATCAATTGCACAGGTAGGCTAATATCAATTGCATAGGTAGGCTAATATCAATTACACAGGTAGGCTAATATCAATTGCATAGGTAGGCCAGTATCAATTGCACAAGTAGGCTAATATCAGATTGCACAGGTAGGCTAATATCAAATTGCACAGGTAGGCTAATATCAATTGCACAGGTAGGCTAATATCAATTGCACAAGTAGGCTAATATCAGATTGCACAGGTAGGCTAATATCAAATTGTACAGGTAGGCTAATATCAATTGCACAGGTAGGCTAATATCAATTGCATTAGGTGGGCTAGCGAGCAGATTGGATAGGTGAGTAGTAGTGCGTATAAACAAGCCTGGGCCGGTTACAAGCGTTGACGTTATTGCTAAGGCGCACTAGTAACACCTAGATTTGGGAAGAGGCAATATGGCTAGATTTGACATTGGGCAATGTTGTAGAAATACACTGGCAACACTTAGATTTAAGAAGAGGCAGTGTGGCTAGCGGCAATGGGTAACACCTAGATTTGACAGGCAATAATGACAATGTGGCAGAAATGCACTAGTAACACTGAAATTAGATAAAGCAATATGGCTAGAGATTAGTGTGGGTCGGCGGTTGCAATGGTCAGATACTGTGATCGTGATGACATTTGTGTCCCTTGCCGTCTGGTAATTGGAAGCGAAATTAGCATGGGGATGGTACGGAAAGTATGTAGAGCGGGCACTGGTATGTTATGTTCTTTCTCCAATCGTTAGAAGTCAGTTTTCATGCAAATTAATTGTTGCTATCATGGTTGTGGTGAGGCACTATGGACGAGACCAGGACTAATAGGGTACGTAGTACTTAGGGAGGCTGTTAGATTCTTACCATCACTTCGTCACGCACTAATCACAAAGTTGGCCGGATGCACCAGCGCAACCACTGCGCTAACGGGTGCAGAACAGGGCCTTTTCCTCCATGGGCCTTCTCCAGCTGCGGGCCGGCTTCCGCCTGCCGGCGGATGTACGGCAGATAAATGCTACACCCGTTGCCTAGCAACGCGTTGGGCAGCCATTTTACGGCCAGGCAGCATAGTATTGCATCGGAAAGGGCATCCTCAAACAAAGTAAGCAGATTCACTGCAAAATATTTTCAAATCAATACTCCTCATCAGGTTGGGGCATCATCAGCACAGGGGTGCTCACCTCAGCAGTATGGTGGTGTCAAGCGAGGTACGAGTAACGCTACTCAAGGGAGCCCACGTGGCTGGGTCACTGGGCTTGATGATCAATCGGTGGATGAGGGGGGAGAGGGCTCCTGCCCTCTCCACGGTCTCAATGGTATGAGGAAGGGTCGACGCTGAACAGGGCCTTTTCCTCCACGGGCCTTCTCCAGCTGCGGGCCGGCTTCCGCCTGCCGGCAGATGTACGGCAGACAAATGCTACACCCGTTGCCTAGCAACACGTTGGGCAGCCATTTTACGGCCAGGCAGCATAGTATTGCATCGGAAAGGGCGTGCTCAAACAAAGTAAGCAGATTCACTGCAAAATATTTTCAAATCAATACTCCCCATCAGGTTGGGGCATCATCAGCACAGTTGTGCTCACCTCAGCAGCATCGTGGTGTCGGACGAGGTACGAGCAACGCTGCTCAAGGGAGCCCACGTGGCTGGGTCTGGGGCTTGATGATCGATCGGCGGATGAGGGGGGAGAGGGCTCCTGCCCTCGCAATAGTCTCAATGGTATGAGGAAGGGTCGACACAGAACAGGGCCTTTTCCTCCACGGGCCTTCTCCAGCTGCGGGCCGGCTTCCGCCTGCCGGCGGATGTACGGCAGACAAACGCTACACCCGATGCCTAGCAACGCATTGGGCGGCCATTTTACGGCGAGGCAGCATAGTATTGCATCGGAAAGGGCATCCTCAAACAAAGTAAGCAGATTCACTGCAAAATATTTTCAAATCAATACTCCTCATCAGGTTGGGGCATCATCAGCACAGGGGTGCTCACCTCAGCAGTATGGTGGTGTCGAGCGAGGTACGAGCAATGCTGCTCAAGGGAGCCCACGTGGCTGGATCACTGGGCTTGATGATCGATCGGCGGATGAGGGGGAAGAGGGCTCCTGCCCTCTCCACGGTTTCAATGGTCATCCATAGGTTAAATCTAAATCTTAAGTACCGATTACAGTATTTTTGATCAGGGAACCTTTTCAGATAAATCATAATCTGATGCAGAGCTTTAATTAAAAAGGAGCCCTCTTTAAATAGGTTATATCAATTGTAATACAACAATTTCTTGTTTGCTCGATCAGGATTGTGCAATAAGATATTTTCTTTAATGCCTGCCTCTGCTATTATTGACATTTAGTATTCCTTTCAGGATATCACAGATTTATCATGGTGTTCCTCTAGGATATGTGGGAGAAAGCTAGTAGCTATTTGCCTATTCAGAAGAGATTTTCTATAGAGGGATAAGGTGCGTCAAGCTACTATGATCTGAAGTGATAATAAGCCTAACTCAAAACAAAGCATTTGGATAGGGAGACTCTTGGGGAGTACAATAACTTTCTTCCAATAAACACCCTCCAATAATTCCCAATTCGGTCTATGTTCACATAGTTTAGTCTCAAATCCATAGATTACCATAGGAATGGTTTTCTGTTTGTAGAATGTTATGATCGGTACCTGACAATGTGCCATGTTTCCTTTGAATCATGGCTGCCTGTGCAGCCATATTCTCCATATTATGCCTGGTGCCCTCTTTGTAGAGGGTTTCCTGCCTTTCTCGCATTTAAACTCAGTCCGAAGTATTTATACTTCGAAAAGATTTCCAGCAGTTGATTAAATATAATCCATTTAAAGGGATAGCTCTTATAAACCCTTTGTTTTACATAATTAAAATGTTTTTTTTCCACATTAATGGTTAGGGAGTTTGCCCTAGCATATTGTTTCAACACCATAAATTTCCTCTGTAGCCCTATTGCGGTTTTATCAACTAGCACCAGGTCATCGGCATATAATAACCAGGAGATAGGGACCATTCCTAATTTGGGAGGAAATTATTTCGTTTTGTTCAGATGTATCCCTAAATCTCTTATAAAGAAATTGAAAAGAATCAGGGCCAATATACAGTCTTGTTTAAGGCCTTGAAATGTTGGTATTGATTCCATCTTTAGACCACCCTGGTTTATTTTTTCTTAGATACAAGTCTCAGAATAGAGCTGAATAATGAGGTTTAAGATGTAACTTGCATATCCCGCCTTTTGCATCTTTTCTCAGAGTAGTTCTCTTGGGACTGAGTCAAACGCCTGCTTAAAATCTACAAACACTAGGTACATCGGCTGGCCAGTCTGCTTCACCCGCTTTATTATTGAAGTTAGTGTACGCAGATTCACCATTGTTCCCAAACCTGTTGCAAACCCTGATTGACATATATCATAATGTTTGTTTCTCCTTATCCAATCTAACGTCTCTTATAATAGTAGTCAAGCAAACAATTTCCCCTGAGCGTCTAATAGAGCTATCGGTCGATCATTTTTAGGGTTTTCTCTATCTTGCTTTTTAAAAATAGAGACAATTATCAAGTGTTTCCAGGATCGAAGAATCTTCCCATTCATTTCTACTTGGTGAAAAATGTAAAATAATATTGATGCCCATTGATCTGTGTAGGATTTCAGCATTAAATTTGTTAGACCATCTGGGACCAGAGCTCTTGAGGAACTCCATTTTTTTTATCTCGATCAGGATATCCTCCTGACTAAATACCCAGCCCGGGTTGCTTGATACCTATAGCTTTTTCACCCGTTTCAGCAACCGGAGAAGTATTCCCTCCACACTCCTTCCTCAATCAGGTTAATCTTTACAGAGAAAACTGATCATTAGATCCTATTTTCAATAAGGCCCATGTTTGTGCACTTGTTTTGGAGGATAGTGCTTAGAGCATCCTTTCTCCATCCTTCTGAACCATATTTAGTTTATTTAACATAGTCTCTTTAGTCTTATGATCCCTTTGGAGGATTAATCTTTTCTCATTTCTACATCGGGACTTCATCTGTTGGAATTCTTAATCAAATATGTGTTTAAAAGTGAACAGAGGATGCTGGCCACTGCATGTTTTTTCAGCAAATAAATTTAGCACCAGAATATATCCATTGCTCTCAGTGTCGAAATCCTTTCGATAAGCACACCCAGGCATTTTCTAAATGTAACCAGCTTCTGTTCGGTCCATTTCAATCTACTTCTATCCTTCCACTATCACTCTGTCAGGGTAGTAGTCACTCTGTGAGGACATAGTGCTTGTAGCCACCTAAAGGATAGAATTTCATGATGACTATTCTGGGTCTGGATGATCTGAAAATCTGTCATTTTGTTAAATGCACTTCAAGAGGCAAAAGCATAATCAATTATCCCCACCTGGTCAGCTTTCCTCCAGGTCGGTTGCAGTAGAATATCCCCATTACGCGCCCCAGTTAGCATTACAAAATGTCTATTCTTCATTAAACCAGTGCCGAGCTCTATCAGTTAGAAGAGGTTTTTCAATTATTAAACACTTAATATTAAGATCCCTAGCTATTAGGATAGTTTTAAATTTCCCTTCATTCATGACTAAATCCAGCAATGTTTCACCTGCTGATACGAAATTATCATCCGAGATAGTCTGGGGATTCCAATAAAGGTTTAGGATTGCACAGTCATTTAGTGGTTCTGTGCTGTTTTTAGGGGATCGAAGTCTAGACAGTTGAACATAAGAAGAAGAAGAAGCCCAAGGTCATAGTGTAAAATTCATGTTTAACTTACAAGCCGTCAAAAGCCCTGCAGAGGGCGTCCGTTTAGATGGATTGGATATTCATTCCAGATTGGAGGAAAGGTTTACCATATTTCTTGCAATAGTATGATATCAAAAGGGAAGCGCTGTTTCTTTGACCCATCAAGTGTTTAAATCCCCTGGTATTCCATGAGGCTATTTTCACTTCCTTTCACTTTTTATGGGTTACACGTTAATTACCTCCATTCTTTCTGCACTTATTTTGAGTATTTAGAGTCCAAGACCCAACTACCTCTTCCTCCAAATGTTGGTGGCCCAAGAGTTTTGCTTCCCTTCTCAGTTCTCCTTGTTTCCCCTGACATAAAATTCAGAGAGGTTGAACGGTCTGGCTTCTCTGACTCCTACAATTGCTGTGCCCCTGGTGCAAATGCATGTTGGAGCATGTTGGAGCTGTGGGCCAGAGTGTTGCCATAAATTTCCAATCTGAAACTCTGCTGATTAAAAAAGTCTCTAGTATCCCACATGATCGCCTTGACCAATTGCGAAGGGATTGTTAATTTCACTTTATCAAATATATGGAAAACCATATATTCGATTTGTTCAACAGCCCTCGATTCACTGGATCTAAGGTGATATATTCTCTTAATTAAGGACAGAATCAGGGTCCTATTTGGAAATGGGTAACTTCTATCTTTCAAGTGGAGAAAAAGAGCTTGGTTTTTAGCTGCCTTACCCACTCCTCAGGAGTAGCCCCCTTCTATCTGCTTCTTTGGGAGTGGAGATGGGGACTTTCTAGGCATCCAAATAGCATCCTCCTCCACATATTGCACCAGGCAGTTTCCACCAACACCCTTTTCATAGTTTCTGGACTCTTAAGTGGATCGCCCTCTGTTAGTGTCTGACCTTGTATTCAGGGTTCCTTCAACCCTTTGCAGACATGTGTTCAACCTCCTTTGCTCTAATGTGGAGATGTTCTCTTTGTCAGAAATTATATCTAAAGATTCTCCTTCCTTGCCTCTAGCTACTCGAGTTTCTATAATTCCTGATTTAGTCTGGATAACCACTTGAGAGTCACAGGCAACCGCATGGGGAGGCTAAAGTAGAGATTGAATAAATAGAAAGAATCATCAAATCAATCTCTGAGATTGGAGGCCCTTCTGCTGAGCTCTGATCTAGTACTGGATTAGGAATGACAATTGAGCTCTCATTTCTAGTTGCCATTGTACTTTGTTTTTGATTTTTTAAGAGCCGTTTTTACTTACTGCCCTGTTGTGGTACTTATACTGGGGATCACATATCATAAGGAGAGCTGGACAGAGTGTCTTCCTCCAGCCCTATATGGATGATTTTTGCAGAGCCGGCTGATTATTTTTTTTTTCCGTATTCGGCACTTGCCTTCATTTTGTTTCAGTCCTCTATTTTAAATAGTCTTGAGAGGATAGTTCAGGGGCAACGTGCTCACCTTGAAGCAAGATGACACAGAGCAACACAGGTTCGATACCCGGGTCCGCGCTTAGAAACCTCTGGGTATTAAGCGCATTATAAATAACCAATCATATCATTTCATAGATCAAATACCGGATCCGGTCTCATCTCCTTCAACTCATCCAGATCTTGTGGTTCTTACTGCTGTGACAGGCTCTGATTTATCCATTGAGTATTCAGATCAATTATCACAGGCGGAGCCACATTCTCTCTATGAATTGGGGTCTCAACGACCTTTTCAGGCTGAAATGCATCAGTTGTAGATTGATGGAATCATATCTTCAACACGCTCATCCTTATGCGTTACCCCCACTCTTTCAAGTGATTCCCATGTCAAATAATTATTTTCTAATGATTCAACTTTTCCCTACAATGAATTAAGTATTCTCAGTTTTTGCGTGCATAGATTTGAGGTTGGTGAGGTCTCCCAAGTTATGGTTTTTGTGCCACCGTTTCTCTGGGGCTCTTATTGAGCGTTTGTTGGGACTAGCTTGGGGGTGTACCATGCAGCTGATTGTTTGGTCTTACCACAGTTCAATCTTAAAGTGGCATGAGTGTCCACCAGTTTCATAGCAGAGTTGATGAAAAATTCCAGGTGGCCAGAGGCTTTCACTGTGGTGGGGAGCTCTGGAAAGTTTGCTTCTAGCTCATTGACCGGGTAGGTTTTAAATGAGCGGAGTTGAGTGAGCCTGACCTTTGTGAGCTGTAGTCGAGTGGGTGACTAATAATGGGATGGCAGAATGGTCAGACCAGTGAAGTGGGATAGACTCTATACAAGTGATGCAGGGAGATGATGTAAAGAGTAATTCTAAGGTGTTGCATTTGTTGTGCATGAGGGAGAGCACAGTTTGCTTAAGGTCCATTGAACCGGTCAGTGCGAAAAAAGTGTGCTTTGTGGGTGGTTGTCAGCCTGTCACTCTGGGACGTTAAAATCACAGAGGAGTGTAAGTGAGAGATGTCTGCAATGAAAGAGTCACTCATGTGAGGTGTTCTGTAGATAAGGTGGAAGATGATGGATTCCTTGTGCGATAGAGGGATCCAAGCAAATTATTCAAATGAACTTGTTCTGTGAGAGTAGATGATGGAGCCTGGCCAAATGCTCTTGTGGAGTATTGTCACTCCTCCTCCTGCCCTTCCTGGTTGGTTGGCATTTTGGATGCAGTAGCCTTGGGGTAGGAGGCATAGAGAGGGTATGGCCTGAGTGGTTAAGGCCCGTCCAAAATCTGTAAATACCCATTCAGCAGCACTGTGTGGGAATTTACAGATGTTAATGCCACTGTGGTGGGCCCAACTACATTAGCTTCAGGCCCCACTTGTTAGAGAATCCTGGCTAAGTCTCTGACGAGGATGTAGTAAAAATGTGAGGAGGATAGGTTAAACCATTTTTCAGTAATGAACAGGGCATCAAGGTGGTTGTACGAGTTGAGGTTAGCGATCTCTGCAGCATGAGTGACTGCTGAGTGAGCACTGATCAGCATGAGGTGGCGTGCGCATGTGGTCCGTGGGTGTTGGATGAGAGAAAGGGCAATATTAATGAGGTTCGCTGGGTATCAGAATTCGATCAAGGATTGCTCACATACATCATTCTACGGCTCTGACATGCAGAACATTAACACAGTTATCCAGGTGGAAAACCTATGCGGTACATGCACCAATATTTCGGGGATCCCAGAGTGATGTCCATTCCCTACCTCCCCGACTACGTGGACCATGTAGATGGAGATTTCCACTGTGCTTGTGGCAGCCTCTGCACGTTTGCTGCAATGCGCTCCACCTTAGGGGAAGAGCTAGGAGAGTCCATGTTAACCCTACTTAAGCTTCTGGGTTGCCCATTCCAATCTTCCTGCAATCACACAGAGTCAACCAGGATCAAGTGACATCATCTGCCTCCAGTGTCAAGCACAGAAACCACTGCCCATTGTACACCCAGGTGTTTTGTTCCTTGCCAAACCAGGCGCACAGACTTGAGACTTCCACCACTGGCACCCAGGTCACTAGGCGTCCTCGTTCCGTCGGGATAGTTGTTGGACTAGAGACTTCCCTCATTCCTCATTAGGCGTCCTCGTGCCGTCGTGGTTAGGTACGGTTTGGCAAAACACTGGGTACACACTCTGGTTTTTTACAAGCTTCCTCAAATTGCTCATCTTGGTAAGTCCCTTTCTGCTTATTCCATACTGCAAAATCTTGTAGTTAAGTATTCTGATAGCTCTGTCTCTTATTCTTTGTTGAGAATCGATTCAACAGTCAGTTGTGTCTGAAACCCGAACACCAACAATAGAAGGAAGACATTTTTCTACTGGTTAGTTTTATTTCTTTTGTCCTGATACATTGTACTAAACCAATTATCCTAGTGAACTATCTTTCTGTTCTGTTCCTCTTCAGTTTCTGGGTTTCCGTGTGGTGCCCCATCTTCCGATTAATAGATCCCTCTATATGTATACTACTGTGTTCAGAGGGATACATTGATAGGAAGAATTGATCGTCTACACTTCGGGTTCAACTAACACAGATTCTGACACTAGGGTAGTTTGCTAGGGATGCCCAGGGCACTTGGCTATCCAAACCCTAGTGAAAGTGGAGATGGGCTCTGGAGGTAGGAGACACATGTGATTTCTTTTGGTGAGTAGCAGAAGTAGCAATTCGTTTGTAGGTGAAATCCTTGTCTTTTCACGTCCTTTGCTGAGGACACTATCGATGAGGACACTTAGGAGGAATGATTAAATAGGTAGAGGGAGAATGACCAGCAGCCTACTCAATGCTGTTTGCCTAGACCTGGCCTGTAGTCCTTAAGTAGTGGCTTGGATGGTGTGCAACCTGTAGGTGGGTGGAGCAGCTGAGTGGCAGGGCCAAGTCATGTGACCAGCAGCCTTCTCAATGCTGTCTGCCTGGAGCTGACCCACAGTTCTTTAGTAGATGCTTGTCTACTTTCCACATGTATGCATTTGAAACCTTACAACCTTGTTCGGTAGAGCAGCATTCACATTTTATGGGGTATTTTATTTGGGTTTTATATAGCGCTTTACACCAAAGCGCTGTACATAAGGTCACATAACGGTACAATAAAATGGGAATAAAAATAAGGAAACACAGTCAACTTCTACATTTACAATGCTAACCAGAATTAAGTAGATGAGACCTCAAGGAGTAACGGAATATAGAATAGACAAAAATAGAGCGAAGAGAGAGTGGAAGAGCATTCCAATATAGAGGTGCAAGCAGGGCTTTAAGTGGGCCGGGGCCTGCCGGCGCTGGGCACCGGCAGGCTCCGAAATTTCGTTTTGAGGCGGGGCCCTGCCGGGGCCCAGTAATCTCCCCTGGCAGCCCCGGCCACTACACGAAAAGGCATTTTTTTCTACAGCCTGAAGCGCTCGCTCGTTTGCGAGAGCTTCAGGCTACAGAAAAAAATGCCTTTTAGCCATAATGGTGGCGCCGCACCTGCGAGGCATCCCTTTAATCAAGAGATTCCCGTCGGCCGGCGCCACCATTATGGAAAAAACATGAGGTAGCTGAAATCAGAGGCCTTGCTTTCTAAATACTGGAGCTGCCGCGCATTCGCGGGAGTTTCAGTATTTAGGAAAAAGGCCTCTGCTTCCAGTGGCCTCAACCTTTCAGCCTTAATGGTGGTGCTGCCCCTCCCCAGCTGGCGAGGGGCAGCACCACCATTAAGGCTGAATAGGCAGGCGCTGTCCCCTGCCAGGCAAGCCTACACAGAATAAATGCAGAGATCAGAACCCTATCCCACATAAGGGAGAGGGTGCTAATCTCTACGAAAGGCTGCCTGGCAGGGGTGGCAGTAGCCCATTGAGCCCGGGCTCTTTAAGGGGGCGTGGCCTAACGGGCCATCAAGACCCCGGCTGTTAGGCCACGCCCCCTCGATGAGCCCCAGCTCGATTTGTAGTGCCACTTAAGGCACTGGGTGCAAGCAAGGAGAATAAGTGAAAGCGAGACAGAGCACAGCGAGGACGAGGGACAGCAAGAAGAAAATGGGAAGAGGAATGAAGCGAGCGAGATGGAGTGTAGAATGCAAACAGAGAACAAATGTATTCAGGCGCAAGACAAAAAGATTTGAAAACTACAAGAAATTAAATATTAGATGACAATGGAAAGAAAGCCATCCAAGATTAAAGAGAGAAGAATAGATAGAGGAGCTAAGAGAATCCGTACACAAATAGAAGCACTAAAAACAGATTTCAGCGGAGCTAGATTAGTCAGAGGGATGAGTCAGCGGGAGTCCAAAAAGAGCAGAGGAACAGTAGAAAAGATGAGAGAAAATTAAAGAAGATACCAGGAGTTTAGTGGCCTCAGAAGTCAGGATAGGAAAGCGACAGGCTCGTGAAGATATAGAGGTGTGATGGTTGAAAGATAGATCTGAGTCTAAATAGAATCCTGTTATGATGTTCACTTGAGTAGAACTTGGTGGTGTCAGGCAGAGTGTTGCATGTACACATGGAGCCTTGCCAGATGGAGGTTCCACCATTGTTAAGTGTACGATGTTTATATTTGTAAGGATTGCATGTCTAGGCAGTTGGAGAGCTGCTGGCTAATCTGTGGCTGTACTTGCTGAGCTGGGGGTCCTTATTACTCAGAACTTGATAATAAAAGCTTTTAGCGACATTACAGTGCCCAGGTGTTTTCCTCTTAACATCGGGGACGAGGATTACCCAGATCTGGACCCCAAGCGAGAAGAAGTTGTTGCTGTACTCATCCCAACTGTGCTCTGCTATATGCGTTGTAGCGGCCATCGCAGGACAAAGCTGCAACTGACTCCAACAGACCAGTGAGTGCTGCCTGCTGCTCGAGATCCTTTCCCCAACTCTCCGTCCCTTTGCAATTCCCGACTCCCGTAGTGCGCATTGCTGCCCACCGCAGTGTCAAGGTTGTAGCTGGCTGAGATGAGCCCTGCCAGAAGACAGAGGAAGACCCTACATTTATGATCTGTTTGTAAAAGCCCATATCGCGCTCCTCTGAGGTCGAAAAGCAGCACTGCGCCGTGAAGGAGGAGACGCCTCTCGGAGTACTGTATCACGTATAAAATACACGCAGTACGAATTTCAGATCGACCACTCCAAGGAAATAGAGGAGTTCTGCAAATCTGCATCGACTGTATGCGAGTGACGAGGCTTGGATGTGTGCAAGCAAGGATCGAAGGCAGCGGCGGGGGGGGGCTGATCTATTGGAAAGGGCAAGTGGAATGTGTCTTCATGAAGCAAATGAAGACAGCACAGAGTGAGACAAAGGCAAAGAGTCTACTGTCTGTAAAGGGGGACCAAGCAGCAAAGCAGCAACAAGGTGCCAAGCAGTAAGTCAGCACAGAGTGAGACAAAGGCAAAGAGTTTACTGTTTGGAAAGACAGGAGCAAGGCACCAAGCAGCAAAGCAGCAACAAAGCGCCAAGCAGAAAGTCAGTACAGGAGAAAAATAGTACCAAGCAGTAGTGCAGGTATAAGGCATCAAACACTATGGGGTAATTTATAGATTTAAGCACAGAGGCAGCGCACGTGAACAGCGCAGAGAGGGAGCGTGCGCCAGCCGTGTGCGCTAAACAGCATTCTGGCGCACCGCGTATTCATGGCTTTTCCAAGCCATTTTGAGCGCTGGTGCGGTCAATATCCAGCAGCGCCAGTTACGGCCCCAAGAAAGCCCCTTGTGCAATTAAAAGCCATTGAAATCCCCAATGCAGCGCAAAGGGCCGCGCTAACCCTGTACCACCTTACAGGGCTGCTACCCTGTAATCGTGTGAAAATACTATGCGTACCCCGCTCACAGCAGCCAAAATGTGCGAAAATGTACTTGCGTACCCCTTGGAATACGCGTACCCCGCTCATGCCAGGTAAATTGCATGGAAAAAGTACCCCTTGTGGTGAGGGCTGCCTGTGGGGCATGCCCAGGGTGGATGGCCTGCCTGTGGGGCATGGGGAGGGTGAGTGGGCTGCATGTGGGGCATGCCCAGGGTGGATGGGGTGCCTGTGTGTATTCTGGGGGTACGCGGGGAGTTTCACAAGCGATAGGCCTGGCGCGAGCAGGCTACATGCATTTCGGGGGTGCGCAGGGAGTTTCACACGCGATAGGCCTGGCGCGAGCGGGCTGTGTTTTTCAGGGATGCGCGGGGAGTTTCACACGCGATAGGCCTTGCTAGAGCAGGCTACGTGTATTTTGTGGTTGCGCAGAGAGCTTCACACGCAATAGTCATTGCTCAAGCGGGCTACGTGTATTTCGGGGGTACTCGGGGAGTTTCACACGCGATAGGCCTGGCGCGAGCGGGCTACGTGTATTTCGGGGGTGCGCAGAAAGTTTCACACGCGATAGGCAAGGCGCGAGCAGGCTACATGTATTTCGGGGGTGCGTGGGGAGTTTCACACGCGATTTGGCATTGTGGGCCCTCCCGGCTGTGCCATTTCCCCCCTCCCCATGCCCTGCAGGCAGCCCACACCACACGGGAGTACCCTGCACCCCTGACCATGCCCTGCAGGCAGCCCACATGGCACCATGCACTTGTGAGCCCCGACTCATGTCCCCTGCCATTGAGGGCCCCTGCCAGCAGGCCCCGACTCATGTCCCCCACCCATCCACTATTAAGGGGCATCTGCCAGCTGGCCCCGACTCATGTCCCACACCCAGACCCCCATTGAGGGGCACCTGCCAGCAGGCCCCGATATGTGGCCCGCCAAACACCATGTTCTAACAAAACTGACCCATGGGCCTAATGCCAACACAAATCCCCTCTGCCCCCCAGTACAAGCACACAACCATCCACTGCACCCACTCTCAAATTACGCATGCCATGAGAGCCTCAAAAGAACCACCATGGCCATGGAGAAATGTACAACAGAGCCACACAGTGCCAACACATGACTGAGGCAATGCTCATTGAGACATGCACAAAACCAATGACAGTACACAACACCAATAATGAATATATATGATTTGTATTAAAATACGTAATGAAAAAACATAACCAAATATCAAACTTGTAAAGTAAGAAATGATGAAATAGAAAAAAAAATCCAATGTAAAACAAAAATCCACAAGAGCAAAAAAGTGAAGTGGTCCATAGCCAATGTCCAAAAAAAGTACATGAAAAAATTAAAATAAAACATTGATCCATGGGAAGTATCAATAACAAAAGTATGTACAAGATTGGAACTATATACACTGCAAGTCCGAAGGGTCCATGATGCCCAAACAAAAGGAAACCTAACAAACATCCTATAAAAATAACTATGTACATAAAGTGGAGCAAAGTTAATGAACTCCAAAATAAAGAAAAAATAAAGGAATCCCAACCCTGAAGAACTAAGTACAAAGGCGGCGGGCAAGTCCAACAGCTCACTTGTTGATGTCCTGGGCCAGGGCATCATCGAACTCCTCTTCAACGCCTTGGAGGCGGGCCTCTTCCCTGGCCCCGAGGTCTCGCAGGGATGCAGCCATGGCCTCCTCCAACTCCCTGCGAGTTGCCTCGAGGCACTCAGCCCACCTCAATGCCCTGCACATGGAGTTCTCCGCTTTGACCATAGTGAGCCGTGCTTCTTCCGCCCGCCGCCGCTCCCCATCTATTTGCCGGCCCAACCGCTGCCACACGAAAGACACACCCAATCCAGGGTCCTCCTGCCCTCCGGCTGATGCCTGTCCCTGTGATGTTGATGGCCCCGAGCCATCATTGCTCCCACCTTGAGCCTGCTGCTGCCGTGCATGTACCCTGCCTGTCGATGCCTGCACGTCCTCCTCCTGCTGGGGTCCAGTTGTTGGGGTGGCCACCCCTGCTGGACCTCCGACCCCCGACTGTGGCAGGGATGTGTCCTCCACCAGCCTGGCCGCTGGGTCAGGGGCAGCTCCACAGGGTGCCCAGCAGATACATGGGCAGGAAGAGGAACCGAAGGACGACTAGCGTACAGGGGGTTCAGTTGAGGAGGAGGTCGATAGAAGTTCCAGCACACGGAGAAACCCAGCACTGCTGACCCGTCCTAATAGGTCGATGCGGTCAATGAGGCATTCAAAATGACGTGCATTGTCCACACGACAAGCCTGCACGTCATCCTGAATGCCACGTTGACGCAACGCCACCCCAGCCAGGGCAGGCTGAACCCGGTCCCGGATAGCCACATCCGCAGGGAGAGGAAGGCCAGTTGTTGATCGCGCATCCCCTCCCTGAAAACGGGTCTGGACGAAGGCATCCCTGCTGGTGCGGGATGATGCAGTCACAGGATCAGGGACAGGATTACACACAGTAACCTCCGCGTCAGCCTGTGCTGCCTCCTGTCTCTGCCCCTGTACTGCACCACTAGCACCAGTGGAATGCCCCCCTCCAGGCCCTGTGCGTGGGCCTTCCACAGCCTCTTCCTCAACAAAACCCCCCACCAATCTGGATGACTCTGTGCCATCTTCCTCCATAGGCCCCTGTGGGGGCTCAGCTGACCCTTTTGCTGCCGAGGAGTCCACATCCGACCTCCGCCGCTTGGACCTACCCTTGGCAGCTGCGGACGCGGCACCAGACTCCTCACTCCCCGAAGAGATGACAACCCAGGAGGGGAGCTGGGCCTTGTGTCTCTAGGTGGCAGGATCCCTGCCGCTGTGCTCCACAGCACTGTCTTCGCCCTCTTCATCAGTTGACACTACAGACAGGGAGAGACATAACACAGGCATCAGGGCACTGTACAATGGTCTGATACACACATGACAGTTGCACATGAGTGGCAGTGTCAAACTTCACAGATGGCATCACACTCCCCAACACACATATCATTTGAACCCACACACATGCGCAAATTAACAAGAATGTTGCAGCTGGCAGCAAGATCCATACACATACAACAGCATGAGCATCCGAAGGTTAGCCTGACGTCACATGCAACACGGAGATGCTGAACACATGCACACACGCCACCAGACATACATGAATCTGTACATCTCCACCACCTGTCACAGTGAAATCATCAGCAACCATGTCACATCTGCCAATCAGCCTCCTACATGTCTGTGTCACATGCATCCATGGCGTATCACATTCGCACACATGCCAAACACACACACGCACATGTATGCCGTGCGCGTACATGAAGGTGGAATCAGCATCCTTGTGTCACACCCCAACCATGACATAGTACAAACACAGATTTTTAAACATGTGTGCATCCCCACATGCATTTGGGCATCATGCATTTGATAACACACACCCTTGATGTGCCTCGCACATAACTGGACTCACATGTGGCAGGCTCATGTCCCTGTACATACACATCCATACATGGGCCTTTCAAGACATATGTCCATGATGCACACTCCTGGCACACCTCAACATGCACTGTGTCCAATCAGTACGTATGGACACTTACCGCTCGACACCAGACGGTCTGCCTCTGAAGGACTTGGAGGTGGAGCGCTGGGCGTATACGTTCCAGGACCCTCATCTGGTTGTTGGTAAGGCGGACCCGGCACCCCTCTGCATGCGCTGCCTCCAAGAGGCGCTGGCCTTGCTGAGGGTCCTGGACCTGAAGTCCTCCCAGCGCTTCCGGACGTGTTGTATGTCACGGGCTGCCACACCCTCCACATTGATGGCAGCCATATTGTCCTTCCAGATCCTCTTCCGTCCTTCATTGTCAGCGCGTGGTCTTCCGAAGAGGGCATCATAATGCACCAGGACTTGCTCCATGAGGATACCAACCTCTACGGCACTGAAGCTGGTAGCCCTCTCCCTCTCTGGCTGGGGGTTGCCAGTGGTCTGTGATGGTGTTTCCCCTGACATGGCAACCCCCGAGGCAGGTGTGGGTGGGCAACTGCGTCCTTGTGCTGGGCTGTGGAGCGATGGAACTTCAGTCGGGAGTCTACTGTTCCAGCAGGGGTGGTCAAAGCAACTGGACCACTGCAGATGGCTGACGTGCAGGCACCAAATAGCAGGGCACATGGCCAGCAGGCAGGCAGGCAGCAGCAGATGGCAGGTGGGAGCAGGCTCAGGGCTCTGGGGGGCTGGAAAATTGCCTTCTGGAGAGGGGCGTGGTCTTCCGTGTGTTGTCGCGTGGCCAGCTTGATATGGAGTGATTTGGCACGTGAAAAAAACTGCATGTCAGCATTTAATTCGAGGAAAGGCCCTTAGCACATAAGTGCGTCTGTGACGTAATGCACATGTGCGTTTCCGTCCACACAGGTGCATAGTGATTCTACACGTGCAAAAACTGCACGTCCGGGTGTCACTGCGTGTAATTGGAGGAAAGGCCCTTAGCGCGTAAGCGCGTAAGTTACATGGCACATGTGGGCAGGGTTAAAAGGTACGCGTAGGACCCCATTTTCTTGTACGTGCTTTTTGTGGAGAGTGAGCAGGTGATTCTTGTACTACTTGTCGGTTCACATGCGATTACTTCACAACGGTTCCAGTTCGTACTCCTTGTATACTCAGACAGCGTTCAATTCTTCTTTTGGCAGGGGTGTTGCCGACATGCATGTGATGCTGGAAATGCATTAGAGGGACAGGGCCTCCGTATCCTTGTCCTTTACTGCCTTTTTATCGTGTGTTCTGTCATATTTTCCATGCAGGAGTTCATGTGGGACTCCTGGCGGTGCAGCTCTCTCTCTTTTGGTTTGGTGAACAGACCCGTGGGATACCCTTATGGCACCCGCGGGTGGGGGTACAACCCTGTGCCCCTAGTGTATGATTTTGGGCACCTGTGGGTGGCCCGCAGAGCAGGGTATAGGCTGGTGGCAGCTCCATGCTGACTTTGACAGGTGCGCTGAGTATCCTCCATTTTGGGGATCCCCAGGCCCTGCCATTGGAATCAGTTGATTTCTGTGGGAAAGCAAGATGGCCCCTGTGGCCTCTTGCTTTCTATTACCTATTACCTTGTTTTCCCAAGGTCCTGGGAAGCCCTTACTCTGTCCCTTCCCCCTGACTGGCTGTTGGGTGGAAGTGCCATCTATGGTGCTGTTGTGAAGGCCCAGCCAGACTAGCAAGAGCCTTCCCAGTGATTGTATGGTGTGGGTACCTCCTGTGGGTGGGACCTGGGTGAATGGAGTGTGTGACCAATATGCACTTCTTGTTGTGGCTGTCTGGTTTCTGGCATGAGAGACAAAGACTGAGACAGCCCTGCCCGAAACTGGCCTGAATGCAGTGTGTAGTGTTGAATGGCTGGGTACTTGTCCCAATCCACATTCCTTGTTGTGAGTGTCTGAGAGGGAGGAGGATGGTCTGAATGCACTGTGTGCCTGATTGGCTGACTGACTGCATGAATGCCCTTCTGTATGATTGGCTGCTGAGAGTGACCCAGCAGTGTGGATGAGAGACAAGATAGTATATCTGGGGACCTCTCACCACTGGAAATCGTTCAGAAGCGTTCAGAAGCTGTGTCTACACTTGAAGAGTAACTGGAACTGCTGATCCTCGACGCCCAGCTGGAAGACGAAGACTTGCTGTTGGATTTGCTTCGACCTGATCTGAAAGCTGCCGAACTCGTCAAGGACTGATCCGAGAGAGGACCTGGTAAGGCACCCTCTTCCCGTACTCCAAGGGACCATCGAGCACCGCTAACCTTTGCCGAAGTTCCCTCGAAGTCAGACCCTCGAAAGGCTGCCGAACCGAGACGGGACCGCTGAGGAGAACGAAGCAAAACACCCGGACTTCGCCGCTGTCGAAGTCTATTGCCGTCGACCAGGGTTCGCAGGTTTGTGTAACCGCTGGAGGCCCGTTGAAGTGGTGTTGCACAGCCGTTGGGACCACTTGACGCCGTGCCGCCGACGACCGGTGCCGCCCGCTCCTTTGCCTAAGAACATTTGAATCCAAGGACTCCCTTGTCCGCAACGTCGACCGCTTTGTCCCGCCGGAGAAAGTCGAGGACGACCAACGCGCCGAGGAGAATCCGCCGGTGGGTTTCCCGCCACCTGAAGGCCACAAAGACTTCAACGACTTGACACCCTTGCTGGGCCACAGTTCTTCCGAAACTCTTTGCGGTCCTGAACAATATATCGCCGAGGTGCCCCGCACACCTCATCCTCGAAGGACGTCGCTGACGAGCACCGCCTGGATCGACATTGGGGTCTCGGCACCCTTGAACTTCTCATCGCCGCCGCCGCCGACGACGACAAGTTCACCATCTTTGACGCCTCTCGACGATCCATGGCTCCTGCTTTAAAGGGAGTCACTCAAGAATGATCCTTCGACACGTCTTCGAAGAACTCTACTCCACCAGGTACATTGGGGGGGTAAAACCTTAATAGAAGGAAATAAGGCTATTGAACAATATATGGACTGGGCTTGTGCTATATATATTTATTTTACAGGTTTCCCAGGTGGGGGGATCTTCACACAGAACTGTGTCTATCGGTATAGGCCAGCATTCTGCCTATTTTTTCAACCATCTTACATTCCTTCCTATCTCTATTGCTGGTGTCCTCGTTATTAATCTGTGTGACATTTTAACCGTACAGTTGATGCACTTTAATGAGATTCGATAACATTGGTGGTACCACTTTAGAATTGTATATATTTAACATTGTTGATTTCCGAGTACAAAGTGTGTTATTGTGATTGTGTACATACCTTTGAATATTAATTATATAAAGACTGTGTTTTCAGTAATACAGTGTGTGGACATTCCTTTTGGGGGACTACACTGTACTTAAGAACCATCCTGCATCACCTCCGGAGAAGCTAGGCCTTGATTGCTTGTCCATTGCTACCGCTTGAGAATCTTGGCTGGGGTCCTCTGTGCCTCTCCTCTACCATATAGAGAGCGGAAGTACAGGCACCCCCCACCAGTATCTTCACAGTGCACACGCGTGTCTTTTTCACGTTCTTATTCCCGGCGGTGAGTCACGCACATATTTTTCAACTGTGGTTGCCCCCGTATGTCTCGTACCCATTCAAAGGTCATTGTAGCCTGCGTGTACCACGCGTATACTTATTTTTGTGTTTCTGGGTGCCACAGCATAGTGCAGGTCCTTTATTCCACGCACGTGGGCTACCAGGTGTCGCGTGCACATTAAATTTTGTTTTCAGGGTGCCTGAGCATTGTGTGACCAGTCATCTTCCCCCAGGGGTCACAGACAGCCTTGCTAGAGCACTAGGTTATGTATTCCATCTAGTACCCTGCCCCCTTCATCCCAATTGCCCAGGACAATTGTTTACTGCACCTCTCATTCGCACAAGAACATCAGTGCCATGGTTGGGAGGCGACCAAGTCGTAAGGGAGGCATAGGTGGGCGACCTCCAAGAGGTGTCCGCGGTAGGGGACGTGGCCAGGATGTGCTGGGTGGTCCAAGAGGCCAGTGTGTGGAGGACCAATCAGGGAGACCTATGCCCCCCCAATGGGTCGGGGAGATGCATCTGACAGCATCCCAGCTCAGGCCCTGTCAACCCGGCCCATATTGTTCACTGAATTGGCACGGGATGACTCACAGGCCGACTTCCGTGTCACCAAGTCAAAGCCACGTGTGGCGGTGAAAGTTGCTGTCACCAGGCCACATGGATCTGGGGCAGCAATGTCATCTGCTGCCCCAAGTGCCAGGGTGAGGAGGCTGCAGGGGCAGCTGCAGCTCAATCCACCCCAGCTCCGAGTCACCCAGCCGGGACAGTGTTGGTCCAAGACCATCACACCAACATTGGTCCTGCCAACATCACCCAGCAGCCTATGCCTGCAGTGAGACCTTTGGTCATCGTGCCTTTGGCTCCTTCCAGTGCCCAGTCCACCTGCGCTTCAGCCCCTACGGACCAGAGTGGCGTCAGCCACTCAGGGTCTGCACCACCTCTCAAGAGGAAGAAGGGTGCTCTTGCGGTACAGGTTGGGACCCCAGACACGCTCCCCCCTCCGGCACGTGAAGGAAGCAGAGTTTCAATGATGTGGAAATGAACGCACTTGTGGGCTACGTGTCGGCCCATGGCCGTGAAATGCTGGTGACTGCAGGGTGCAAGACTAGGACTGCTCAACGTAGAGCCCACTGGCAGTGCATCGTGGAACAGATTAGTTCCCTTGGATTTGTGAGGCGCACAGCTGATGATTGCTCTAAGCGGTGGAATGACCTCAAACGCAGAGCAAAAAACAAGCTGGCTTCCAATCATGCCTCTACTCTGGTGACTGGCAGTGGGTCTCCACCAGAGGAGGAAGTACTCACATAACATGAGTCAATTGCAGGAGGCTTCATCACAGAGGATCAGATCCAAGGTGTGGAAGACCTACCAGATCTTGAGGCAATGTCCGGTGAGTGGCCATGCATGTGTGTGCAAACCATGTGTATGTTGCTTGGGTGATGTGTTCTGATTGAGTGCCAGGGGAGCCTGTGTAGTCATGACTACTATGGGTCACCCATGTGGTGCCTCCAAACCATTCCCATGCCTTGGGTTTGGGTTTTACAGTATCCCTTCTGACCGCAGTTAACAATTTGTACCTGATTACTGCACTTCCCCTTCAACTGCCATCATGTCACAGCATTGTTGATACTGTTTTCCTGTTCATTTTGCCTGAATGATGGAATCATTTGCATGATTAACAGACATTTTTGTGACGTCCGGCCCCAAATTCACCATACTTCAGACATAGATTTCACCCCACAATGGTCCAAATTTCTTTACTTATTATGGGAATGATTTCATCAATCAGGCTGATTGACTATTGTGAACCTACACATGCCCTGCACACGATCACTTCGGGGCCCTGTTTAAATGTTGAACATGCCAAATGACTTCTCTCATGTCCAAGTGACCAACCATTGATGTATCCATGTGCCTGCCATCACTGTATTTGTAAACACTGGCTTTGTTGCATCATGCAGCACATGTGTTGCTTTTCCATCTTTGAGTCCTCAGTGTCTCCTTTTTGGCTCCCCTTCCACTTCATTGCCAGTGCATGCATGCCAGAATTATTGTCATGTGTGACATGTGTCATTTATGTATTCGATGTGTACATCATGATGCCTATGTGTGTGGGCTATGCTGCTCATGCCTGTCTTCATTACTTTTCTTTTATGTTTTTGCACGTGATGAGGTACTAGATGCTGTTGAGGAGGAATAGATGGCGCAGGGGCAGGAGTACTCACAGCCCCAACCAGGCACCAGTGGAGGACGTGGGGTGGTGGTGGGTGAAAATCAATTACTCCTGCAGACCATCCTGTCCACAGGTGTCTCTGGGTACACCTCTGAACACCTCTATGCCTCAGGTGCTGAATCTGACATTGAGACAAATGTCCCGTGGCAGGTGACTGTTTCTGGCAGGGATGCTGTTCTGTCCAACCAACCTGCACTGGGGGTAGATCCCTCTATGGGGCATTCAGTGTTGAAAAGTCTTCCTGTGGCGGTTACGGATGCAGGGTCACACTCCACTATATTTTCTCCTGTTCCTGGGCCAGCAGATCAAAGGAGGAATGCAGTTGTGCAGCCTCAGGCAGTGCCAGCACAGCAAGGTGCATATCACCTTGCCCCAAACAGGTGTGGTGCCCGCCAACGCGGTGGCCGTGGCCACCAGGAAATACTGTGTGGGAGAACTCCATGTATACTATTGCAGCACAACAGGGGGCATTGTGTGAGATGATGGCTCAGGCCGTGGATAGGGTGGCCACTTCCATTCTCCCCCGTGAAAGGCAGATGGAGCTCCAGCAGCAGGCAACAGATCCATGTGCCGCTCACACAGGAAGAACATGTTGGCATCCAACAGGGACCGATGGGCTGGACTGGAGTCTCTGCGCACAGCCATATCTGCAGAGACACAGGCCCACAGGGATGCCCTGAGGTTAGAACACAGGTCCCTCAAAAGTACTCTGTGTGCACTTGAGGTGTCCCAGAGTACAAGGTCATAACAGCAGCTGGAGCAGCTAACACGCACACTCTCAGCTGAGCTCCAGGCAACCCGTGAGGAGATCCAGGCATCACGCGAGGCCTTGCAGGCAGAAATCCATGCTACCCGTGAGGTGCTGCATGGGGATCTCTGTACCATCATCCTGCAGAACCAAACCTTTCAGACCTGCATGCTTGCTGCCATGGAGGAGCATGCCAGGGCTTTGCGTGGTCTGCCTCCCATATCACACACACCTTCTAATGTACCACCATAGGGTGATGACAGCGACGGCAGTTCTCCCACTATAGGGTAGCCGTGCAGGCCATGAGCCTATGGAGTTTTTTTTTTCTCAAAATCTACGCATGTGGGTGTTGGGGTGTACCCTCTACCTCCTCCCTCCTGGTGGGTGCCCCCCCCTGTCGACACATGGTCATTATTTCTTTTTCTTTT
This sequence comes from Ambystoma mexicanum, assembly GCF_040938575.1. NCBI lineage: Eukaryota > Metazoa > Chordata > Amphibia > Caudata > Ambystomatidae > Ambystoma > Ambystoma mexicanum. Next base: position 760,632,479 of record NC_090924.1, on the reverse strand, counting down.
TTCTTTTTTTTTACAATATTTTTTATTTTTTTATTTTGTTTTTTTATATTTCATTCCGAATTGCAAATTAGAATTAGAATTTCATTTTTTGATTATCTTTTTTCTTCTTCTTTTTTCTATTTATTATTTTCATTTTCATTTCATTTTTAATTAGATTTTTTAAATGTTCATTTAATTTTTTTATTTGAATTGTATTCTGATGTTTACTTTGTCATTTTATTTATTTTGTTTACTTTTCATTTACTTTTATTTCCTTTTTCTTTATTTAATTTGCATTTACTTTTTTGTTGATAACCATTTTCTTTCAGATTGTAAATTCATGTTACAGTGTGTTGCTTTGTGTGGCTCCCGTAGGAATCCACTGTGTATTCCAGCTGGGCACATGCATGATTGTCCTGTGTTTGGGTTCAGAACTTGGGTTCCTGACACACACACTCCTCCTGCTTCCTCTTTCAGTGGGCTCGCCAAGGGTGTGACCAAGTGACAGTAACTTACACAGAGGCATCGGGCTCCCATAAGTTGTGTGGGCAGTCTGAAGTCCAAATTGTGTATACATTGCTAGTGGGGATTGGTGTTGATTTATCCACTGCATGGTTGATTTGTATATTGTATTACATACAGGACTTTTTGCATATATACATGTAGCTTCTTCATGTCTTAACAAGCCTGTCTCCATTGCAGATGCAGTTCATGTTGTATGCAGTACACTGCCACATTTGCCTACCAGCAACACACTGCAGTTAGGAGGGGTCAATGTGTGGTCAAAGGTTGTGACACTTGTAGTTCTTTCATTTTTTACTGTCATACGTTGTCACTGTTGGATCCTGTAGTAATGTTTTGTCTTGCTGGTAAGTATTTGTTCATGTGTGCTGTTTCTTTTTCATTAGTGAGAGGAAATTGTCTCTGGCCTGTTTCCATTTGGGACAGTGCACTTTGTTACAAGTGTGTCATGTGTTGTGCATTCATTTGGTTCTTTTCACATAGCATGCCATGCCATGGTGTGTTGGGTAACTGAGATGGGGTTAGGCAGGGGTTGGGTGACATGCCACTATTTGGTTGTAGTATTTTGCAAGCGGGTAGTCCTTCATGCTGCATGAATGTGTGCCTTTTACTGAAACAGCATTGGGTGTGTTTAAGTAGCTAGGGATGCACACAATGTAGCACTTCGAGGTAAACAATCTCAGGGTTGTATGGTTGTGACAGTTGACTATCCCTTTTGTCATCATCATAAATTGTCATCTGGTATGTGCCAGGCCTGTGTGCACTCTGCCTGGGTGGGATTTTAAGTGAAGAAATTTGCCACAAGCTGGGTACGGGCTGCCTCACCACATACCCTTTCACCTCCCATGTGCAGCGGCCGTGCATGTGGTTGGGGATGTGGGGGCACCACCATGTCCACCGGCACGCACTGCCAGTTGCAACGTTGTGCAGGACACATGCTGCCACAATGATCCTGCACACTACTGGGGGCGAATATAGCAGCTGCCCACCAGAGCGGTCAAGGGAGCGAAAGCGTGACTTCAGCACTCCGAATGTGCGCTCCACTATGCCCCGGGTTGCAATGTGGGCTGTGTTGTATCTTACCTCAGGTGGTGTGGTGGGGTTCCGTATTGGCATCCTCATGTAGGTGCTCAGAGGGCAGGCACTGTCCCCCGGGGAGGGGATAATGGTTGTCATTAGTTGGATTTTCCCATTTCTCAGTGTCTGACATGCATGCATGTGCAGAGGCATTTGTACTCACCAATTAGCCATGTGTCACCATGCCTCCCAGCTTCCAGGTCCCGGTTTAGGGGTGACATTCAGAATATGAAACTATCATGGCTGGACCCCGGATAGTTGGCATATACTGAGGTGATGATTCCCTTGGCATCACATATAACCTGCATGTTGGTGGAATACCAGTGCTTGCGGTTTCGATAGATGTGCTCAGTGGCCCTGGGAGGACGTAGAGCCACATGGGTGCAATCAATGGCACCTAGCACTTTGGGGAAGTGTGCCACCCCGTAAAAGTCCTGGACAACGGCCTGCCTTTCTGCAGGTGTTCTGGGCATGTATATGTGCCTGCGGACTGAGGGGCGTGCAGTCATGATCGCCAACACCTGGTGTAGGCAGCGTGACTGCGTGGCCTGTGAGACACCCCCAACTATGGCACTGGTCCGCTGAAATGACCCAGTAGCCAAGAAATGCAGTACATTGAGCACCTTTTCCAAGGGGCTCAGTGCTTGGGAACACAGGGTAGGTGATGTGAGTTCATCCTCCCACTCAGCAACCATTTCTAGGATGATATGGGGTGGAAACCCCGTACCTCCCATAGACCTGGTCATCATGCATCCCAAAAAGGCTGTTCCTGGGTAAAAGAATGCAGGGCCTGGCTATCCTCCTCCTCCTGCGGTATCCCACGACCACTGCTGCGAGGAACGGTATATTCATCGTAGCGTATGAGCTTGTTTGTTGTTTGCGCGCACTTTTATGCTGCGCGGGGCCACTTACGCCTGCTTCCTGCTGGCGTACGTGTTTCTTTATTGCGCAGCTTTTTTGGCGCACAGGTTTCCCCTGTTCGATTCCATGAATACATGTTGTTAGCGCACGTGTGGGCGTTGCAAGCATTTACCTGCAGCACTTCCCCTGTAACGCCCATATTTTCACGCGTTGTTCCCCATTCTGCATGTTACGCCCCGTGTTCCGCCCCCTTTTCTTGTGTGCGCTACACGTTGTGCGTTTAGTGACGTGTGCGCCCGTGTGCACCACCCATGGATTTGGCGCACATCCCAGGGTTTACACGCGCAGTGTATTCCATGAATCGATGAACGGCTGCGTGGGCTGCGATTTTCACGCTTGCACTCCCTTTTCGGCGCACATTTATTCCATGAATTACCCTGTAAATCAGCACAGCTGGGAAAGGCATTAAACACTAAATCAGCACAGCTTGCAAAGATAGGAGCAAGGAGCAAAGTAGTAAAGCAGCAACAAGGTGTCAAGCAGCAAATCAAATCAGCAAGGCAGAAACAGTGGAGCTGTATACAAATCTAGGTGTCAAGCAGGGCATCACCGAAGTCGCTGTCACTCCAGCGAGGGGTGTGACATATTGAACAGCAAATGAAGAAGAAATCAGAAGTATATTATAAGTAACTGTCAGATTCACTGTTGTCTAAAAAGATGGCAATGTCTGGCATAAATGGTCCACTCATGTTTATGCCCACACCAGGACGAGCAAAGATAATGTGGTCCCAATGGAGGAAGAGGTTTATGCACTATATGAAGGCTGCTTGCAGCAATTCATACCCCAATGATAGGAAGGTGGCATTACTGATGCATTTCCTCGGATATGAGGGGCAAAGGATTTTTGAAGTCAAGTTATGGTGCAGGCAATTCTGCGAATGAACTTCAGGATGCTCTTCTTAGACTTGATCTGCACTTCATTCCCAAAACCAGCACAATTTTGGAACGTTTCAATTTTAGCATGCGAATGCAAGAGGCAGGGGAATCTGTGGATGAATATGTCACTGCTTTCCGTCACTTGGCATTGTCTTGAAAGTTGCCTGACTCTTTTGATGAACACATACAAGACCAATTTATGACTCGTTGCAGTTCGAATAACATTTGTGAAGAATTGTGGTTAAGGGATGAGCCGACACTTGACGAGGTGTTGGACATAGCACCAAGAGTAGAGTATTCATTGGCATGCGTAGCTAAATTGTCAAAGAAAGAGAACAGTGAGACAAAGGAATAGAAACCAGAGGTGTTAAATGTCAGCGAAGTCAAAGAGAAGAGGAAGGGAAAAGTCAAACAAGGTGTCCGTGGTGGAGTAGAGATCAAAAGCACACAAGGGAGCAATCAGAAAGGAGAGAGAAGAGAGGAAAAGTTATGCTTCCGGTGTGCAAGTAGCAGCCATTTTGCAGCATCACTAGCATGTCCTGGGAGGAAAGCCACATGTGCTAAATGCAAGAGAAAGGGGCATTTTGCAAACTGCTGTAAGAATTACCAATCTGGTCAATCCACCCAGAGGAGGGTATTTTATGTCAACGACGAGGGTGAACGAAGATCTTCGGATGAAGAAGAGTCCTGTCATGTCAAAAACATAACTGTGAACACTATGAATGTTGTAGGTAATGGAGAGGGTGATGATGAGTGTGAGCACCCGTATGCATGCATTAAGGTCGATGGTTGTGAAGTCATGATGATGGCGGACTCAGGATCTAAAATTACTTTAGTGTCTTGGGAGGTGTTTGAAAGAGATTTAAATGGAGATGTACGGAAGTTAGTTAAGCCTGAAATCAGCCCTGGAGGGTGCAATCAGGACAGGATTGAGTTGTTGTGGCATTGTGTTGGAAAATTTGAATTTGAAGGCCGCCACAGTGTATGAAAAGTATATGTAACCAAGAAGGGTCTTACATTGTTGGGATGGAGGGAACAAAGACATTTGAAGACAAAATTAGATCCCAACGAAGTTGATCAAGTTTTACAGGTGGGGTGTATGTCAGTGGAGGACCACCCCAATATTTTTAAGAAGGGTGTTGGAAAGATAAGAGGGATCCAACATCAAATAATTCTGAGGAAGAGAAGTAAGCCAGTTGTGGCTATGTTATGGTCGGTACCTTTGGTTTTAAGAGAAGGAGTTAAGAAAAACTGCATAAATTACTGCAGATGGGCATTATTGAGAAGGCAGGGGCTGTGGATTGGACTTCTTCTGTGGTGGTAAAAAAAGGGTCTGGTAAACTAAGACTGTGTGTGGATTTGCATGAGCTGAACAAGTGCCTGTTGGTTCGACCGACATCCGCTTCCAAATATGGGAGAGATGTTAGCGAGAGTAGGGCGTGGAAAGGTATTCTCGAAACTTGATATGGCGTCAGTGTACCATCAGGTGAAGTTATAGGAAGGATGTCGAAAACTTACGCCATTTGTCACGCATGAAGGGGTTTTCCAGTTTAAGAGGATGCCTTTTTGTTTGGTGTCGGTCTCGTTGGTGTTTCAAAAATGTATGGACAGACTTTTTAGCGGTGTGAAGGGCGTCTTTTGTTTTCAAGACAATGTGCTTGTTTGTGGTGGTCAGTCTTAAACACTGTGTTGAGAAGGGAATTACTCTGAGGGAAGAGAAATGTCTGTTTAAGGTGAACCAAGTACAGTATTTGGGACATGAGGTGATAGGTAGTGGTGTCAAACCAAAAAAAAGTTTGGTTAATGCCATTAAGGAAGTGAAGCACCCCACCAATAAGGTAGAATTGAGGTCATTTCTAGGGATGGCAGAGTTGTATCAAAAATGTGTTGAAAACTATGCGGCCAAGGTTATTGAGTTGAGGAAGATGCTAAAGAAGGGTGTCAAATTTGTATGGAGTCAGAGATGTAAAGAGGAATTTCTAAGAATAAAGAGAGAGACTGATTTAGCGCACCCATTGGCGTGTTATGATACAAGACGGACAAGTGTGATTACGGTTGATGCTTGCGATGGAGGCATTGGTGCTGTGTTGTCACAGGTTAAGGTGATGGTACTGATGAAATAATCGCTCATGCATCTTGAACGTTAACAGGAGCAGAAACGAGATATTCGGTCTTGGAGAAGGAAGAGTTGGCATGTTACTGTGCTGTGGAGAGATTTAGGAATTTTGTATGGGGGACTGATTTTATTATTTGGAAAGGACCATAAGCCTCTTAAGGTAATTTTTGAGAATAAGGGATTGGACAAGGTGTCGAGGAGGGTGTCTGGATGGTTCACCAGAATGCAATGTCATCGTTTTCAGATGCAAGTGGTATCTAGAAGGGAGAATGTCTTAGCAGATAGTTTGTCAAGGTTGAAAGTAACATCGATTGCTGGTTATGAGGACATGGACATGGAAATGGTACTTGTCAATTCCAAAGGCATAGTGCCCAAAGAAGAAGTTGGCCATGGATATTTTGGGCCCGGTAGAACTTGGTTATGGCAGGGGGACGTTTATTGTCCTCATCATGGACTTGTTCTCTAGATGGTGTGAGTTCAAGATTGTTCAGGACATATCGGGAGAGAGCATGGTTGCTGTTCTTCATGAAGCATTTGCGAGGGAAGGTGTGCCAGGGAGCATTCTAACGAATAATGGTACACAATTCACTGGAGGGTGTTTTATTAAGTATTTGCAAGAATGTGGATTGAAGCAAAAAAGATCGGCGTTATACCACTCAGAGACCAATGGTATGGTGGAAAGAATTAATAGGTGTGTGATGGAGAGCATACGTATGGCCCAAGAGTGTGGGTATGATATAAAAGTTGCCATCCAGGAGAGATTATGTGCTCTGCGTATGTCTCTGCATTCAACGACAGGCTTTTGGCCTTTTGAATTGATGCGAGATCATAAACCCAATACCACAGAGAGTCCACCGTGGTTAGGTAGATGTAGAGAATCTGATTTGGTGGTGGACGGTGTGCGGAAGATGGTGGAGAAGGCAAAGGAGGTTTGGTTGACCTGAGAGAACTTGAGGAGGGGCAGGAAGGAACTGAGGATCAAATGTGACGATCTGGTAAGGATCAAGAAGGGAGTGATTCAGAGGAAAGGGGAGTCTCTGTTATCCGATTCTGTGAGGGTGGTTGCTGTGTTAAAAGGAGCTGTTTGTGTATCCGGTGGTGAGGTGTGGAAGTAAAACAGAGTTGTGGTTGTTAAAAGGGGCATTGTGTGAATGTGCAGTGTATTGAAGGGGGAGATGTCTTACAGTGTGTATTTGAGTTGAGTGTAGTGTGTTTGTGTGTGGCAGTATAAAAGGATGGAGATGTGTTATGATGTTGACTTGAGTGGAACTTGGTGACATCAGGCAGAGTGCTGCATGTGCACATGGAGCCTTGCCAGATGGAGGTTCCACCATTGTTAAGTGTATCATGTTTATATTTGTAAGGATTCCATGTATAGTCAGTTGGAGAGCTGCTGGCTGATCTGTGGCAGTACTTGCTGAACTGGGGGGCCTTATTAGTCAGAACTAGATAATAAAGGCTTTTAGCAACATTACAGTGCCCAGGTGTCTTCCTCTTAACAAATCCCAAGTTATGGGCTGTAGGAGAGATAGGTGACTGAAGTGGAGGAAATTATATGAATGAGGGAGGAAGAGGAGGTAGAATAGTATTAGCGGGAAAGAAAAGTACCTCAGTTTTAGTGGAATTAAGTACGAAGAAGTGAGCTGACATCCAAGATTTAATGGCAAGAAGACAGGAAGTGAGCTTATTGTGGATGTCTAAGGAGAAGAATAGGAACAATAGAAAAAGTTGAGTGGTATCAGCATAAAGGTTATGGGACAGCGACAAAGAAGAGATAACTACAGCAAGTGGAGATGTATAGAGAGAAAAGAGAAAAGGACCAAGGACCGAGCCTTGGTTAACACCATTAGTGAGCAGAGATGTGTCAGATGAGGCCCCTGCCCGGGAGACTGGGTAAGTCCTCTGGGACAGGTATGATCTAAACCAAGAAAGAACAGACCCATCAAAACCAAAATAAGAGAGAGCGCTAGTAGAAGAGAATGATCAACAGTTCCAGGAGCTGCGGAAAGATCAAGTAATGTTAATCAGGGATAGAACAAGTAATCTATTTTTCAATAAATTCCAATACACAGCTATCACTTTCATTTACCAAAGTCTGGAGCATCTTTAATCCACAACAGCATATGTATATGTTGGCTAGTGCACCATTTTCTTTAATCCCTATGAAATGTAACATTGCTAAAAATCAGCGTTGGAAGAATCGAGATATACTTACAGGGTCACTGGTGCCCAATGCTGCTGGTGTCATGTGTACTATCCCTTGTTTAGTTGGATTACTTTCACAAATCCACTCTGCTTGATCATCCCAACCATACTCAGCACAACATAAAGTCACAAACCAAGTTGGAGAGCCCATGTTTCTGAGCATACATCTAACTTCAGAATGTCTTTTGTTCCAATATTCCTTAGTTGCTCTCATGGTGGCAATTCTTTCCTTCTCAAAGTTAATTTGTTTGTTTTATCTGTTGCAGCATCTCCCTTGCTGAAGCATTTGAAAACTAGTTCCTGTCTGAAGTGTATGAGCAACAGAATAGCATATTTTTGAACATTCACTTCCATAGAGTACGTGAAAAATATAGGGCCTCATTACGAGTTTGGAGGTAGCCATGCCCTTAATAAGGGCATGGCTACCCCCAAACTTGGGTCTGGCTTCCCTAAAGGCAGAAATACCGGGCCATTCCGACCTTGGAGGGCCCGGTATTTCCCCATTCAGGGAACCCGGACCCGGTCTAAACCCATTACCATTTGAGCATCCATAGGGCTCAACGGGAATGGGGAGCATGCTAACAATGGGCCCGTTAATGACGGGCCCGTTGTTAGCATGCTGGGCCGTTCGCGGGACCCGCTAAGGATGTCTGATAAAACCAGGTGTCCTGAGCGGGTCTCGCAAGCGGCCCTTGTAATAGGGCGGTAAGGGGTTAACGGCTCTGGCACCTTTACTGGCACTGTTAACCCCTTACTGCCCTCCTCGTAATGAGGCCCATACTCAATATTGGTGTGGAACCTTGAATCTTCAGAGTACATGTGTATCCAACGATATTTTGAAGAAGAAATCAGAACTTTATGATCATCCAATCTGCCTCCTTTTCCAGTGGGAAAAAGCATAGGGAAACAACAAGCTTCTAAGGTTTTTTGCCAGACACTGATAGGTGCACCTTTTGTTTGCTTTATTTGATGTAATCCTAGACTGTCATCCATCACTTCTTGTGAGTGTAGAGGATGAAGAGTATAATGTTCATACAAACTATTCCCTTCTGCAACAGTTAGATATGAGAAATGACCTTCACTGCTCTTGTTTGTTGATTCAACATCAAGTATAGAGACATAATTTGAACTTTTTTATAGAATGGCTTGGTGTCCTTAATTAATTTGCTTAATTTGTTCAATACTAAAATGAACAATTCACTTTTCATATGAAAAGTTTTTATGATTATTCCTTTTACTTTTTTGTGTGTGCAAAAACACTTTACCACATGCCTTAAATCTAACTTCACACTTCTCAAAAGATTTTAGATGACTCGAGAGTGGAACATTCTTTTATGAATGCTCTTAATCCTGTTTCTTACAAGGGAAGAAGTACCTGTTTTTCTTTGTTTTTCTTTGTTTAACAAACTGTTGTTTTTGTTTGTGTGATAACTCAATCGATGTAGTTTTTCTAGTATTAGTATGACTTGAAATGTGATTGGTTCCATTCACTTCAGTAGTTGACATTGATTCTCTTTCAAATTGAATATTTTGATTTACTTGATCTCTAACACATTAATATATTGAAGTCACAAGAAATTTGTATCAGTTTGTATCAGTGTGAACATTTATAGATTTTAATCTTTACTTCCCTTCAAATGTTCCTTCCTTCTAGCATGTTTAATCTGTATCTTTGAAGGCATCATCTGTATATTCTGTAGAGAACTAAACCAAATGAGTAAATACATTTCATCAGTACATCCGTAAACATATAACATACTATAAAAACATGATTGAGCATTCACTCATATACAAAGCCATTAAAAGTAAAATAAAAAGAAAGGGTTTTTGCAACATATAACATAATATAAAATATACAAAAAAGGTACATTATATTTTGGCACAAAGATACAATTGCTGCACACTACATACTAGCTTGCAGCTCCTCTACTTTTCATATCTCAATTACATTCATATTTGAAAGTGGCCACACAGTTCTAATGCATGATCATATCCAGATTGTGTGTGGGTTTTTCCCACTCACACCCTTCTCTCTCTCTCTCTCTCTCTCTCTCTCTCTCTCTCTCTCTCTCTCGCTCTCTCTCTCATACAAATCTTCCCTGGTTTTACTGCAACTTCGATCATATGCTTTATTGATGGTACATTTTCTATATCCTCTTGCCAGGAATCTTGCAGCAGCCTTTTTGCCATTGCTTTCCCAAATCGTCTTTTCACTGCAATTCTTTTTGATTCTGAGGAACTCACTGTACGGAATGCTATTCTTGAGGCAGGTGGGATGTGCACTTGTAGCATGTAAAACCACATTAGTACTTGTATCCTTCCTGTATAGTTCCGTAGTGACGGTGTCCTTCACAATTTTGACTTTGATGTCTAAGTAGACAACTTCGGATCTCTCATGATGTTCGGTGAACTTTAGGTTGAAATGTTCCTGATTTAGCATATGGAAAAAGTCCATCCATTCCACCTCCATGCCATTCCATATGGTAAAGAGGTCATCAATGTACCTTTGCCAAAGAATGACCTTGGTGGTATACCTCTTTTTTTCTTCATTAGAAAATAGACTTTCTTCCCATGCTCCCATGTACAAGTTGGAAAAGGTTAGGGCCACTGCAGTGCCCATGGCAGTTCCACAGATCTGGTTAAACGTAAATGTATTGTGAGTCAGAATGAAAAGTAGCATATCTAATAACATCTGCGAATGGTCACAGTAACTGAGGGACCTAGTTGACAGGTACCTTTTAACCGCTGCAAGACCTTGAGAATGTTTAATGCCTGTGTAGAATGAAACCACATCTAATGTCACTAAGAGAAAATTGTGATTCCAGTGAATATGGGCGATCTGATTAAGGAAGGCCGTAGTGTCTTTGGTATAAAACTGTAGTGTCTCCACAAATGGGAACAGGAACAGATTCACACATTTTGATGTATTTTCCAATAATGAATCAGTTGATGCAGCTATTGGCCGTCCCGGTGGTTTGAACATGGATTTGTGTATTTAAGGGATGAAATGGATTATCGGAGTAATGGGGTGGTCTTTGGTCAAGTATTTCTTTTCCTTCAAATTGATGAGCCTTTTTCATACCAAAGCATTCATTTGCCATCATAATCTTCTTAATCCTCTTCTTTACACTGAGGGTATGATCATGTGGTAGTTTGGCATAACTGTGGGTGTCTTTCAGTTGACTCACAGCCTCCCTTTGGTAGTCTGTAGTGTTTGAAACCACCACATTGCCACCTTTGTCAGAAGATGTTACCATAATTGACCTATCAATTCGTAGACTCTCCATTGCCAACTGCTGCGCCTTTGTTAGATTGAACTTGGATTTAATAGTTTTAGATTTGACTGCTAGAGCTTTAAATTTGTCAATTATAAGGTCTTCAAATAGATCTGTTGTCGGGCTATTGATGTTGGGTGGATTGAATCTTGACTTGTTCCTCAAATTGCTTTGTGCTGGCATATTTGTGTTGATGTTTCTAGGTAACACTGTGGTCCATTCATCTTGATCTTTAAGAACTGTGTTGGGCACTTGCTCCTCTTTTCCCAACAAATTAAAATCGTTCAGTGCTGGTATGTCTTGAATACTAAGTCCAGATGGAAAAGGAGCCAGAATGGGTTTGCCAACATGGTCACTGTTAGCATACAATTTGGCCATTCTCAATTTTCTGATGAAACAATAGAGACCAATCCTTGATTGAGGGTAATCGAATTGTGCAATTGGCCGAAATGATAGCCCTTATTCCAAAACCTCACACTCCGTCCTTGTTAAGATTCTATTTGATAAATATAACACTTGCATTGAATTGTCAATCATTGGCTCTTCTTGTTCTTTCCAGAGCGCATTTGGCAGTCTCCTGACTGGTCCAGCCACTTTTTTCCTTTGTCCCCTGCGTCCCCTTCTGGTCTTCCTCTTGCTGGAATTTGGTTTGGGATTGATTTGCTTTTGTTGGGTTCCTTCCTTATATTGTTTTGCCCACCTGATGCAGCAATCTCATCTCTTCTAAAAAAATTAAGTTTAATGGGAGTGTCTTCATTGCTAGTGATTGAGGTGTCTCTTGAGGTGCTTGCAGTTTCACCTGCATCTGATTCCATTTGTGGGATATTCTGCATCTTTGATTCTACTGTTGTCTGAATGCCCTTGCGGATGGTGTCATATTTCGTTGCAAATGTGTAAACACGATCAGTGGCATAATCTTGTTCATCCCTTAGAAATGTTTGCTGTTTGCAATCCTTGATTTAATCTTCATATTTACCTAGATTTATCTGCATTTGCAACTTCATGTTGTTAGCCATATCTGCATCTGGGCCTTTAAACACTTTCCTAGCTCGTCAATATCTTTGAGTGCTTTAGCTCTGTCACTTTTGGCATATTTAAGTAATATTTTCATTATCTTAAATGAACACTCACTGGTAGATTCACCCCATTCATTTAGCATTTCTGGGTCGGGGTCTTCGTATGTGGGTATAGTAAAAATCCTGAGGCCACTCTGTATCCTTTGATTATCTAAGTAATTTTGCAAGGATTTTATTTCCCACCATTTGTTGGTCTCTTTTCTGTGAAGTTTTTAACGTTTGAACATCTTCTGTTGAATGGACATGGTTTGTTGTGGTTGCATGTTTTTTGTAGGTTTCAAATTGTGATTTAAAGTCTCACTAAATAAAATAGATGCTTAAATTATATATATTCATCTTAATGTATCTCCTGGTTTACTAAACCTAGTAAACCAGGAGATATAGCTCTTGTCAGGGGAGGATAGCTCAGCGGCAGCGTGTGCCTTTTGGAAGCATGACAACACAAAGCAACACAGGTTCGATCCCCGGGTCCGCGCTTAGGAACCTCTGGGTGTTTAAGCGTGTTATAAATACGTAACTAAGACAAAAAAAACAACAAAAAAAACTATTACGCAACTAAGAAAAAAAAAAAAACCAACAATTCCGGTAACAGCGCCTCGATGCCCACGGGCTGTGTGAGCGCTTTATAAATGTAAAATAAAATAAAAAAATAAATAAAATAGTACCTGTCTATGTGATTCACTATCATACTCAGGGGGTCTGTGGCCATTTCAAGATTTTGAGTGGGCCTAGTACACTCAGGTCTTCCCCAACACACTAAGTAATGAAGCTCCTATTTAAAAAAAAATAATCCTGCTTATCAGTTCAGCCTTATACTCAAAAACTGCTTTTTCCTTTTACTCACAAAAGTTCAACTTAAAAGCCTCTCTCTGAAAATATGTCCTCCTTGCTAAATATGTGCAGTTTGTATGAAGAGCATACTGTACTATTAATATAATGAGTGGGATTACAATATACTAGGCCTTCTGTTCAATGTTTAGTTTAGTTTAGTTTAGTTTATTATTTGTATAGCGCCGCCTGGCCCTGGGGCATCCAGGTGCTTGAATTGATTACAACATAACAATATAATACAGCATGGTCCGTAGGTGGACATCACAGAAAGTTTAGAGCATTATCAAACAGTTACAGGTAATGTGCAAGGTATTGCAAACAAGGCAGAATTTACACGGGTTGCAGGCAGTAGGTGCGATAATAGGGTAGAGATGGGCGTTCTAGGCTTCTTTGGTCAGTAACCAGGTTTTGGTACTGTGTCTGAATATATGAAAGGACGGTTCAGATCTAAGATCGAGTGGTAGTGCGTTCCAGAGTTTAGTGGCAAGCACAGGGAAGCTAGAGCCTCCTGCTTTTTGGAGTTTGTATCTGGGGATATTTAAGCAGTGTGTTTGAGCTGATCTGGTTGGACAAGATGGGGTGTGGTGAGTGAAGTTGTCAGATAGGTATCTGGGCGCTTGGTTAGATAGGCATTTGTGAGTGAGTGAGAGGGTTTTATATTCAATTCTCTGCGGTATAGATAGCCATTGGCATGAGCGTCTGACGTCGGAGATGTGATTATGTTTGGGTATGTTCAGGGCTGCTCGAAGGGCGTTATTTTGGATAACTTGGAGCTTATTAATGTTTTTCTGGTGCCCAGGTATAGAGCGTTACAATAATCGACTTTGGAAAGGACTAGCGCTCTAGCTAAGGTGGTGCAGTTGGAGGGTGAGAGGCAAGGTCTGCTGGCATTGATGAGCTTACAAGTGTAAGCAGTGGCGGATGAAATGGCGTTGATCTGTCTTGTCAGTGTGAGGGAAGAGTCGAGGTAAACCCCTAGGGTTTTGACGCTGTTGGAGACGGAGATGTTATTGCCGTCGATAGTGAATGACTGGTAGAGTTTGTCAAGTTTGTTGAGTCTGGGTTGGGAGCCTAGGAGAAGAAGCTCAGTCTTGTCATCGTGGAGGCACAGGCCGTGCTTGGCCATCCATTCTTGGATAATGGAGTAAATGTTGTTGAGTGCTGTGTTGTCTGTGGAGTAGTCGCCTGTTAATGGGATCAGTATTTGAGTGTCATCTGCATAATTCGTGTAGATGACACCCAAGCGGTCCAGTATGTCGAAGAGGGGTTTTGTAAACACATTGTATAGTGTAGGGGAGACGCAGGAGCCCTGAGGGACACCACATGTGACTGGGGCTGGTTTGGCAGAGGCTGCAGGTGCAAAGACCATGTTGTGCACTTCACGTCAAATATGTTGAAAAGAAACATATATATCATGAGCCTACTTAATTTCCTAAAGGTTCTATACCTCTTCTTTTGTGCTCAAACCTTTTCTGTCCATTTAGTTTAACACTTTCAGTTGGTACCCTTTTTTCAAGGGGTTATTGCTGTTCTACGTTTATTAAACATACACATTAAAATATATGTAAATTGTGAATACATTTGCTATTGTAATTCCATAGAAGACAGTAGAAATGAAAGGCCACTTACATTCACATTGATTCACTCTCTTGCTGCTCACAAATTCCATACTACAATTCCCATAAACCCTCACCATTCAAGTGTGTATATTTTGAAATTTAAACATTTTGGAATAAAGAAAACACCAAATGCATATTCAGTGCACATTATATAGGGCAAGGAACTCAGACAAATATACAGTTTGAGTCATGCACAGTCATATTTGCTGCACACTACATACTAACAGCTGCTGCCGGAATTCTCAAAAAAAAGTGTGGCATAAAGCCAATGTACCTCTCACCAAAGATATGAACACCTATTAATGCCTGTGCACCACTGCTCTGTGCGCATTTACAGATTTTAAGTGTCACTGCACCACTTACACCCTGCCCAGCGTACATGTCAATGTTACTCCTACTGTTCCACACCTAAATCTTGCCTACCAGGTTATCCTCATATCCAGAATCTGCTTTTTGCCCCTAGTCACCTAAATTCAGCTTGAAACCCTCTATCTCTTAGAAAATGTATCCCCCTGCTAAATAGCTACAGTTTGTATCAAGCCCATACTCTGAAATTAACAGAATAAGTGGGATTACTACATATTACACTCCCTCACTAGGCCAATTGTCCCGTGATTTTGTTGTTCACTCTGTGTATGTGTGCGCCCTGATGCCTGCAGGCTCTGACACATTATACATTTATAAATACATCAAAATAAATAGAACTATGCCTTCTGTAACATTTAGCGCACTTCATGTCAAGTTTGTGCAAAACATATATATTTTATAAACCTATTTCACTTGTTTAGGGTTGTGCAGGTCTTTATTAGCATGCAAACCTTGTCTATCCGATTTTATTTAAAACAGTTCCACTTGCTAGCCTTTATTGCAAGAGTTTATTGCTATACTGCATCTATACTGCATTTAAAACTAAGAAAGGTACAGATTGAAATGTGTTTAAATTGTGAATAAATATGCCTTTACAATTTCATAGAAGAAAGTAGAAATACAATGCTGCTTACAATCACTTTGCTACACTCTCATGTTGCACACATATTCTACCGTACAATTCCAATAAGCCCTCACCATTCACTTTACTTACAGAAACGGATAGATAGTGAACAGCAAAATATGTCCACACCTCAAAAATGCCAGCACCTTCACCTATTTAGCAACTTCTTATAATCAAGGGTATCCTGCTTTTTTCTTTTTAACCAACACCAACCAGCAACAGCATCTACCCCAACACTCCTGTGGCAAATCGTGCCACACAAACCTAGCTATGTACTTTCAAGTATGTATATTTGGAAATATAAACATATTAGACTATAGAATACACCCAATGTATACTTAGAGCACATTATTTAGCGTAAAGAGGATAGAAAAAGGTGCAGTATGATTCTGATGCAAAGTTACGTTTGCAGCACACTACATACTGGCTCACAGCAGCAGCCCGAATTCTCAGAAAATGTGTGGCCTGAAGGAAATGTACCTATACCGTCCCAATGACATGAACACCTATAAATACCTGCACAGCACTGCCTTGTGAGCATGTCCATATATCAACTGTACATGATTCACTCAGACCCTCATCAGCATGCATCAAAATCTAGCTTCTACTTTTCACTAACCTAAATCCTGGCTGCCGGGTTACCCTCCTTCCTAGAAATTGCTTTTTCCTCTAAGTCATCAAATTTCAATTTGAAAGCCTCTATCTCACATAAGGTATGTCCCTCTGCTATATACCAACCTTACTGTGAAAGGAAAGATTCCAAATTGTCTTACTTTTCAGTTATAAGTAGTCATAGTTAATGCATTGTTAATGAACTGCCATGCAAACCTAACATGAAATCTCTTGACAAATAATGTAAAAGTTCTTGCTGTATGTACATAATAAGACATATTTCCCATCAACATAAACTTTGTGAACTATACAAACCATCTTAAAAATAGTGCAATCATCAAGCTCCATTTCGTATACTTTAAAATCCTACATGCACCTCCAGAACCCTACACCTTAGCATATAAAAAAGAAAAACACATGATATCAGCGGTTTTTTGTTTCATATTATAAAGTAAACTTATTGTTGTAAACTAATAGCAATAGTAAGAACTGCTGTTACCACCTACTCACAGTTATAAATACTCAACACAAACATATCTCTCAATCTCATTTCACATGACTACTAATCATTCACATTACTTTGCACTTTTTTAAAACACACATACTAATCACAATCCCATTTCTCAGAATCCTGTTTTTCTTTTACCTTCCCTGCACAAATATTAAAGTTTAAATAATGTACCTTTTACTTATCACAGTCAAAGTATCCCCCGATAATATGTAAGTGCTTTCAAATACTCAGTGTCAATATTTCCCAAAAATGCAAGGCTTTTCACAAGAGCCAAGCAATCAGCATCAAGGCAGTAGAAGTTCTCCAAGTACAGTGGCAGTTATACAGAAAATGGTGCCTTTCGAACTTTCCAGAAAGGAATGGCAAGAAAATAGGACTACAGATCCCAACAACTACAAAATGGCATACACACTTTCACTTCAACCTATCAGATGTTATAACAAAAAGTAAACAATCAATGCTACCTATTGCAAACATCAAAACATGGCATCCATTCATCCCCCTCTGGTACTAATACTTCAATTACAAGCAAGCATACATTTCCAAGTGGAGAGAGACAGAGTGCAGACATCATGGCTAGAGTTAAAACGCTGTGGTTAGTTTAAGAGAGTTGGGTGTTTTTGTTAATGTGTTTTGTCAGAAACGACATATTGACATGGACTGGGGTCTGAGTAATTTGAGAATTAATTGGTTTGCATTGCGAGGAATGCGATGGTGTCAGATTTCTCCTAAAATGTTCAGTCTGAGAAGCAGAGGGCAGCCAGATGTCATATTCATTCATTACGGAGGCAATGATTTGGGGAATGTGCAAGACATGTCTTTGACTTTGATGATTCAACAAGATATGGAAAAACTCCTCAAACTCACACCACCTTTATTTTTTACAACCTAACTCAGAGGCAAAAAAGGAAGTGGACCACCAAATTTAGTTCTAAAATTGAGAAATCTCAGAGAAATGTGAATAAAGCAGTGCATGCTTTCATCAGAGACCACAACCATCTGTGGATATCCAACAATATGTGTAACCTGTATTAACACGATGGAGTACGTTGAACTGATCAAGGAAATTCAGTTTTTGTTGGCAGCATTAATGCAATAATCCAACTCTGCTGAAACACTACAATCAGTGTACCCCAAAAACAGAATTTTTAAGGACTATCTAGTGCATACATATATTTTGAAGGCATCATGAAGCAAGACACAGACAACAGATTCAAAATAAAAAATGAAATGGTTATTAACGCAAATGTCAGGATGGTTGAAGGACTAACTTGCCCTATGCGAAGGTGGGAAGTTCAATTTAAAAGTGTGTCAGTGTCCAAAACCTATCCTTGCCCTTGCAAATAAAGCTAAACAATGTGCAGGGATGTCAACAATTAAAGAAATGGTGATCAAAGTTCTGAGCTGCATCCAGTTTCTATCTTCCTTTTCAGCTCTCCTTCCCCAATTTCAAGAAAGTTCCACACAAGTCTTGTGATTACCTTTCTCAAGTTCAAAACAGTTCCACAAACCCTTAGGGGAAAGGGTCTTGAGAGCCTGTTCTCAAGACAGCATAAAAGTTCATCAAGTGTCATGGTTCCCTTCCCTGAGTCTTCAATGTATCAATTTATACCTGATTTAAGTTTTTCAATATTGAACAACTCGAGGTCAACTTGAGACTCCTTCTGGATTGCATTAACAGTTCTACTGATCTTTGTTGGTTTGTTTCATAATGTCTTTGGCTTTCACAATTGAGGGTTCCCTTGTCTAGGTGTAGTTGCAAGACCACATGGTCCACCCATCATAGGTTGTGCAACCAGGAACCCTATGCTCTTCAACCCACACAGGCTCTTCTGTATTTTCCACTGCATATAAAATCACACTCACTTAGCTTCTCCTTGTCAACCTCTTGGCTTTGTGTGCAGTTTCACACTCAATTGGCTTCTCCTGGTTAGCCTCTTGACTTTGCCACAATATGGCACATATCCTCTGGCAGTTTTTGGCTTTGCCGCACTGTATTCATACAAAGAATTCACAGCATGGTGGCTTTACTTCTTCCCCCACCTTTCTTTCATGCTCTTTTGCTAACTTCCACACTTGCTCTCTTTCGAGTGGGCACTTTCACATTCATCTTTCATCAGACCGTAGCTTTGCCCATAGAAATTTCATTCCATTCGGTATTCATTATTTGCTTAACATCTCATTCTCAAGGATTCATTACTTGCTTGGCTTTAAATTGTATTTCCAAAAGGTGATCGTCAGGACTTTCAATTCATTCAGTATTCAAAAGGGTTCAATGTTCCCTGTATTGCACTCACCAGTTGTACGTAACCACTAACTACTGCTTCACCGGTTCTCTGATTGATCCTCCTGGATCCACCAGCTTTGGCTCTCTTGTGGCTGCCATCGAGAGCTTCCCTCGCTCTCGCACTTGCCGCAGCGGTTGTGGGCTTCCAGCAGAGTACAGCTTCCCACTGTAGCTATTGGCAACCGGAGCTCAGCCAGAAAGTTAGACCCTCTCATGGCTCTCACTTGGCCTGGGTGTCTCTCTCCTTCTCCGGACTCAAGCGGTTGCCAATTTTGGTTTCTCTAACATGCTTCTCTTCCACCCGTTCTGTTGCTTAAAAGTGTTAAAGGTCCACAGGTGTGGGTCAGTATGTTCAATTGCCCGGTCTCTATACAACCTATTTGTTAGACATGCCTGACTTCCCCAATGGTACTCTTTCAATTCTTTTTTGTCTCAGTACTTTAGTGGTGAAATACCTACTGGTGTTCACTACTCCTAGTCACCTCTTCCTCGTCCCAGTACTGTAGTAGGTTGAATGGGGAAAACTGAGGGGAGCTAGTTCACATTAGCCCATAAAGGCCAGGGGATGGTTAGGATGGTTCTCAGAAGGAAAGGGGAATACTATATCTCACCTGTGGGTACCATTTTCCCAATCCCCCAGGACCCTCTACCCAGGTGATCCTCCCTTGCTTCTCCACCCCCAGAGTCAGGATCCAAAAGCAATGGCCTTTCCCTGGCCACCTGTGAAGAGGATCCAGGGGGAGTAGGAGGATAACCTCAGATTTCTCTCAATACTCATATATATATAGATTTACAAATCCAATTGATTTTTTCTCCTCCTTGTGTTATAGCTGTGGCTAGACCCGTGGAGATTAAACATATAATCTCAATACACACTATATATATTCCTATCCTACTATATACCTTTTATGAGTGGCTCTTAAAAGAGCTTTTGGCCCTCATTCCGAGTTTGGAGGTAAGTACCATCCCTTACCAGCATGGCGCAAATAGCGTGTCCGAGCTGGCAGCAGCTCGCTAATAGAGGAATATTACGACTTTGCGGGCATGAGCTTTGCGCCATGCCGGTAAAGTACCGAGCGCCATGCCGCAAAGGGCCCCAAAAAGCCCTTACCGGCATGAAGCGCACCTTAGATAACACTACCGCCATGGTCCAAAGCGGCATTAGCGGTGACCGTAAATAGCGGTGACTGTAATTAGCGGTCACCGCTATTTATAGTCACCGTTAAATAGCGGAACCGGAAATAGCGTCATCGCAGAGGAACAGGAAGGAGCACAGCGGCCAGCTTTAAAAACACAATCCATTGCGATCCTCACCACACAGGACCCCTGGGACACTGGTGATCTTCGGAAAAGCACATCCTACCTTCCAGGAATGCCTAAAGCACCCAAAAAGGGATCTGCCCACCTCCGAAAGGAGCGCTTCAGCCAGGATGAACTACAGATGCTCATAGACACCCTGCATGAGCATGCAGGAACTGTGTTCAACAGCAACATGCGGAGGGAGGCAGTGTTGCGGAAAAAGGACATTTGGGCACTAGTTGGGCAGAAGGTCAGTGCAGTGGGCAACACCCCCCGCACGGTCAAGGATTGCCGCAAAAGGTGAGATGACCTGCGCCTGAGGGTGCGGAACATTCTTTCGGCAAACCGTGCCCAGGCCTTGGAGACTGGAGGAGGACCAAGTTCTCCAATTAAGCTCACACCGTGGGACGAAACATTTGCGAGCATGATTGGCCCAGAAACCATAGAAGGCGTAGGAGAGATGGAGTGTTGCGCAACATCTTCTGCTGATGGAGATGAGTGTCCAAAGTAAAAACTGCGAAGCCAAATCTGATGAAAGTCAATGCCAATGTCTGTCCAAAGAGTGACGCCATGGTCGGCCACACACACACTCCCTGTAAAGCATGGGTGCACAACATACGACCCGCGGGCCAGTTGCGGCCCGCCATGCCGTTTTGTCCGGCCCGCGAGGCACAAAGACTTTCCTAATGGAGGGCGGCCCGCAAGCAGCATCGGCCGCCCTCCATTAGGAAAGTCTTTGTTGTCTTTCGGGCCGGACAAAACACTGGCCCTCATTGGTTCAGTGCACACGAACCACGCAGCTCCTATGAGCCACGTAGTGCGTGTGTGCTGCACCAATGGAGTGCCAGCACTACGGCTGGCGTGGCCAGTAAGGCTTGATGCCGGAAGGCATTTCAGCCTTGCTTGCCATGCCAGCCGTAGTGTCAGAAGCCTCGCCAGCGTTCCAGCACGTCTGGGTAAGTACATGTTGGGGGGGGGCTGTATGTTGGTGTGTGTGTGTGTCTATCTCGGGTCCGTCCTGACTGTGTTTTGTGTTTTTGTATGTATGTTGAGATGCGGAGGTGGGGGGTGTGTCGGGTGTGTATGGGTGTGTTTGTATTTGTATGTCTGCAGTGTATGTTGAGATGCAGGGGTGGGGGGGGTGTCAGGTCTGCTTGAATGTGTTTGTGTGCAAGTACAGTGTGTGTTGAGATGCGGAGGGGGTGTGTGTGTCGGGTCTGCCTGAATGTGTTTGTGTGCAAGTTCGGTGTGTGTTGAGATGCGGAGGGGGTGTGGGGGTCAGGTCTGCCTGAATGTGTTTGTGTGCAAGTTCAGTGTATGTTGAGATGCGGGGGTGGGGTGTGTGTCAGGTCTGCCTGAATGTGTTTGTGTGCAAGTGGATTGTGTGTTGAGATGCAGATGGGGGGGGTCTGCCTGAATGTGTTTGTGTGCAAGTTCAGTGTATGTTGAGATGCGGGGGTGGGGTGTCTGTCAGGTCTGCTTGAATGTGTTTGTGTGCAAGTGGATTGTGTGTTGAGATGCGGAGGGGGGGGTTGGGTCTGCCTGAATGTGTTTGTGTGCAAGTTCAGTGTATGTTGAGATGCGGGGGTGGGGTATGTGTCGGGTCTGCTTGAATGTGTTTGTGTGCAAGGGCAGTGTGTGTTGAGATGCGGAGGGGGTGTGGGGGTCGGGTCTGCCTGAATGTGTTTGTGTGCAAGTTCAGTGTATGTTGAGATGGGGGGGTGGGGTGTGTGTCGGGTCTGCTTGAATGTGTTGGTGTTCAAGTGAAGTGTATGTTGAGATGCTTGGGTGGGGGGGTTGGAGGGTTCGGGTCTGCCTGAATGTTTGTTGTTGTTGTGTGCACGTTCAGTGTATGTTGAGATGTGGGGGTGGGGGGTCCGGGTCTGTATGCGTGCATGCTTGTGAGTTTGTTTGGTGAGTTGGGCGGTGGGGGGTTCAGGTCTGTATGGATGCATGGTGTATACTTGTGAGTTTGTATGGTGAGTTGGGGGTGGGGTCTGTATGGGTGCATGGTGTATACTTGTGAGTTTGTATGGTGAGTTGGGGGTCGGGGGGTTCGGGTCTGTATAGGTGCATGGTGTATGCTTGTGGGTTTGTGTGCTGAGTTGGGGGTGGGGGGTTCGGCTCTGTATGGGTGCATGGTGTATGCTTGTGGGTTTGTGTGCTGAGTTGGGGGTGGGGGTTCGGGTCTGTATTGGTGCATGGTGTATGCTTGTTAGTTTGTATGCAGGGGTGGGGACGTTGGGGTCTGTATGAGTATGTATGCATGGTGCATGCTTGGTGGCATGGGGCATAGTGTTTGCTTGAGGGGTGGGTGTCTTGGGGCATAGTGTTTGCATGAGGGGTGGGTGTCTTGGGGCATAGTGTTTGCATGAGGGGTGGGTGTCATGGGGCATAGTGTTTGCATGAGGGGTGGGTGTCATGGGGCATAGAGTTTGCATGAGGGGTGGGTGTCATGGGGCATAGTGTTTGCATGAGGGGTGGATGTCATGGGGCATAGTGTTTGCATGAGGGGTGGGTGTCATGAGGCATAGTGTTTGCATGAGGGGTGGGTGTCTTTGGGCATAGTGTTTGCATGAGGGGTGGGTGTCATGGGGCATAGTGTTTGGTCGGGGAGTGGGGGCTATGGAGCATAGTGTTTGCTTGAGGGGTGGGTGTCATGGGGCATAGTGTTTGTTTGGGGAGTGGGGGCCATGGGACATAGTGTTTGCATGAGGGGTGGGTGTCATGGAGCATAGTGTTTGCATGAGAGGTGGGTGTCATGGGGCATAGTGTTTGCATGAGGGGTGGGTGTCTTGGGGCATAGTGTTTGCATGAGGGGTGGGTGTCATGGGGCATAGTGTTTGGTCAGGGAGTGGGGGCTATGGGGCATAGTGTTTGCTTGAGGGGTGGGTATCTTGGGGCATAGTGTTTGCATGAGGGGTGGGTGTCATGGGGCATAGTGTTTGGTTGGGGAGTGGGGGCCATGGGACATAGTGTTTGCATGAGGGGTGGGTGTCTTGGGGCCTAGTGTTTGCATGAGGGGTGGGGGCCATGGGGCATAGTGTTTGGTTGGGGAGTGGGGGCCATGGGGCATAGTATTTGGTTGGGGAGTGGGGGCCATGGGGCATAGTGTTTGCATGAGGGGTGGGTGTCTTGGGGCCTAGTGTTTGCATGAAGGGTGGGGGCCATGGGGCATAGTGTTTGGTTGGGGAGTGGGGGCCATGGGGCATAGTGTTTGGTTGGGGAGTGGGGCCATGGGGCATAGTGTTTGCATGAGGGGTGGGTGTCATTTGGCATAGTGTTTGCTTGAGGGGGGTGTCATGGGGCAAAGTGTTTGCTTGGGGGGGTGTCTTGGGGCATAGTGTTTGCATGAGGGGTGGGGACCATGGGGCATAGTGTTTGGTTGGGGAGTGGGGGCCATGGGGCATAGTGTTTGCTTGAGGGGTGGGGGCCTTGGGGCATAGTGTTTGCATGAGGGGTGGGAGCCATGGGGCATAGTGTTTAATAAGAATTAGGGGTTGAAAAAGCCTCCTGCCACGCCACGCCAACCACCCCACCCACATTTACTTTTCGGCCCACTATAGCCATCATGTAGGGTACATTCGGCCCTCTGTCAAAATCAGTTGTGCACCCCTGCTGTAAAGTATGCCGAAGCAAGTGAGACACATGCCAATGCCTGGTGAAAGGCCGTAACGCATATGACACATACCACGCAAATCCCATGAGGCACACACCGTGCATGACCAAAATTGTGAACATGTCAGACAGCACAGTACCTGGCCAACATGAGTGACACCGACATAAGGCTGCATTTACCACCCATGCATGGAATGACGTGCTGTCCCCAACCCAAATGCCTATTACCCACAATTGTGTGGATGTGCAATCGTACCAATGTATGTATGATACCTATCCAAACATCACTCATGCCGTCCCTCTCTTTCACCCCCACAGGCAGTGAGCATGACAGTGAGGAGCAGGACACCACCCCTGCACAGGACAGCAACCGTCCCTCCACATCCAGGGGCCAAGCCAGGGGCCGCCGTGTGCCAGCAAGGAAGTCACCACAGGGACACATTCCACCAGCAACACCAAGGCCCATGGATGGCACACCACCTCCACCCCCACCCCTCACTGCACTGCCTGCAGACACCTGTCCAACACCACGTTCGGAGGAGTCTAGTGTGGCTCGGGATGTGGCAGTCATGGCCCCCCTTGCAGTCGACGACAGCCCGATGACATCTGGGGCACAATTGAGGATGACTCAGTGGATGTTGTCCACACCCCAGCACAATTGTCATCCCCCCAGGTATCCATGAGTGACACTGTAGAAACCAACACACCGGAGCAGTCTGGGCAAGAACAGACCCAGGGACATATCAGTCCCGTATTCTGTCCCGGGGAGGATGAGCAGGCTGGGCGTGCCAGCCAGATCCCCAGCTGGGCCACTGGTGCAGCCGCAGGAGCACAGTGGGCTGACCACCTCACTGCCCTAATCCAGGAATTTGTGCAGGAAAACCGGCAGGCCAGGGAGGAGTGGCGCACGGATTTGAGGGCACTGGGGCAGTACATCACTGACAACACAAACCGCCTCTGCGAAGTGCTCAGGCGCATCGCCGATGCTATGGAGGCCGCTCTTCCCGCCCAACAGCCTCAGCATGAGGCCACACCGTCCACAAGCAGCTCTACACAGACCAGCCCGCTCCGCCCGTCGGTCCGTGCACTGCACCGAGGGGACATGCCTCCCCCTGGCACCGGTAGTGCAGAGTGACTGTACTGGCAGCCTCATGTGGGCTCCGTGGACCCTATGAGACTTGTGTGGGGGAGTTGTGGGGGGAAGAGGGTGAGTGTGTCTGGGGGAGTTGTGGGGGGAGGGGGACGTGGGGGAGGGTGGTGGAGGGTTTGTTATTCACGTTGATATCATTACTTTCAATACACCGGTTGTTTTACAAAAAAAGAACCAGAGTGGACATTCATCATTGCGCATGTGTCATTTAATCTTGCACAGTGCATAGTATACATGTACCCCCACACCCAGTGCCCTATGTCCTACCATTATGTCACACTCTGCTGACATGTAAGTCAGAAATATTGTGCATCACTGACTGGCGCACAGCACGTCCCTCCTGTGCATCGCCACTGTGATGAGAGCCTGCCACATCTTCATCATCCCCTTCTTCTTCATCAGGTGGTAGGTGTTCCATGTCAGGGGGCAGGGGCACGTTCCGGCGGATGCACATATTGTGCAGCATTACACATGCCATGGTGATCTTGGCCACCTTCTCATGTCTGTAGAGGAGTGCCCTACCCGACTGGCTGAGGCAGCGAAATCGTGCCTTCAACAGGCCAAAGGTCTGCTCAATGACCACACGTGTACGGGTATGGGAACGATTGTAGTCCTCCTCGTGCCTGTTCTGTGGGTTTCGGACAGGGGTCAGGAGCCACGGCTTCAAGGGATAGCCACCATCACCTGCATGAGAGGGGAATGAATGTAAATGTTTGCACATTCATGTTGGACAACTGTACTAATCTCACATGGCTGCAGGTAATTGGTGCCTACATGCACATATCCCTGGATGCATTGACCCCATTTCAGGTCCCGCTATGTGTCCTGTGCAATGGACTAAGGGTGTGGGTTGCATCTTCAAGATGATTCATGGTGTGCACTGACATCTTGGTGCACGTGCATCGTATATGCATACAGCAGTGTTGGAGTAACATTAGTGATGTGTTGTGTTCTGTGAGATTTAGTAGTAGGGAGCGTTGGCTGTAGTCTGTACAATATTGGGCATTCTGCACTGATCAGTTCCATGGTGACATGCAGCACTCCTATGGGTGTGCCGAACCAGTGACACACTGTGGAATCCCTGGTTGGCTCAGTTCATTGCACACCCAGGGATGATTGTCCTGTGTGGTGATATGCTGGAGACAGCAACATAACGCATATGCACTGCATGGTGCAGGATGTCCTTACGGTGTGTGAGGGCCGCTGATGAGTGGTGCATATGTTGTGGGATGTGGGCTGGTTACCTGTTAGTCATGTAATGATAGGTGTCAGCCTTACTTCATCACTATGGGATTTGGGTTTCATGTACCATTTCTGATGCTTTGGGGCACAGTGTTCGGTGATGTGCACATCATGCACTGACATCTACATTCTCTACATTCCCACCCAGGTGGAGTATGCATCCCCCCCTTCCCACCCAGGTGGATTATGCATCCCCCCCTTCCCACCCAGGTGGAGTATGCATCCACCCACCTCACAACCCCGATGCACTGCCATGGCCCAGTCAGGCAACTCACCAAGCAGCCAGGCACGTCGTCCAGCATGTCGCTCCATGAAGCGTGGCAGCGTGGAGTTCCGCAGGACCATAGAGTCATGAGTTGATCCGGGATATTGGGCACAGCAATGTGTGATGATCTTGCTGGCGTCGCATACCATCTCCACATTGATGGAGTGGTATTGCTTGCGGTTGCGATACACCCATGGAGTGGTATTGCTTGCGGTTGCGATACACCACCTCCATGGCATGCGGGATGACCAACTTCACGTGGGTGCAGCCGAGGGCACCTACACAATTTGGCATACCTGCCAGTGCATGGAAGGCAACTTTTGTATCGAATATCTCCTGGGGAGTCCGTGGTAGGGATATGTAGTCCCTTGTGTGCTTGAGGAGGGCATCCAGCACTTGGTTCAGAATCTGGGTAAATAAGGGTTTTGATATGCCATGCATCTGCCCCACTGTGTGCTGGTAGGTGCCTGTGGCAAGGAAGTGGAGCACAGACACTACCGTCAGTAGAGGGGGGATGGCAGTGCGTATTTCTATGAGGCTCACTATGTCGTCGTGTAGCAGGTCCACTATGGTGGTGATGGTGTCCCAGTCAAGCCGGTACAGGGTGTGGATCTGCTCAGGGGTTAGATTGAATGGACTGGCTCTGATTCGAGGGATTGTGGGCTGGCGGGGTGGTAACGGTGGCTGCACTGGTGGGGCATGCTGGGCCTTTCTCACCCTCCTTCTCCTCCTGCGTCTCCTCTGTGGTGGCAGCTGTTGTTGTTGTTGATCTTGAGGCATTGCAAGCAGGGCCTCCAGCTCCAATAATGCTACTACTATTGGTATCATCTTGGTGTGGGGGGGGTGTGGTGTGTGGGTGTGCTCCTTTTGTACTGGCCCTGACTCCATTGCCTCCACCTGTGCTGATTGTGTGCACCTGTGGCACTTGGAAACACTGCTCAGGGCTTTTTACACCTGGTCGGCGATGCCGGTATTTAGGCCATGCCGGTATGCACTTTTTCCGCCTTCATGAGGCCGTTATTTGCATGTCCACCTCACTTGTGATCTTCTCCGGTTTACGGCATGCCACTAATGCCAGCATGGTGTGTCGCGTGCGCGTGCCCAGACCGCTATTTACGGCATCGTACTTTCCGATGCCGTTAATAGCGGTCTGGTTGGTCAGAATAGCTCGTAGCGGTAGACGATGCCGGTAATCCTTTACCAGCATCGTTTTTACCTTACCTCCAAACTCGGAATGAGGCCCTTTGTGTTTTTACATGAACTTTCTAATTAAAACATTTTTTTATCTAACAATGTGTCTGCTTCTGCAATGACGTCCATATGAAGGATTCAAATTTAAATTGAACATGTGTTTGTGCTCTTTCTTTAGATGCTTAATTACATTTTTCTTACCAAAAATAAAATATCTTCTACTTCCAATATGCAAACCGTCTATGGAAAACATACACCTGGCTAATATTTCAACAAATCAATTCACAGTTCTGTCCTACCGAAAACATGTACTTAGTCAATGTTTCTCATAAACTTTCTCAATTTATACAACATCACTGCTTGTTGTTAAATCAAAATGAGCTATTCCTCCACAATCTTCTGAGGAAAAGAATCTGACCTGAGAAATCAATGGAAGAGTTGTCAGTTTCTTTGTCTTATTGATGTTGAGATAGCCATGGCTACGACAAGAGGGGCCTTATGTACTGGCAAGTATTATATGTTCCTAAAACTCCTATGGTGATTAGTTATAATTTTAGCCATGGCTACACATTCACAGCACAGTCGGAAGTACCCGCGGTTATTCATTATTTTAAAAATCATCAAACCAATAATGTAGAGGCTTGTATAAGTTTAAATCATATCAGGCTAGAGGTGGGGAGATGGGAAACGGTTTATATGTGAAATTTTGGACTGTAACAATCAGTAAAAAATAATTCTGAAACAAAGAGATTTAGTGCTAATCGCGGCTATACCCGCGTGTTTGGGCTGGATGATAATAGCCGTGGCTACGCACTCAAAAATTCATGTTGTTGTAGCCGCGATACCCAACTTTTTAAAGCTTCAAAAACACTACTTGAGAGGGACACAAACTTTTAAATGACATCGTACCAGAGGTGGGGAGATGTAAAAGTATGGTATGTCAAATTGTGGACTCTATAATTCAGTAATTGTTTCTGTAATGAAAGAATTTAGCAGTAATCAAAGCTATATCCGCATTATCTACCTTGGGTTATAAGCCCATAAAAGGAATAGGGGAAATGTAAGAGTGGCACAAAAAATATTCTTTGCATTCACGGAGAGCACATGGTATTATTATAAGGGAGGGAATATGTTTATAGTTGTGGGGAGGGTAAAGGGATTACGAAATACGGTGGTAAACCTGCATGCACAGTGAGAGGACACACAATCTATGTTTTTACAAATAACTAGGGCTTAAAACAAAGTACATTTTTGTATAGCCACGGTTATTGAGAAAAATGTGCTAACAATGCCCCTTTTCTAACAGAACCTGTATCAAATGGATCATAGAAGGCATATTAACCTGTCCAATGTGATTTTAACAAATTCAAATATAAAGGATACATTTTTACCGAACCCAAAACAATGAAAACATAATGTATGGATACCATATTAACCCATTTATACAGTCTGTGTTATTTGTCTATATTTATAACCGAAAGGGTGGCTCTTAAAGAGCCGTTTTGGGAATGGAAGGTGCCTGGGTGTAATTTGGATGTACAGAACATTAGGGATGGAACATTTAACAAAGGATTTAAAAAAAACATATCTTTTTTTTACATTTCTTGTTTTTTTGCGTTTTTATTATTTTTATAGAAGGGGAAAAATTGTCATTTTAAAATAAAATCTAGCAGTGGCAGTTAATCTGGTGTTCCACAATAGCCATGTCCCACGCAGCTAGAGTGCCACCTCCCATGACAATCCAATCATGGCACACTGTGGACATAACCTTGTACGTGTTTCGGATGCTGGAAGTAAGGCAACAGTCTGAGTCACAGATGGTGCAGCCGTCAATGCTCCGCTTGAGGAAGATGCAACAAGCTCAGCAGACGCTCCTGCAGGTGACGTCAAAGATGTAGCCAAGATTTTGATGATGAAGAGGTGGACACAACACTAGTGGCGGAACGGAGGAAGGATTGAATGCCAGGAGCTTGAACCTTTTGCCGCTCATGAGTCTGCCAGTAGTTATCATCAACCTCCTTCCAATGTACACAGACTAAATGCTGGATTAGTACTGATGTCCCTAGGCTTTGCAAAGGTGCACTGGATGGACTGGTTTTAGAAAGTTCCTACAGGATCAGACTCAACTGTCACCAACCAAGACCCTAAAAGCAATGAGGAAAAGTAAAAGGGGTTCCTTTGGGAGTGTGAATGCCCACAAGTCAATTAAGTGCAAAGTATTGTAATCGTGGCTACGGCCTGGCTCAATGACAAATAGCTGTCCTAAGGCACCACGCAAAATGATTTGTTGGTGGCGTACACGTGGGTATTCGTCATCGCGCCTCGCAGCAGTTGCATAAACGGAGCATGCAACGTGATTGGTTGGCAGCGTACATGAGGATACTCATCATCTCACCTGGGCTGTGTAGACCGCCACCCTATAATATATATATGCATTGGGGACTGAGCACAGCAAGCCGTATAATGCGACCCCAGGAGGGGAAAGGGAATATGACCTTGTGATGTCCATTGACTAATGCCATTCATTTTATGCTCACATTCAAATCCCTATTCTCTCCAAAATAGTAAATATACTTTAATGCTACATAACCTTTACTGTTAGGGTGACTGTTGTAATGATCTCCGAGCAATGTCCTTATGACCTTAGTGGTTCAAGCATACAACCCCGTTTTAACTGAAATATTTGTCAATTGTATAGATCTAGCATTCACATAATGCTCTGATGTTATACAAATTAGGATGGCACTATTATTTGTGCTATTTGACCCTTTCCCTTTCTCACAGGGATAGTTCAAAAAAGCACAAAAGGAGTGTACCAAACAGTCCATCTTGGAAGGACAACCTAAGGAAAGAAAATGTGTATGGTCATTCCAAGTTTTGATGATGTCCTCTGTAATACAAATGTAATTTACTTATTTGGACTGCAAAATATACTAAATGATTATTAAAATAAACATTAAAAAAAAAGATCCAGTGTACAATGACAGTACATTCAAGCAATTTCATTATTGATTTTTTTTAAATAGCTGCTTTTGCAAACAATCACTTTCTGCTCTCCCAAGATATCTTTTTTTTCTGGCCATAGAGTTATCAGCTGTGGTGGCTCTATCAAATGTGCACATGTCAACATATGTCAACATGACTCTCTCCTACATATAAAGATAAAGGGACACATTTAATTTTTAAATATTTTTTTTTAAATGGTGTAGTTTGGTTTACAAACTTTTTAATTTATTGAGAATTAGATTTTTTTTTTTAAGAAAGAGAATTCGGGCTTCTTAATAGATCTGTTTCTCGAGGTCGAGGATATTTTGGAGGAATAGAGCGATTGTATAGATGTATTTGTTATTTTATTATAAAGGGACATATTGTGGGACAAGAAGAGATACGGGGCACAAAGAGAAAAATAGAGAGAAACAGAGCCCAGTGGGAGAGTAAGAATGAGAGAGGGAGAGCGAGAGAGATTAGCACTAGATTAGATTGGTATATGATACACAAGGTCCTATATTTATGTAATATTCCATGTCATGTTTCCATTCAAATTAACAAATTCCTAACAAACACCGCCTCTGCTCATGGTAAAGAAAAGGTGCAGAGGGGTCGGTAATGACCCTTCTAGGCATCGAATGTGATGGGCATATGGCATCTGTAGGAAGGTGGATAGGGAAAAGGTTTTCCTGAAGTGCCCCCATTGTTTAACCCACAGTAATATATTTAACTTAACCTCTGGGGGAAGGTGAACATTTGGGATAATTGTGTGTAACAGCCCACCTTGTAATTATGCATTTGTTTGACAAGTCTTCATGCAGGGTTTTCAAAATGACTCAAAGGGTCCTGTCCTAAAGCAGAGGATAACATAAAACACGAGAGTATTTAAAATACTGCCTGTTTTTAACAGTACCTCACTGCCCATACTAATCTCCTAAACACGATTGTAACATTCAGGTCAGATTGTCTAAATCAGGGTCACTTGGGATTTGATGATAAGTGCAATGGTATACTCCATTTTTACCAACCTTCACTTTCGCCGAATTACTTTTTACTGAATTTGGTATAACTTTTTTGCCACAAAATGCAGATGGTAAGTTGAGGTAAGGTTTATAGAATGAAGGGGAGGTTGGGGTGCGGGTGTAAGGCAAGGGTGCAGGGGGCCCGCCATGCATTTTGCAGTAGGTCAGTAAAAATACTTCGGCAAAGCTTCATCGAACCATATGCAATGTACACAAAATATTTGCTTTTGTGTATCAGAAATGCACTATGGTCATTAAGGGGTAATTCAATGGGCGAGTCTAAAACAGTGAATTCAGAGATTACACCTGCTCCTAAAATACCTCCATTCACAAGACAGTGTTTCAACAGGACTGAACAGTGTATCACTCAAACAAGCCACAGTCTTAATGGGTTTAAAACGTGACCTTCCAAATCACTGCAATGTGACTTCCACAGCTGGACTGAACCAAGTGCACCCCACACCGCACAGGGCACACCACTGAAAAATTGAAAGCTGACTCTCACTGCAGGGTGGCAACACGTACATTTCAGAGTGCTCAGTACATACCCTACGTCAGTAATGGAAGGTGATCTTTCCTACAGGGCTGGGAGCAATGAATATCACACAGGAAAAGGCATCACCTCTGAAGCACAGGGGTATGCAGAACTGAGAAAAGATAAGCTCACACATATACCTCACTTCAGGACTGAGAGGCGTGAACCTTAACCCGGAACCGAATAGAAACTGCAGTAAACACTACGATACTGGGGGGTGGGGGGGGGGGTTACACTTGATGCAGGACCGAGAAACGTGCACACCATGCAGGACAGGCAACTGAAATATTGGAATGTGAACTCCACTGCAGAACTAAAACAAGTGCACGTTACCCCGGAGACACACTCTTCGAAACTCAGTGGGGACTCTACCGGCAAGATTAGTACATATGCATCTCACACACGACAGCACACTAACACTACATTAAAGAACAGTGTCTCACATTGCAAGACTGAAACTAGTGCATGCCAAGCAGGTCCATCACTGCAATACCGAAACGTCATAATGCAATCTTGACTAAATCCTGTGCACTTTACACTTCACAGGTAATGATCACAGCAGCAGTTTTAGGTTGCCATGACCACCGGGATAACAAATGTCTCTAACATAATTCGGCCCTGTCACTGAAAGAATGCAATGCATCAACTGCAGGACTAAAACAAGAGCACTCCTTTTATGACATGGCGCCACACCTATACAGACCTCTTCCAAAATGATTTGTGGGATAAACTAATGCTATTAACATAATAACAAAATGAAAGCTGTAGCCCTTGGTGCAGGACTGAAAGAAATGCACTTCACCCAAGACAGAACACCACCACTGCAATACTGAGAGGTGACCCTCACTGTAGCACCCACAAAAGTGCCTCATTTACAGAACAGGACACTAGCACTAAAGCGCTACAAGGTGGCCTTACTTGCAGGACTGATGCAAGCATTCTTCACTTAGGGCAGGACACCACCTTGCAATATTGGGAGGTGACCCTCACTGCAGGACTGACAAAAGTGTCTCATTTACAGAATAGGACACTACCACTAAAGCGCTACAAGGTTGCCTTACTGGCAGGACTGATGCAAGCATTCTTCACTTAAGGCAGAACACCACCTCTGCAATATTGGGAGGTGACCCTCACTGCAGGACTGACAAAAGTGTCTCATTTACCGAGCAGGACACTGCAAGGTGGCATTCCTTGCAGGACTGATGAAAGCATTCTTCACCTGAGAAAGAACACCATCCCTGCAATACTGCAGGGCTGTGACATGTGGGGCTCACACAGCCAAGGTCACCACCATTAATGTGCTTAATGGTCTCTTTCTGGGACTGAAACAAGTGCACCTCACACCAGACGCCATCACCCCAATTCTGAAAGTGGACTTTCGTTGCAGGACTAACAGTAACACAATGAGACAAGTGCCCTTCAGACGGGACACCGCCATTAAAAAACAGAAATGTGACCCGCATTGATGGACTGAAGCCAGTGGACTTCACACAGTTCCCCACCACTGAAATAATTAAATGTAACCATTACTACAACTCAGATACAAGTGTACCTCAAAGGTGACACTCGCGGCAGGGCTGAAATATGTTATTTGTCCACAGGATACCGCCACTTCAACACTACAGAATTGATGCCCTTGGTTTTTACATAGGACAATACCACTGCAAGATGGCTCCTGCAGTGATGCTAAACAAGCACACCCCACAGTAGATGGGAAAACAATGCTGCAGTACGAGAAGGTGGCCCTCACTGGGAATAGTTATACACTATCGTTATTGAGAAGAGATATCGACTAATGTGGATCAGGCATCAAGAGCCTATGACCCCCAAACAATCCACTGACCTTACATATTTTCTAGTTCTACCATCTGTATCCAAAACAAATTGAATGGCGTGCTCCACTTCCAATTCTCGTTTGTTATAGCGATTTCATTTCCCAGCACTCTTTGTTTCATGCCACTTAGCAAACGCAAGGCTCAATGTTCTGCCCTTGCTCCCATAACAAGGCTGCCAGGCTGGTTTATATGTCCTCTGAGTTCAGAAGTGTAACAAGGTATTCAAAGAAGCCCAAGTACCCCTCACCCTTCACCTCTCCCTGGACATAGCTCTTGCTTCTCAAGGCACTCAATGCAAGTAGTGTGAGCCACAAGCTCTTTGCTACACCACACAGGAGAGAGTATGGCCTCTTTTGAAGACAAATACGTGTACAACCAAATAAATCCATGGCTTGCACAATACAGAACTGGCAGAGGTACATTGATGACATCGTCTTCCTGTGGTCTGGGAACGAAACCTCCCTTGAGAATTTCTTACTCTGGCTCAACTCCTGTGATGGTAACATCCAGTTCACAATGGAGTATGACCGCAAGACTATCCACTTTCTGGACTTAGAAATATCCAGCACAGAAGGCCAACTTTCATGTAATTTATACAGAAAACCTACAGACCGGAATACCCTCCTACACATTAGAAGTGATCACCCTCATCATGTCCAACAAAACTTACCATATGGACAGTTCCTGCGAATCAGGAGGAACCGTACATCATTACCAGACTTTTATGCCAACTCTGACCTATTGTCGGACAGACTCCGACGGAGAGGTTACCCCAAAAAACTAGTATCTACTGGCCAGAAAAGGGCAAGATTTACTAATCGGGACAGCCTCCTGGCACCTGAACCACCACAAGAGCAGGCGGCCCAAGACAGGACCACATGTATTTAGACAATCTAAAAATATTGGCCTATAGTAAGGCTACAACTACCAGGGGAACCACTCCCCAGATTTGCTTTTAAGAGAGGTAGGAATATCAGAGAACATCTAGTACACTCTATGTATATATGGGATACTCCCACCACTGGACCTTGGAACCTATGCAAAATTACTGGACACTACCCCTGCGGGTCTTGTTCAGTATGCAAATTTACCATGAGAACCAAGTCTTTTCACATAAATGAAAGACCATGGACTTTGAAACACCATACGAACTGCAAAAGCAGCCAGGTGATTTACTGCATTCAGTGCCCATGTAGCGACAGATATGTATCGGTCCAGGATCCGTTGCAAACAAATGACATCACCAATGGTAACACACTACATAGAGAACCGACATACACCCGATGACCTTCTATGGTGGGTGCTAGAAAAAGTTGAATCAGGCCCTAACATTCAAACCAGGCTTTTGACTCTAGAAAACAGATGGATCCACAGATTGGACACCTTTGAGCATGGCCTAAATGAACTACATAACCCCCGGTTCTAGCAAGACTTGGGATCCCCATGACGTCCCAATCACCCCAGCGTCAACCCACCGAGGTGGAGCTCGCAGCACTGGGTCACTTTGACCCCCTGTGAGACACACTCAACCGCCCCCTCCGTATGTCACCTGCAGATCTGAGCCACACGATCCGGCCCCTTTAGGCAGGCCATGACCCGGTGTCGTATTGCCAGTCCAAACAGATCCCCGACACCCGCATGGTAGGAGCAGCCAACCCATGCGCTGGCCTGGACTACCGGCCCTCCTCCTCCCTGCGCATGGTGTTGCATGCAACACTCCTCCCCTCCCCATCTCTTTTCAGTGCCACGACACCACATACCGTATCCAAATAGGCATGCATTTTTCCTGGGTACACAGCCCACGCTTACCGCTGCATGGGCACAGGGCATGTTCTCACCCTACTCGAACTCGAGCTGCGAGCCATTCCTTCCCGGCACTCGCATATGCCCTAGGCCACGCCCCCCAGCTGCACACTTACTAGAGATCTCCTAGCAACCACGCCACGCTCCCCTGCAGCATGACGAGGGACAGCGAGCGATCACTCGCCGAATTCCAATGATGCTGCGGGTGTGGCGCCATCAGCCAATGGGTGACTGATACGTTTCTAAACCCCGCCTGCCGCTGTGCTCGAAGACCCGGGTCGACGACTGCCTTCACAGACAGCCACTGACCGGCATCGAACACAGCGAGCGGCACACTCCACCGGACGTAACCAGGTGGGATACACAGGTGAGCTTCCTCTCTCACCACTTCAGGGTCTAGTTCTACACACCCGCCTTCTTTTCTTTTAATTAAGCTTCCTTTTACGGACCCCCCAACGACTAGGTCCAGTCCTGCTGACAGCCACAGTCGAGCTGCAGCCGGCTACAGGAACCGCCCCATCAACTTGTGCATGACAGCAACTCCACCATTGGGAGACCTCTTTTTGCACATTACCCCCTCGCCTCCGAACACCATCCGGACTCCACCAACCCACACTACTCTACAGAGTTGGGTCACCACTGGACTCCACACACACAGAGAGGCTACCCCATCGTTTCTGTCCACGGATCTGCTTCCAAGTGGACGTTAAGGTACAGAGACTAACTATCTTGGTAGGTCGGAGGGAGGACACAGGATGTCGGGCACCGACTAATGGGAGCACTATGCATAGAACAAGTCCACTTCTTTTCTATCTATTTCACTGCTGACCAGGCAGCCACAGTAGAAAGTCTTGGATGATTAACCCACTGAATCAACCACTATAGCGGAGAGCCCCCTTTTCTTTCTTTAGTTTACCCCTTTCAATAATCTCAACACTAACCCTGACTTACCCAGCAGGATACCAGCCACAGAGGCTATCACTGCCATTTACACCCAATCTCAACACGGTTTCTTTCCTCACATAATTCTCCCATTCTTTATTTTTCTGCAGAACAATCTATCCCTGATGAAGGCGGAATATTTCACTGCTCTCTAATCCATATGTGAAACCGCAACCGCCGAAACGCAAGAACTGTGAGGGGAGTGTGGGTGTCACTCCATCTACCCACACATCCTGACAACTTTTCTAAATTAGGATCCCCCACTGCGTTTGGGAAAACTAAGGAATTACTTCCCAATCATAGTAGCACAATATAATGTTGACCGTATTGATTTGTTCTTGAATCTGTGATAGGACAGGCAGATACACTCCTGTCCTATTTTTTGCTGCTACTGCTCACTATATGTTTCCCTTCCGTAATTTCAGCCTATCATTCTTTCCTTTCTCTTTTCTGCATCGCTGTCTATTTCTTGACACCACCGCTTTGATTCAAACGCATTTTTTCTGTGATTAGATGACAGGAAAATTTTAGGTGTGTGCCACATTATAACAAATTGCTTTATGTGATTTGAGACTTATGTTGTTTTTCTCCTTTTGTTCCTTGTTGACTGTTCCTTCATTATTTTACATATATTAAAAATATTTTTGTATGATACGGGCCTCTTTTTGGTACTTTACCTGTTTTGTCAAGAGGATTAGATTCAAACAAGATATCGTAGCATTCATTGCTTTAACATTGGGTTGACAAGGGGAATTTTAGGAATCAATTAACCCCCGTCGTTTTTTGAAAACCCATGGCACAGCGACACCCCTTTTTTTCATGATTTACACAGGAGAGATGTCAAGCAGGCCGCCCTAACGTTGCCAGGCGTTTTACCCTGCTACCGCTTTTAGGAAATAGGCCTATGCCTGTAAAGTCTTCTTCAAAAAATGTTTGTAACACACTGGGCCTCATTACGACTTTGGAGGTACCATTAGCGCCATGGCTGCCTCCAAAATCGGGTCCGGGTCTGGGTTCCCTGAATGGGGAATTACCGGGCCATTCTGAGTTCGGAGGGCCCGGTAATTCCTCCTACTGGGAGCCCGGGCCCGGACCTTCCCCATTCCCATTTGAGTCCCCATAGGGCTCAATGGGAATGGGAGCGGGAGCTACCAACGGGCCGATTCCGACCAGCCCATTGTTAGCTCCCTGGTCCCCTCGCGGGTCCCGGTAAGGACGCCTAGTTTTACCAGGCGTCCTTACCGGGTCCCGCGAGGGGACCTCATAATTTTGCGGAATGTGTTTAACGGGTCCGCCTCCATTAGCGGAGCCCGTTAACCATTCCGCAGAAGTCGGAATGAGGCCCACTATGTTTATAGCCTTTTCTACTGTCATAACATATTTGTGTGTTTTGCAATACAATATTTGCTACAGGTGGGTCAATATTAACTTCTTCAAACAGCAACATGTAAGCTTAAAGTTAACTCTTATTCTCACACGTCATGGTTCAAGTACACTTTACTCACTAAAATTGATTCTAATTAACTGGCGGAAGGTCATGTGGAGGGAGATGAAATTAGGGAATACCACCTCTGTATAATCATTTAGTCTACGTTGCTGAAATTATACATAGAAATCAATGTTAAAAAAATGACATGTAACTTCCATGATCACCCTGGGTGGGTAGGTTAGCCATTCAGCTTGTGGAGAATTCAGCCTTTGCTCATCAATCAAAGCATGTGTAGTGTGCAAGCCGTAAACGGCTCCCCTGAAACCCTGCCCTCTGCACACTGCTGCAGCCCAGCCCCTTTGCCATTGCTTACCTTCACCCCCTGCCTGCCATTGCCTGCTCCTCTCCATCTTTACCAGGTCCACCTGTCATGGAAATGGAAGATGGAATCAGCTTGGAGGCTCATGGTACATTTCCATGGCGGTCATCTTGAAACAATGTTTTTCTCATGTTTGTGAAAAACCAGGCCTGTCTTTTCTTTGTTTCAAATATTTCTGTTGACATTTTCAACTCAACGGTTTACATATTCCATTGACAGCCTTGTTGTATATTAACTTTTGAATCAGACTGAAGAACAATAACCATTCTGTTATATGAGGAGAATTTCCAATCCTACCTTGTTCCAACACCCTGCCTCCCTCCTTCACCCACTGAGGAGAAGCACCAAGTGTTTAGGAAACAAAATTCAGTGGCAAATCATTTTTCCCAGCCACAGCGAACTGATTGTGTATTCATCTCAACCTGAATTCCCTTTCTTCCATACAGGGTATATGGTCCCTAGGACCTAATCTCTATCAGGTCCTCTTCTTAAGCATCCAGTATCTCAAGCAACCTTTATCTGGTGGTGAACGTGGTGTGATCACCCCTAATTCAAATGATACTGCATCCAAGTAGGGTTCAAATACCGGCATGCCCACCCAAGAGTGAATATAGGTGTCAGATCCCCTGTATCCTCTCCAGCACAACCCTATATCAATTTTGAAATATTTTCTTAGTTTTGCTGGGGTCTGGTACCACCTATATTATATTTTTTGTGATTGTTACCTGTGCTGGATACATGTAGAAGAGATTTGGATCTGTTTCCATAATCATTCCCAATTCTTCACTTCTTCACTTGGAGGGGATGACACAAAGCCTGGTGCCATGGTTTGACATAAGAAGCTTCTAGTGTTTGTGCCCTAGCAATGAGGTTATTACATATCCTAGACACCAGGCCCTTAGTGGAAGTGGCAGAGGATATGTCTTGAAGGATGTGAAGGTGTGCCTGGCCCCTGGCATATTTCTGTACTGTGTGCCCAGGGTCGCAATTGCCAATATCGAAACTGTCTCATTCTCCCACCCCAAATGTGTCCTTCTATTCCTGGGAGGTTTTCATCCTGGAGCCCAAAATGTAATGGTCGACCAACTCATATCCCAGAGATTTCCATTTCTGGAAGATATATGCTGGGGTGAACTTGGGATTTCCCAGTACCGGGGTGGCTAAACCCGGGAAGGTGGTGAAACCTAGCTTGATCGCTAATTTATCCCAGACTCTCATAGTGGCTGCTATCGTGGTTAGTTCCGTCACTGCCATCGTTCTATCTTCGGGGAAAGCCACAGGAAGTCTCTTCACAGGTGACACACTACATTCTTTTTGACTGTTTTCATCATCATCATGTCCTTTATTCGATTTAAAATCTTCAGGTTACAAAAAGCGCATAAATCCACCATCAAATACAATAATCTAAAAACAATAACATAAAATACAAAATGACAATTGGGAGAACATTCAAAATACAACTTTTAAAACCATGAATCCATTAAAGCAAATTGAAATTGATTAAAAACATAGTTAGCTACCAGCTTTAACACATAATTAAGAGCTAAATGCTTTGGTGCAACTGCTTGATTAAGAAATTCCTCTTAATAATACATAAAAAGAAGAAAGAAAAAAAAAAGAAATTCCACTTAAGCCAGGCTTGGTGTATGTAAGCCAGGCTTGGTGCACCTGGTGCCTTCCTGTTTGCCGCTCTTTTTCACCAGTTAGCAAGCCCCGCCCATGTGGTGCCTTCCTGTTTGCTGTTCTTTTTCACCACTTAGCAAGCCCCGCCCCACCTGGTGCCTTCCTTTTTGCCGCTCTTTTTCCCTACTTAAGGAGCCCTCCAGCCTCGTTTCCTTTGCAGATGGGGAGCAGGTGCAAGTGGATCTAGGTCACCTGGCCTAAGCCCCGGCCACCTGGTGCCTTCCTGTTTGTTGCTCTTTTTCACCACTTAGCAAGCCCCGCCCACCTGGTGCCTTCCTGTTTGCCGCTCTTTTTCACCACTTAGCAAGCCCCGCCCACCTGGTGACTTCCTGTTTGCCGCTCTTTTTCACCACTTAGCAAGCACCACCCACCTTCTTAGCCCTGCCTCTTCCTTCCTGCTCTTAACTATTAGATCAAGGGCGTGTTTCACCCGTGCGTCCTAAGCGAAGGGCAGACAAAGAATAGGGGAATTCCTGTTTGGACCTGTTTGGACCAGGAGGACCCAGGGCCCGACCCCCTGCTCAGACAGCAGGTAGGCATGCACCAACATGTCCCCCCCATTCTCGCACACAGGTGTTGCCTGTTTTGCTTGATTCTTCTACCCTGCTCCCCCCTCATCCCACTCAAGCCTTCTTCTGCAGGAGTCTGTCCTGATACATTCTGGTTTCACCATCACCGTCTTGTGGCCAATGCTGTATTTGACTTTTATGGACTTCATTCATTCACGGTGCGTCACCCTTTCTCAACTCTCATGCTGAACTTCTTTTGCATCTTGTACTCATGGTGGACCTGAATCATGCTGTTCTCATCTTCATCTTGTATCCTTGCTTGCAACATTATGTGTTACTACTGACTTCTGCAATTGTATTCACTCTCCCCTCTTGCTTCTCCACTCTGTTGACTGCTAACTCTCTATTCTCTCCTTCTTTCCCTTCTCCCTTTTCCTATCTCCTCCCCTTACGTTCTTCTATGCACTTACTATATCAGAATTGTCCCTGGACCTAGTATGATAGCAACCTCGTCTGTCTCCTCCTCCCTCCCCTTACTGTTTTTTTCCTCCCCGCCCCTCCTCCAGCACTATCTGAAATGTCGTCAGGCCTAATACGATAGTCGCTTGTTTTGTTCCTCCCCTACCTTTCTGCACCCGACTCCCTCACCTCTTTTTTTCCGCTCTACCCGAAATGTTATCATGCCTAGTATGGTAGTCGCCTGTCTGTTCCCATTTCCTTCCCACTCTCCCCCTCCCTTCCTTATCTATGTCTTAGCTCTTGCACTATCTGGAATGTCGTCAGGCCGAGTACGATAGTTCATTTCACATCCTTACTGTTCATGGCCTGTAAGAATGTCATTGTTTTTTCCCTTGTCCCCTCCCTTGCCTTGAAGCGCTTTGAAACACATTGTGTATAGGCGCTATATAAATAAACTATCACATCATATCATATCATACCTGGGGAGGGACATCTCGGTTCTTTGTTGTTTTACAAAATGAAAGGCTAAGAATATATAGCGAATACGGTAAGCGTTAAAAAGTGGAAATAAAGGAGAAAACGTTAGAAGGCATTGAATGGCAAAAGACTGAAATCACCAAAAAAGGCTTAGCACTGGTCCTCAGAGCTTCCAGTCCATCCGGTAGAAGCATAAAGTGCATTAATAATTGCCGCAAATCAACCAGCTCTTACCTGATGAGCTGCTAAAGATCTTGTTAATTTGTGGAGCTTCATGCATCCTAATCGAAATAAAGTACACATGTAAAGACAATCTTACAGGCAAGCTACCGCGAATCCAAAGACAAATTTGAACATGCCTTTGTCATATGTGTTCTGACATATGCAGCAATTGCTTTTTTACACAGGATTTAGGTTTATCTGAGATATGAGTGTGCTAATCGAACAGGATGGCCAAACATAGCATGCTAAGTCATTTTCTAACGTGACACAACCAAGAAATGTAACAACCCTCACATAGGAGCACAACATGGATTAGGGCATGATGGTATTTGCCCAGGCCAGGCATTGGCACTGGTCTTAAGGCTATCACAACATCTTTTGGCCACAAGTCACTCTCCATCTGGGCGAGGGCTGTTGGAGCGCTTTGCGGAAGCCACAGAAGCCCTTTCAGAAATGTGTGTGTTTACCCCAGAGTTCGGCTCCATGCAGGGTCGCTGATTTTACTTGCCACTTATTAACCTCTAGGGCTAGTGTCACAGGGCCCCCTCCATGCGTAAGATTCTGTCCCCCCCCCCTGTTTTTCTCCAGGGTGGCATTGGCTTCCGTCATCTGGCCTGCCCATGTGCAAATGTCCTCAAATCGAATACCTAAATAATCATAATGGTAGACCTGCTCAAGTCCTTGGCCACCCACACTTATGTGGAGTGCAAAATGCTAAGGTTCCTCAGCCGAAAGATCATAGACTTGGTCTTGCTCACATTTATTTCCAGCTCCATTGCCTTGCAATTCTTTGAGAATATCCCCAGCGAGGCCCTAAGGCCTACTGGAGTAGTTGATCATAAAACTGCATCATCTGCAAAGAAAAGGGCAGGAATCTTTTCAACTCATTCACTTGGAATCCAAACAATATTTGGCCCGCTTTTCAATAATACCATGAATATAAATATTGACCAAAATAGCAGCTAAGACGTACCCCTGCCTCATCCCCCCGTTCTACTCCAACGGCCTAGACAGCTCACCAGAGAGGCCCCTCTAGACTACTGCCTGATTTTCCATGTATACAAGTTGCACAAGGTTCAATTAATGTGCTGGAATATTTCTCTCCCTTAGAGCTTGCCATGACACATTTCTTGGAGCACTATCAAATGCAGTCCACAAATCTACGAAGACTGCACAAACCCGATTGTTCATCACTAGCACATATTTTTGAGCAATTAGAAAAAACCTGAACCCTTGGCCCAATGTACTCAATTCAGCCTGGAACCCCGTTTGAAGATTACTTATCAACCCCGCTGTATCTACCTATCCATGGATATGTTTTAATAATGCTTTTGTGAAAATCTTTTCAGTGGTGTCCAGTAGTGATATTTCTTTATTTATTGGATATTTGTAAGGCGCCTATACAGGAAAATGGGGTTTCAAGAAGCCACAAGACAAAAAAGTTGGGGGGGAACAAGGGAGAAGATAACAATGACGGTTCAACTAGGCCTTGTGATATTCGGATTGTGCAAGCGCAGTAACAAGAAGTGCGAGGGAGAGGGGGTGG
Source organism: Ambystoma mexicanum (assembly GCF_040938575.1). NCBI lineage: Eukaryota > Metazoa > Chordata > Amphibia > Caudata > Ambystomatidae > Ambystoma > Ambystoma mexicanum. The sequence goes on along the minus strand of NC_090924.1, from coordinate 760,588,987 downwards.
GGAAAGTGCCACGCAGCGTGAACGCTAACTGCTAGGGTGGGAAGGGAAGTGCAGGATAAAGAGGAGAGAGTGCAAGTGAAGGGAGGGCGGAGGAGGGGGTGAAGGGCAACAGGGGCTAGATGAGTGCTAAGGGGAGGACTGGATGACAAGTGCCAAGTGCCAAGTGCCAGCAAATTGAATCAGGTGCAAGTGGTGTGGGTCCATATGCCAGAGGGAGGCTCCTGCAGACAAGAGATATCTACCTCACACTCTCTGCTTAGCGAAGCATCTGATCTGCAGAGAGTTGGAGCTAGAAGCCAGAAGGTCTCTAGCAGGGAGATATTTAGGCAGAGGGAGTTGGATGTAGCCGGGGCCAAGACCCCAGAAAGCCTTGTGGATGATGCAGATGGTCTTGAATTTGATCTGAGCAGCACCCGGGAGCCAGTGGAGTGATTTTAGGGCTGGAGAGATGCAGTGCCTGGGCTTGAGATCAAGGATATGATAAGGCATTTATAACAATATGATATGATAAGGCATTTATAATGCGCCTATAAACAAGTGTTTCAAGGTTAAGTCTTGCAGTCCTATTCTGGATTAGTTGAAGTGGGTGAAGGGAAGATAAAGAAAGATTGTTGCAGTAGTCCAGCCTAGAGTGGACCAGAGCTCTAGAGACATTGGGCCTCATTAGGACCCAGGCGGTAAGGGGTTTACGGCGGCGTAAACAGCGCCGACCCTTACCGCCTGATTCCGAGGTCCCTTAGCGCCATGGCGGATTTAACACCTGCTTTTAGCAGGTGTTAAAATCCATGGCGCTAAGGGACAATGTTGTTAATTACGCCACCGTAATTTACGGTGGCGTAATTAACGCCTTCCCCACTCCCATTATGCCCTATGGGGCAAAAATGGGAATGGGGAAGGGTAAATGGGGATTGGGGATTTACCGCCCCGCCAACCTCGGAATGGGGCGGTAAGTCCGCCAACCACCATGGCGTAAACGCAGTTTACGCCATGGTGGTAAAGGTACGACCCAGACGGTAACTTACCGCCTGGGTCGTAATGAGGCCCATTGAGTGTCTGGGCGAAGGTGAGGAAAGGGAGAATGCTTCTGAGGAAGTGCAGCTGATAGTGGGCCTTCTTGGCAAGGTCTGAAATATGAGGAGAGAAGAAGAGAGAGGAGACAAAGATGACACCAAGGTTTTTTGCCTCACAAAAGGGTGAGGGGGACCCAAAGAGGGGCACCAGAGGGTAGGAGGGAAGGAGGGAGCAGGTCTCACAATGAGAAGGATCTCTGTTCTACTGGCATTAAGGCAGAGATCATTGGCAGCACACCATGCCTGAATAGCAGTCAGACAGTCAGGGATGAGAGAGGAGGAAGAGGAAGAGGGAAGCTTGATGGAGAGCTGCCTGTCATCTGCATAATACTGGAAGTGAGGAGAGAAGGAGATCAGATGGGTCAGATGGGCGAGGTAGATGTTGAAGAGCCACGGCGAGAGGATAGAGACTTGAGGGATGCCGCAGGTGGAGAATGTGATAGGGGAGAGAGAAAAGATCCCAGTTGAAACTGGGAAGGATGGTCGGAGAGGAATGAGATCAACAAGTCAAGTGCTAGGCCCTTGATGCCAAGGGTGTCATAGAGCCGATTAGTCAGGGTTGCATGAATTACTGTGGAATGGCAAAGGAAAGATCAAGAAGGATAAGAACGGATGGAGAGTTGCAGTTGAGATTTGAAAGCAAGTCTCCACTAGTGTTCAGTAGAGAAGTTTCCATGCCTCTGGATACTTTGAAGCCAGCTGCTGGTCGTGTAGGCAACAAACAGATTCAGTGTGCTGGATCATTTGGGAGATGACCAGATTCTACAGGAGTTTGCCCACAAAGTGGGTAATGGAGATAGGGTGGTAGGTGGCAGGGAAGGAGGGGTCGGCAGAGGGCTTTTTGGGGAGAGGAAGTACAAGTTAGCTGGGCACTGCCAACTACCTTTAATGCAGACTGAGACTATCTTGGGTTTACGCCAAGACTCAGGAACCAAATTGGAGGAGATCAGAGCGTTAAAATAGCACATTAATATTAGACCCCAGAGCTTGAGCTCATCCTTGAACAGATCTATCAGGATCTTGTCTGGACCAGGTGCTTTTCACACTTTTAAGATTTTTATGGCTTTTGTTAATTTCCCCCAAGAAGTATTTAAAGCTCTGGTCAACCCTGCAATAACATAGAACTTGGGATGGGTGATCATTAATTTTCTAAACAAGTCCTCGAAATGCCTGGACACGTCTCTGGGCCAATGCATGCCTCAATAGTAACATCTGCCTTTAATTCTCTATCAGTCACAAGCTGCCAAAAGGCTGCTCAGTCTACCCATTTAGAAGCCCTCAACATAGTATCCCATTTACCATTCATGTACAAAAATATTTTCCTGTGGATGTCACTTATAATTGCTTGTAAGGGCTCGATAATTGGCTTTATTGGTTTGGACCTTTGTTTGCAGGTAAGCGAAGAGCCGTACTTTGCTGCTCTACATTTCTCATCAAACCATCCTTCTCTCCCCCTCGCTCACTTTCTAATAGCAGGCTTAAGGGTGGTCAACACTGGTTGAATTCCTTTTACCAGACAGTCAAATTCTGAGATTACTTCACACTCCGTACGCTCACATATATGTTCAATATCCCCCAGAACTGTGAAATAAACTCTAGGAAGACTATTCTGGTGGCCAAGCTTGGATCATTTAATGGATCAGCAGGAATGACCACCCACTGAGATTTCAAAGCTCTGGTGGGTAGCTGAGGCCCAACATCAACTCTGAACTGAAAAGTATCAGCAAGAGGTTTGTGGTTGCGGTCTTGCCGATCAAAAACTACAAAATCCTTCACCAGACACCAATCACAGGCTAAAAACTAAATCTATCTATGAAGAACCTATGGGAGATGAATAGGTGAATTTGGCTGGCTGGTTGTTTGCCCACCACCAATTGCAGGCTCTTAACTCGAGTACATTCAATACTGGTGCAATATCAGTTGCCTGTGGATGGGATCTGGTGGGATAACTTTCCAAGGTCGCTGGTATAACCCAGGCGTCATCTTGGTCCTCCCAGACTCCATCCCTGAGCAGCTCCAACTATAAATTAAAATCCCCCACCACTATTAAGTGGAGGTTATTAGATACTGCGTTATCCCATTCTGATGCAAACTCAGAGTAGCCCAATTGGACTAATTTGATTGTTCCCTTTAGATCTATTATAAAGTTTAAACAAAAGAATCTGATGAGCCTCTGGGATTTTAATAATTAGAAATTGAAGGTCCCGAAGAGCCTGTATCAACTGATTCAACTTCACAATTTAGCCCTGCATTGACCCAGGGTAAAATACCTCCTTTTGGCCTCCACTTCACACCCTTGTGGACATTTATTCAAAAGGATTCATTTCCTTGGAACCCAACCTGCTCCAAAGCCCACGTCTACTGCATACAGACAATCGTATGATCCTCAATAAACTTACACCAAATAGGGTCTTCAAGGCATCTGTTAGCACTGGCAATATTCCAGGATAATAACTTTAATAGGTTGTCTGCTGCAGGCGGGGACTGGGTAGTTCCCTACAAAAGTCAGTCTACACCCTCCAACCCTCCTTCCTCACAGCAGGTGGGAGGTGCTGGCTGCCTAGGAAAGCAATCCAAACTTGGTTTGCTTAGGAAATCAATCATGCAAGCCCCCCCTCTGTCAACCAACAACCCAGGGGATGTTTGATCTCAGGGTTTTCTGCGAGCCATGCGTGGGGTAAGTACAATACTCGATGCTTAAGCGGACCTCTAGTAGCTTACTGTCTTTCCGAAATACTTCCATGTAATCATCCTGCCCAAGTGGCATTGGTTGGCGGATACAGAGGGTTATATTGTCTCTGATAACCGAGACACACCTCCTAACGTGTTGTCTCCAATGTATTGTCTTGTTAGTGAAAGCCTCCTGGTTCACATAGCTCCCCCTGGGAGTTCTGGTAACATTATGCATTTCAACAAAATGGCCCCCATCACGATTAAGCCCTCCCCTGCTTGCGAGATCGTTAACAAACCCTGGCCACTCAGCTCTTATAGAATGACAAGAAGTAATAGCAACTGGGCGGGCAGCCAAATTCCTATTGAAAGTCCCTGGGATTACACTTGGCCTACGGTAGGAATGGGATAGCTCATGCTTCTTGATGGTTTCCCTGATTGCACTAGCCCATTTCATGGGGTCACAATCTTGTGTAGTTTTTAATAAAGTGTGTTTGTTTATTCCTGTTACAGACTGTCCCAAGCTAGGATTCCTGTTGTTACCATCCTTTTTGGGATATCAGAGGAATTAAAGACAGAGATACTACAAGGGTATGGAGGGGCAACAGCTCTCACATTCCCTAATTCCTCCACTTTATGCTGCAGTACAGTTATGGCATCTTTCATGTTCTTAAGCTTGTTCAAGATATGCTGCATGCCTAACCACTGGGAACAATTACAATCCAAGTACACACGATGCCTTTATCATTCTTCCCCCTAATACCTTGATTACTCAAACTAGGCTTGTCCACCTCTTTATTTTTTTTTATTTTTTATTTTTTTTTTATTTTTTTTGCAATTATAAAGTGCACAAAGCGGCCCTGGGGCCTTGTAGCGCTGTTACAGTGAAGTTTACTTTGTTACATGAAAGACAACAAGGCTTACTTGGATACATGAAAATGCAAAATCTCCTGTCTGTGGTTCGTGCTTACAGTGAACCTGTGACCAGACAGTTAGTGGGTAAGCGTGACATTGATGGCAAGAACAAGAGGTTGCAGTGGTTCCATGGTTACAGGGGAGCCAGCTATAACTCTGGACCTTACACAGGTCTATGTCTGCGTGGGCACAAGCGGGTAGAGAGGTTGAGTCGAAGATCTTGGTTTTGAGTGCTTTGCGGAAAGATAGGTGGGAGGTCTCCTTCCTTAAGGTAGAGGGGAGGGCATTCCAATGTTTAGGAACTATGTGTTCTTTTGACGGTGGGGTTATCAACCACTCTAGCTGCCTTGAGAGGCTCCTGAGCAGGAACTTTCCCATCTTCGACACCATCATGGCTTAGCATTGAATATCGGCTGGAAGTAGGGATTGTGGGCGAGAGGACAATGGTTTCTTCCACCAGGGCTTCAGTGTTATGCTCTTGACCACCATTACTTACCAAGGCTTCAGGATGAGAACCTGATGGAGCACTATCCAACCCCTCAGATTGCGGTTTCCACCCTAAATGACTAGTATAAAGCCTGACTATACTAAAGGGATGTGAATCATTAGGGTAGGTGACACCTATGGGCAGAAGATAATTTCTACCTCCCTCCTGACCAACCTTTTTCCCAAATTCTAAGCCATCCAGTGTCTCCGACTCCCGCGCTTCATTTTGTATGAATGCTGTTAGATGGTTGGGTCTGAGTATGGACATCGACCTCATTTATCCCCAAAAAAGTGAGATCTTCAACGTCAATCACACAGTTAGATTGGGGGGGGGGTTTAATCAACATAATGAAAGGGACTTTCTAACTAGTCACAGCCTTGCCATAACATAAAACATTTAAGCATATGGTTATAGTGAGAACTCTGCACCAAACAAGACATCAAACAATGCAGGTGTAAGTCCATAAGTCTAGTTATAAAAAAGAAGACATGACAAGTCCAAAAGAAAATGTCCACCAAGCAGAAGATAGCTCCCAATGTCAAAATAATATGGGGTTAAGACTCCTTAGTAGTAATAAAAGAGTCAACTGTGATTGGAAGCAGATGGCGCACGAGCTCGGGTTTGGGGGATGCTAATCCACAGACAATTACAGGCAATTGTAAGTGGAATGCTTCTAGTTGTTCCTGCCTTTTTAAGATCTGCCAACTTTCCTTTGGCAGGCGCTGGGTGGTGGGTGTAGGATGCTAACTGCAGAATAAAACTTCAAACTGCTTGGCAAACGTTGAGGTGAGAAAACCGGGGGGCAAAAAAGAAACAAAGCACACAATGCTGAGGTGCTTGTGGGGCTAAGAACTAACGCCTTCCTGATAGGTTTTAAAGGCCCAACACCAAAAGCACCAAAGTCTCCCAGCCAGTTCCCAATCCACACAGCAGTTGGCAAGTCTAACAGGCAGGCAGAATGGTTTTCAGGAGAGCTGTTTTGGGAAGACTATAAGAAGAGGCCAGAGCCAGCCACGTATCAAGAAATTCAAGATAACTCAGGGGCACTCAGAGCCTTAGTGCTTCTCTCCCCTGCTGCGCTGAACGCCCGGCAGTGCCCAACACCGCAAGTGCCCTTCTCCACGTGGGCTTTGCCTTGGGAGCCTTGTGGGCCTTTTGAAAGCTGGAAGCGTGACCTGTGTGATCATCTGAGACAGAAGTCAGCAGGTGAGTACAGTGGGACCCGGTGCACAACCATTGTAAGCGCCCTTCTCCAAGCGAGCTTTGTGACTGCGGGAGCCTGGCGGTCCCTCTGAAAGCTGTAGGCGTGGCCTGTGTAAGTGTACGAGACACCAGTTAGCAGGTCAGTGCAGCGGGACCCGGCGCCCAACATCGCAAGTGCCCTTTCCCACACCTTGGATATCATGGGGCAAATACACGTATTCTGGGGCCTCAGCTGTGAAGCATGGTAGGAGCGCTTGAGATCAGGGCACGACAGGCACCCAGGTGTCCTTGGGAGATATAGCACTCTTGATTTTTTCCTCTTCCATATGCATCGCATGATCTCTTTTAAAGGCCCTCAAGAGTCAGTTCTGCTATATATACCGGCAGGGTCAGGAAGGTGTAGAGAAGTATGGGCGCCACGTTCATATTCCCTGAGTGAACTCTCCCTATCAATGACATCGCTAGGTGCCTCCAAGACCTCAGGTCCTTCCTTGTATTTATATAGATCTAGGAGTTTGGCCAATATAAGGATGCCCAGATCTTTCGGGGAATGTCCTGCATCTCGTAGCATGCCAGATGTCCTAAGGGTGCTGCATTGGGTCACAGGTATATTTATATTGAGCATTTCGGATTTCAAGAGATCAACTTTACATTTTGAAGCCACCCTAAATTCCTAAAGTCCCTGTCCCAGTGCTGCTACCAATGTCTCGGGTTACACAACGTGAGTAGAATATCATCCGCAAATAGTGATATTGTATATCCATTGCCTCCATATCGTATTCCTGTTAGGTCCTGACAATTTCTCACATATTGGCCTAATGGCTCAACTATCATCACAAACAGTAGAGGTCACAGGGGGTATCCCTGTCTTTTCCCAATGTACAATCGGAAGGGTTCATAGGGGTGTCCATTCATCCTTAACCTTACGGTGTGATCTACATAGATTGCCATAATGACTTTTTTTATTTACGGGCCGAACTTCATTTTTTTCCAGTGCTTCCGGAAGGAAGTCCTACTTGAGACTGGCAGAGGCTTTCTTAGCATCTAAAGAGACTAGAATGGAGGGGCGCATCCACCTGTGGGCTATCACTATGAGATCCAGGACATTGCGCATGGTGTCCACTGCTGGCAACCCACATTGGTAACCCTGCACAAGCTTTGGAAGTAGACCCTCAATCCGTTTTGTTATGATTGAGGCAGAGATTTTCGCATCAATGTTTAATAGGGCGATGGGGCGGTATGAAGTGCATACTTCTGGGTCGTTCCCTTGTTTGGGGAGAGCAGCAATGGTTGCCTCCCACATTGTGGGGAGAGCCTTTCTTGGGCCCTATAGACATTGTAAGTATCTGCCGTGGGGCGAATCATCTCACTCTGTGATTTATTATAAAAAGCGATGTAAAGTTGTCTGGCCCCGGTGCTTTGCCCAGCTTTTGTGCCCCTATTGCTTTCGCCATTTCTAACGTCGAGGATAGCCTTTCTAGGTCATCTTTGTTGGACTTTGAGAGCTCGGGCGCATGCACCTTCCCCAGAAATGTTGTAGTTCTCATACAATGCTCTAAAAAACCTCAGCTTGTCCGCCTATTCGTGGAGCTTATTACCAGTGTTGTCCCTCGCTTCTCTTTTTCTACGGTTGTTTTGCCTCACTTTTAGCTGGTAAGCCAGGAGCAGGGAGGGTTTATTTCCCAATTCGTAGTATCTGTTATCCGCTGTGCGAATAAGAATTTCTGTGTGCGTAGACTGAAGTGCAGCTAATTGTTTTCTGGCTGCTTGACGTTTTCTGAGGTTTTTTAGTAGCCATTTGATTTGTGCATTTGTTTAAGGCCAAGACCTCCTGTATCAAGTTATTCCCCTCTGCTGTCTTAATCTTCTTACAGTGTGCCACCTTCGCTATGAGAGAACCCCTGATCACTGCCTTAAAGGAATCCCAGATTGTTTGGTTTGGAAGAGAATCACCTTTATTATCCTGGAAAAAACTCCCAGTCTGAAGTTCTAATACTTTTAAAACAATCGGGTCCTGCTTCCATGACCAGACTCGAATCTCCCGGTCCAGCATGTTCAACTCACACATGGCCGCAGCATGTTCTGATACTCTAAAAGGCCATATCACTGATCTCCCACCCACGAGAGTTACCCCTTCACCCACTACGATGTGATCAATCCCTGAGTTGAAGCCGTGAACATGCAAGTAAAGAGTGAAATCCCTCTCCCTCAGGTGGTCCTCCCTTCATGGGTCTCGCAGCCTCATATCAGCCAGGACCTAGCGCACATCTGGCACCACTTGTACTGTCCAGACCTGTCCTGCCTAGACCTACCCTTCGGGTTGAAGTCGGCCATCAGAATAACAGGTCCTTCTGCAGCCGCCTGGAGTGTGGGACGGCGTGCCCGTAGACATTCATTCGGCTTCGTGTTTGGGCAATATCTCGAGGCTATCGTGAGGGTTTTATCATTATCTGCCTTTTTTTCACAGATCCTAGTCGTTGTTGCAACATACGATCCGGCATCATAAGGATGGCTGTCCCGTCTTCCCTTTGCCAGCAGCGAAATATTGGGCTACTGGATTTATGCTTGAATGCAGATATATTCTTGGGTGGAGTACCCCCAAACTCCACATAGAAATGATGGGCTCACTCAGTGTAACATGGGGTCACTGTGAAAATCATTTCCAGGGCCACTTTTGGTTCCCAATCCACACCTGGGTATTGCCTTATGCTGACAGAATTTTTTAAAATAGTCAAAGAATCTGATGTGATGCCAAACAATCAAATGCATATCATTTCGGTGCTTAATGTGTGGGGGTGCTTGCCAGGGCGTTGCCCTGGCAGTTATTTCTGAAGGCCTTATTGTCTCAGATTCACTAGTTTAATTATGAAGTGGTGATAGTCAGGGATAGTGATAGTCAGTGCATCCATCAATCACAACAAGCAGGTGTGAGCTGTAGTGTAACCCCAAGTATACAGCGATGGGTAGTGGCAGCAGTGCTGTGGGAACTGCTCACCTGCAGGGTCACAGGAGTGATAGAAAATATTTGGGCCCTGGCACTTGTTTTTTCACAAATTAAGCACTGATTACGTCACACGATGTGCATTAGAGAAAGCTGGGTTCTTCCTGTTCAGGAAATCATGTTATCGGTGAAGCACAGCAGTGACATGTAGTCTGCGCCTTGGGTGTCAGTGGAGGGAGCTGCTTGCCTGCATCGCATACACGCTCATTGTTACATTTCAAGCCGGAATAATGAACGTACGCGCGCGTGCGTGTGTGTGTGTCTTTGTGTGTGCTTGCGTGCGTGTGTCCGCGCCACAAACAAGAGAATGAATATTATGGGTCTGACATCTGAATTTCTGCATGAAAGAGGTGGTGTGCACTGAATTTAAGAAAACGATTTAAGCGAAATAGAACATTTAAAACCCATGTTTAGCCACTTCTGTCGTTTTCGACTAGACTGAGCATATCATAGCATGTATGCCTTTTGAATCGTGCTTTTTTTTATTCCATCGTCGAAGTCACACAATAATCCGTAAAAATATATCTGTTATTAACACATTGAAGTACATTAAATGTCTGGCGGTGGGGGGAGGGGGCATGCGTGGCACGGTATTACCATCTAAGCGGCCTCGCAGCGCACAGTATTACCATCTAAGCGGCCTCGCAGCGCACAGTATTGCCATCTAAGCGGCCTCGCAGCGCTATATATTTGTCGGAGTGGTGGTGCAAGAGTGAAGAAATGTGAAAGGAGGTGTGATCAAATAATCGATATTTCTGTGGCACAGCTTCCAAAAATATTAGACGCAAAATACCAGCCAACCATTTACATAGTCACATCACAGAGCTAAGATGTTATTAGGAGAGAGACATTTCAACGAGAGGGGGTTTCATTTCTTAGAAACTATGGCCAATCGTGAGGCACCTTGTTGATTTGCCTCAGGCATTCCGGGCTTGCAAGAGGAAGTACTCCACTTAAAAGCCGCAAAACCCGACACCTGATCTCCTGGGTCAGGGATGGCACTCTGAAGAAACTCTGCTATCTCTGTAGTGTCTCACACAACTGTAAACATAAATCCATAGACGAGATGCCAATCTGATGGCGTACACTTTTTCCACTTTCGGTCTAATTATTAGGGCAGCGCACCTTTCACCATGACTGCGGAAACCCAGCCGTGCAATATAATGAGATAATGAGCTCTAATTGTATCCGCCATTTTCATTACACCGAGTCCTTCTTGACCTTGCTGGCATTCCTTACCGTATGTGGGTGAGTCATGCGCGGGGGTGGGGGGACTGGCACCCCTTCAAAACTCTTACAGTTAACACAAATGTCATCCTTTCCACTCCCAGAAAGATACCTTACCGACCACGCATGAACTTGTGTGTAGTACCCAAGCATTCCTTCAAATGCTGAAGGCACATGACACACGCGCGTGGGAGGAATGGAATCCAAGACTGAGAGTGTAATGAGTGTAATTGCCAGTAAGCAATCAGAGGTACCACATCATCCACCTCCCTTGTCACATTCCCAACAGATCTGCATCCTCGGCCGCTAAGAATGAGTCATGCAAAACCTATGGCTTATTAGGAGACATTAGTTCTAGCACACAAATCATGTAGGTAAGTTGCTGATACACCAGCCATCAATGAACGCTCACACACGAAGCACAGGCATATAATCATACAGTTGAACTACAAAACCACGAGCCTTAGAATACAAGAATATACCTTCCATAACACTCAAGCAAATAACAGAAGTAAAACAATGAGGCAATGTATGAGGCCATGCCAATGGAATCACGAAGAGACTTTGCTAAAAAGGTACATGAAGCATGGCAAAGGCAAAAAGTTAGCCAATGATATATACATGCCATACTACAGGCTACTACCAAGACCCATTGACCATCACAATCAGGAAGATTAAAGGGAAACTATAATCAGATCATTGGAAAACAACAAACAGTACACTAAACAATGAAGTGGAAGATGTACTAAAAACAGTGATGCAAACTAGTAAATAACCATATATCACAAGGACAAAGAGCCCCTGGAAGTCGCTTCAATGCAAACCTCATGAGCAATCACAATATTGGCGAGAGACAAGTAATATGAACATTCCAATAAACCTCCCCACGACCCCCACAAAACAAAAACAGCCAAATCCGCCCAGACACACCAAATGTCTGTTGACACCAGGAGGTAAAAGATCTGATAATGTACTCTGTATTGTACCCAACAGAAGTGATCCACACAGACCAACAGACTGCAACATTAGACTTGAAGCACCATTCCATCATCATCTGAGCTTTTTGCAACACGCAGCCCAAAAGAAGGCCATGAAGTCGATGTTGCAAACACACAGCATGGCATACGAATAGACATGCGAGTGGGACACCGCCCTAAGCCATGGGCACCACACATGCCCTTGGTCAGCCAAAGGCCTCAGGGAGAGGATGCACACAATCAGCTCATGCAAACCTAATTCTTTTGAATGCCAGCCCCTGTGGAGCACACACAGTGAAGTCACATCCCTCATGCCATTCAATGATGAATCTGGACCAATCCTCAGTGCCAAAAACAACACCCTGAGAATGTGTGTCTGGGAGAGGCAAACCTTGTGTGTCCATAGACATAAAATCAACTGCACCAACCGCTGACACAGTCATAGCAAGTGGAAACAACAGTATTCTTGTATCACACACAAAAGCACACAACACAATCAACAAAATCCCCTTCCACTTTCACATCCTCCACACAAACTATTGTGCATGTAGACCCCCAACAACACACAGGAGAACACACGTAGGAAGGCACAGCACAAAATGAAACCAGCAACTAACACTTGTGAGGACTGCCCTGTCCACCCTATGCTATCTCACAACAATATACAGGTGGCGTGGCCACCCCATTACCTGACAACAATTATGCTCACAATACACATCTACACCTAAATAGGCATACCGACTGAGAAAATTGCAAGCCCACTACAAGAAAGATGCACATCTCACCTTGCATCTTCCCCTTGCGAGACTGCTCCAGCTGTACCCTGGAATGTATCCATGCTCCCCTCCGTAGGTGTCTAAACCAGCCTACACTGCCGAGGTGTTGCGTGCAGGCATACCACAGCATAGTTCCCTTGAATAGAAGCAACCATCTTCCCTTGCAGAATGCCTCAGTAGAGAAAAATAACCGAAGGTCAGAGGAGGTAAAACATCCATGCAGACAAAGACACCACAACCTGTTTCCCCCTGAGAGCCATGCAACAACTGAAAGCAATGACTCGTTAGTCCCCTATCACTATGTGTCCCCACACCCAGGCAAACAGACCCGCTCACCTCAGGCCAATGCAGTAAGAAACATCCCACAAAGTGACAACCACCCTGCCACCAATGACACTGCAAACTGTGCTCCCAAGTGCCATGCAAAAACTGCAAGCGATGACTTGCCAGCCTACAATCACCATGTCTCCCCGCATCCATGCAGCCGGAACTGCTCACCTCAGGGCAACGCAATCAAAAACAACCCACACAGTGACATCACCCCACCCACAACACCTCCACTTCCTGCCCCCCTTTCCGAGTGCCATGCTGTGAAGGACCACTTACCCCTTCTAACAGTGAGTGGTCTTTGTGATCTCTCAGATCCGGCTGTAGTCAGAATGATGCTGAGGGAACTCCCAAATGGAGATCACTGAGAGGTTGGAAACCCAGGATCCCCTCGGAAGCCCTCCAAATGCCACAATCTGGCATCCCCTCATTAATGTGGCACCAGGACAGTGTAGGAAACACTGGCAGGAGAGCTGATGATGGAACACCCAAGATGACAAAAGGCGACGTCTCTGCAATTGCAGTAAAGACAGGATCTCTCAGAAAGGCAGTTCGGTAAACAGGCAACATTCATAGAAGTAGGTGGGACACAGACGCAACAGGCAGAGAAGAGACAAGCAGATAAGAGAAAGGAATGAGAATCGGGTGTCAAGAATACTGGCACACAAAAAAGGGGGCAGGGAACAGGCACAAGGAAGGGAAGACAGAGCTCAGAGGGACTGGACTGAACAAGGATCAATGAGCTGGGAACTGAAGGGAGTGTTGAGATGCAATGAGCCGCTGTCAACAGGTGTCTAAATAGCTGCTGGGGTACAATGCACGTTATGTGTTGCCATTGCAAAAAGTAACACCAGGCCTATGGCGTGTGTCTGGTGTCAAGGGGAGAGACCTCAACCCTGTTGCAGTTGGACAAAAAGGGCAGCCCCCACATTGCCTGCCATGCTGTGCTAGGTGTGGAGTATTCTGGGGAGTGCAACCCCATACAGAGCTGAAGCGTGAGGAGTGGACTGCCAGCATGAGTAGACATGCAATGAAAAGGTGAGTGAATGGAATACTGCGTGGTAGGCATGACAAACTGAAAAAAATCAAGCAATGACTTGCCAACCTCCCAACACCATGTGTCCACCCACCATTGCAACTGGACCTGCTCACCTCAGGCAAATGCAATGAAAAACACTCCAGAAAGTGACAGGCTCGCTGCCACCGATGACACCACAATCTGTGCCCCCCTGAGTGCCTTGAACTTACCTGCACAAGGTACCCACCTGTCTCGCATCCACAGCATTTCACCTGAAACAACATTCTTAGCTTGAAAAAAACATGCATTGCATGAAAGTAAACAAACAGGACAGCCTTCCTTTCTCCCATATGGAACAAGGTAACTTGACCACCATGGTCCATCCAGTGTCAATGACCATGAGGCCAAATCACAGAGCGTGAGCAAAAATTATTCCAACAAAATCAAAACTCATTGACAGAGTAATCACTGCACAACATGCAATCTGGACACTGGGGTTAGTCTGCCCTGGAATATGTGCACAAGCTGGTCCATTGATTGCAGGCATACAAATTGCGCACACCCATCGTCAGGTGCTACGGTGGGTGAGGGCAGAGAGAAGGCAGTGAAGAGAGGAAGACGGAGACAGAAAGACAGGAAAAGAAGGCAGCAGCGGCAGAGAGCCTGGAAGGTGCATTGATGGAAAAATAGCACATGTTGGGGGTGAAGAAGGACAATAGGGGGTGACAGTGAAGGGCAGACTGGGAAACAAAGGCCACCTGTAAAAGGGTAATCCTCAGCTTCTCATCACAAAAACAACATGCTCAACACACAATGGCATGGAAACCAGAAAGAGGCTGATGTTCATAACATCCACGCAAATATGTCCATTCAACCACAACTCCAGACTTTGCATCACCCACCAACCCCCTCCCGCTGGAAACCACAGTTCATGGACAGGACATCACTCCCCAGGTGGTGCCTCCCCTCCAACAGTTCAGACACCATGGACGAGCCATTCCCAGGAAGTGGCAGGGATCAAATGGTGTACTGCAAACACTTTCAGGCACAACAGATGAACAGAAGCTGTGGGGAGGGGATGATGTACCACATACAAGTGCCCTCAACATACATACACATACAGTACAGTCACCCACAGTGCTTTATTACAACAACAAGTAATGGAAACAAAAGGCATGCAATACATTCAGGAGTAGAGAACATACAGAAAAACAACAACAAACAACAAATGACTTGAATGGGGAACACAGATTTAGGCTGTCCGGGGTCCACATGTGCAAACCAGTACAAACCTAGATGTACCAAGTGTGCCAACCAGTCCTCTGGATTGCATAGAGACATATGGGCACAACTGATTTACCAGAGTCAAGGTCATGAAGGGGAGCAGCCAAGGTCATGGTGATCTGTGAATGGATGTGTGTGCAAGACGTGTAGTCATAGCAGGACAGGGCATGTGAGTGGATAAGGTTGTGGAGTGGGCTCTGGCGCAGGTCGAAGAGTAGGGTGGACACAGAGTACACCTGCAGGACACCGTAGGACATAATGGGGGGGAGGGTGGTAGGAAGAAGAGTACAGAACAGTCAATGAGGTAAAGTTGAACACGCATAATGCAGAATCCAGATGTCCAGAGAATTGAGAATGAGGCTTTTGTTGTTGAATGTGGCACATACTGCCTATGGTTCAAGTGGGATTAGTGATGCATATTCTCCTGAGTCTGCTGTCCTTTGTGAAAGTGCAACCTGAAAGCCAATGCACATTCATCGATGTTGAAGGGGACATACACACACAAACATGTGGATAAACACACATCTGCACTGACCTTCACCATCACAAAATGACATAAACTGTGAAAATCCAACATGTTCAACTGCATGCAAATATTGTGGTGTGCACTGAAACAGACATTGACATGATTGACAGTGCACAACCTTACCTTCTGAAAGAGCTGCCCTGATGTGATTCCCACATCACCGCCACCGGTAGCTGTTCCCCCGCATGTGTGAATGGCGGGCCAGTGCCGGCAGAAGCCATGGGGACTTAGGGAGGTGAAAGGGCTCTGAGTGGATCTTTCATGGAATGCACTCACTGGATGAGTCAGGATCCCTGCAACAACATGGGAAATTGCATTTCACCAGCCATTGGAGTAAATCATGCACACTGCACATATGTGACAAAAGGCATTTGAGTGATTTTCACCTGCACATGTGATCCTGTTGCAGTCAAGTGAACCATGACAGTTGACACCACTATGCATGGCCGCATGTCCAGTACTTCACTCATGAATCTCTTGAGAGGGCAACAACACATCTCTCAAAGTAGCACGTAAAAATGGTTAAAAAGAAATTGCGTTATCTTGCAGCTGTAACCACCGCGGATGTGGGGCTTACCACTGGCTGGACCTGTGAAACCTAATTCATCTCCGCAGACTCAATGGCCCCATCCAACCTCCCCATTGGGACAGCCTCCTTGACCCTCAATGTGTCATCCACACCTGGTTCTGCATTCAAACCTGCAGAGTCAGAAGAGTCAAAAGAGTCAGGAGCACGATTGAGGATCACCTCTAGCACCTGTGTTTGTTCATGGCGTATGACACCATGGCTTCCACTGGTGGACTGACGTATGACCACCTCCTCCTCCTCCTCTGCATCCGCTTCACCATCACCTGCACATGGACAGACAAAAGCATTTTGAGTCATGAGTACCCTCACAAACATGCACATGTGCCTTACAATGCAAACAGACACAAAATGGCTGGACACACATACATCACACATCATGACTTTGCACACTATGAGCTATATGTCAACTATGTATGGCATTTGCTGACATGCACAGCCATGCCCAGGCATACCAGGCAGTGCAACATAGCATGGTCTGCATGTGCAAGGGTAGACACATACCCTTGAACATGAGTGTCAGAGAAAAATATCAGTGGAAGTGCAGAGGTCTGTGCATCATCAGTGATCCCATGCACAACTCAGACATTTATATGTGGCAATTTATGGAAGTGTGACTTGCACAGCTGATGCCATTTGTTCAATGCAGGCATATGTGTGGGCATGAAATCCACATACACAATTGAAACATAGGAACCCTGCAAGCTACATGGCTGAACAAAGTCACATGTTGTGCATATATGTGTGAGGAGACTGCGAAATGTAAATGACAAAGGCACACTTGCACGTCCACTGCACCATTTACACTCCGTATGTGCAATGAACTACACAGTGAAAACTATTGCGCATCCACGTGTTGTCCCATAGGGAAGAGGCCTTAAAGCATCTATGCACAGACATGGCCCATCCACTGGACCAAATACATGCAAGACACTGAATGTGTACAGTCACATGTGTGTTGAATGCAATTGCCACACGTACAAGGTGCCCCATTTCATGGTCCATGTGAAGGTTGCCATTTTCTGGTTAGCAGACCTCAAGACACACAGCTGTGGACCCTGACTCTGAGTACACCGCTAGAGAAAAAGGATTGCCATGATTTGGTCAAATATGCAGGTCCTTGAGAGGTTCAACCCATAGCTCCATGCCCAGTTCTGTGAGTGGCCGCAACATCTGCAAGCTGCTGGTGAGTAGCCATGTGATTCACTGCACTACAAGGGCCTCATCACGAGCTGGGCTGCATTCCCGGCTGTAATACCGCTGACTCTAATAGCCCTAGCACCGACTGGTCCGGCTGTATTACCGCCGGATCACGAGTTGGGTGTTAACGGTAAATCCCCATTCCCCATTGGGTCCATTGGATTCAATGGGGCATTTTCAGCGCTGATTATGCGGGCTAATACAGCCAACGGTAATACAGCCGAAAACAGGGGATTTTCACCTCCAGAGAAAGGCTGGAGGTAAAACAGTCCATTTAGCGCCCAACTCATGATAGGGCCAGCCCTTAAATGCGGCTGTAATACCGTCACCACCGCATTTAAGGGCTACAGCCCAACTCGTGATGAGGCCCTAAGTGTGTTGTGCATGGGCATGCTTGATTGCAGGTACTCTGTTCTGTATGCAGCATGTGTGTTGCAGTTATCCAGAGCAGCATGCAGCCTCCTGACAATGCTTGCCATGTGTGATGTCAGATATCTGTTTATTGGACATGCGCACTGCTGTTGGTGACTAGGGCCACTTGTGCACATGCAATGTTAGTTGATGGTGACACGTGCTCCGACAGTAAGGATGCCATATTTAAATGTTTATGGCCATGTGAGGGGCATGCATGCATACAGGACAACTTCATGTGTAGTACATTTTCAAGTGAAGCCATACACTCTCAACATCTAGATGTGACACATGTGTAGGGATGTTAGTGAATGTCATGTTGGTGCATTGACCACTCAGGGACAGTGATGTGATCTGTCATTCCACTGCATGTAAAATCAGAGTTGACATGTGATCATGCCATGTGTATGTGCTGGGGCACGCATCTACCTCTGCAAGTTGTGCATATATTTGTTGCATGCTTACAGGTCAAGCTGTCAGGTTGGCATGCTGCTTACTGCAATTGGGTGTACAGATGCCTAAGCAGGTGTTCACATGGCCACGCTGTGTGTAGTACAATCATGAGTGTCTTGTGGGACCCAGTTTACAACTGTGTGTCTTTCGACCAATGTGTTCCCAGCAGTACCCCAGACCATCTATGGTTCCATGCATTCTGTGGTTGCCCACCCTACCAAGTGAATCCCTGCCCACCCCTGTTCCCCTGTGCCTTTTCTCCTGGGGCAACACAGCAGGTTACAGTTGTATTACTTTGGCATTGCTTTTGTGCCATGTGTGTGGCTGTTGCTGGTTCACCCATGGTGACTTGATGTTACTGTTCATGTTGTATATGCCGCACATGCTTTGACACTGTTGACTGATGTAAATGTTCTTTGTCTGCTTTCCCACAGTTGCTGCAGCTGGCGAAGAGGGCGAAAGCTGTGCTGTGGAGCAAGGAGGCAGGGACCAGGCCTCCAGACTAAGGTACTGACCCCAGCCACGCTCCACATGACACCTCCTCTTCGGAGAGTGATGTGGCTGAGGTAGCGCCTTGACCATTGGGCGTGGCTGCTTGGGTTTAGTCCAAGGAGGTGATTGACGCAGGGGACACCTCAGCAGTGGTGGGACAGGGTGATGCCACACAGGGGCCATCAGGGGGGAAGACACCCTGGAGTCATCCAGGTTGATGGAGGTGGAAATTGAGGTTAGGTGGGGGCATCGAGGAAGGTGTTCATGCTGCAACCCTGTCCCAGGGGCATGAGGATGTGCAGGCCACTGTGGAGGTTCCTGCACAAAATCCTGTCCCTGGGCCATCTGCTGCAGCAGTGACTACCTTACAGGATGCCTCCACCCAAACCAACATCCGATTCCAGCCAATGTGTCCATCCAGGATCTTCGGTTGCCCCTATTGGCTGGTCTCACGAGAGGCAGACCACATTCATTGAGATGATGCACAGGCTACTCACAGTCAGCTTGTATATCACCACAATGAGCTGTTCCACCTCATGGCCATGCTGACAACAGCACTGCTCGTTGCTGGGCTTTGTGGGCTGTTCCATCTATTTGCCCCCTCCTCCACTTCCTCCTCTGTGCTCTGGTCATCCTCCAGGGTGCCTTCCAGGCCACATTCTAGCACGACCCCCTGTGCAACAGTCCCATCACTGCCGCCCAATCTGGTTGCGCCTTCAACCCTGCAACACAGGCACAGGCAGTGGAAGGTCAGCAGGCACCTCAGGGTAGTGCGGGTATTGTAGCACCCAACAACAGTCATCAGGTCGGAGGGCATACCGCCATAGCTTATACTCTGCACAGCAACAGCAGGTGGCGACCATGAGGAGGCAGAATGCATCAGGAATTTTCAACCCAAGGAGGCAATCGGCACCAATGAGGCAAGATGATCAAAGGGGGGGGGGCATGCAGGCATTGTCGTCAGTGTTCTGCAGATACCAGAGGCAGCTGGTGGTAGAGGGAGCAGGAAAGGGAAGCAGCAATGATGGTTTCCAGGGCTGAGGTGGCTCTGAGGCAGGCAAGGAGGTGGGCTGCCTTCCTGGAGGCTACTTGGAGGCTACTTGCAGTTTGGCAGAGTAGGCAGAGCAGCAGATGGTGGCCTCCCTGCAAACCCTTCAGGTAAGAATGGAGGCCTGCCTAAGGGAAGAGGACATTGCATTTCACTCAGCCCTGGTGGAGGCATTGTCAGAAATTGGAGAGGACTAGCCCGCTGCCCATGTATATAGTTCATTAGGATTAGGTTTAATTTTTGACTTGTATTCATTTTTGATCCCTGGGCTATTTTGAACTTCCCTTCATTTTATTGCATATAGTTCTATTTTAATAAAGGTTTTAAATCAGTTCATTCCATGCTTCATGCAGTCCATTTGTCTGTGTGCACATTTACTTTTTTCATGTTCTACCAGTGCATCTGTTCATTGTCAGTAATGTGCATTGTAGCCTCACTGTGTGTGTTGTGTTGATGCTGTGATGTTTGCTGGGGGAGTGACATGTTGGAGTGGGGCCATCAGACAGCTTCATGGGGCAATGGATGATTTTCAGATTCCATTCCGTGTGCAGGGGCATGTATGAAAACAGTGTGTTGGTGTTGTTGGAGTGAAGGCTTTTGTTGTGTGTGTAATGGTGTACATATGGGTATGGTTGTGATGATGTGTGGATGTTTTATGATGGTGTTTGTAGTTGCTCATTGGGGATGGACTGCCACTTGTTCGTGTATATTGCCCCATGTCTTTGGTGTGTGTTATATCTGGTGTCATCTCTGTTGCCTCTGCACATTTTATACTGGAGGTTGAGTTTATTGTAGGCTGAGTTTATTGTAGGTTGATTTCATTTCAGGTCCACTGATGTTTAGAGTGTTCCCTTGGCACTTGCTTGGGATTTTCTATGTGCCCACACTTCATTCACTGTAGTGGGTATTTGGCATTGTGGGTGTGACCTCACTGTGGATGGTGGCCTGGACACATCACTTGCGCAATAGATGGTAGATTGTTGTGTCACTCCCATGTCAGGTCACCCACCCACACACATCTGCAATCACGCATGATTGATGTTCCAGTCTGTCAGCACACATTTCATGTCTCCCTGAGTCACACACTCTTTGACTGAATTCCCATCACCCATACACAGGCCTGTCATGATTTGGTCCCTGACAGGGACTTTGCCACCCCTATCTACCTGGCTCGCTTAGCACATGCTGAAATGCACCCAGTCATTCTTTGAGATTATGCCCGATCTTTGATTACTTGTGCATCTGTCCTCCTGCATTCACTTGCAGTGCTTTGAGGCAATTTCAATGGAACATGGGCACTGTACACATGCCACATTGCATTGCATTGCCATGTCACATGTACATGGGGTAGCCACAGTGTAGGCGGTGGAACAGTGTGTTGTCCAGTTGAGGTGCTTTAGATTCTGGTCTACCAGGGAGTGTTATGACATGTTCTAGTCCTGCATTCAACTGCAGTGTTCCCAGTTGATCATGTTGGTGGGGGATATGAAGCAGGTTGTTTTCATGGTAGAGGCAGCCCAGAGAGGTCAAGGTAAGTGTCCACTCCACATTGGACTGGTAGGGGGGCAGACTGTCAAGGGGCTGCCTGGTGGTTGTATCAGAGGTGAGGGGGGCTGGTGGCTGGTGTCGGGACTTGAAGGTGCTGCCTGGGGTAGTGGTGCCGGTAAGGAGAGTTGGTGGGTGGTGTCAGGACTTGAGGGGGCTGCATGGGGTAGTGGTGGGGGTGAGGGGGGCTGGTGGGTATTGTTGGAACTTGAAGGGGCTGCCTAGGGTAATGGCAGGGGTAAGGGGGACTGGTGGGTGGTGTCAGAACATGAGGGGCTGCCTTGCCTGGGGTTGTGGTGGCGGTTTGGGGGGTGGTGGGCGGTGTCAGGACTTGAGGGGGCTGCTTGGGGGTTATGGCAGAGGTCAGGGTGGTGTGGGGAGAGGGTTTACTGTCTAGGGGCTGCATGGGGGTTGTGGTGGAGGTCAAGGGGATGTGGGGAGGGAGGGTGTACTGTCAGGGGGCTACCTGGGGTTGTGGCAGAGATGAGGGGTCTGGTGGGTGGTATTGGAACTTGAGGGGGTTGCCTGGGAGTTGTGGCGGAGGTCAGGAGGGTGTGGCGAGGGGTGGTTACTGTCAGGGGGCTGCCTGGGGGTAGTGGAAGTGGTGGGGGGCTGGAGGGTGATATCAGGACTTGAGGGGGCTGCCTGGGGTAGCAGCAGATGGGAGGAGAGCTGGCGGGTGGTGTTGGGACTTCAGGGTGGTGCCTGCTGTTGTGGCAGAGGTGAGTGAGGTAGTGTCAGGACTTAAGGAAGCCGGCCCTCTCCAGATAAGGCCCTCGCTGAAAAGGCCTGTTCTGCGCCTCATCTCCCAGTTCTATCTGGAGTCCAGGAGCAGGTACGAGCCCCTCTCCAGCACCACCCGACCAGGATTATCTCCAGCTATACCTTCATACATCACCTGTTTGTGTGGATCGAAGTCCACCTCCTTCTTCTCCACCCTTGCACCTTGATGCGGAGGACCAAGCTACAATACCTAACTTCATCCACTATTTACCATCAGAAAGGTGAGCTCCCCCTTCTCAGGCATCGCACTACATCAACTGGGAAGCCTTTGTTCCCTTGTGCGCCTGCTTCCAAGATGGCCGGCATTTGCTAGCGGCATGAAAATGAGGCTTTACATCTGGTTGCCTGGCAACACCGAGCATTTAGCCCAGAAACCCCCACAGGTAGGCGGAAGCTGGCCCTTGTCCAGATAAGGCCCGCTCTGAAAAGGCCTGTTCTGCGCCTCTTGAGCGCATGGAAGCGCGGCGTGGCTATCCCCCTACGTCCTGGCTTAAATAGTTAAAGTCGCTCCATCTGCCACCATAACCCCATTTTATTCGTTTTGAACAAACATCGGAGCTTCAGAGACACACTTCACCTTCCTAAAAAACACAGAACTTCAGCATAATCAGGCACATTTAACAAAACCGCCTACACACTTTCACATCATAACTTCGAATCACCTCACTGAACTGCTTTCTATGTGGTCCCTGCATCCTGTATACCTATGCCAACGAAGTGTGTCAACACTGTAAGTACATACTCCTAAGTGTATTCCATTATGCTCTCACAGTAATTGTAATGCCAATCGCTGCGCCTTCGCCTACCAACGTTATTTGTATATATCCGAACCTAGCACTTGACTCTTACCTGCTATTATTCCTGTATTTGTATCCAGACTGTAGTATTATCTTTATGCTAGATTACTGCCTTTACGTTATATGAGTTGATAAGTGCCCTGATAAGTGCCTGACCATTGACCACTGACCGCCCACTTCTGCATTGCCAGTTCAACTGTCCTAGTCACTACTGCTACTCTGCTAAACCTTTAGTGTCTGTTAAACCTGACCTATGACAATGGGTTCATATCTGCAATGACAACTACCTCACCCTGTGTTAGATGCATTTGGTACGAGTTTACCGCTTTGGTATGCCCCTCTGGACGAGCCTACTAGTGTTGTGTCTTTGCATATAGTTCTAGCCCACTGTTCCTGCTCCTTATTGATTGTGCCCTGCTGGACTAGCTTATTAACCACAGTGTCTACATCTAGGGGAATAGTCTACTGCACCCATTGAATGTGCCAGCCTATTAGTTCTATGTCTATGGGACTAGCCTACTATTCATCTATTTGAATGTGCCCTGCTGAACTAGCGTTTTAATCACTGTGTCTATACACAGGGGACTAGCCTACTGCACCCATTGAACATGCCCTTTGGGACTAGCCTATCAGTATCGCGTCTATGCCTATGGGACTAGCCTACCGTTCCTTTATTGAATGTGCCCTGCTGGACTAGCCTATTAATCACTGTGTCTACACCTAGGAGACTAGCCTACCGCACCCATTGAACGTGCCCTCTGGGATCAGCCTCTCAGTATTGTGTCTATGTATATGAGACTAGCCTATTAACCTCTGAGTCATACACATCTGCTCCACTATTTGCCCACCATGCTGATGCACCTCATTGCGCTCTGTTTTCTTACCTTACTGGAGAACTCACATGCTCAAGGTCTTATACTTGCATCGCACTGCTGCCCCCACCACTGTCCCACCTTTACTAAAATTTCCAGGTATATTCTACCAATGCCACACGACTCACAAAATGTCTGAGTATCCCAGTACTCCCTCCCCCAAGCCACCCTCACGTCCCATGCCTAAACCTTCGCCCAACTCTCTGTTCATTTCATCCGACTTAGTATCCAACCGGTACCTTAACTCCCCAGCCCTATGGCTACAGCACTTTGCTTCCAAACCAACACCCAACCAACCATGCTCTGTTCTCGTCAGAAACTCTAGACTCAGGTCCAGATTTCAACACACACCCCGCCAAATGCATACTTCACAGCCAACCTCGGAAGTTCCAACTCCCTCTCCAACCCCAGACTTACATAGGATCCTCAAAGAAACACAGATCAAGGGCGCTCTCATTAATGCCAGGTCCTCGCTATCACTGAGACATGGCTTCATGCCGCATCTGGCCCATTCCTCTCCCTCGCTCTACCCAATGGATACTCCATCATCAGATGCGACCGCAATTCAGCCCAGACTAAAGCGGTGGTGTCGCCTTTATACACAAAGACAATGTCAACATTAGAATTACCTCCAACTCACAAATCCCTTTAGCTGAGTTATTATCCGTCAAACTCGCTATCTCTCCTAACAAATCTGCTACTTTGCACCTCGTATACAGACCCACAGGCCCTCTCAAACCCTTTAACGAGGATCTCACATCCATTTTACTAGAGAAAATTAAAACAAATTCCCAAATCATTCTACTAAGTGACCTTAACCTTGGACTTCTTGACCCTAATGACCAGCCTGCATTGGAAATCACTAGTACCCTCTCCAACCTAGGCTTTACACACCAAGTATGTGACCTCTCTCACAACAAAGGCCGAACACTTGACTGGGTAGCCAACCTTAACTGTAACATTAATCTTGAATAGAACACTCCCTGTGCATGGTCTGGCCACCACATTATCACTTTCAATATCCCAGCCAATAACTCACATACTAAACAGGACATTGCGCCAGCCATAGCTACAAGAAACAAAAAGGATATCACATGGGACAAACTTCTCCCCATCATTTTGCCCACGCTTAACAAAACCGCACGATCTTGCACAGATCCTACCACCCTTGTGGATGCATACAACTGCACCATGCTTAAAGCCATTAATACTATAGCCCCCACTAAACTCAGGAAACCTAAGCAACGTGCACACCTCAATTCCTGGTTCACCCCACAATTGAGAGTGTTACATAAAGAAAAACGTACAGCTGAAACCCGCTGGAAAAGCCTCCCCTGCCTCGCTAACAAAGACAACCTTGTAGTTGCTACTCGCAATTACAAGGAAACCATTCTGCAGGCTAAAAAAGAGACTTATAGCACATGCATAACACAAGCCGAATTTAACACTAAGGAGCTCTTCAAAATCCTGAAGGAATTAGAATCACCCTCTTCCCCCCCTGACACGTGTAGCAAAGACAGCGCGTGGGGCGCTAACATCCAAAAAGCACTGTTAGAAAATCAAGTCGAAAATCAATAATAAAAAAAATTGCCTCCAAAACGTTATACTACCTAATCCTGCAACCATCCCATCGGCTCAAGTTCAGGCACCATTCAACTTCTCACCACTTACTATCCTTGATGTCGAAAATATCATCAGTAAACTCAAACACTCTAATTGTCAGGGTGATACGTGTCCCGCCCCCATCATTAAGGAAGCTGCTCACAAACTAGCCCCCTTTATCACTGCCATTATTAATTCCTCCTTCAATACGGGTACTGTCCATGACAACCTCAAGAATGCTTGGGTTCTTCCCCTCTTAAAAAACCAACACTGGATGCCAGCATACCAACCAACTACAGGCCCATCACCACCGTCCCTTTCATACTCAAGATCCTAGATCGTGCAGCTTATCTGCAGATTCAGGACTACCTGGAATCTAACAATCTCCTTGGCCTAAAACAATCCGGCTTCCGCCCTAGGCACAGAACCGTACTGCACTTATCGACAAGACTCAAGTTGAGGACCTCAAAGATAATGGCAAACTAGCCCTGCTACTTCTCCTTGATTTATCTGTGGCATTTGATCTTGTCAACCACCACATCCTCTGTCAACATCTAGAAACTGCTGCACACTTCTCGGACAAAGCCACTACCTGGATCAGTTCGTTCCTGAACAACAGGTCCATGAGGGTCTTCTCCCTATCCGCCATGGCCGAACCATCACCAGTCCTATGTGGGGTTCCACAAGGATCTTGCGTCTCTCCCACACTCTATAATGTGTTCACTAAACCACTATTTGACATACTTGACTATCTGGGTGTCACCTACACCAATTATGCTGAGGACACCCAGATACTCATTCCAATCACGGGTGACCACATTATAGACACTAAGGCCCTGAACGAGGTCTATCAAGTCATACAGACTTGGATGACCCAACATGAACTCTGTGTTAACGACGACAAGACAGAGCTCCTCATCCTTTGCTCACAGACTCGGATTAACAAATTGGACCCGGCCTTCAAAGTCTTTAACATTGATGGTAACACCATCCAAGTCTCTAACAATACCAAAACCCTCGGAATTTACCTTGATTCCACACTTTCGCTCAACAGACAAGCCAACGCCGTCATTGCAGCCTCGGCATACACCTACAAACGGATTTCAGCCTGCCGCCCTTTCCTTACCACAGCCAATTGCATTACTCTTGCTAGGACTTTGGTCATGTCCAAACTAGACTACTGCAATGCACTTTACCTAGGGACTAGTCAATGCTACTTAAATAAACTTCAAGTTACGCAAAATAATGCCATCAGAGCTGCCCTCAATTATCCGAGATCTGCACACATTTCGGACACAAGACGAAGCCTTCACTGGCTATCGGTTACCCAAAGAATATTGCTTAAAACACTCTCCCTCACACAAAAATGTGTGAACAACCAGGCCCCTGCCTACTTGGCAAACCGATTTACTCATCACTCCTCAACACGCCCTTTGAGATCTGCCCAAATGCATTGCCTCGACATACCAAGATACAAACTCCAAAAAGCTGGTGGGGCTAGCTTCCCTGTCCTTGGCGCTAAACTATGGAACTCACTGCCTAACACCACTAGGAATGAGTCATTGTTCCACTCCTTTAAACACAAAGACAAGACTTGGCTGCTTTCCCTTGATGTGTAAGCCGCCATTCACTACTCATCGTGTAAACTATAACTATGTGTATATGTACCCTGCTGTTCATCTGTAAATTGTAACATTAGATCTGTGCTCTTGATGCTTGTAAATATATATATATCTGTACCGTGTTCATTGTACCTTGTTGTTCTCTGTAATTGTAACTTAAGCTATGCGCCCAGATGCCTTTGGGCCAGGTGCACTCTACAAATAAACCAAATACAAATACAAATTAAGGGGGCTACTATGACTTAGGGGTGTATGGCAGCAGTTTGGGAGCCTGGAGAGTAGGGGTGACAGTGTACTCTTCCACCGGGGTGCAGCCTTGACTTACGGGGGGACCACACACAGTTTGCCGATGTGCAGCCTTTACTTAGGGTGGGACCACACGCAATTTTGCAGATTTGCAGCCTTGACATATACGGGGGGACTGTGTGCATTTTTGCCAGAGTGCAGCCTTTACTTACAGGGGACCGTGCACAGTTTCCCCGTGGTGCAGCCATGATTTACAGGGGGATCGCACAGTTTCTCCGGGGTGCTGGATGATGGGGCAAAGTTAGACTTAAATGTAGGCACAAAGGTTGTTATTTGGCACTGCTTTTTGTTTGATTGGGGGTGTGTTGTGGGCGTTCCAGGCGCAACTTGATTTGTTTCTTTGCCCCTCAGATTACTTTGCGCTTTAAAATCTAAGAATATGCATAACACGCAAATAAACCTTTGGGCGCCAGTAGGTTCAAGGTTGTTTAGGCGCTGAGTACTTTGCAGGGACTTTGCCCTTTTTCTATAAATCAGGGCCTTAGTCCACCTGATTTTTTTGGCAGTTTGTGAATTACGTTTAGTTTCGTAACTCATTCAGATTGTGTACATCGAGACTTATTTGTTTTCTGTACTTTGCCCTCACAATCATTTGTGAGCCTGTCTCAGTAATTTTCATCTTCCGGCAAAAAGGCCATGAAGAAATGCATTTTTTAATACAGCTTAAAGGGTAGTTCGGTTAGAAATGTGATTGCCCCTATGGATCGGACATGTATTTTAGAGCATACATCGATTGTTGTTAAATACATTTCCAATGCAATTTACCTGAGTTTTTCTCACTTTAACACATGCGAAAATGACGGATCGGGTACCGCCATCTTGTGTTATTATTAGCCGTTGATGTATCGCCCTAAGTTCAAAGGCCCTCGCTGCACTGATTAGGTTCACTTGCCCCTAACTCTGAAATCACTAGATGCTCAGGATGTGCTCCACCTATTTCAATGAGGTAAGTGGGAAGCGAGCCGAACGTACCCTGTCATCACCAATGTCTTGACGTTATCTAACGCAGAGCCAGGAACTTAAACAGACAAATCAACAACAAACGGAAAACTTTTGTTTCTTTTTACAAAAATTATAGAACCATTTTATTGTGAAGAAAACAGCAATGGTCGGGAGCGTAACAAGTAGTTTTCTTTTTGACACAACAATGAAAATAGTTAATTAAGTCCACTAAAACCTGGTTAACGTTTTGGAACACAGTTCATAATTAACGAACTTCGCATCGTTCTCATTTTTGGTGTGACTGTGAACAGTGATCTTCTAATGCCTAATACGATCATTGATCGATTTGTCTTTGCATTCTTCACAGAAAGTTATCTTCCATGAAACAAATGCAACACTTTCACATCTGCACATTTCTGGAAACTATAGGCTGCCATGTTGCTCCTTATTACTGCAACCGCGAAAGGACAGATTGTTGTCTGGCGATCGTCCCAGATGATCATTATCACAGATGCGTTGTTGATGATTATTGTCCAAATACTGCTGAAGAAGATGTTGGCTGGTAGGCTGTACCCATGACAGGTGAACATTGGGATTATATAACTATGTAAAATCAAGAATGAAAAAACATATTTCATTACCCACTTTATAATTGAATATACACAGTACATTCTTATGTTGGCTGTGCATTTAAGTTACAATTAACACGTACAATGTCTATTCTTTGCGTCAAATTGAACATTCATCCATTACAACGTTCATCATGTAGCACACAGCACACCTTCCATCCACACTTGCATAAATATTATTTAAAATCTTGCTTACATTGTGTTTTGAGAATCCATTCTTCCGATGTGATGGAGGACCAGCCGCTCCGAAAGACAGTTTTCTGAAATAAAAAATGTACTTTCCGGCATAAGCTTTCAACATAGTGAACCTTATCATTTCTTTGTGGATTTTCAACACATTTGGTCCTTCAAATTCTTAGTGCAGTGAATTCAAGGACACATAACAATGGGACCCTTCATCTAGCGTTCACGGCGTGCCCAAGACAGTTTTGTTTTTGGTAACACACCATGAGGTCTCCCTGGCTACTCCTGCGGTCTCCCTTGCTACCCTTCTCTGGAGAAACTGGCTTTCTTGCTCAGGTCTCTAAATAAGAAAAGAATAGGTATAACACTCTGTCTTTCTGCAATTCTATACAATAATGGAAAGATTCATTGAAGGTTTATTTCAGGCACACTTCAGGGAACGAGTCACTGATTTAGTCAGTTCTTAAACACAAATTCACAATGCAGACACAAACTTTCAAAAGCATTTAGAGTAGAATAAGCATTCATTTCGGACTATGTATTTTGCTTTTTGAAAGTTGCAGTTATAGCATGTTTTTTTCTGCTGTTGTCTGTGCTATGATCATCACAAGACATTTATCTCTGTGTCCTTGGTCACTTGACAAAATCCTTGTGCCTAAAAGCTTGTCTACAGTGTAGAAATGTTTGGCCAGAGCACATAAAGTGGCCCTTAATTTCATTGTGCCACAATGTATGCCTTGTTGTAATATGTCTATCTTTCCTATCTCCATGGCATGCTGTTCAGAATGTTGGTTTGCATGTATGAGGTAATGGGTACCCAGAGTATGGAATGCCATCTGAAGCCAACCTCTGAAGCCTGAAAAGTAGATCCACTCAGGCTTGTCATGTAGCCAACTTTGCATTAGACCTGCAGATGAACTGGCTTGCTGTTAAATCTGTTACTAGTATCCACTACAGAGAGTAATTTACTTTCTGACTTTGAGAACATTCAGACATGTAATTGCTCATTTTACTATAGGTGGTAAAATCGCTATAGCCAGTAAGATAGCTCAGTGGGTTGATCTCTTGCTGCAGGGATGTGGGTGTGACCGGCAGGTTGCAGATTTGAAACCTGACAAGGCCAACTCAGCCTTTCATCCTTCTGAGGTTGATGAATGAGTACCAACACAGGTTGGGTGATATTGTTTGTATATTTGTTCTATATAAAGTGCGTAAGGGTAAGTGCTATATAATAACACATCATTTGGCCTTGGGCATCTGCTTGCATTCACAGTCATTTGGTAATATGGGCCTATACACACTGATATTAACTATAAATATGGTGATCCATTCTTGGATGAAATATATCTCACATTACAGTGATGTCCTAACCTTATTCTTCATAGTGTACTTAGGAAAAATGCTATGTGATGCCACTTCCTGTTTTTTCAAGGGGTGAATGGTCGCGTTCCATCGCTTCCAATGATGTCACTTCAGGGTGGGATCAAATTACATCACTTCCTGTGATGTCATCAGAGGTCAAGGGTCGTGTGATATCACTTCCGCTACCCCTGGCATTTTGGTGAAATGACATCCCTGGTAACACATGCCACAAAAATGAACAATATCAGTGGTGATTAGTGTACTGCAAAACAATGAAATATTTCAAGCAAAACACCTATGACAATATTTACTTCCATTAACGGTATCAATGCATCTGTTCCCACTACATTCATGCTTCCTTTCAAAGATGACCAGAAGTGCGGCGCACACAGGCACAGATTTCCCTATACGGCAATAGTGATCTACCACAAGCTCTCTGCTTGGAGAAGTGTTTGCCCAGCAGAGAGTTGGAGCGAGAGGATCGAAGGTACCGTGAAGAAGAGTAGTTTGTGAGAGAGAGCTGCAGGCAGTGTGTTCCCACGCCCCAGAAAGCCCTGTGGATAATGCAAAGGGTCTTGAATTTGTTCCTTGAAGCAATGACGAAGGCAGCAAAGTTCGTCTGGCATAATGGCTGGGGTCTGAAGGAATAATAGTTAGGGAGAGAGAGGCACGAACAGTGGAGTAGGGGCTTACTAGCTTCTGTGTAGATTTATTCTCACAATCATATTGATTTCTGCATTGATGCAGGCACACCTGGCAGTCCTCCACATGTGGACCTCCACAGTAAGATGTAAATATGCGACGGCCACATGCACAATGTTCATAATGCACATTGGCAATACATATTCCTTTGCCCGCTATTTCAATGTTGGCTAACTCTGTGGCACATCAACCTTTGGTCTATTGACATCTGCACCCACTTATTATGGTCCCTACATTCCAGCATGTTTAGACTTCCATTACTTTATTGATTTATTTCTTGGTTATTTGTGAAACGCCTACACCCAAAAACATTTTTTCAAGTCACCACAAGACCAAAAAAGGGTGGGGGGCAGGGAGGAAAACAGTAATGATATGATATGATAAGTCATTTATAATGCGCCTATACACAAGTGTTTCTAGGAGTGACAAGACAAGGAAGGGGAAGATAAAGGGGAACATAACAATCTTACTAGGCCTTGTGTCATTCAGATCGTGCAAGGGGAAGGGAGAGGAGAAGTGTCAGGGGTAGGGAAGGGGAGAGTGCAATAAACAAGATTGAGTAAGTGCCGCTGGGTGGCCGGCTCTAAGAAAGTGCAAGTAGCTGTGGACTGTAGGGATGCAGATAACGTCCATAGTGCACGGTGGGCCCGGAAGCACTGCATGGGGATACTTGTCATGAGGGAGCATGGTCCTCATAAGGTTCAGAGGGTGGCCAGGTAACGAGTTAGCACAGCAGAGTGAGAACATCAGCAGGGGTGAGAGAGAGAGAGAGAGAGAGAGAGAGAGAGAGCGAGAGAGAGAGAGAAAGAGAGAGAGATAGAGAGGGAGAGGGAGATAGAGAGAGAGAGAGAGAGAGAGAGAGAGAGAGAAAGAGAGAGGGAGAGAGAGAGAGAGAGAGAGAGAGAGAGAGAGAGAGAGAGAGCGAGAGAGAGAGAGGGAGAGAGGGGGGAGCAAGCAGAAGTGTAAAGGAAGGTCTTCAGTTGCTTCCGGAACCTGAGGTGTTCTTGATCAAGTTTGAGAGTGGCAGGGAGGCTGTTCCAGAGGGAGGCACCAGCCGAGGAGAGGGATATACCGCCCCCCCCACTCTCTTCCTGGAGAAGTGTCTGACCCTCATAGAGTTGGAGGTGGAGGAGCACAGGGCTCAAGAAGGAAAGTGCTTAGGAAGATAGAGTTGAATGTTGTGTGGTCTCGAGCCCCAGAAAGCCGTGTATACAATGCAGGGCTGGAGAGATACAATCACTTGGCTTGAGGACAAGGATAAGTCTTGCAGTCCTGTTCTGGATAAGTTGCAAAGTTGCAGAGGGTGAAGAGCAGAGAAAGGAAGATTTAGAAAGAGGCTGTTGCAATAGTCCAGCCTAGAGAGAACTAGATCTCTTGAGACAGTGAGCTTCTGGGGGAAAGTGAGAAAAGGAAGAATACCTCTGAGTAGGTGCAGATGCTATTGGGACCAAGGTTTTTTTGTCTCACCGGAAGGCACAGGTAGAAGGCCCAAGGAGGGGGCAAGAGTGAAAGAGGGAAAGCGGTAGCAGGGGTCTCAATGAGAAGAGTCCCGGTCTTACTGGCATTAAGGCAGAGATCATTGGAGACACACCATTCCTGAATCACGGACAGACAGTCAGGAATAAGCGACAGAGCAGAGGAGGCAGTGCAGAGCTTGAAGGAGAGCTGAGTGTCATCCATGTAATGCTGAAACTAAGGAAAGAATGTAGAGATGAGGTGGGCCAGAGGTTCCAAGCAAAGGTTGAAGAGCCAGGGTGAGATATGCAGTCCTTGGTCTTGAGGCCAAGGATAAGTCTTGCAGCCCTATTTCGGATTAGCTGGAGGGGGCCGAAAGAGGAAGCAGGTAAATTAAGGAAGAGGCTGTTGCAATAGTACAGCCTAGAGAGTACCAGAGCTCTAGAAACATTGAGCTTCTGGGTAAAAGTGAGGTAAGTGAGGATACCTCTAGGGGGGTGAAGTTGTAAAATGGCCTTTTTGGCAAGGTCCAGGATGTGATGAAGGAAAGAGAGAGGGGAGTCAATGATGACTCCAATGTTTCTGGCTCGAGAGGATGGGGAGGGAGGAGAGCCCATGGAGGGTGGCCAGAGTGAATTGAGGAAAGCACAAACAGCAGCCTAATATAAAGGATCTCAGTCTTGCTGGCATTAAGACAGAGATGATTCAAGTGAAATACTTGAAATAATTACACCAGCATTTATTTTTTGGAAAAATAAACCATTTATTTGGATCGTTAAAAATAGAAAAAGCAATGAAAATTAGACGTGTATGCCTATCTAGTGACATTACTTAACAAACAGTAATTCATTAAAAGGCCCTTTTTGTATCAATTACATCTGAAGTCACAAACTATTTCATTTTTTGTAGAATTAAAACAGCTTACAGGCTAACTGCCTTTGTTAAACATTGTAAAGAGAGCCATGCATCATTTAAATCTTGAATTCAACCTTTCCACACGGTCAGGTTTGGGAGGGCAGACCTATTTTGCAATGTTACGCGGCATAATATGGGCCCTAGAAACAGAATCTGGATCAATTCCATGCGTTTGCATGGCCAGCACATTCAGTTTCAGATCTTTCATGAATTCAAAATCCATCTGCTGGTAGATTGGCTTTGCCACCCACTGTTTGCTTCTTTTGGTAAACTCCTTGTTGCAACAAGGCATCACGAAAATTCCTGCAGTTTTTGCTTGTTTTCTTCCAATGATCTTGTTGTGCACAAGTGCCGCCAGTCTTGTTGCCTCCATACCGTCTATGTGAAAATGTAACCTTTTAGGCCTGTACTTTAGGCACATATTGTGGATGACCTCCAAATCTCTGGTGTGGCAGAATCCGGTGAGCCCGCTCATGTCTCTTGAAAGCATTTGGTTAAAACAATCTTCACAAGTGATGTGTGAGCAGGGGAGCCTGTAACCAACCACCTTTTCTTACTCTCCTGCTCCTTGCTCGATGGTCCATGTGCACATTAATGGAAATTTCTTGACAAGAGTGGACGTTAGAACAATGGTGCATAACTGAATGCAATTTTTTTAAGCATAATATCAACAGATCCTTGATGAGTTTTTGAGCTCCACCAAAAATGGTTGCTTACAGACTGTGACCAATTTAAAATGTTTTCCGTGGCCTTTTTTTCCAGCAGCTGGAAACTGATTTTGCCACGTGCCATACCTGCCATACATCATATTAATGCTTCATGTCTGGGAACTGCTCTAGCATGGCCTTGGCAATTAAAAAATGCCTGTTAGTGGCTATCATGTCTATGTGCATTTTTCTCGATTGCAGAAGTTGAATGGATTTGATGAAACCACATTTTTCCTTGGCAAGAGAAAATGTACATTCAGTTACTTGCTCAAACACCAAACTCCCAATTTCTTTGGTTTCCATGTCTTGGAAGTGGTAATTGCAGTATTTAGCAAAACAACCAGGACTGTCGCACTGTCCATCACCAGCATGCCACAGCCTTTTGCCAGCGAAAGCATTGTCCACTGACAACTTTTCAAGTGTTCATGCCTGGCTAATAGCGGGGAAAAAGATATCCTTCTGATATTTGTAGTATTGTGTTTTTGAAAGGAACTGGAATTCCACAAAGTTAAAAAAAAACTTGAAAGTGCACTGATCATTGATCCGCTAAACAACAATGCAGATGAACAAAGTAAATTTCCAGCAGGCACTTTTCGAAGCATAGTTTGAGCAGCCCATGAAGATTAGTTATGGTGGTGTACACAGCTACCATTGATCTGCACGTTGGTGCCTATATCTACATGAGTAAACTCCACCAATGGCTTCCCACAAGTCAGGTAACAGTCAAACACAATGGCCCTCATTACGACCCTGGCGGAAAGTAACTGACCTGACCGCCATAGCGTAAATAGCGTTTCCGCCATTGCACGACGGAGTAAAGTGCGGCTAATTCCGACCCATCGGGCACGAGCACTACGCCATGGCGGAAGTGCAAAGTCCGCGATGGCGGAAATGTCCCCAAAACGCCCCTCACCGCCGTCGTACGGCGCCCTAGGTGCAATTCCGCCACCCATCATAGCGGTCACCGTAATGAGCGACAATCGGAAAATACGGTGACCGTAAATATACCGAAACGGAAGTAAAAACATGGTCCCGGAACGGGAAACAGCACGCCGTACACCTATAAAATCAGAATTCCCACACAACCATTAAAAATACTACCCTGAGACACATCCCAACCCGTCATCCACCCTAGTGAAAACAATAAAAATGGGAAAAGTAGCGAAGAAAGCGTGCGACCGCAAGCGGCAGGTCCACTTCTCCCGTGAGGAACTCACCGTGCTCACAGAGACCCTCCAGGAGAATGCTGCCGTCGTCTTCTCGACGCAAATGATCAGGACGGCACTTGCGAACAAGAAGGCCATATGGGCCCTGGTGGGACAGCGGGTAAGTGCGGTGGGGACCGCACCCCGCAACCCACAGCAATGCAGAAAGCGATGGGACGACTTGCGGATACGCGTACGGAGCATACTATCCGCCAACCGTAACATTGCCACAGCTACCGGGGGAGGATCGGAATCACCCATCAAGTTGACCCCCTGGGAAGAAATCTGTGCCTCCACCATTGGAATGGAGAGTATAGAGGGAGTCGGAGGGATGGAGAAAGGAGTGCAGACATCCGAAGAATCAGGTAGGTGGCCAAAATAAAACAATGCTAAATCCACAATGTCCAATCATGTGAAGTACCATGTGTCCACATAGTGCAACAGAAACACATGGCCAGGAGAACGTCCACATACATTGGCCTGATAGCGCACTTTAAAACTCACATCAAATACATAAATAATTAAAAATCCTAAAAACACCCTCTACACGTGCAGCAGGCACACCCTAACTGCAGGCTGCAAAACAACTGCATCCTCAATCCACACAACAATGAAACCACCTCCAAGGCCCTGACCCAAATCACCCTCAGGTACCACCCCAATGCATGTGATACATTGCCATTCCAATTTCCACAGACCCATTAATAACACTCGCCCTCCTTTACTCCACCACAGGGTCCGATTCAAACGACGAGCTCCAGGACACCCCTACCAGCACACCTGCAAAGAGGGCCAAGACCAACGGCCAAAGACCCTCCACCTCAGCTGCACGGATCAAGACACGGCAGCAGCACAAATCAAGTGGCAGCACACAGGAGGGGACTTCAACAGGCACCCCAGCAGCCAGCATGCCCACAACAGCACCACCACAGGTCCCCCCAATGGATGCCACAGAAGGCACTGCTTCTGGTGGCAGCAGCACCATAGGTGACACTGCATTAATGGCAGCATGCTCCGACACAGAAAATGGTGATGTCGATGTAGGATCCATCCATGACCTGTCTCAATCCCCCTGTTTGTTTCATCCCGTACACCATGAGGATACCACGCAGGGGCACCCACAAGACGACGACTGGCCATCCCCCACAAGCCCTGTGGCAAGGCAACATGAGGTGATCAGCCCCTCTGTGACACCACCGCAAATGGCCATGGC
This sequence comes from Ambystoma mexicanum, assembly GCF_040938575.1. Lineage (NCBI taxonomy): Eukaryota > Metazoa > Chordata > Amphibia > Caudata > Ambystomatidae > Ambystoma > Ambystoma mexicanum. Next base: position 760,552,476 of record NC_090924.1, on the reverse strand, counting down.
ACAGCAGAGGCAACAGTCCCTCGACCAGGTGATCGTGCAACAGCAGCAACTGGCCACGCTCCTCAAGGACCATGCTGATGAATGTGGGGGTACTAAGGCAGCCATAGAAACATCTACTGAGACACTTAGGGCAGAAATGGAGAGAAGTACAGAGACACTAAGGGCACAAATGGAGAGAAGCACCGAGAGCCTGAGGGTACAAATGGAGAGAAGCACCGAGAGCCTGAGAGTACAAATGGAGAGAAGCACCGAGAGCCTGAGGGGGGAACTGCATGCGACGTCCAAAGACGTATGTGCTGAACTTGCCGCTGTGCGCCGTGTGCTCACTGAGCTCTCACAAACCCTTAGGGACATGCATGGACGTGAGCAGGCAGAGACATCATCCGTTGCAAGTTCCGTCCAGGGCAGCCCCCAACGTAGATCTGGGAGGAACCTGCGCTCCACAGGCAGGGGTGCCCCTGATACCCGGAGAGGGGGCTTGCAATAGCGTCTGCCCTCTGACAATGAGCATCTTTGGACACTGGTGTTCGGGGGGGAGGTAGGAGGGTGGAGGGGGTGTGTTGGGCTTACTTGGGTGGCGGGTCGATGGGGTGTGTAACATAATTTCACATATGCTATAAACATTGCACAATCATCCAATGAGATGTGTGGACATTGATCTTTGTGTACGAGGCCTTTATAGGCGTACAGTCCATATTGTGCATGTTCCAGACACACACAGTGCCACAAGTCCCGTGTCCATGTATCAGCCACCAGGCGTGAGTGCTAGAAGCATGAATCTATGATAATCTGACGAATTTCACGGCCCTCCTGTGCCTCGCGGACTACTTGAGGTGCTGCCACATCCCCACCCTCATCATGACCATCTTCAGGTGCTTGCAGTTCTGCGTCAGGGGGCATGGGCACATTTCTACGTACGCACATGTTGTGTAGCATGACACATGCCATGACCATCTTTGCAACCTTCTCATGGCGGTACAGGAGTGCCCCGCCAGACCTGCTGAGGCAGCGGAAACGAGTCTTCAGTAGGCCGAATGCCTGTTATATGACTACACGGGTACGTGAGTGGGCATGGTTGTAGTCCTCCTCATGCTGGTTCTGTGGGTTCCGGAGTGGTGTAAGGAGCCATCTCTTCAGTGGATACCCGGCATCACCTGTATGTGGACAATAAAGGATGTTTGTGGAATGACATTGCTACGTACGCACCCCCCCCCCCTTCCTGCCAGGTCATTGCCGCATCACATACCCCACATTATCATGCATGAAATGAGACTCACCGAGTAGCCAGGATCTGTTCCCTGCGTGTCGCTCCATGTAGCGTGGTATTGTAGAGTTCCTCAAGACCGTAGAATCATGGGTTGATCCAGGAAATCAGGCACAACAATGTGTAATGATCCTGTTGGAGTCACACACCATTTGTACATTAAGAGAATGATATTGTTTTCGGTTGCGGTACTGGGCCTCCATGGCATGTGGGACAACCCATTCCACATGGGTGCAGTCGATGGCACCAATGCAACCCGGTATGCCGGCAAGTGCATGGAATCCCACTTTTGTGTTCGTAATTTCCTGCTCCGAGCGTGGTAAAGAGATGTAGTCGTCTGCGTGCTTCAGGAGGGCATCGAGCACTTGCAATAGTGTCCGTGAGAACAGTGGCTGTGAAATGCCATGCAACTGTCCGACTGTGTGCTGGTAGGTGCCTGTGGCCAGGAAGTGGAGTACAGACACCACCTTCAGTAGGGGTGGGATGGCGGTTGGGCTATCTATCATGCTGACAAGGTCAGCGTGTGTCATGTCCACAATGGCGGTTATGGTGTCCCGGTCCAAACGGTAGAGGGTGTGGATCTGCTCATCAGTGAGGTTGAACGGATGTGCTCGGAGGCGTGGGATTGCGGGCTGCCTGCGTGGTGGTAGTGGCTGTGCTGGTGGGCCTTGCTGGCCCTGCCTTGCCCTCCTCCTCCTCCTGCGTCTCCTCTGTGCGGCCGGTTGTTGTAGTAGTTGGTGTTCGTCTTTTTCTTAAAGTTGGAGTACTTGCAGTGCTATCAGGTCCCCCAGGGCCAACATCGCTAGTCCTGCCGGTAGCATTTTGGAGTGGGTGTGGTTGTGGGAGGGGGTTGGGTGTGCAATTTATGTGTTTTCAGGCTGTATAGCCTCCACCTGTGGTGATTCATTCCACCTGTGCAAGCTGCAATCCCCTTTGGGCGTGCACGTCCCGCACACAACGCTGCAATTCGACGCATGGCATCTTGCTATTACAATCATGTATTTAATCCCGATGGCAGTGAAATATTGGTTCATATGTTCATTCTGCTATGGTCCCATTGTTTCACATACTATCTTTGCAGTCGCGAACAAACTTGTGAAGGGTCAGTGGAATGTAGTACTCGATTAACGCTGGACCCTCATGCAGCACTGTACCGAGGTTCACCGACGGGCGGGGCGTCCCATTTGTGAGTGAAGCCAGTTGCCATTTTCACACACTGCCGCACTACATGGATGGATTTGTGATTTCAAGCGTTCACAGATGCCTTTTCGACGTGATGTTGCAAATGAGGAATTCGAAGGACAGCGCTTTCGGTTTTCAGCTAGCGGCGAGGAGACGCCCACAGGTCTGACTGCAGATATAAAGTTCTATTGTTTAATGTCCTTCGGACAGGGGCCATGGCGAGAATGCAATGATTGATATGAATAGTATGGGATGCGCAATAGCGTAGTGGACGATAAGGCAGGACGTTCCCAAATACATGTTACTTCACAACACTGGAATTCCGGGCTGGAGCACAGTGGATTTTGCAGACTGCATTACGCACAGACTCAATGGAAATTTCACATGTTATGTGAGTAAATAATCTGGCGTTTTCATACCGGGATGAGGGAATGATGTATGGATGCATGGACAGATGATTTAATAGAGAGTTTGCCATGTACATGGCTTTTTGGAATCTATCCCCTTCCCCTGCGCTATGTGATGCAGGGCTGCCATAGTGGGACCATCGTCTATCTGCCCTTGTTGAACCCTCCCTGTCTCGATGCGCCTTCAAACACTTGTGTCTATGCACGTTACTAATCCCATCTAATGGATTCTGTTTTAACAGACGCATGCACACAAACACTTGTTTGTAATAGTGTTTTCACCTCGATTTATATAGTTATGATTCGCAAGTGATTTTTGGGTGGGAATAATGCTTTTGAGTGGGCTAGCATGCATATGGCTGTGGATTTAGTGTGATCATTGAAGTGAGTAATTCAAATGAAGTTCTGATGCCCATACTATTCTTTTTCATTTCATTTGGGTGACATGTATCTCCTCCCCTTTTGCCGCTGCCATCTGTATGCCACTCCTGCAGATGGCTTTTACTCCCGACACCTGCTGCTTTGTGTTAATCAGTGGAGCACCATTACGATTTTATGGGACGATCGCCAATGGGCCACATGCCCTTACGCAGTACTAGTGGCTAGGAGCAACATATCGACCTTTCAGCTGGACTAGTGCCTACCTAATGGGACGGCCCTGCGGTTCTAGGCGCTTCCATGTTGCCTTTTTGAACGTGAATGTAGCCCCTGTGTACCATGAAGGAACAGGGCGTCACACAAGAAGAAGCTGGTCATTTATTGCGGATGCAGCCCACAATAATGAAATATATTTTGGAGTTCATGACCTAATAGCTGTATGGGCTTGGTGATTTTGTTGTGCATTAAATTTTGATTATGATATTGACCGTGTAGCGTTATTCTTTGCAAGTAATGTAGCATATTCCTATTTGTGGAGCAATGTATTGTGAGAAGATCTGCATTGGGTTCCGGCTTCTGAGTATAGTTGCGTGGTACTGTACTGGGCGCGTTTGCCTATGAAGCCCAGTGAGGTCAGGGATAGGGGCTGCCATTATGACTGTTTTAATGATGTCATGCTCAGGGGCGGGGGATTAGCTTTTGTGTAACAGATGCCGGTCAGCCAGGTGGATTGGTGGAATGATGTGAATATCAGAATATGGCTGGTCACAGGTGCCTGTGTTTGCGTGCGTTTCTTGGAGGGAGACTGAGGTCATGTTCATTGGAATGGCTTCTGTATTCGTGCCATCTGTGCCCTGCAGCTCCCATTGGCCCCTCTTGAGATGAGCCTGGCTGCTCAGTCACTCTGCCAACTTGTGTGGTACATGCTTATGCTGATGGTTGGTTTGTTTACTGGCAGGAGTACAGGGCTGGTGCAGTCTCCCTCAGGATACTGCTTTGAATGTTGCCTTACACTGGTGTCAAGCGATGGGGGGCCTCTTTTTGTTTGTCTCATATTTCAGTTCATGTTGCTGGACTTGAACCTTCACATGCCTGTGCTGCATCAGTACCGCAATGGTGCCATGGCAAATATGGATGGCCACTCACAAGGCACTTGGAGCCCCTAGATTCATTTCTTCGTTTGCATGCATGGGTGACTTGTACATTTCACTGGTTGCATTGTGTGACTTCATTGCACCTACGAGGAGTTGTGCAATGTGGGCAGGGAGTGGTGTACAGGCACTCAGTAGGGCCTTTTACGGTTGGTTCGCGATGCCGTACTTCTCACCATGGCGGAATGGTACTTTCCGCCATGCTTGATGGCGTTAGGTATATGTCCGCTAGGGTCAGAATTCGCGTACCGTTGCGCCATGGTGGTAATTACGGTTTCGCATGGCGCGCGTGCGCGTACTTGGTGCAGTTAGCGTTGGCGTTCACTACGGTGTCGCTAATGGCATCGTACTTTACGGTGACGGGTCATAATCGCACCGAGCGCTATTCGATGGCGGTATTGCATTTCCGCCATCGTTTTTCGATTTCCGCCAGGGTCGTAATGAGGGCCAATGTATTTTGGTTACTTTAGTATCCAAACGTCCAGAGGTACAGTGGATTGTGATTCTATTGAGGTGGATACGTCCTCAACACTAGGAAGAGTGAAATCCTCATCACAAGCACAATCATCAATCAGTGGCAAAGATGCTTCAGTTATTTCTGTGTGTGATACGTCCGATAGGTCCACATGTATTGGGGAAACAGGGAACATTTTCAGGTTCCTAGAAAAATGTGTTTATAGGGTGTTGATTTCGTGGGTGGTTCTGCAAGCAATTCGGAAACATCTGCTGTGTTGTCTGTCTCTTCTGGGTGACGTTGTGTGGTGTAACAATGATCCCTGCATACTTTCCATGGGTAACTGCTGACATTTAATTCAAATTACGGCCACTGGACTGCTGCATCATGACACTGAATCTTGCGAGAACCATGCTCAGCTTCATCATGTAGCTGCTCTCAAGTCATGTCTGTTTGGCAAACGCATCATTGATTAGTGTTGTTGTCTGAGTGTTTATGGTCCTCTTCATCCTGGGCCTCTAATTTTAGAGAAAAAAAACAAGATTAATTTTTAGCACACATACAGAATAGATCAATTACAACTTGAAAATGTAAAATCAATGGATCAAGTCGTAAACAAATTATTTTTCCAAAAAACCTTTATTTTATGTACATTGATTTGCGAATTTTCCTTGAAACTGTCAAATTGGATTTGCCGACCACCAGACCAAGCTGAAAAACAGCATTTTAACATTCTAATAACCTTGAAATTTGCTCTTCCACGTAAAGAATCATATATCCCTATATCAAAATATAAGAAATGGATGATAATTGATATTTTACATTATGTTACATATACCTCTTGTCCATGTGTCTATTCAATTTCATCCACTTCGGTAGCACAGTTCTTGTACATAATACATTCAAAGAACATTGAATACATGTTTAAACAATGTTAAACGTTTTGGACCTCACAAAGTATATCTTGAGAAAGTAGTTTTAATGATTGTCGACCTTGCAATATGAGTTAAACTATCTAAACAATTAAGTTTTATCCTCTGATTAACATTTGTAAATTAATAATACCATAGGGGCGACCGATGTGTGTATGTATAACATTTTAAAAAGACATATATGAAAACTGTACCTGATAGAGATGTTGCAGGGAGCTGGTTCGAGTTCACCCTGGAAAACATATTGATTAAATTGAATCCCCTTTAATGCATTGTAATGTTATTTTGTTTAACCTACTCCATTTTTCACTGAGTAGCTAAGGTTTATGAACTAAAACAAGCACAATTAATATGGTGAAATGGTCAATGTTATTCAGTGACAAAGTACATATTCTGAAGGTGTACTTTGATTGTTGCATGTGTTTTTGCGACAAGGTTGTTGATGTAATGCTTTGCAATTTGCTGACAGTATTGCAAATCACCTAAAGAAATTGCACCTTAAATGTAAAAAATATATTGTTAATCCATAACCATTATTATAAATCAATACATTTTCACTTCTCTTACCTCATCCTCCGGACCGATTGCAGTAAACGAATAGTACGTTGTCGAAAGTTCCATGCTCCGCCTATTTAATGGTAATTGAAGTAAGAAAGATGTCAAAGCAAAATCCCTGAAAATTACATTACAATGGTTGGTATTGACAAAGAAGCCTGAAGTTAACATTATACATAACAATAATCAATATGTTTTTGGTGGAATTTGAACAAATACGTATTTTGTGTAGTTGCATCTGAAGGATTATTCTAAAAAATGTACTTGAAAGGTGAATGAGGACGCTGCTGACTCAGGAATAGTGGTCGATATAGCATCCTGGTCCGTTAATCGATGCAAATAGTTAGAACATTGTTTATTAGAAAACGTACATTGGTATTATAACTTGGACCACATCAAAAACAAACAAAAAAAGTTTGTGTGAAAGTCGCTTGGCCTCACCATTAGGATGTTGTACGTGTCTGTGTCTCCTCCATGGCAACGGTCTGTACTTCCATCTGTGCAGCCTGCTTAAAGACAGACATGGTAATTTACCAAAAAAGGTTACATAATTTTTAAAAGACGTGATGGGAGTGTGTGTTTTGTAGCTCAGAGCTATTTGAGTATCTCACAAAGTAATCTAAAGATATAAATGGATAAACCAAAGAAGATTGTGTCAAGAAGGAAAGACATGCAAAGAAATATCAATTTAATTATTCCCCAAACACTGAGACTGTTATTTATGGTACCTGCCCACAGGCTATTTCCATATGAGTGTTGACTTCAAAGACTTATTATACATGCCAACCTACAAAATAGTAAAATACATTTAAGAAAATGTAGCGTCCACTACTCACCTGGGTCATGGGCAGCAGTTTTTGAAGTACCCTTTGGTGTACTGTGATTGCTTGTACATATCTTCTGAAAAGTGAATATTGCAGATGTGCAATTGATTGCCTCTCACGTCATCCAAGAAATCCTTGGCTCTGCTTTCAAATTCAGACACTGGAAATCCGCAGTTCAAGAGCCATTTTCCTATTATCTGCAGCAGAGTTGAAGCAGTCTTGGCAGGAGTCCCTGTCTGTCTGTTTACAGCCTGTTTCAGTGCTGATTGTTTTGGAGGAGGAGCTAGCTGTCAAAAAGCAGCCCGCAAAGCGGAGCATTCACAGAGCTGCAGCAGAGGTGAAGCAGTCTTGGCAGGAGTCCCTGTCTGTCTGTTTGCAGTCTGTTTCCAGTGCAGATTGTTTTGGAGGAGGAGCCAGCTTTCAAAAACCAGCCCATAACGTGGAGCGTTCGTGGAGCAGCAGCAGAGGTGAAGCAGTCTTGGCAGTCTGGGCTAAGTCTGCACTAAATCTGCGCAACGCGATGCCAGAGAGGTGACTTTCAGCTATGGACGAGTGTGAAGTTATCATAAACTCCTTACCCCCGGCACAGGTAGAGGCTGTGAATGAGATGCCCTAGTGCAGTACGGTGAGTCACCCACGGCTAAGGCCAAGTCCAACAAGCCAGGAGGTGAGTGACCCCCAAGAAGTCAATGGAGGGAGTCAGCCACTCCTAATGGACATAGGGGTGACAGGAATGATCGCTTGCCCCTTCGATGTAAAAGTCTCTATTGGGGCTAGCACCGCACTCTACATGGACAATTTTCCACCAAGTGGAACCCCGGCACCAATAGCCATGATGAACATTGGCTATAACATTCAGGACAGCGGACTGCAATAACCATGATTCAGGCTGCCTGGATCAGCCGACAGAGGAGGGGGACTACAGGAGCCGGTGTTGGAAAAAACAGCATCAAGTACAAACCAAGCTGGAAATAACAGCCTACACCCCTCCACTCATTCGCAAGTAGGTAACATCTTGGGAAGGGGGGGCACAGAGATATAAAAGCATCTAACGTATAAAGGGGAATCCAGGCCCCGCAAAACTCCACTATTTGTTTATTTTTTTATTTTATTTTAGTGTTTAGTTTATTACAAACATTTGCTATACCAATTCATCCAATCCAAATTTCCAAATTACACTTTTACTATTACAAAACGTCTATAGCACTGAAAGAAAAAGTTTGGGGATAAAGTTATTACATTAAAAGAAACATTAAGAAGGCCTACCTGGTTTAAACATCCCCAATTAGGGAAAAGGAATGGAGAAGTACAAAAGATGAATAACCAGTATCATCAATCAATGAAAACAACACTGATAGGGGGGTGATGAAACAATTAGGGAGAAACAACATAACTAAGTATGTAATGGTGGTTATATGACTCTGTTAACCTAAGTTCAAATGTCTCTGGTAGGCCTGCTCGACCACCTCAGAAAGAAAATAATATAGTTTGACTTATGCTGAGGAATTAGGTCACTCACCATATCCTTCTGAATTACTGGTTTTGATTTATTCATGTTTTATTTGGATCTGCCCTCCGAGTTTTTACTCGAAGATATACTCTATAAATGTTGCCAAAGGTCTCAATAAACCCGGGCTTCTTCTGCCATAGAGACACTCCCACCATGCATCAGCATCTATTCCAAAAGATTTCACCATATGATCATGCAGGAAAAGAGTTCGCTCAGTTCTTAATACTGGACAGAAAAGAATCAAGTGATTAAGTAATTCCTGGTGAAGATTGCAGAAGGGACATCTGTCATCTACCACTAGGCTTCCGTGACCTTGGTATGCTGAATGTTCAAACAAAACCTCAGCAGTAAATCCCTGCGTTTTGGATGTGCAAATTTCCTCTGGTAAATTTCAGTTATATTTAGTTGACCAATGAGTAATCTAGATATGGTATGAATCTTTGAATGTAATCTTCTTACTTCAGTTTCAGACCAATCCGCCTTCCAGAGAGCTCTTTTAGCCAGTAGGGGGTTTCTGGAGAGTACCTCAACTGAAAGGCCAAGGTCATTTAAGATACTCAGGCATCTGTCTCTCCAGAGATTTTGGTGTCGATTCATGGAATATATGTGCGCTGAAAATTCCCTCGCAGAGGTGCCAAAACGTGCGAATCACAGTAAAAGTGCGAAAATCGCAGTGCAAGTGCGAAAATCACAGGGAAACCAGCGCACATCGATTCATGGAAGGCCGTGCGCGAGAAAAATATCGGATGTGCGCTGAAAAAGTGCGTGGCGCACGCCGGCGCACAGGATATCTAACGGCGTGCGCCACGGCCACATCGAAATCGCACATAGCGCGGCGCACACAACAAAAGTAGGCGGAACACGGGACGTAACAATCGGAATGGGGAACAACTCGTCAAAATGTGGGCGTCACGGGGGAAGTAAAGGAGGCAAGTGCGCGGAACGCCCACACACTCGCCTACAACACGTATTCATGGAATCCAATAGGGCAAACCAGCGCACGGTCAAACCAGCGCACAGGCCCAAACACGTCCGCCACAAGAAAGCAGGCGGTAGTGTCCCTGCCCCTGAAATAAATGTGCGCCAAAATGTGCGCCAACAAAAAACACCTATATACAGCTTTGATGAATGTCACATACTGTGACCGTCTAAGACAAATGATGTGCAAAGAGGTACGCGACAAACACGGACACCTGCTGTGTGAAAAATAGTGTGTGCGTGTATTCTGTGCTGCGTGGAAAGTCCCACACGCGATTTGCCTGGGTACGTGGATTCCGGGGTGCGCGGGAAGTTCCACACGCAATTTCAGCAGGGTACGTGGATTTCGGGGTGCGCGTGAAGTTCCACATGCTAATTCTGCAGGGTGCGTGTATTCCGGGGTGCGCGGGAAGTCCCACATGCGATTTCCTGGGTACGTGTATTCTGGGGTGCGCGGGAAGTCCCACACGCGATTTCAGCAGGGTACATGGATTCCGGGGTGCGCGTGAAGTTCCACAAGCTAATTCTCCAGGGTACGTGGATTCCGGGGTGCGCGGGAAGTTCCACACGTGATTGGCCTGGGTACGTGTATTCCGGGCTGCGCGGGAAGTTCCACACGCGAATTGCCTGGGTCTGTGTATTCCGGGGTGCGCGGGAAGTCCCACACGCGAATTGCCTGGGTCCGTGTATTCCGTGGTGCAGGGGAAGTCCCACACGCGATTGGCCTGGGTACGTGTATTCCAGGGTGTGCAGGAAGTTCCACACGCGATTTCAGCAGGGTACATGGATTCCAGGGTGCGCGTGAAGTTCCACACGCTAATTCTGCAGGGTACGTGTATTCCGGGGTGCGCGGGAAGTTCCACACGCGATTTCAGCAGGGTACGTGGATTCCGGGGTGCGCCTGAAGTTCACACGCTAATTCTGCAGGGTACGTGTATTCCGGGGTGTGCGGGAAGTTCCACACGCGATTTCAGCAGGGTACGTGGATTCCGGGGTGCGCGTGAAGTTCCACACGCTAATTCTGCAGGGTACGTGTATTCCGGGGTGCGCGGGAAGTTCCACACTCGATTTCAGCAGGGTACGTGTATTTCGGGGGTGCCGGGTAATACTACACGTGAATTGACCGTGTGGGTCCTCCCAGGTGTTCCCTCTACACCCTCCACGGCACCTGCAGGCAGCCCACACCACAGGGGACTACCCTGCACCCCTGCTCATGTCCCGCAGGCAGCCCATCCACCATGGCCATGCCCCCCAGCCAACCCACATGTCACCTTGCACTACTGATCACCAACACATGTCTCCCAGCACCCCCACCCACCAGCATCCAGGGGAACCCTCCACCAGGCCCCCACACATGTCTCCCACCACCCCCACCCCCCAGCAGTCAGGGGCACCTGCCAGCAGGCCCACACACATGTCTCCCACCACCCCCACCCCCCAGAAGTCAGGGGCACCCTCCACCAGGCCCCCACTCATGTCCCCCTGCACCCCCACCCCCCGCAGCCAGGGGCACCCTCCACCAGGCCCCCACTCATGTCCCCCTGCACCCCCACCCACCAGCATCCAGGGGCACCCTCCACCAGGCCCCCACTCATGTCCCCCTGCACCCCCACCCACCAGCAGTCAGGGCACCGTCCACCAGGCCCCCAATCATGTCCCCCTGCACCCCCACCCACCAGCATCCAGGGGCACCCTCCACCAGGCCCCCACTCATGTCCAACTGATGTCTCCCACCACCCCCACCCCCCAGCAGTCAGGGGCACCCTCCACCAGGCCCCCACTCATGTCCCCCTGCACCCCGACCCCCCAGCAGCCAGGGGCACCCTCCACCAGGCCCCCACTCATGTCCCCCTGCACCCCCACCCACCAGCATCCAGGGTCACCCTTCACCAGGCCCCCACTCATGTCCCCCTGCACCCCCACCCCCCAGCAGCCAGGGGCACCCTCCACCAGGCCCCCACTCATGTCTCGCTGCACCCCCACCCACCAGCAGCCAGGGGCACCCTCCACCAGGCCCCACTCATGTCCAACTCATGTCTCCCAGCACCCCCACCCCCCAGCAGTGCAGGGCAGCCTCCACCAGGAACCCACTCATGTCCTCCTGCACCCCAACCCACCAGCAGTCAGGGGCACCCTCCACCAGGCCCCCAATCATGTCCTCCTGCACCCCCACCCACCAGCATCCAGGGGCACCCTCCATCAGGCCCCCACTCATGTCCAACTCATGTCTCCCACCCCCCAGCAGTCAGGGGCACCCTCCACCAGGCCCCCACTCATGTGCCCCTGCACCCCCACCCCCAGCAGCCAGGGGCACCCTCCACCAGGCCCCCACTCATGTCCCCCTGCACCCCCACCCACCAGCATCCAGGGGCACCCTCCACCAGGCCCCCACTCATGTCCCCCTGCACCCCCACACCCCAGCAGCCAGGGGCACCCTCCACCAGGCCCCCACTCATGTCTCTGTGCACCCTCACCCCCCAGCAGTCAGGGGCACCTGCCAGCAGGCCCACACACATGTCTCCCACCACCCCCACCCCCCAGAAGTCAGGGGCACCCTCCACCAGGCCCCCACTCATGTCCCCCTGCACCCCCACACCCCCAGCAGCCAGGGGCACCCTCCACCAGGCCCCCACTCATGTCCCCCTGCACCCCCACCCACCAGCATCCAGGGGCACCCTCCACCAGGCCCCCACTCATGTCCCCCTGCACCCCCACCCACCAGCAGTCAGGGCACCCTCCACCAGGCCCCCAATCATGTCCCCCTGCACCCCCACCCACCAGCATCCAGGGGCACCCTCCACCAGGCCCCCACTCATGTCCAACTGATGTCTCCCACCACCCCCACCCCCCAGCAGTCAGGGGCACCCTCCACCAGGCCCCCACTCATGTCCCCCTGCACCCCGACCCCCCAGCAGCCAGGGGCACCCTCCACCAGGCCCCCACTCATGTCCCCCTGCACCCCCACCCACCAGCATCCAGGGTCACCCTTCACCAGGCCCCCACTCATGTCCCCCTGCACCCCCACCCCCCAGCAGCCAGGGGCACCCTCCACCAGGCCCCCACTCATGTCTCGCTGCACCCCCACCCACCAGCAGCCAGGGGCACCCTCCACCAGGCCCCACTCATGTCCAACTCATGTCTCCCAGCACCCCCACCCCCCAGCAGTGCAGGGCACCCTCCACCAGGAACCCACTCATGTCCTCCTGCACCCCAACCCACCAGCAGTCAGGGGCACCCTCCACCAGGCCCCCAATCATGTCCCCCTGCACCCCCACCCACCAGCATCCAGGGGCACCCTCCATCAGGCCCCCACTCATGTCCAACTCATGTCTCCCACCCCCCAGCAGTCAGGGGCACCCTCCACCAGGCCCCCACTCATGTGCCCCTGCACCCCCACCCCCAGCAGCCAGGGGCACCCTCCACCAGGCCCCCACTCATGTCCCCCTGCACCCCCACCCACCAGCATCCAGGGGCACCCTCCACCAGGCCCCCACTCATGTCCCCCTGCACCCCCACACCCCAGCAGCCAGGGGCACCCTCCACCAGGCCCCCACTCATGTCTCCGTGCACCCTCACCCACCAGCAGCCAGGGGCACCCTCCACCAGGCCCCCACTCATGTCCAACTCATGTCTCCCAGCACCCCCACCCCCAGCAGTGCAGGGCACCCTCCACCAGGCCCCCACTCATGTCATCCTGCACCCCCACCCACCAGCAGTCAGGGGCACCCTCCACCAGGCCCCCACTCATGTCCAACTCATGTCTCCTACCACCCCCACCCACCAGCAGCCAGGGGCACCCTCAACCAGGCCCCCACTCATGTCTCCCAGCACCCCCACCCTCCAGCAGCCAGGGGCACCCTCCACCAGGCCCCCACTCATGTCCCCCTGCACCCCCACCCACCAGCATCCAGGGGCACCCTCCACCAGACCCCCACACATGTCTCCCACCACCCCCACCCACCAGCAGTCAGGGGCACCCTCCACCAGGCCCCCACTCATGTCCCCCTGCACCCCCACCCACCAGCATCCAGGAGCACCCTCCACCAGGCCCCCACTCATGTCCCCCTGCACCTCCACCCACCAGCATGCAGGGGCACCCTCCACCAGGCCCTCACACATGTCTCCCACCACCCCCACCCGCCAGCAGTCAGGGGCACCCTCCACCATGCCCCCACTCATGTCCCCCTGCACCCCCACCCACCAGCATCCAGGGGCACCCTCCACCAGGCCCCCACACATGTCTCCCACCACCCCCACCCCCCCAGCAGTCAGGGCCACCTCCACCAGGCCCCCACTCATGTCCCCCTGCACCTCCACCCACCAGCATCCAGGGGCACCATCCACCAGGCCCCCTCTCATGTCCCCCTGCACCCCCACCCCCCAACAGCCAGGGGCACCCTCCACCAGGCACCCACTCATGTCTCCCTGCACCCCCACCCACCAGCAGCCAGGGGCACCCTCCACCAGGCCCCCACTCATGTCCCCTTGCACCCCCACCCACCAGCATCCAGGGGCACCCTCCACCAGGCCCCCATTCATGTCCCCCTGCACCCCCACCCCCCAGCAGCCAGGGGCACCCTCCACCAGGCCCCCACTCATGTCTCCCTGCACCCCCACCAACCAGCAGCCAGGGGCACCCTCCACCAGGCCCCCATGCATGTCCAACACATGCCTCCCAGCACCCCCACCCCCCAGCAGTCAGGGGCACCCTCCACCAGGCCCCCACTCATGTCCCCCTGCACCCCCACCCACCAGCAGTCAGGGGCACCCTCCACCAGGCCCCCACTCATGTCTCCCTGCACCCCCACCCACCAGCAGCCAGGGGCACCCTCCACAAGGCCCCCACACATGTCTCCCACCACCCCCACCCCCAGCAGGGTGGGGCACCTGCCAGCAGGCCCCCACACATGTCCCCCAGCCAACACGTCATCACAATCCAGATCCCAGGCTCCTATGCCCACCCAAATCCCACCACACGCCACCCCAGTCCAAACACCCAACCAAGCTTTACATCCATTCAAAATGGAAATACCCATTACATGATAGATAACAAACAAGCAGTATGCGCATGAGTACAAGTCCGTCAGACCCACACAATGGCAACACATGACTGTGAAAACCCACATTCTGACAGGCATGAAACCAATGGGAGAAGTCCACACATTGAAGTAAGAAACAAAAATGTATTACACTGTAAATGAAGTGAGTGAAATCTAAACAAACGATAATGGCAACAAATATTAAAATTCAGCATGTCCACAAAAATAATAAATAACGAAAATGGGACTCCAAAATAACCGTAAAGAAATTGTGTCCAAAGTCACTGTACAACAAAGCAAATCCAAAGGGAAAGTAAAGTGAAAATCCATTGCTTCATGGTGAAAAAAATAATAAAAGATGAAGGCCACAAATCCATTGTCAAACTATGTACAAAGAGCAAATCCAGGGTCCATGATCCCAGCGATGTAAATGAAACCTACAATAAAACCTACCTAACTAATAACTATATACAAAAAAGTGGGGCATAGTCCAAGCGCCCCAAATTAAAAAAAAGAAATAAAACCTAACACTAATTAACTATATACAAAGGCGACGGGCTCGTCCAGCGGCTCACTCCGTGGTGTCCCGGGCCAGGGCATCATCGAACTCCTGTTCAATGTCCCGGAAGCGGTCCTGTTCCATGGCCCCGAGGGTCCGCAGGGACGCCGACATGTCCTCCTCCAACTCCCTGCGGATTCCCTCGAGGCACTTGGCCCGCCTCAGGGCCCTCCGCATGGAGTTCTCCGCCCTGACCATCGTGAGCCGCGCCTCTTCCATCCACCGCCGCTCTGCACCTATCTGCTGGCCCAACCGCTGCCACACGGAAGACACTTCCCGTCCTGGGTCCTCCTGCCCTCCGGCCAATGCCTGCCCCTCCGATGTAGATTGCCCCGAGCCATGATGCCTCCCACGTTGACTCCGCTGCTGCCTCCGACGCAACTGCCTCTGCCAGCACGACGGCATCCAGGCTGATGGAATCCACCGACGCCGTCGTGCACGTGCCCTGCCCAATGATGCCAGCACATCTTCCATCTGCTGGGGTCCAGTTGCTGTGGTGTCCACCCCTGCTGGACCTCCGACTCCCGACTGTGGCAGGGATGGGATCCCCACCAAGCTGGCTGCGTTGGTCAGGGCAGGTCCACAGGGGGCCCTGGTGGCATCTGGGCCGGAAGACGGCATGGAGAACGACTGGCGTATAGTCTCCACAGAGGAGGAGAGGGCCGCCAGATTGGTCGACACATGTATGAAACCCCCGACCACGGCCGATCCCAACTGGGCCACGTTGGCACGGTGCTCTTCGTGATGACGTGCAAGCTCCTCCCGGGAAGCATGCACGTCATCACGAATGACAACCGTGCGCAACGCGACACCAATCAGGACCTTCTCCATACGGCCACGGGTCCCCTCGTCCGCAGGTGGAAGGGAGTCAGATGACATGGACATCCCCCCTACCTGCGGACGGGCCTGGGATGGGGCATCCCTGCCGGTGCATGGTGGAGCAGTCACAGTGTCAGGGACAGTGACATGCACAGGCCCCTCCACGGCGACCTGTGCTGCCTTCTGCCCCTGCCCATGGACTGCACCACTTGCACCAGCAGGGATGCCCCCACCAGGCCCCATGTGCGCCTCTATGGAAACCACCAACCTGGATGGCTCCACACCGTCTTCCGCCGTTGCAAGCCCCTGTGGGGGCTCACCCACCCCTTCCGCTGCAGCCGTGGGGGCATCCCCGCCGCTTTGCTCCACAGCGCCATCTCCGCCCTCTTCTTCACTTGCCGCTGTGTAGATGGAGACATAGAACACAAGCATCACGGTACTGACCATGATGTCCCTGCACACATACATACGTACATGGCCTATGTCACACATACAGGCAAGCATCAGACAACCAGCACACTGCAACATGCCCTGTCTCACACAGCAATGCTTGCCCACTTACCACTCAACTCCAGACGGGTCTTCCTCAAGTCCTCCCAGCGCTTCTTGACTTTCTGGATGTTGCGGGTTGCCACTCCCTCCACGTTGATGGCAACCACCAAGTCGTCCCAGATCCTGTCCCGTCCTTCCTTGTTGGCACGTGACGATCCGAAGAGGGCATCATACTGCCCCAGGACTTGCTCCACCAGGACACCAACTAACGTGGCACTGAAGCTGGTGCCCCTCTGCCTCTCTGGCCGGGGGTTGCCACTGGTGCCAGATGTTGCAGTGCCCGACATGGCAACCCCAGAGGCAGGAGTGGGTGGGCAACTGGGTCCTGGGGCTGGGCTGTGGAGCGATGGTATACCAGTCGGAAGTCTTCTTTTCCAGCAGGGGTGGACACAGCAACTGGACCCCTGCAGATGGCAGATGTGCAGGCACAAAATGGCAGGGCACGGTGGCAGCAGACAGGCAGACAGCAGCAGATGGCTTGTGGGAGGCTGCTCGGGGCTCTGGGGGCATTAATTCGGCCTTCTGGGCAGGAGCGTGGTCTTCCGTGTGCTTACGCGTGGCCAGCTTGATACGGAGTGAATTGGCACGTGAAAATCCTGCACGTCAACGTGAAATTCGAGGAAAGGGCCTTAGCGCGTAAGCGCGTCAGCACGCATACGCGATTCCATTGGACCAAAGTCCCTCAGTGCATAAGCGCGTCTGTGACGTGATGCGCGCGGGTGTTTCCCTCATAGCACGTGATGACAGAGCACACGTGGACACACTGCACGTCAGAGTATCATTGCGTGTAATTGGATGAAAGTGCGCGTACACGCAATTGGCCTAGGTACGTGGATTGCAGGGGTGCGCGGGAATTCTCACACGCGATTTGCTTGGATACGTGTATTACTGGGGTGCCTGGGAATTCTCACACACGATTTGCTTGGGTACGTGTATTACAGGGGTGCGTGGGAATTCTCACACGCGATTTGCTTGTGTAAGTGTATTACAGGGGTGCACGGGAATTCTCACACGCGATTTGCTTGGGTACGTGTATTAGAGGGGTGAGCTGGAAGTTTTACACGCTCGCCAACAACACGTATCCATGGAATTGAACGGGGCTAAGGCATGCGCACAAACAAACGTGCTAATCCGGAAACACGTACGCCAGCAGGAAGCAGGCGTACGTCAACCCGCGCAGCATAAAAGTGCGCGCAAACAACCAACAAGCTCAGACGCCAGGATGAATATACCGTTCCTAGCAGCAGTGGCCGTGGGTTACCAAAGGAGGAGGAGGAGGATAGCGAGGGCCCGAATTTTCACACCCAGAACCAGCCTTTTTGGGATGCCTGATGACCAGGTGTATGGGAGGTACAGGTTTCCACCTCACATAATACTGGACCTGGTGAGTGAGTGGGAGGATGACCTCACATCACCCACCCTGTGCTCCCAAGCACTCAGCCCCCTGGAGAACGTCCTTAATGTACTGCACTTCTTGGCCACTGGATCATTTCAGCGGACTAGTGCCATAGTGGGTGGGGTGTCACAGGCCACGCAGTCACGCTGCCTACACCAGGTCTTGAACATCATCACTGCACGCCCATCAGTCCGCAGGCACATATACCTGCCCAGGACACCTGCAGAAAGGCAGGCTGCCACCCTGGATTTCTACGGTATGGCACAATTCCCCAAAGTGCTAGGTGCCATTGACTGCACCCATGTGGCACTACGTCCCCCCAGGGCATCTGAGCACATCTATAGGAACCGCAAGCACTGGCATTCCATCAACGTGCAGGTAGTATGTAATGCCAAGGGAATCATCACCTCAGTATGTTCCAACTATCCAGGGTCCGCCCACGACAGCTTCATTTACCGAATGTCTACCCTAAGCCGGGACCTAGAAGCTGGGCGGCATGGCGATACATGGCTGCTTGGTGAGTATGAATGCCACTGCACATGCATGCATGTTAGATGCAGAGTTATGTCACTACCCCACTAATGATACCCATCACCTCCTCACCAGGGGACAGTGCCTACCCTCTGAGCACCCACATGATGATGCCAATTCGGAACCCCACC
The DNA here is from genome assembly GCF_040938575.1 of Ambystoma mexicanum. Classification (NCBI taxonomy): domain Eukaryota; kingdom Metazoa; phylum Chordata; class Amphibia; order Caudata; family Ambystomatidae; genus Ambystoma; species Ambystoma mexicanum. The sequence continues at coordinate 760,533,814 of NC_090924.1, read as the reverse complement.
ACGCCTCCCGAGGTAAGATACAACACAGCCCATATTGCAACCCGGGGCATAGTGGAGCGCACATTCGGAGTGCTCAAGTCACGCTTTCGCTCCCTTGACCGTTCTGGCGGGCAGCTGTTATATGCGCCCCCAGTAGTGTGCAGGATCATAGTGGCAGCATGTGTCCTGCACAATGTTGCAACACGCCGGTCACTGGCTGTGGACATGGTGGTGCCCCCACATCCCCAACCACATGCACGCCCGCTGCGCATGGGAGGGGAAAGGGCACGGGGTGAGGCAGCCCGTACTCAGCTGGTGGCTAATTACTTCACATAGAAATCACACCCCTGTGGAGTGCACACAGCCCTGGCACATACCATCTGATAAGCAATGATGACTCGACCTGACAATTATGACGAACAAAGGGACAGTCAACTGTCAGAATCATAGTAGCCTGAGATTGTTCATGTGGAAGTGTCACAATGTATGCATCCCTACCTACACAAACACCACCAATGCAGTGTCATCAAAAGACACACTTCCATGCAGCAGCAATGAATACCCACTTGCAAAATACTACATGAGAACAGTGCCATGTCACCCAACCTCTCCCCGGCATGGCCACACAACACACCATGGCATGTCATGCAATGTGAGAGCAAACAAATTAATCCCCACAACATGCCCCAAGTGTCACCAACTACAGTGTCCCTAATGGAAACTGGCCACACATGAAATGTTCACAGTAATGCAGGACCTACAACACACATTACCAAATACTTACCAAGAATACCAATCACCTACACAACCTCCAACCTACCATAAGCATGACAGTATAGACTTAAAAAATTGGTAGCCTCACTACCTGATAATGCCAGCACTTCGAACACTTCCAAGTATACAGTGTTAGCGCCACGCAAGAGTGTAGGTGCACTGCTTACAACATGGACTCCATTTCCAAAGTAGACCGCCTTGTGAAGACATGAGAAATGGACCTGAAAATTAGGAGGATGAGATGGATGCAGAGGCACATATCAATACACCATGCAGTGTACAATACAACAACAATATGCACTAGGAATGTATACACAGTATTGACTACAGACTGCCCACACATCAAATGGGAGTCCAACGTCACTGTGTACGTCAATGTCACTTGGGCACACCCTTTGCAAGCCCAGCGAAACGGGAAGCAGGAGGGGTGTGTGTCACACAAACCCAAGCCTCTGACCCAAATTCATGACAAGCCTGCATGTGCCCAGCCACAATACAGCCTGTGCCCACGGGAGCCACACAAGGCAACACACTGTCCAAAAAAAAATAAAAAAAAAATAAAAAAAAAAAATAAAAAAAAAAATGGCCATTAATGGGCCTGGAGGGGTGGGGGAGGCCACCCAGGAGGTCCGAGGACAGGGTGCACACCAAAACCCACCTGTGTGGATCTTGCGAAAAAAAAACACCTCCATGGGCTCATGGCCTGCACGGCTACCCTATTGTGAGAGAATCACTGCTGTCGCTCTCCCCAGACTCTGCAGCTGCCTCAGGAGGTGGTGGCACTATGGGAGGCAGCCCACGCAAAGCCCTAGTCTGGTCCTCCATGGCAGCAAGCATGCGGGTCTGGAAGGTCTGGTTCTGGATGATAATCGTGCGGAGGTCCCCATGCAATAACTCACGGGATGACCGGACCTCCTCACGAGTTGCCTGCATCTCATCTGAGAGCGTACATGTGAGATGCTCCAGCTGCTGTTCTGTCCTTGTGTTTGTTGAAGCCTCAAGCTCAACAAGTGTCGTCCTGAGGTGACGGAGTTCCACCCTCAGGGCTTCCCTGTGGCCCTGGGACTCTATGGAAATGGCTTCCCGCAGAGTCGCCAGTGCCGCCCGCCTGTCCCTGTCGGACGCCAACATGTCCTCCCTGTGTGACTGGCAGATGGAGTCTGTTGCCTGCTGTAGTCGCTCCATCAGCCTTTCTGGGGGGACAATGGAAGTGGCCACCCTATCCATGGCCTGAGCCATCATCTCTGATGATGCTGCCTGTTGGGTTGCCATACCGTATATGGATTGCTCCCATGCGGTATTGCCAGGTGGCGTACGGCCACCACGTCGGCGGGCACCACACCTGTCTGGGGCAAGGCGAACTGCGCCTTGCTGTGCTGGCACTGCCTGAAGCTGCAGGACTGCATTCCCCCTCTGATCTGCTGGCCCAGGAACAGGATCAGATGTTGCGGAGTGTGACCCTGCATCTGTGACCACCAAAGGCGTACCTGCCAACACTGACATCCCCATTGAGGGTTCTACCCCTGGTGCAGGTGGGTCGTACAGAACAGAATCCCTCCCAGGAACACTCACCTGCGACGCCACATAGGTCTCATCATCCGAATCGTCACCTGAATACAGCTCGGGGGAGGTGCACCCAGAGACACCCCTTGAGAGCACGACCTGCAGCAGCTGTGGGTTCTCACCCACCACCACACCACGTCCCTCACTGGTGGTCGGTCGGCACTGAGACCCCTCCTGGGTCTGCACCATCTCCACAACCCCAGCAGTATCAAGTGCGTCATCTCCTGCAAAGACATAAAAGAAAGGAATGAAGGAATGAAAACAGGCATTAGCACTATGGCACACAATTAGGGCTGAGAAGCTACAGAACCAGTACTTGATTGACACATGTCCCACATGACTAAAACCCTCCCATGCATGCACCGTCAATGCGTATGAAGGGGAGGCAGATGGCACACATTGATGACACCAAGATGGAAGATGAACACATTTGCTGCATGCTGCCTGGCAGTGGCATCACACATTGGCCTGTGATTGGCAGGTCAAATACACATGCCATCACACAGATGGCATGTACCCTAGCCATGAAATGAAGAGGGAGAGGAGGGCACCAATTGTTCATTCAGTCTAGTTTGCTCATGAAATTGCTTTTTTAATTGAAATGGTTCAAATGTTTAACCTGGAGCTGCCAGTCCAAAATGGTCCTATAGCACAGGGACATGTCTAAACAAATGATATCCAGGAAACAAAGTCAGTCCACTGTACCATAGCCATGTCAGACATGTGACAATAGGACTGAGAAATGCCTAGTAAAAGTGATGGAATGCAAACAATCTGCCTGAATAAACAGAGAAAAATAAGCAACAATGTTGTGGCAAGATGACACTTCAAGGGCAACTGGCGTGGTGTTGGGCTGGATGTCTACTGTTGGCATAAGGGATACTGCTATACCCAAATGCTGGTGCGCAGAATGTATTGGATGAGGCACATGGGTGACCCAAACCAGTCAGGCACACACACCCTCACCTGGCACACAAACAGAAGCCCTCACACACACACCATGCACATGGATGACACACACATGCATGTGCACTCACCGGACAATGCTTCGTAATCTGCCAGTTCTCCCACGCCTTGGATCTGTTCCTCCGTGACGTAGGTCCCAGCAACATGCTCATGTGGAGTAAGTTCTATGTCCTCTGCTGGAGACCCATCTCCAGTCACTAGAGTAGCGGCATGACTTGAGGCCAGCTTATTCTTTGCCCTGCGCTTCAGGTCATTCCAGCGCTTGTAGCAATCAGTAGCTGTGCGCCTCACGATTCCAAGGGCACTTATGATGTCCGCGATGGTCTGCCAGTGTGCCAGACGTTGTGCAGGTGTGGTTTTGGATCTTGCAACAATCACCATTTCGTGGTCATGTGCGGACGCATACTCTACAAGTACATTCCGTTCGGCCTCATTGAAGCTGGGCTTCCTTGACGGGCCGGACTGTGTAGCAGTGTCTGGGGCATCAGCCTCTACTAGACGAGCACTCTTCCTCTTCCGCTTGGAAGGTGGTGGGGATCCTGAGTGTCCTACGCCGCTCTGGACACTAGGGGCAGGAGCCCCGATGGACTCTGTACTAGGAGTGTGGGATTGCACACTCAGCATGGGAGTTGGTGCAGGCATTAGCTCAAGTGTGATGGTGTCAGGGGGAATGTCAGCAGGATGGACTTGGACCGACACTGTCCTGGCTGGGTGTCTGAGAGGTGGGGTGGATGGAGCCGCAGCTGCCCCTGCAGCCTCCCCACCCTGCCTACTCGGGGCAGCAGATGACCTAGCTGCCCCTGATCCACGTGGCCTGATGACACCAACGTGCACCGGTGCACGTGGCCTAGACCTGCTGACCTGGAAGTCAGCCATGGAGTCACCCTGTGCCAGGTCTGGTGCCACAGTGGGCTGGTCCAACAAGGGCTGAGCATGGATGGTGTCAGCCATGTTACCCTCAACCAGGGGGGGGCATGGGTGTCCCTGACTGGTCCTCCACACATGGGGGGCTAGAGGCACCCTGCAAGTCACGGCCACGTCCCCTACCGGATCCACCACGGCCACCACTTGGGGCTCGGCCACCTTTGCCACCCTTACGGCTTGTTCACCTCCCAGCCATGGCATTGATGTTATTGTGCATATGGGAGTCACTGTGAACTATTGTCCTGGGCAATTGGGGGTCAAAGGGGTTGGGTACCAGATGGTAATCGTACCCTAGTGCTCTAGCAAAGCTATATGTCACCCGTGGGGAAAGATGACGGGTCACGCAATGCACAGGCACCCCAAAAAAGGGAAGTAAGGTGCACGCAACCCCTCCTAGACCATGTGTGTGGAAAAATAAACCTGCACTACGCTGTGGCACCCAGAAACACAAGAATGAACGTATGAGTGTCACACTCAGCCTAGATTGACCTCTGAAGGGGTACGCGACACACGGGGCAAGCACAGATGTTAAATGCGTGCGCGACTCATCGTCTGCCAGGAAAAAAAGCGTGAAAAAGAAGCGCGTGTGCGCGTTGGCAACACCCCCGCCAAAAGAAGAATTGTACACTGTCTGAGGAGACAGGACAACAGTAGAAGGGAACGCTGTTTGAGGAAACAGGCCCAGGAAAAAGAGGAAAAGAGAAAAAGCTGTCAGAGGTAACAGGGAGTACGAACTTGAAACGCCGTGAAGTAAATCGTGTGTGAACCGACAAGAAGTACAGATTTCACCCACTCGCTCTCCACGAAAAGCACGTACAAGGAAATGGTGTTCTACACGTACCTTTTATACACACGTCACAGACACACATATGCGCTGAGGCCATTTCCACCAATTACACGCTTTGACAGTTAGACGTGTATTTTTTTTTAACACGCGCCATTCTCAACGGCCATGCGCGTGATGTCATAGACGCGCCTGGGGGCCTTTGGGCCAATGAATTAATGTACGTGTGCTGACGCGCTTACACGCTAAGGGCCTTTCCTCGAATTACATGCAGACGTGCTGGATTTTCACGTGCCAAATCACTCCATATCAAGCTGGCCACGCGTAAGCACACGGAAGAACATGCTCCTGCCCAGAAGGCCAAATTACTAACCCCAAGAGCCCAGAGCACGCTCCCACCTGCCATCTGCTGCTGCCTGACTGCCTGCTGCCCACGTGTCCTGCCATTTGCTGCCTGCACATCAGCCAGGGGTGCTGTTGCTGTGACCACCCCTGCTGGAACCGAAGACTCCCGACTGGGATACCATCACTCCACAGCCCAGCCCCAGGACCCAGTTACACACCCACTCCTGCCTCTAGGGTTGCCATGTGGGGCACTGCAACATCTGGCACCAGTGCAACCCCCGGCCAGAGAGGCAGAGGGGCACCAGCTTCACTGCCACCGAAGTTGGTGTCCTGGTGGAGCATGTCCTGGGGCAGTATGATGCCCTCTTTGGAAGGTTGCGCGCCGACAAGGAAGGACGGACTTGGATCTGGACGTACATCGTGACTGCCATCATCGCGGAGGGGGTGGCAGTCTGACTATTCCATCATGTGAAGAAGCGCTGGGAGGACTTCATGTCCAGGACCCTCAAGAAGCCCCGGCGCCTCCTGAAAGCAGCGGATGCTAAGGGGCGCCGGGGCCACTTGTCAGAAGATCAGATGAGGGTCCTGGAACGCATATCCCCAGCGCTCCACGTCCAGGTCCTTGAGAGGCAGACCCGTCTGGAGTCGAGCGGTAAGTGTACATGCATACTGATTGTAAGCTGTGCGTGTGGTGGTGTGGCAGGTGTGTGCAGGTTGCACATGTGGTTTTATGTGGCCAAGTATGGGGGGGGGTACAGGGCTGTGAGGCTGACACATGCTAGGGCTCTCATGTGTGACACATGGATGGTGCTTGTGTGTGTAGGCTTGCATGGCAAAGGATGTGGAAGAATGATTGGCAGGTGTGACATGGATGCCGATCTGAACACTGCGACAGTTGGCGGAGGTGTACACATGCATGCAAGTGTGGTGGTGTGTGTGCATGTGTAGTGCACTCCCTGTGTCGCATGTGATGTCTGGCTCACCTTTGCCTGCTCATGCTCTTGTATGTGTATGGATGGTGCTGGCTGTTGCGATATGGCTGTGGTATAGCTCATGTGTGCAAGTTGAAATGACATGTGTGTTGGGGATTGTGATGCCATGTCTGAGGTTTGCCAATGCCACTCATGTACAACTGTCATGTGTTTATGAGTCCATTATACAGTGCCCTGATGCCTGTGTTTTATTTCTCCCTGTCTGCAGCGTCAACTGATGAAGAGGGCGGAGAAGGTGCTGTAGAGCACAGCGGCAGGGGTCGCACCACGAGCCGGAGACGCAAGGCCCCTCTCCCCTCCCAGGTTGTGATCTCGTCGGGGAGTGAGGAGTCCGGTGCCGCGTCCGAGGCCGCAGCTGCCGGGTGGAGGTCCAGGAGGCGGAGGTTGGAGTTGGACTCCTCGGCAGCAGAAGGGGCAGCTAGGACCCCACAGGGCACAATGGAGGAAGATGGCACAGAGTCATCCAGGTTGGTGGGGGGTTTGGTGGAGGAGGAGGCCGTGCAAGCAACAGAGGCGGGGTCTGGAGGTGGGGATTCCACTGGTGCTAGTGGTGCAGTGCAGGACCAGGGACAGGTGGCAGCACAGGCCGCCGCGGAGGTGCCTGTGTGCAATCCTGTCCCTGCTCCTGTCACTGCATCATCTTGCACCAGCAGGGATGCCTACCTCCAGACCCGTTCTCAGGGAGGGGATTGGCTTACACCAACTGGCCTTCCTCTCCCTGCGGATGTGGCTATCCTGCAACAGGTTGAGCCTGACCAGGGTGGGGTGGCGTTGCGTCAACGGGCCATGCAAGCTGACCTGCAGTCTTTCCATGATGAGACTGCACGTCTTCTCGCATGGCTCGTTGACCGCATTGACCCACTGGGACAGCTCACCATGGCCGGATTCCTCCGTTTCCTGGACCTTGTTCCGACCCCCTCATCAATGGAACCCTCTATGCCCCAGTCATCCTCCATGCCATCTTCCCACCAATGTATCACCTGGGTGCCCTGTGGAGCTGCCTCTGACCGTGCGGCCAGGCTGGTGGACAACAGATCCCTGCCACAGTCGGGTGTCGGACGTCCAGCAGGGGTGGCCACATCAACAACTGCACCCCAGCTGGAGGAGGATGTGTAGGCACCATCGGACAGGGCACATGGACAGCAGCAGCAGCAGCAGCAGGAGGCTGTAGGTGGGAGCTACGATGGCTCGGGGCCTTCGACATCGGAGGGGCAGGCATCGGCCGGAGGGCAGGAGGACCCAGGACGGGAAGTGTCTTCGGTGTGGCAGCGGTTGGGCCACGCCATAGATGCAGAGCGCCAGCGGGCAGAAGAGGCACGGCTCACGATGGTCAGGGCGGAGAACTCCATGCGAAGGGCCCTGAGGCAGGCCGAGTGCCTCGAGGCAATCCGCAGGGAGTTGGAGGAGAACATGTCGTCGTCCCTGCAGACCCTCGGGGCCATGGAACAGGACCGCCTCTGGGACATTGAGCAGGAGTTCAATGATGCCCTGGCCCGCAACATCCAGAAGTGAGCCGTTGGACTAGCCCGCTGCCATTGTATATAGTTAATTAGTGTTAGGTTTTATTTATTTTTTTTAATTTGGGGCGCTTGGACTATGCCCCACTTTTTTGTATATAGTTATTAGTTAGGCGGGTTTTATTGTAGGTTTCATTTACATCGTTGGGATCATGGACCCTGGATTTGCTCTTTGTACAAAGTTTGACAGTGGATTTGTGGCCTTCATCTTTTATTATTTTTTCACCATGGAGAAATGGATTTTCACTTTACTTTCCCTTTGGATTTGCTTTGTTGGACGGTGACTTTGGACACAATTCCATTAGGGTTATTTTGGATTCCCATTTTCATTATTTATTATTTTGGTGGACATGCTGCATTTTGATATTTGTTGCCATTATTGTTTCTTTTGATTTCATTCACTTCATTTACACTGTAATACATTTTTGTTTCTTACTTCAATGTGTGGACTTCTCTCATTGGTTTCATGCCTGTCACAATGTGGTTTTTCACAGTCATGTGTTGCCATTGTGTGGGTCTGACGGACTTGTACTCATGCGCATACTGCTTATTTGTTATCTATTATGTAATGGGTATTTCAATTTTGAATGGATGTAAAGCTTGGTTGGGTGTTTGGACTGAGGTGGCGTGGGGTGTGATTTGGGTGGGCATAGGAGCCTGGGATCTGGATTGTGATGACGTGTTGGCTGGGGGACATGAGTGGGGGCCTGGTGGAGGGTGCCCCTGGCTGCTGGGGGGTAGGGGTGCAGGGGGACATGAGTGGTGGCCTGGTGGAGGGTGCCCTGCACTGCTGGGGGGTGGGGGTGGTGGGAGACATGTGTGGGGGCCTGGTGGAGGGTGCCCTGCACTGCTGGGGGGTGGGGGTGGTGTGAGACATGAGTTGGACATGAGTGGGGGCCTGGTGGAGGGTGCCCTTCACTGCTGGGGAGTGGGGGTGCTGGGAGACATGAGTTGGACATGAGTGGGGGCCTGGTGAAGGGTGCCCTACAGTACTGGGGGGTGGGGGTGCTGGGAGCCATGAGTTGGACATGAGTGGGGGCCTGGTGGAGGGTGCCCCTGGCTGCTGGGGGTGGGGGTGCAGGGGGACATGAGTGGGGGCCTGGTGGAGGGTGCCCTGCACTGCTGGGGGGTGGGGGTGCTGGGAGACATGAGTTGGACATGAGTGGGGGCCTGTGGAGGGTGCCCTGCACTGCTAGGGGGTGGGGGTGCTGGGAGCCATGAGTTGGACAAGAGTGGGGGCCTGGTGGAGGGTGCCCTACAGTGCTGGGGGGCGGGGGTGCTGGGAGCCATGAGTTGGACATGAGTGGGGGCCTGGTGGAGGGTGCCCTACAGTGCTGGGGGTAGGGGGTACAGGGGGACATGAGTGGGGGCCTGGTGGAGGATGCCCCTGACTGCTGGGGGGTGGGGGTGGTGGGAGACATGTGTGGGGGCTTGGTGGAGGGTGCCCCTGGATGCTGGTGGGTGGGGGTGCAGGGAGACATGACTGGGGGCCTGGTGGAGGGTGCCCCTGGATGCTGGGGGGTGGGGGTGCAGGGAGACATGAGTGGAGGCCTGGTGGAGGGTGCCCCTGGCTGCTGGGGGGTGGGGGTGCAGGGGGACATGAGTGGGGGCCTGGTGGAGGGTGCCCTGCACTGCTGGGGGGTGGGAGTGCAGGGGGACATGAGTGGGGGCCTGGTGGAGGGTACCCCTGGATGCTGGGGGGTGGGGGCGCAGGGGGACATGAGTGGGGGCCTGGTGGAGGGTGCCCCTGGCTGCTGGTGGATGGGGGTGCAGGGGGACATGAGTGGGGGCCTGGTGGAGGGTGCCCCTGACTGCTGGGGGGTGTGGGTGCTGGGAGACATGAGTTGGACATGAGTGGGGGCCTGGTGGAGGGTGCCCCTGACTGCTGGGGGGTGGGGGTGCAGGGGGACATGCGTTGGTGGGCAGTAGTGCAAGGTGACATGTGGGTTGGCTGGGGGGCATGGGCATGGTGTATGGGCTGCCTGCGGGACATGTGCAGGGTAGTCCTCTGTGGTATGGGCCGCCTGCAGGGGCCATGGAGGGTGTAGAGGGAACACCTGGGAGGATCCACATGGGCAGTTCACATGTAGTGCTCCCCGCGCACCCCTGGAATACACGTACCCTGATGGAATTGCGTGTGATACTTCCCGCGCACCCCTGAAATACACATACCCTGCTGCTTTTGCATGTGATACTTCCCGCGCACCCCTGGAATACACGTGCCCTGATGGAATCGCGTGTGTTACTTCCCACGCACCCCTGATGTACACGTACCCAGGACAATCGCGTGTGAAACTTCCCGAGAACCACTGGAATACACGTTCCCCGCTTGGCGTTTGCTGTTTGGCAGCCCTGTGAACTGGTCAAGGGTTAGCGCAGCCCTTTGCGATGATTTTGGAATTTTGAAGGCTTTTCCTTGCGCGAGGGCATTCTTGGGGGCGTAACTGGCGCTGCTGCAGGGTCGCTGCGCCACTCTGCGCCATGGCTGGTTTTGGAGGCTAAAATCCATGTATATGCTGTGCGATGAAAAGGATTTTATCGCACGCGGCTGGCACAGTGTATCGCACGGGGACACTGTGCGCCAGCTGCGTGCGCCACTTTTGTGCGAATTTCTATGAATTACCCTGTTAGCGCCCAATCTGTCATGCCATCTATTTTCATCATTATGATGTGGAGCTTGGGCGGGCAATTAACAGTGTTACGTTTTTCAACGGTAGACATCGCTCTCCAGACCATTCACACGTGCAGGCAAAAAAGAGCAAGCTCATGTCTCAAGATCACCATGGGTAGAGCCCTTAGTAGTCTTAAGATCTTTTTCCAGAAGGCGCTCTCTAATTTCTCCGACACCTCAGACAGTAGCCCCTATCCAGCCTGTGTCGCATAAGTCAGCTTTGGCACTACCTTCTGGCTATAAAAGTTAACGATAGGGAGTAGGGAACATTTTCCGTATTTGCTCCATATGATTATGCTTTGGGCTGTTAGTTGCTTCATTTTAGCCTGGAGAGTTTGCTGCCATGGCTTCTCCCAATGGTTTGCACTAATTAATATCCCTGGGTATTTCATTTCAGGTGCCGATCTTATTTTATTTAGGTCCAGCGCCCAAAGATTTTTGTTTCTTACTTTTTTATCTCAAATTTTCCATCATCAGAATTTCAGTTCTCCTCACGTTGATCTTCATGCTGTTATGGTCTACATAGATCTGTAAAGCGTCAAGTTTTTTATGGAGGCCGATGGGGGTCTTGTACAGGAGGACCAAATCTTCTGCATATAGAAGCCAGCCAACCGATGTTCCGTTTATCTTTGGTGGACAAGATCTAGGCAGATCTAAGATCTCCTTCATATCCAAGAGAAATACATTGTAGAGAACGGATGCAAGAGGGCACCCATGGTTCAGTCCTTTTGCAGTTTTTGTTTCTCTAGTGAGATTCCCTTCCTGGTCTAGCCTGATTTGAATCATGGTGATAGAATAAAGGGCCTTGATGGAGGCTAGTAGATCTATCAGGCATCCCATAGTAGCAATTTTAGCCCATAGGCGATTCCTGTCGATGGAATCAAACACTGCTTCCATGTCCATGCAGGCGAGATAGAGATTTCCTTTCTCCTTTTTGGACTTCCTCTTAAGTAGGTTAATTAGGAATACGTTTGTATCAAAGCATACATTACTGACAAAGCCAGTTTGCCTTGGGTCGTATGATTTTGTTTTTGACACCCATTCCTTTAGGTGTTTGAGTAGGATGCCTGCGAAGACCTTGCCCAGGACATCCAGCAGGGCGATCTGTCCATAATTACTGGTATGTCCCCCTTTTTATAAATGGGGATCACCAAAGCTCTTTAGAGGAAACTGGAATTTTACCAGTACTCATGATCCTATCGACCAAAGTCAAACAAATCTTTAGGGGCCTTTATTAACACCAGGTTTGTGAGCCCATCTGGGCCGGGGGCTCTCAAGTTGCTTGGCTTCATTATAATGGACAGGATTTCAACTTTATCAAAGCTCTTCGAGATTGGATTTAGTTGCAACATGTCCTTACAATTATCTCTGTCATTAAGAAGTTGCCATAGGTTCCTCTTTTAAGTACAAAGCTTGCATCATGCGTTCAGCATCATTCTGATAGAGCGACGATCTGTGTGATTGGATCCAGTTGCTATATTGTTGTTTCCATCTACTAATTAGATGAACTATAGAAGAGGGAGGCAGAGATTTTAATAGCCTTAGATCACGAGACAGATGGTGTTTCATGTCTTCTACTGCAGCGTTGAATTTGTGTTTGGGTTTAACATCTTTTGGATTGGAGACTTGCCAGGCTCTTAGGCTCTTAGGCTATCTGTGATACGGGACACAATTTCTGGATTCATATGGATTTATATGGAGTCTTTTTTAAAATTATTTTTTTGTTTATGGCTTTCCTAAGAAAACCTTTACAAAATCAAATGAGAGAAGAACATTAGGAACTTTAAAAACATAAGCCTTGCAAATCGGTCGAGAAAAGCTCACCCACTATACGGCACTTGAACTGTACTTTGTGAGTATCAAGCAATTTTCTAAAACCTTTACAATTGCCGTGGTGAGCATAACTTCCTGACCGGAGATTAGTCTATCCCAGAAGAAGTCTTGTGATAGGGTCTCCTCTCTAGCGACGAATCTTCCAAGCAGCTGCCGTCTTGCGGTCCAAGTCCCCTCGCACTCCTGCAACAGATGTCTCAATGATTGTAGGTTCGGTGGATCGCAAAACCTGCAGAGCTTTATAGTCTTATCACCCTGGTGTCTTTTAGCTAAAATTTCTCCAGTGTGAGCCAAGTTAAGTCTTAGTCTAAGAAAGTTGTTTTGAATACTCTGGTCGGGGAATTTTTGAAGGTAACGTGGTAATGTGCCTACTTTTCTCTCCACTTTCAGGAAGAGATTCGGTGGGTTTAAAAGCCTGACTCCTTCAATTGTGCAAATCCAGTCACATATTTCAAGTTGTTTTTTGATTTTCGCAGGGTTGTCAATCAATAGTTCTATTGTTAAATTCAGCCTAAGTAAAATGTCCCCCACTTTTCTTTCCAGGTCGAGAAGTTGTTTCGATTTGGCCTTTTTGTGATGACCAATTACATCGAAGAGAAGAGTAGAGGGTCTAGCGGTGATAATATCGCGATAAAGCGACAAGAGCTTCCAATCAACTCGACAGCCTAAGGAGATCAGACCCAGTTCATATCGCAGGCTGTTAAGGGGTGTACATACGGGCAGGTTTAGTACTGCTCTCCACAACCGGCCCTCAATTTTGTTCCACTCGTGGTTCCAAAGCATAGGTTTCACTTCTAGACCGTACAGAAGGACTGGTACAGCCTTACCAATGTAAAATTTAAGAAGCGGCGATAGTGAGAATTTACAGAACTTCCCCATCAGATTCTTCATCTGGGCCGTGATTTTAGAGGTCTTGCCAAGGATGATTGGTAGCATCTTACTCCTGGATGGAGATGCGAAAATTTCGTAACCCAAGTAAGTGAGCTCTTCGACTCTAGGAATTTCCGTTTCATCGAGGGTCCATTTCCTAGAGGGTAGGTTTTTCCTTGGATGTTTAAATACCAGGATTCTAGATTTTGAGGGATTGATTATTAGACCATTTAGCTTGGCATAGTCACTTAGTTTAAGAAGGAGCTGTTACAGCCCCCGGGCCGAGCCATCCAGCAAGACAATATCATCTGCATAGGCCAGCCAGTGTATACTTCTCCTATTAATCCTAGGTGCTATCATAGAGGCCGATTCAAGGAAATTCCCCAGGTCTGCTAGGAAAAGGTTGAAAAATAAGGGAGCACCTAGACAACCCTGCCGGACTCCCTTGAAAACCTCTATAGCCTCTGGAAGATTGCCGGCGTCATCTAGCCTGACCCTGATGGTGGTGTTCCTATGTAGCTCTATGAGCATAGCCAGAAGGGGTGCTGGGATCCCCCAATTTTGAAGTTTCCGCCAAAGATGTGCCCTATCCACCAAGTCAAATGCTTTGGATAGATCCACCCATGCACCAAAAAGTAGAGAGCCATCTTTCTCGTTGGAACCTTCACTGAGTAGGTTCAGGATAAGACCATTTAAGCTAGTAGATAGGCCTTTCCTGAAACCCGTTTGATGCCGGGAAAGAATATCGTTGGTATCAACCCAGTGAGTAAGTTCTTTCAGGAGAAGTCGCATGAACAGTTTACTATCGATGTCAAGGAGGGCGATTAGCCGATAGCTTGCAGGCTTAAGTCTGTCGCCCCCCTTAAAGAATGGAATAATCAGTGCATTCTTCCAGGACGGAGGAAAGGAGCCATTCTTTATAATTTCCCGAAAAAGGTGGTACAACAGCTTTGCCCATAATGTGGGGTGATTTTTTAAAACCTGATAAGTTAAACCATTAGGACCTGCTGCCTTAGATGTAGAGGCTGAAAGAATGAGATCTATAATGTCTTGTTGATTGAATGACAATGACCAGATCGTTGGGGGTCCAGTGAATTCTCTGGAGCCTGGATGTTCAAAGTTCTTGGTCAGGTAGTCAATCCAGGATTGCTCTGGAACTAAGTTGCAGAGAGAGCTATTACGGCCTGATTCCAGTTGGTTGAGTGCAGCCCAGAAGCTTCTACAGTTGTTGGCGTTAAGTAAATGAAGCATCTTTTCCCCATCTTCTTGCTGTATTTGATGTTTGTGGTTGCTAGACCAGTTTCTGTAGGATTGTTTAGCTTTCCTAATTTTTTGCGAGGTTTCTCGTGGGTCTCCTCCTCCTTTTTTCTTTAGAGTGCGAATAAGATGGCGAAGAGTCCTCTTTTGCTTGTGTATTTCCTCGTCAAAATGATGGAAGTGTGTTTGTTTTCCTACAGCTTTTGTCTCCTGTGGTGGACAAATTGACCACACAAAATTCCCAAATCTTTCGGGATGGAATTCCTCAATCCATAACGGTGCCGGGACTGCTTCTAGAAGTTGATTTAGTTTTCCCCCACCAAATTTATATTTGGCCACTCTCAATTTGCCCTTAAATCCGACTAAATCCTGCGGACGCGGTAGATAAAAGGCTCTCTGAGAAGCCGGGAATCGAAGTTCTAGACTTGCGTGGTCACTGCCTCCTTCCCAATTGAGGGTTAGGATCGGGCAGTGAGATGCGAGACCTGGTGTCACAAAAATATAGTCTAGAGTGGATTTCGAAGAGCCCTGGCACCAGGTGTGGTGACCTGTTTCGTTGTCCCCATTTTGCTTGAGGATCCTTTCAAGGTCCCAGGAGGAAAAAAAGTCCCACCACAGTTTACCCTTTCGTAATAAGGTCGGCTTGAGGTGTGTGGGCTGGCTATTTTTTGGGGTAATATGGTCTGCATTAAGGTCTCCTGCAACTATAATGTGAGCTCCATGAAAATTGGTCTTCACTGCTATTAAAATGGTCTGTAAGAATTCTATAAACTCTTGCAACTTTATGGTGGCTGGATTCCAGTATATATTAATGAGTACTAAAGTGACTCTTGAGTTGTCTAAGTCCAGCTCTACTTTACAGGCCTGAATGCCTGCAACATTATTACAGAGAGGGATGATTTGTTTAATACTCGAGTTTTTGAGGACCATTAAGAGTCCGCCCGCCGGTCTCCCTTTAGATTTTTGTGAGGCCCCAAGATTTATGACTGTGAAGCCCTCTATCTCTATGGGGTTGACGAGCCATGTCTCCTGGAATAGTAGAATATCAAATTCTTTTAGCAATTTGTTTTTTAGTAGCTTTTTTTTCAGAAAGCTAGAGCCTCTTGTGTTCCAGGAGACAAGACCGAGACCATTTTGCTTAAAGGCTAATTTGCTCCTCGCCAAGATTTAGAAGAACCTGCGATATGATCTCAGGTAATTTCATGATTAAGTTCTCGCTCAATTTGGGACCAGAAATGGGGATCCTTGAATGTTCAGTCGGCGGACCGACTGGTCCTCTCAGTCTTAGAGTATCCTCTCTGTTTGTGTATGTGCTAGAGTAGTTTCTGAATCCATCTTCCTCCTCCCGCTCAAAGACCAGCAGGCCAGCTCTAGCCAGTTCGATTTTATTCCCGATTAGTGCCTGAAAGGCTCTTCTAGAGCTAAGGCCAACCTCCACGAAAAATTTGTCATTGGCAGCTGGAAATTTGACATATTCAATGTCATCTGATGAAAAAAGAAACAACTTATAGTTTTTTCTGATTTCTGCCAAGAGGACTGATCTGCAGAGGGACATGTACCCAAGTGGTCTTTCCAGTCTTAGCCAAATCCTTGGAATTGTGAAGTCAACTATTTCCTGCTCTATATCCCTCGCGGGAGAGGTGTGGTAAGGGCCATCTGACTCCTCTCCCATTGGACTAGTCTGTGGACCGAGCTCTAGATTTTTCGATTTTCCCAGGCCATTCCGGCAGTCTACTTCATGAGCCAAGGGCCCTATTGGAGCGTTATCGTTAGTCGGTTGAAGCTCAAGAAAAGAGACCATTGGGGTTGCAACAGCAGGATTCGTAGTAGTTTTTAAGAAGATAGGCGCCAGTCTGATATTGCTTGCGCTTGTTTGAAGGGCCACGCAACTGTTAGCATTTTTTTGGATACCCTTTTTTAGAAAAATAGGTGCTATTTTGATATTCATATTAGGCATGATTGAGCTCGGGTTATTAAAGGCTCCGCTCGCAAGATTTATTGGCTCAGTTTGCATGCCCATATTTATGGTTTGAGGCATAATGGCGCTATGGGCTTTCCTTGATTTTGCAGGAATCTCTTTATTTCCATTTGGGCCCTTTCCTCTTTTGATGGATCTTAAAGCACTTTGACTTTTACTCTGAGCGGGGCCGGCAACTGAAGATGCTTCAGCTTCTGGATCTGTGGTCTTTTCCTCATTCAATGTTAATTTTTTAAAGAAGGCATTTGTTCCCGATTTATTTGGAACTCTTTTTTTTTGTTTTTTTGTTTTTTTTAGGGTTTTCTCCATTTGTGGGTAAAAGTGGGAGTCTGTTGCTAAAGGCCTCTTTTTCTGCTTATTTCTTCTTCTTCTTTTGGGATGACATGGGGTGACCGGATCAAAGTTTACTTCATTATGCGGGGAGTCTTGGACATTTACAACTGTGATTTTGTTTGGACTCTCCGAGATCTCTACTATGGATTCTATTTCAACATTCGCTAGTCTTCGAAATTCTTCTAGGACTGAGTTTGATAATGGAGTATCATCAAAGCAGTCCACGAGATCCTCTTCTAACTGAGGTTGGATCTTGATTGTAGTGTCTCGAATTTCCATGGGGAGATTTCTTAGGAGTTCTTGTGTTATAAGATTATTCTTAGCTTCTTCTTTCAACAAGGAGTAAATTTGAGTAAGATCCGAACCTTGTTTCACTCCCTCAATTTGTGAGTCTTTTATTATTGGAATCAAGATTGTATTCATGATATTATTGAGTGCTGTTGTCGTTGATTCGTTCTTTGATACTTCATTTGCGAGTTCTAGTAAGACGCCTGCTTGTGTTTAAACCTCTGATTTCAAAAGTTCGAATACAGAGACCAGAGAGTTCAGTACAAAACTCAGTGCTGTCAGTGTGTTTTCACTGGCTGTAGAGGGCACCCTCTGTAATTGGGGGGTGCGCTCTTCATGTTCGTCCTGTAAACCTGATGGAACTGGACCATTTTTAGACAATAATGGTTCTGATAGATAGGGACAGTCAATAGACAGGGGTGATGAAAGGGTGATGTCACTCTCCTGATTTGTACAGATAGTCTGGCCAGCTGTGACCATTAAATCAGCTGGATCATTGGTACTCTTATTTCTTTTTCCTGCGAAATGATCATTGATTCTACTTTGTATTTTTTTAGTCGTTAGAGTGTATTCCAGTCCTCTTTTCCACCCTTCCTGAATAAGGGGGGGGAACGTGAACTTCAGAGGCCAATTGGCAGTCAGCATGAATAATGTCTTGACTAGCCTGAATGGGTAAATGAGATGTTCCTGGAAGAGTAAGAGGTAGAACATCAGGTATAGTGCTGCCCTCCCCCCCAAGGTATGAGCCTTCTTGGTCTACCATCTCTTCCAGCGGTGGTGAGCTTCGGAGTCTCATTTGATGGCTTCCTTTCTAGTTCAGTGATGGTAGAGTTTGGTGAGGTCCCCACGCACCCCAGAGGTAATGAAGGATTGAAAGTTACCTTTACAATGACAAACCCGAAGAGTAGTAAGAGGAGATAATGTGCCTTGTGCACCTCCCCGCCTAACAGCCGCTTAACAGTCAGACTCCAGACTTTACCCTGCAGGGCTTAACGCCGCGAGGGTACACTAGGAGTGCTTTTATGCCCGGCGAATGTCACGTGAGCGGTCACGTGAATGGCCCGAAGCTCCGCCTCCTCCAGGAAGCGAGCGGCCGTGCAGCAAGCACGAGTTCCAGGAAACTCCCAGCGCTGGCACGCAAGCAGTGGCCACAGGTAGGGATATTCTTCAATAAAATTGGGCAGTATCTGTAGCACTAGTTCTCGCCGCTCAGCTGCACTAGGAGTGCTTTTATGCCCGGCGAATGTCACGTGAGCGGTCACGTGAACGGCCCGAAGCTCCGCCTCCTCCAGGAAGCGAGCGGCCGTGCAGCAAGCACGAGTTTCAGGAAACTCCCAGCGCTGGCACGCAAGCAGTGGCCACAGGTAGGGATATTCTTCAATAAAATTGCGGCAGTATCTGTAGCACTAGTTCTCGCCGCTCAGCTGCACTAGGAGTGCTTTTATGCCCGGCGAATGTCACGTGAGCGGTCACGTGAACGGCCCGAAGCTCCGCCTCCTCCAGGAAGCGAGCGGCCGTGCAGCAAGCGCGAGTTCCAGGAAACTCCCAGCGCTGGCACGCAAGCAGTGGCCACAGGTAAGGATATTCTTCAATAAAATTGCGGCAGTATCTGTAGCACTAGTTCTCGCCGCTCAGCTGCACTAGGAGTTCTTTTATGCCCGGCGAATGTCACGTGAGCGGTCACGTCAATGGCCCGAAGCTCCGCCTCCTCCAGGAAGCGAGCGGCCGTGCAGCAAGCGCGAGTTCCAGGAAACTCCCAGCGCTGGCACGCAAGCAGTGGCCACAGGTAGGGATATTCTTCAATAAAATTGCAGCAGTATCTGTAGCACTAGTTCTCCTTATATGGAGTCGATTTCCACCCTGAGCAACGGTTAATCTCTGTTTCTAAGTCTTTAAATTCTGGTCAGACTCATTCTTCTGCCAGGGTTTCTGGAAAGACAGCACAAGGAGGTCATGGTCACTATGTTTGGTTGGAATAACCCTTAACGATTTTATATAAGGGAAGACAGAACCTGAGACAAAAAAGTAATCCAAAATTGCACTGGCAAAGCTTGAGTGCCAGGTTGCGGCAGCCTTCTTATCACCCTTCACTTGCCCATTAACCATAGAGATGTCTCCGAGGGGTCTTCCATCCAGGTTTGGCATCTAGCAGTCTTTTTCTGATTCGATTATACAAGCCCACCTGTGTGAGTTGACAGTAGACGCAAGCACTCGATATTTAGATCCTCGCAGATAATGATCCATACACCCACAGTTCAGCTTGAATCCTGTCAATACATTTCATGACACAGGGCCTCATTACGACCCAGGCGGTAAGGGGTTTACGGCAGCGTAAACAGCGCCGACCCTTACCGCCTGATTCCGAAGTCCCTTAGCGCCATGGAGGATTTAACACCTGCTTTTAGCAGGTGTTAAAATCCATGGCGCTAAGGGACCTTGTTGTTAATTACGCCACCGTAATTTACGGTGGCGTAATTAACGCCTTCCCCACCCCCATTATGCCCTATGGGGCAAAAATGTGAATGGGGAAGGGTAAATGGGGATTGGGGACTTACCGCCCCGCCAACCTCGGAATGGGGCGGTAAGTCCGCCAACCACCATGGTGTAAACATAGTTTACGCCATGGTGGTAAAGGTACGACCCAGGCGGTAACTTACCGCCTGGGTCGTAATGAGGCCCACAGTCAACAAAACTATCGGAACCCTTGGCAGCCGAGTTCCAGTACAGGTTGAAAATTACTAGAAATCTGTGGGCTTCCGTATGATCGTCTAGTGGTTTTAGTAATATTATCTGGATATGAGGGTTGGGATGAATAACTTGAAACAAATATCCAAGCAAGTCGGGTTTTACCAGTGTCAGGAGATCTCCCTCAACTCCCTTTTGTTGCTACATTTAAGTAGGCGGTATAGACATCTGTAAAGGACTCCTGGAGACAGATAATATCTAATTTGGCTAGATGTGAGTTCTGCCCATTGAACAAATGGCTAAAACCTTGGGTATTCCAAGATCTGATCTGTAATAGGCAATATCCATTCCACTTCGCCTTCTAGACCCTTAAGGTCATTGCTAGTGCTCTAGGCAGCCAGTCCCAAGAGTGGAGTTTGCCTGTTGCAGCTGATGACGATAAAGGCGAAGCAAGGCCTTCTTGGATGTGGTCCTCATTGGAATATTTCTAAGTTATTTTCCGGTCCTTTTAGGCGCACAGGAGAGTATCTCTCTGGTTTAACTGGCTCCATAGAGGAGCTATTACTCCACTATAGACCTGGCGGGCGAAGTATTGGAAAAGAGCCCAGCTGGACTAAGTGAGAGGTCTGATATAACCGAAACTAGGACGGAACAACTGGAATCGACCATACTCCATATTTTTTTAATGCAACAAACAGAATCAACAACGATCGAGCCCTGGAGCAGGCTCCAGCTGACAGTTTGCTGCTGAGAGGCCCATCAGGGAGCACTCCCCTTAGTACACTGATGTTTCACCCACAAACATCATTAAAACCGGTACTTAACAGAAATGCCCTGGGGAGAGGACAGCTCACCATAACATGGAAGAAATTAAATGAAGTCTTTGAAGCAGAGAAAAACATCTGGAAGCTACCAAGTCTTGCGGCTGCGAGCCTGCATGCTAAGCATCGTTACTTCCATAAGAAACCAGGGGAGAGGTTACACATAGAACAAGTATCAATGTCAAGAAGCACACTTAAGAACCCTGCCCTAGGGGAAGTGTCTGCAAAAATCCAAACCATAAAGGAGGAAATGGTGCAAGCTCCCTGACACTCATGGTAAAAGCAAAGAGTATACAAGCGGAAGGGGAGGCAAAAAAAGTGCACACACATCATCATCAACTGGAGCTGATGTCTCGATAAGCAAAGCCTTAGAGATATGGGTGGCTGATCTTGCTAAGGCTGATCAAAAATCCAGCAAGAAATCTTATGTAACCACATCACCCACCCCTGGAGTGGGGTGGGCAAGAGAGGAACTAACCAGAATGACATATTACTAAATCAAATGGAGCTTCAAAAAGAGGGAGGACGAATTCACCTAGTGAGGAATGCACCATTGAAGGAATGAACACAGTGGACTGCACCACAATGATGCAGCATATTATAGAAATAACATGTATTGCCTAAAAAACAGAGGGGAACCCAGTTGGGCTAAAGGGAACATTCTTTTCCACAATCGCTGTAGTAGCTGCTGCAATGGCCCCCTTCAAGAAACTACATAGGGGACCAACTTAAAGACCAAACCACCATGATAGCTTTGATGTATGCAAAAATGGTACAAAACAATTTAGACAATAGGTCGGCGCAGGTTTCTAATCTCCTGCATGACAAATTGGAGCCCATTATTAAAGACAAGAACAAGAGGAACTCCAGAGCCTCAGAAGATGTTATTAATCCTTCAATAGATCTTGTGGCAAACAAACCGGCAAATGGCAGCATAGTACACCTCGAAATAGAGCCCCCATTGAAAATTACTCTTGATACTCAACCAACTGGATTGGTGTCAGAAGTAACACCATTGGCAGATAGTACGGCCACGGTACAGGCGCAAGTGATGACAGCTGATGACCATAACTTGGGAAAGCTGCAGGAACAGCAGGAGGAGGTTGATACATTGAGAAGTACACTAGTACAACTAGAGGATATGGAAATATTACAAAGTAACCCAACGAGACAAGAATCCAAGATAGATAGCCTAAAAAAGGGAAGAGCCGAGCAGAAGGGTAAAGTGCAGCAAAAGGTCTTTGACATTTTTAATAAACATTGGAAAGACCAAAAGGAAACCCCAGCACAATCGGCCCCGAAAAAGTCTTTCAAACGGCTCTCAAGTTAAAGAACATCTCCAGAAAAAGTCTAAAAATAGAGGCAAACAACCAAAGCAGACATCTAATGGAAGTTGTGCCTTCATTACGAATCTAACCACATTACAAAATAAGTAGCTTACCAATACTCCTATAGCAGGTAAGGCACAAAATCAGGAAAAAGATCAGAACAACAAAACACAACTAATGAGCGCCCTAGGGGAGGGGCCAGAGCAAGTGGACGAGAGGGTTGATGCTGACCTGCTACATCTCTCAACATACACAGTGTTGGAAGGCGACTCGTTCGAAGAAACTAGTAGACCAGAGAACGAGCTAAGTAACATCAATTTGGATACTATGGAGAGCGAGAAGAGTGTGGCAGAGGAAGTGGGCAATGGGCTGAGGGAAAGTACAGAGGGAAACAATCCTGCAGAGAGACCTGAAAACCAAAGGAAAACACGCCCGAGAAACGAAACTGAAAATGATACACCTGACCCAGCCCACCGAGTGAGGTGGCAAGAGGCAAAGCTACCTACAACTTGGCTGGCGGGAAGGGAAAACAATGTAACCAGACCATCGGAGCAGAGAGGTGGACAAACTGAAAGATCAGGGTCCACAGAATAACAACCCATACAATTGCGGAATCCCCACAAAATGGGGGAAATCATTGGAGAGGGAGAAAAGAAGGGTTGTGGAACGGGAGGAGAATAACCAACCAGGAGGGGGAAATCGTGCACTGATCAAATCAAGGAAAGCAGCTGAGTGAAGATCTAACAGAGTTTAATCCCCTCTTTTAAAACAATGGAAAAAAATAGGAAATAACTGGTGCAGAAAGGTAAAACAGACATAGTAGCAAACAAACAGGAGAGTTACAACCAACGACCAAGCAAAGATCTAATTAGGGCACTGAAGAGCATCCATCCAATGATTAATGACCTGGTATTGGAAAGAATATTGTACTTGAACGATGGATTAATTCTAAATCGAGCCAATGTGGTACGTCTTCTTCATCAAGTGCCTAACCTAAGACCTTTAATATTGGACGACTTCAATATTATCGAATTCCCTGAGGAAGAAAGGCTGGATAAGGTGATTCTGTACACCTCCTCATCCATAATAAGACAATTGTTAATAGAGGAGGCACAATGCCTGTGGCCAATGGGCTTCAATCTGACAAAACAAGAACCCCAAACAACAGGGAAAGAAAATCGAAAAAAATATCGAGCAGGCGTGGCTATCGACCCCAAACCTTGCTTAGAGGTATATGAAGATCAGATGCACAAAACAGATGGGCATTCGAAAATGAAAATTACGGTGGAGGGTCAGAGGATAGAGAGAGATCCCTGGGTCAACAACACAACAACAAAAAAGGAGGGAAATGAAGAAAACTGGAAGTGGTTGACGGATTTTCTGGTGGTGAAAATCAGTAAATCATAACGCCAAGAAACCACTGACCAAAAAGACTTTACATTTGGCAGTTGGATTTGTCCACCTGTTTGCTAAAGGGAAACTGCATTTTGAATCCTTTAATATGATCTGTCTCCAAGAGACGTGGCTTAGGGAGACCCCGATATTATAAGGTTACACCATCTTCCCGAAACCAGAAGTGAAGAGACTAAAAGGAAGACCTATGTTGGGATTATTGGTTGGCATTAAAAACAGGGCCCAATTTACACCATTTCAAGTTGTAAACCTCAAACCATATATCCAGCTGTTAACCTTGGAGGTGTCAAAAGGAAGAAAGAATGACCGAAGGATATTGATTATTGTCAATCTGAACTGGAATCCGGCAATCATGGAAGCACAAGATTTACCAGCAAATATATCAGACTTGGTGGCCCGACAAATTGAGAAATGGCAAGATCCTTGGATCATTATATGTGGTGACCTGTATTGCATTTGCTTTGATAAAAACAGAGCTCTCATTGAGGATGAAGTGCCACTGACCAGCCCAGCTGAAAGAAGAGGCCAAGTCTGGAGAAACATTCTGCCCCCAAAGAACATTGATATTTTGAATGGTAATATTGAGGGCAATATCCCAGCACAAACAACAAATCAAATTCTAGACTACATATTCATGTTCTGCAACATGACTTCAGTTGTTCAGGCAATGGAAGTAAAAAAAAATGTCAGCAAAGGGACCACAACCTCTTAAGACTGACATGTGCACCATTGAGCAATCCACGATCTGCCCTTTACCAGGGGGTAATGGGAGTAAACCCAGGTTGAAATAGGTTGAGAATTGGCCCGATAAAATTGGATGGCTCACAGACAAAGTAAGATCTACAATTCTACAACTAAACAACATGGAAGGAGAACAAACAATAAAATACTCCATTATGCTGCAAGACTTTGCGACACAGAAAGCGACGGGAAAAAAAAGATCATGTGTAATCGCCACATCCACAATGTGGAGTTGGCTAAAAAGAAATATGTTTGAGAAATGTTCCTACACTGAAAGCCCAAACTTTAAGACACAAACTAAAACAACAATACCGTAATTGGGTGTATATGCATAAGAAGTGGTTTCTGCAACAAGACTCGGAAGCCATGATGGGTAAAATCAGTTCCAAAAATTCTGTAGAAATATGGCTAACAATAAATGAGCTGAACGCCCCAAAAGATACCTTAACAGCAAATCCTATATCAGCTAAAGTTTGGATGGCTCATTTCATCAAGTTTGTTTATATAAAAGAAGAGAAGCCCTCCAGTCTTGCCCAGAAGAACAACACGATGGAGAATTTGGGGATAGAATTAGAAGCTATCAAGGAGATCATTGTAAAGGTCAGCAGCTCCAGAACCCCAGGGCCAGATGGGATGACCATTGAAATGCTGAAGATGGACACGCATCTCTCGGCTATATTTTTGTACAATCTGTTCAAATTTATTATGAAATCAAAGCGGGTCCCAATTACATGGAAAGCAGCAATGGTGATTCCCATCTTCAAAAAAGAGTTGAGGTCAGACCCAAATAACTACCGACCCATTGCATTATTAGATGTGGCTGACAAAGTGTTTGCTGCTCTGATCTTGAGGGCCTTGGTGAAATGGAGCATCTCGAACGGCCACAGAGATGAAAGGTAGGCACGGTTTGTTAAGGGGATCGTATCTTCGCTCAACATCTTCATTATAAACATCTTAAAGACCCAGACAGAGAGAAAGAAGGAGAGGAAGATATATATGGCATTTATTGATCTATCAAAGGCCTGTGACACCATAAAGTGGCCAAAGCTATGGAGGAAGCTGGATGAATGGGGGTGCGCTAAAGCCATCTCTGACACAATGAAAGATCTGTACTCAGGAACGAGCGTAAGGGTGAGGCTAGATAGATCAGGCCTCTTATCTAACCAAATAGCTACCAATAAGGGCTTAAAACAAGGATGCCCACTGGCCCCGGAACTATTTAACCTCTTTATATCAGACCTAAAAGAGGCTTATGCCAATATTAGATGTTTTCCACCAAAGATAGCAGGTGTTCTCATAGGTAGACAGCTATATGCGGATGACGTTGCATTGGTAGATCAAACAGCAATAGGCCTACAATGACAGTTGGATGCGCTATAAACCTACGTCGAGGCCAATGGAGTCACAATCCATCCCAGAAAATTGAAGATTATGATTTTTGGCAAGGATAAACAGGGGATAAACGGGGGAGGCAAGGAAGAGTCACTCATGGAACCTAAGGGGTGAAAGAATTCCAGAGGTAAGCTTCTTCACTTCTTCACTTACCTGTGTGTTTGCTTGAACACCAACAGCAGAGGCACCCCAAGAGAGTTAGCCCTGAGAAACAAAGCAAAAAATCTGGCAGTTCAGGGTAGGCTTCTCTACAACAGGTATTGTGGCTTTTCATTAGTGCCACTAGTCTCCTTCTACAGCATGAAGGTATTGCCAATTCTAACATATGGAGCCGAAACATCATTCACAGAGAATTGGGCAAAACGTGAAGGGATCTTTTGGAAATGAGTTCTGCGACTGCCAAAAAGTATACCGATTGAAGCAGTCAGGATGGAACTTGGCTTTACAACAATGAACGCAGTAGTGATTTGGAAATCCATCCCTTTATACCGAAAATGCATCGAAGCAAACCCCAGGGGAGGATTTTGGGTGTTAAAAAAGCGATTGAGGGAAACACCGAAAGAACCCTAGAAGAATGGAAGATCATTTGCCAAGCAATCAGAACAGAACTGGGAGAATCAGATATCAGCCTGATGGAGAACCCCGACAGGATTAAAAAGAAGCTCTACATGTAGGTCTGGCTAATAACCCACAAAGAGAGACAAGCATATTGATTATATGGCAAACCTCTACAAGAAGCAATGAAGCTAAACACACTACCAAAATACCTACAGCAGTTCCCAAACTCGTAGCTCAGTTCATGAGATTCCGCTTAAACCTGTTTCCAACAAGAGAAATCCTGAAACCAAGATCAAGAACGAGCGGATTGGATACAACATGCAGACTATGCCTACAAAAACAGTAACACATCTGACACTAATTTGCCCAGCTCTGAGAGAAATAAGAACCAAAACCCTAGGACAGGAGATTAACAAAAAATGGATCGATGGTGGCGGATGACTGGTGGAGGGTGTTCACTGCAGGAGAAAAGAAACCTTAGCATTAGTTAAGCTGTTGATAGCTATTTTTGATAAATCTGAAGTTGGTAAATAACAATCAGAGGCCCTGGAAATGACATTGAATATGGGATAAAGTTGTAACTTTAGAAAAAGAGGGTTGATCTGGCTACCTTGTGATGACAAATGTTTAAGATTGTGTTTTTTTGGCAAAAGGTGTTCTATGTTGTAAAACCAATAAAAGCCTAATAAATAAAAATAATTAAAAAACATGAAGGACTGTACTATCACTTTTAGCATGGCTGCTATGACTGCAACTGAAATGATAGAAGAAGGCATTGTTCGACTGCCCTCATGATCTGTTAAAGAAATATAAAAAATATTAGTTTTAAAAAAGTATCGCAGTGAGTAAACCAAACATCACATCCCTCTGATAATAAAAATAAATTGACTTTGTAGAAAATAGCACCGAAAGCACATTGAAAACATACACTACTAGAAATCACATTTGAAAACAATACTCTGTAATGTTATGTGCTAATTACAGAGATAAATGAGTAGGCCGGTTTATAATGGTGTAGACTTTTTAAATAAAATAAAGTGAGAATAGGGTATACATTGGACTATAGAGCAATATAAAGTGTCCTAGTAGAGATCATTGACAATACAGAAAACGACACTAAAAGTTAACTAACCATTACTTGGAACAACAGATGAGCCGATTCAGCGAGCAAGTTAAGAAGTGGAGAAATGCCGATATCCGTTGTCGATGTTCTCTCTGTAACTTCGAAAGACTTTATAAAGAATTACTGAAGTGGGTGTGTATGTGAATGACGTGTTAGTACGCACCCACCAGACATCTATCACAACGTCTGACCTTCTCAATCCTGTGAGTGCAGCCCCCTGCGATTGCACACCAATAGGTCCGAACTGCCATTGGTACTGGAGGGTAGGTGGATGAGGATTTGGCGAACATGATAGGCCCGGAGCAATGTTCAAGGGACACATATATATGTTGATTGCAGGGACAGGGTCTTGAAAGCGGAGTCTGGAGACACCGGGTCTGCGGTGGCCATTTGGACAATGGTTACATTGTGCAAGATGCCTTAGAGATGCACATGGTGTTCGGTACCTAGAGCCTTCCCATCCACCCAGCCCCCTTGCAAGCGCATGGTCACAGGTGCGAGCTGCCATTGAAATTGGAGGGAGGATGGATGAGGATGGGGCAAGCATGATAGGCCCGGAGCAATGTTCAGTGGACACATAGATATGTGGATAGGAGGGATGGGGTCTTCAAAGAGGAGTCTGGAGACACCAGGTCCACGAAGGCCATGTGGACAATGGTCGCAGTGCGGAAGATGCCTTTGAGGTGTGCATGTTGTTTGGTACCTTGAGCCTTCCCATCCACCCATCCCCCTTGTGCGCTCACAGTCACAGGTGCGAAGCGCCATTGATACTGGAGGGGGGATGGATGCGGATGGGGGGAGCATGATAGGCCCAGATCAATGTTCAAAGGACACATACATAAGTGGATTGCAGGGACAGGGTCTTCTAAGGGGAGTCTGGAGACACCAAGTATGCGGTGGCCATTTGGACAATGGTCGCAGTGTGGAAGATGCGTTTGAGGTGCACATGGTATTTGGCATCTTGAGCCTTCCCGTCCACACAGCCCCCTTGCGAGCGCAGGGTCACAGGTCCGAACTGCCATTGATGCTGGAGGGGGATGGATGGGGTGGGTGACACAGGCCAATACACGTGTTATTGAACACCAATATCTTTCGATACTCTTATATGTTTGTACGTGTAGTGGACTTACACAAATTTCTCACCACTGTTCAGCTTAAATTACTTTTTATTTTTGTATTAAGTTTGGTAAATTGGATGTCAATGACACTACAAATTATACTGTTGCGATCGAGGTACTGGCTGCATCCACAGTATTGTCTGTTGTCATTGGGGAATTCATAACGAATGGCTCGAACCACACATGCAGTTATTACTCTTCGGATGCAAAATCTTCCAGTCTTCCATGAATCCACCATATAAATGTGTGACATGCCACAAGCCTGTACTACCTGTGGACGAGATACAGACATAGTTTACTGGAAGGAAGCCAATAATTGATTTTATTTTTATTTGCACTACCTTGTTAAATGTATGGCATTGTTTTGATTTAACAAGTAACTTTTCATACAACATATTGACAGTACTTGTGATTTCAAGTACGGATAAGTTACAAATGTGAATGCACATTAAAGAAAATAAAGTTTGGGAGATACTTTAAAGTGAAAAAACGTAAGTGTTCGGACAATAAATCTAAAGTGGAACACTTTGGCTTCATTTTACAATTAGTAAATTATTCAATTTACAGAAACATTCTCATGTCAGAGATCCATCAGACTCATATTGATGTAGGGGAACAATGTATTATGTTAGCTGTCTCTATTGTCAAAGAAATAACGTATATAGAGTGAGCTTACTCGTTACTTGGATTACGAGGGAAACTGTAGCTCGAAGTTCGTGCATAAGGACCATCATCATTCGCAGCACAGATCTTGTAAGGCAGGTGGCCCTGAAGTCATGCAGCTCGGTACCACATAGTGGCAGTGTTTCTCCTTCAGCAATGTAGGTCAACCAGCCAGAGTTTTCTCTGCAACAGCAGTTCTCCACCAGAGTAGGCAAAAGCTCACAATGATGGCAGATGTACCAGGTGGAAATAAATGTCTTCCATGCAATGGGGTTCAGGCTGCGGTGATTGATCCTCATGACTTTCATCTGATTCCTCATCGTCTTGACTTTTTACTCTTTCAAGCATCACCCCTTCTGAGTATTCAGGCGGGTACATGCAGGGCTGAATTGTTGCCATAGTTCCTGAATAGTGAAGAAGCACAGAATCAACTGAGAGGCAAATAAAACCCTTTTTGTTTGTGTAAAGCAATGAAACGGGGTTGCCCATTAAGCACATCAGAAAAAGTCAACATTAATAGTCTCAAACTGTAAACATCACCATGGACACACATTTAAATATGGTTTGGTAAAGACTTCTGTCAATAATATAAGAAATGAAAAAGTGATTACTTGGTTAATTGATTTTAGGCAGTATAAGTGGCTGTTTGCAGTGTTTTGTACTTGGCAGAGAGCTGAACACAACAGAAACAAGTCAGGGGAGCTTGAAATGAAATACACTAACACGAAGGAAAGAGAAACTCCAACGTTGTGGGCTTATAAAGTGTTTGTTTACACTTTAAGAAACAAGGCGTCTTGACATTTCCATGGAGACACGTCAATAGATTGCACACAGCGGATGTTCACATGAAATGTGCATTGGTGTTCTGAAATGGGGCGTGAGCATGTAGTGTTGTCATCGTTAGGGTAATCACTGCAGCGAGGGTGATAGATGTGAGGGTGATAGATCAAAGGATAAGAATAGCAGAAGATGGCGGTACAACGAGCCAACGTTTTCACATGTGTTAAAGTGAGAAAAACTCAGGTAGGTTGCATTGGAAATTTAAGACCGATCGATGTATGCTCTGAAATACATGCCCGATCCATCGGGCCAATATCATTTCTGACCGAACTACCCCTTTAAATTAAACAGTGAGCTTTACCTTCACTTGTACATTGATTGTCTTTAATTCAGGACTGTATATGAAATCATACACACTAAATGTAGCCATTTTATTTCCTGTTTTAAACGCTTCTTGGTTGGACGTGAATGTCTCCCCTGGCATGGGGTGTCCTTGGCACAGCATATATCGACTTGGATATACTTGTTCTTGGTACCTCCAGTTTAGTGCACTTTGTGTACAGTCCAGTCTTGTTAACGAGGCCCTACATGCTATACGATGTCAGTAAGTTATGTACTAATTTGTGTTTTTCAGCAGATGTTTTAGTTGTTTTCATTCCTGCTTTGAATTAAGATTTGGAGAGTGCACCACACTCAAATTAAATTAGAACACAATAATTCTTTAGCATAGTTCAGTGTGTGCTTTACAATAATATGCATGTGTTATATGTTTGCAGACTGTTGTTTATGTTGTTCTGATCTGAAAAAAGATGTCACAACAATACTCTTTGCAGATTGAAGAACTACGTTCTGGAGGGTTGGCCGGAGCAATGCCATAGGATAAGATTAATTCTAAACCTACCAGTCATCAACTCTTTTGTTTTGCAATAGTCACCCAAAATGGAACGAGTATGCCCAGGCGTTGCTTCCGAGCCTGCTGGGCTTAGAGACCAAATCTAATCCTTGCTGATGGCAACCAATGAGGCTGAAACATGCCTGCGTTGCTTGAAGTCTCCTGCAGAAGGGATGTGACCAAGTAGTTCACGCTGGTCTTACCTTTTTGGGGTGGGACCAATGTGGTCTTTCCCCTTTCTGTCATGGCTTGACGGCTAAAGAACAATGGTCTGGAGGGCTGCAAAGAGCAATGCCAGAGGATAAGATTAATTCTAAACCTGCCAGCCAACACCTCTTTTGTTTCACAATAGTCTTGAGGCACTGCATGGAAAGTAATCAACTGTACTGTTAATCAGGTTACGAATACAAACTATTGACTCAAAACCTATTCTGAGAATTGTTTTGCTCTGGTTTATTTACAGTATCTGTCATACACAGGTGTACTATCGATTGACGGATGTGCAATATCCTTTTTTTGCCTGTCGTCAAGAGCTGTTGTCTTGTCAAGAGACCTCTGTTTGATTTATATAGCTTTTCCTGTTGTAAATATCAGTAAGATGAAAGTAACTGTAGCTCTCCTCTCTCTCCATGGCACAAATATAAAGTGCCCACCCAACAGCATTACTTTGCCTGACTGTGTGCGTGGTGACATATGTTGAAATGTTATCGCTCCAAAATACCCCTTCACTGTGTGCACAGATTTTAAGTGCCTTGCCTCTACCAACGCGTATTGCCATTTAGTTCATGCTCACACTTTCTTTGTGAGTGCTTTACAACTACTGTGCATTGTATGTTTATGAGTTTTATAGATTATTGTATTTTGTTGCAAAATGTCATACCGACTTAAATCTGGCATCGTACGGCATGTAAAGGTTTTCGATACTTTCTTTTATTACAGAACAACAGAAATATGGTTTAAAAAGCATATTCCTTTCTCTTACAGTACAATAAGTGCTCGAGCTGCAATTGCATATGCTGTTGCAAATGTTCACAGGCATAGAGAGCGTACACTAGCCGCGTTTGGTTTTTTAATTTATTTTTGCATTTTAATTGAAATAGTTCAAAACGTAAAAATAAAAGAACCAAAGTACATTTTTACAAATACTTACTCAAATAGGCGTTGGCTGTGGTGGTTCTACTACTGCAGAGAGTGACAATGAAATTGCAACATGATACACTATGCCAGGCTCATTCAAGCTGTGAGTGTGTGTTTAAAAAAACAGTGGAGAAGGCCGCCCATCTTATTTTTTTATTTTTTTTTATTTATTTTTTTCTTTTAGTTTATTAATAAACTTTTTGAAATACACAATTCTCTAATCAATTTCCTCATTCACAAAAAAGAATAACACAACCATTCTAATGTCCGGCACACAGGTTTAGATATCAAGCATGTCAATAAAGTTTATCACCGAGCAAGTTAGACTGACGGAACTCCCACTCAAGATTCTGAACCACCATTCCTCCATATTTCCATTTATCGGTGCATACTTGCTCAGATGTGTCGATCTTTTCGAGTTCAGTTTGAGACAGCCGATTACCAAATGTTTTATGGTCTCGATTTCTTTAAAACAGAATCTGCACCAGTTATCACAAATCAAAGGATCTTTTCGTTTTAGTAGGACTTCTTTTGTTCGTAACGCATTCATTCTTAGGCGAAGAAAACGATCACGGTGGTGTCTTGAGGGAAACTGAACAAGATATCTTGGCATCGTGTTTAATTTGTTAGAAGTTGGCCCCAATTTAGGCGCCGACACCATGATTTCCAAACGCTCCATGTTACGTACCCAGGCCCATTCTTTTAGTTTTTTCTTTGCGAGTTGAGGCCATTTTATCAATGTTTCTTTGCTTATACTGGCAGCTCGCATGATGTCGTGAATTTTTGTGGACCAGGAGGATATAATCTGCTCAGATGGTTGCACATCATCCATCGCCAAGATCTCATAGGCAGGTTCTTTCTTCGGGAGTATCATCTTTCTCAGTAATGCTAGTGACTTCCAAATTACTGTTGTACATAGATCATCTAGCGCGAGTTCATCCCTTATTACTGAGATTGGGAAGCAATTTGGTAGCTTCAGCACACGTCGCCAGAAGTGGCCTTCCAGTTTAGCCCACAGTTTGTAGTCAAGATTCCAACCTGCTTCTGTTCCATAGGTAACACATGGAATGACTTTTTGCAAATAGAATTGTCGAATCGGGGTTAGGGAAAATTTACCAAACAGGTTGTGGATTCGGGTTCCTTGAATAGCCAAGATATTCATACAGCAGCCTACATGTTTTGACCAACTCATCTCGCAAATAGACGTGGATATCATTATGCCTAAATATCTTATTTCCAGTACTTCCTCGAGTTTCGAGTTTCCAATTTGCCACTTGAAGGAGTTTTTCTTTATTCATTTATGCGTTCCAATTTTCATAATTTTTGTTTTCGTCGCATTTATACTCAAGTGATTTGCATTCATATACTGATATAATTTATGTAATAAACGTTGTAGGCCAATCTGCGTGGTATCTGCTAAGATTATGTCGTCCGCGTAAACTAAACAGTTTATGTGGGATCCATTTATTTTCGGCGGAAAACAACGTACGTCTTTCAGTGCTGATGGGATATCGGCGATGAATAGCTTAAACAGGCATGCTGCTATGGGACAGCCTTGTTTTACGCCTCTTTTG
The DNA here is from genome assembly GCF_040938575.1 of Ambystoma mexicanum. Taxonomy (NCBI): domain Eukaryota; kingdom Metazoa; phylum Chordata; class Amphibia; order Caudata; family Ambystomatidae; genus Ambystoma; species Ambystoma mexicanum. The sequence goes on along the minus strand of NC_090924.1, from coordinate 760,500,515 downwards.
GTCCTCATTTTCTCCGACAGAGTTCCGGCTTCATTCAATCTTATCTGGATGGACGTGTCTGTATGCAATGCAATGATCGGAAACAGAATTTCATCTGGGCACTTCCAATTGTTTAATTTTGTCCATAAGGTTTCCCGATCGATGCAGTCGAATGCTTGATGGAGATCAATGAATGCTATGAACAGATGAGTTTTTTTTTCTATAGCATTCAGCTTGAGTAAGTTTAACAGGGTCAAGTTGTTTTCCGTTCCAACGCCTTTTGTGAAACCAGTCTGTCTGGGATCTGTGATTCCTCTTTTATCGGCCCACTTAGTTAGTTTTTTTTGCAAAAAGTTCGCAAACACTTTGCCAATGGTGTCTAGTAGGGCGATCGGCCGATAGTTTTCCGGATTAGCTCGATCGCCCTTCTTAAATATGGGCACTATAATTGCCGAGGTCCACGAGGCCGGAATCTCTCTATGCTTTTTAATGTTGGCAAATAAGATCTCAATCAGTTTCGCCCATTCCAGTTTGTTCTGTTTAAGCATTACATTAGAAATGCCATCAGGTCCAGCGGCTCGGGAATTATTCAGTTTTCCAATGGCCGATAAGATGTCGTCCCTGGCTTCAGTGCAGTCCCAGTTTACAGACCTTAGATCACGCTGTTTGATGTCAGTTTCCACATCCCCTGCAAAGACCTTAGTGAAATGTTTATTCCACTCTGCCTCAGTGACCGCATTTGCCATTTTGATCACATTGTTGGTTGTGCAATTATTTAAAATTTGCCAGATATCTCTGCATTTGTGTGATTTCATCATGGTCAACATGACTTTGCCTCTTTCTTGGTCTCGTTGGAACTTAAATGCTTTAGCCCAGTTACGATATGTTTGAGACCTCTTTTTTATCAGGTTGGCACTATTACTACCGCCTTGTGCTTTCAGCATACATATGTCACGTTTTAGATGCTTTTTTTCATCGTATACTCTTGTGCTCCATTCATGGGTATGTTTTTTCGCAGAGTTTTTTTTCCACAAGTTCGATGAACTTTTCGAAGGTAACAGTGACACATAATCCACGTTGCAAAGGGACATTGGGTCTACTGCCTCTAGTTTCGCCGTGATACAAGATATCTGAGCGGTAGATAGTTGTAACCTGTTTTTTCCATTATTTAGTTCCAAGACTTGAGTCATTGCTGACTTTTTAGTTCCTGATCTAATCCTCAGATGTAATACCAACGGATCATGGTCACTGTTTTTAGTGGGGATTATGTTCAGTTCATGAATTAGGTTCCATGCGTGTTTTGAGACCCATATATAGTCTAGTACCTTTGCAGTACCCATGTTGTGCCACGTATATTTAGGTGGCCTATCTCCATCCGTTTGACCATTCACCATGTCACAATCATAGGCCTCCATGATATTCTCCCAGATGATCTTTCTCTTCTGATTTAAGAGACTGTTGGAACAGCATTTGGTTAACGGCACGCCCTTTTCATTGAACCAAGTCAGGTTCATATCTCCACATATTATAAGTATGATGTTAGACTTCTTATACATGTACTTTTCTAACAGGTTTATTACCGTAACTGTTAGTTTCTTAGTGGTGATCATCGCTGGATTCCAATATATATTCAGTATTAGTAGTTGTTGAGGCTGTTTCCCATCATGATCTTTTTGTTGTAATAGCGTACATTGCACAAACAAATTTGGATTTTCGCTGTTGAGCACCTTCCAATCACATCCGATTTTCAACATGGTTATCAAGCCGGCGAAAGGGCGTCCGTATGGATTTTTCCCTGCAGGATTCAGCAATGTAACATAGCCGTCTTTCACTGGCGGACATCTTAGCCATGTTTCTTATAAGCAAATTATGAGATTATCATTCAACTCAATCGGAAAGCTTTCATAAAGATGTCGAAAGCCTCTCGTATTCCAAGAGACAAGGGAAATCGAGTTCTGTTCGTTTTCAGAGACTAGTTACTTGGAACCTTCATCAGGTTTGTTGATTTTTCCAGAGCGATGCAAAGGCAATTCAATTCTCATGTGTTTTCTTAATTCATTCCTTCGTTGTTCTTGAGGAGACTCCTTATATCCAAACCTGTTCGACGGATTCTTGCTATCCAATGATCTTTGACTGGCCGAGTCGGACAGAACTTCCCTTATCTCAAAGCCAAACTGCAGCATTTCGTCCTTTGCTGCCAGGATTACATTACGTACTGCTTTGGAAGGTATGTGCAGATAAACTTTGTCTGCATATTTCTCGGACATGTATTCAATGATGGCTATATCATTGGACGACACAATTCTCAATGCCGGCACCGAGTGTAAGAGGCGCATTACATTCTTTCTGTTCAAATTCACGTCAGGATCATCTTTATGAATGTTCGTAATTGCGATTCGTGGATTTCTATCGGTTGGTGACTCGTGGTCCTTTGATTTACTCTTCTCCACCTCATATAGTCTTTGTCGGGCTGTGCATTTGGGGTTCAGGTTTCTGGTATTAGTACTGCCACCATATTTGCCACAAGTCGATGGGTCTTCATTTGGCAGTTTAACTGTTGTCCGTGCGTCATGCATGTTTCCCCTGGATATTTTTTTGGTTCCACAAACCGACTGGGCCCGGTGAGCAGAGTCCATAGAGCGAGATTTGGTTTTTAGGATCCAAGGGTTTCTCGCCCTTTTTTCCTTCGACGTCAAGGATTCATTTCGGTCAAAATTAATGGACTCATTTGATTCTAGACTACTTGTTGAGCTATTCAAAGTATTAGGATTAATTGTCACGCAATCATCCTCTATTGAATATGTTGATAAATCACAGAGATCAATTGATGGGGTTCTATTTAGGCTTTCTGCTGCTTCCGATTCTAACCTCTGATGTTTTTTTGGATTTCCCTTTTCATCTGCCACTTCTACGACATCTTTGCTTGTTCTTTCGCTCCCTTTAGAAGGTATTGGTGCATTGTTTTTTTGGATTCTTGTGAAAAGATTCGGTTTGGCAGGAGACGTCAGGTTACGTATACATTTTCTTGTTTTGTTGGTTTGTTGTCGAGGATCACAATGATTTTTCTTTTCTTTTCGTTTCTTCGGAGTGTTACTATTTGAGACTTGCATCTTTTTGGGTTTCTCGATATTTTCTTTCCCTGTAGTTGGGTTTTTTCCCAAACCATTGAAGGTTTTTGCAGCTCCATTGAAGATCCCGAAAGAAGCACTTGGTCGTGATTGGTTAGCACATTTCTTGGTGTCATGAGACTTAGATACGGGCTCCAACACTCCTGGCTTAAGTTTAGATGACATAGAAGCTGGCTCAGCAGCCCCCATTATTTCCGCCTCGTTATTGGACATAACTGACTCTTTTGACCTCAATTCAGTTCTATCAGAGTCAGCTGTTCCAATGGTGTCTTTTCCTTTTGGAAGTGGTATTAAGGGAGCAATTACCTGCATTATTTTGGTGCATTCATTAGTCAATGAATCCGCACATAAACTATTTGTTTTCTTTTTTTTCTCTGATGACACCGCAGTAATGATTTCGAGATCATCTGTCTCTGGGGGGCGCATCATTCTCATTAGCGTGGTTGAATGCTTTAGGCAGGCAGCAATGGATGTTATCAAGTCTTTCTTTTCCTGATTTTCCTTTGCCATACCTTCGTTTACTTGCTTTTGCATCTGTAACAGCGCGTTTTTTTCGGTTTCAAGATTATTTTGCAGCTGTATGATGAGATGTTCTTGTTTAGTTAGTTTGTTCAAAATGTGGGAAAGCAGCCCTCCATTTGATTGAAGCGCCTCATGTAAATTTTCGTATAATTTGGTGAACGGGAGTAAGGCAACCGACGAGGCGGCTAGCACATTATTATGTATTTGAAGGGCAGCTGCAGCCGATAGGTTTGATTTAAAGGCTGCTGCTACATCGCAATCTGAGTTTCCATCAACTGGTATTGGCAAATCCTTTTTCTTCCCTGTCATCGATTCTCCAGATCCCACCTTTTTATTAATCATTGGATTGAGATTTGTCGGAGTTCTCGGAGTCGAACCGGTAGATACAGACCTTGTCTGCGAGTTTTGGAAATTACTGTAGGCACTGTCCGCCCCTTGGGTCTCGAGCCGTGAATGACTGTTTTTACGATAGCTTGAAACTTCATTTACGTTTCTCTGCACCTCTCCTGGCGCTTGATGAAACGATTGTGGCAAAGAAGCCATTGTGGCGTTGTAAGGGCTGAAGGAGCGGGCCTTCATGTTATGATTGTCAGAGGTCTCCATTCCATTTCTTAAGGAGCCTGTGGACAACGGTTCTTTCATTGTTTCAAAGTCGACTTTCAGTCGTTCTGCGAGTCTAGCTTCACGTCCTGCTAGGTCTAATACCTGAGTCGAGAATGTGTTGTGTGCAGGGGAGTTTATGTAGGAGTTTTGCAACTCGGCAATAGCGCATTTCTCTTTCCGGATCGCTTTAGCTTTGTTTAGTTTTTCGCAATTTCTGCACTTGATCTTGACTTGATTTTCGGGTTGGCCGAGGTATCTTTGGTCGGAGATCGCCCAGATCTCTCTCTCTCAGGGTTAATGTATTCGCTTCTCATTTCTGTCTCAAGTTGTTGAATATCGCGGTTATTTGTAGGTTTCTTAGTTTCACACATTGGAGTCTCAACGGAGACCAACGCCATTTCTCTCTCGTGCTCGATGAGTTCTAGGTCTGTCACGTCGCACTCGTACATCGGTCTTGCCCTTTTTCTTCAATCGTATGGTAAGAGACATTTATGAGGGGGGCAGAGATGTTTCTCTTCAATTCGATGTGCTCACTGATTATAGCGCTTGCACTGGTAGTTGCACTAGCTTCAACAGGCAAGATTTCCTCCTGGCCGGTCACGGGATCAATCAGGACTGCCAGGGGCAACTCTATCGTTGATTGAGTGAGAAGTACATTCGACGGAGAAGTATCACCTGCTTCCAAGTCTAATGATATTACTGTGGGGTTGCTCACTAGCTCAGGTGTTGGTTCGGGAGCTGAAGGCAGACCCCGTAGTGTCGAGGTGCAAGGGTTACAAAAAGCACTGTCAATACTGCCTGGCAGCGGTGGTTTAGATGGCGAGTATGGGCATGATGGGTGTGTGGAGAGGGTGAATCTCGAGCTTGAGTTAGGAGGTGTTTTACCCTCAGTGTATGGCTCACACAGCCTCTGCTGGTTCCTTTTATGACTCTCAGGGAATCTATCTGATAACCCTTCTTTAAACATGCAGTCTCTCGGAGAGGAAGTATCGGTCAATGAGTTGGAATCTAAAGATACAACTGCTTCCATTGGCTCAGGCTCGTCCAGACATAAGGACTGGGAACCTTCCACTCTCGATAAGTCCAACTTTCCGTTGGCTTGTAATGTTTGCCTGGACATGGCACGGGTCAAGGGCCCTGGTTCTGACATAATGTCAGCTTTCTTACCTTCTCTCCGGGAAGTCATTAATCGCTCGTTGATCAGCCTCGATTTTCAGCCTCAGCAGCGTTCAGCCGCGGACTGCCACAGACTGAACTCTGCCCGAACTCCGCGCGCGCTCCGCGCTTCGGGCGAGTTTTTAAAGTCAATAGGGCTTCTTTTCCTTAAAGGAATAGTGGCTCGAAACACAGTACCTCCAGATCAAAGAGTGTGGCTGCAGCTCCTCACATCAACCAACCGCACCAGCGTCTGCCGCAGACTGAACTCTGCCCGAACTCCGCGCGCGCTCCGCGCTTCGGGTGAGTTTTTAAAGTCAATAGGGCTTCTTTTCCTTAAAGGAATAGTGGCTCGAAACACAGTACCTCCAGATCAAAGAGTGTGGCTGCAGCTCCTCACATCAACCAACCGCACTAGCGTCTGCCGCAGACTGAAGTCTGCCCGAACTCCGCCAAGGGTCACTTATGCAAAGACCAGCACTTGTCAGGTCCAGGGGGCTTGAGGCAGGAAAAATACGGTGCTTGCTGTACACTTTGAAAAACTGGAGGCAGAGACAATATCGTGCTGCAAACGGCAAAAGGAGTTAATAGAGCAAATTATGAGCACGGCTGCTACAGAAGAAAATCGGATAACAACTGTGTAAAGGATGGGCATCTTATTTGTAAGCGTTAACATCCTGCAAAGTGCCTGTTGTCACCTTTGGTCACTTGCAGTGTGCTTGCATCTATTCACTGTGGCGATTTCTGTCTGCCCGGGCCAACAAATATCAATAGGCTCTGAATAAGACCCCAAGGCTTAATGCCTGCACTGAATGGAAACATTAAAACTGCAGACTGTTAAGAGACTTATTTGCCCTTAATCCCAAATGTTTACCCCTTTTAAAGGTCTATGTTCTAAAGACAAACTTGCAGTTTTTTATATTGCAATGCATACTGTGAGCACCTGCTGCACCTGCCACCTGCATAGCTATGCTGTTCCTACAATGCCTGAACTCATAGGGCCTCATTACAAGAATGCCGGTAAGAAATCTGAGTTTCTGGCATGCTGGTGACACCATATCTGGCAACCCGTGATGCCAGAATCAGAATGCCGGTAAGAAATCTGAGTTTCCGGCGTGCCAGTGACACCATATCTGGCAACCCCTGATGCCAGAATCTCCGGATTATTACGTGTTGTCATGCACGTGCATTCCAGCATGATGGAAGCAGCGGTACCTGCATGCTGGAAACACCATCAAAACTCCCCTAAAATGGCCACACCATCATCCTCTGTGTCGGTGACTCCGAATCCAGCAACACGGTCCCGGAGCCACTGGCACCAGCAACAGCGGTCTTGCAAATCCCATGACCGGTAACAAAGTGATCGCTGGAACAGCAAATCACCAGTGGCCATTAATCCATTGCAATCCTGAAAGCACACGCGACGTCCACCCCTCATGACCACAGAAACTCCACTTTGACAATGACATGAAAAGTCTGTGAGACCCGAAAGCGCAAGCCACACTTCAGTGAGGCAGAGTTGAACATGCTAGAGGGCACCATTGTCCAGCATGCTGCAGAGCTCTTCTCAAATGCCCAGCGCAGGCAGATCCAGCTGTGCAAGAAGAGCATCTGGCAGGAGGTTGCCCAGAAGGTTGCTGCAGTCGGCACAACCCCCGCACAGTGCGAGACTGCCACAAGGTGTGAAGACCTGAGATTGAGGGTGCGCAGCCCAGCACAGACAGGGCATGGCCACAGGTGGCAGGAGCGCATCCCCAATGCGCCTGCTGCCCTGGGATGAGACGTGCAGCAGTGTGCTGCACCTTGAGGCCATCAAAGGGGTCAGTGATGTGGAGGCCGGAGCTGGGACACCTGAAGAGGCTGGTGAGTACATGTAACCCCAATCTAATGTCAACCTCCCTGTCCACCTTGAACCCACTACTGTACCAACATATGACATGAATGCCAAGTGCATTGTCAATAACACCACTAAAAACCTGCAGGTCTCCCCCCCCTCAAGAGACCAGCAACCTGGGTGCATACATCAACATACACCCTGTCCCCCCAAAACATGCCACATACCACTAATACACGTAGAACACAGAACAGGCACCCTGTACTACCAAGAGAACATGCTCTGCTTCCACAAAGACACACATCACCCTGCCACATCTCAATGCATGTGTGTCCACCGTGCTCACCTTGCTTCCCCTAGCACAAAGTCACATCAGTGCTAAGCCCCATCTCGACCCACAAATGACCAGCGTCACACACAAAGGCAACATGTGACTCCCTCGTCCCAGCCAGCCCAACCCATGAGCATAAATGCCTACCTATCCCTGTAAGTGCTACAGGCAACATGCACATGACGACCCCATCCACACCACACCCCTCCCCAACCCAACATCCCACGACATAAAGGTCACACCCTTAACACCATACCCAGCAATTGTCAGTAAACCATGACAGTATCATCCGGCACACCACTCTACCATGTACGAACATCACACATCCACACGCACAGTATGCATGACACATGCATGTGTGCACCATGCCATGTCCCTGACACAGCACAGGCACAACCAAGATAATGCATGCATCTCTGCCTCATCAATTCACACTGTTCACTGACAACCTGCCTTCCTGACTCCCTCAGGCACATCATCTGACAATGAAGAGGCCCAGCCAAAAACCTCAAGGGGCACAAGCCGTCGATGCTGCAGGACCCAACGGCCCACCACCTCCATCCAGGACACAAAGACCTCAACAGGAAGAACTACCACTGCCACCCCAGCTCCACCTGTTGAGGCAGCACCGGTCACCCCAGATGCACCAGTTGATGCAGCACCAGCCATCCCAGCTGCACCCGTTGAGGCAGCACCGGTTGCCCCAGCTGCCCCCATCCAGGCAGCACCAGTTGCCCCAGCTGTACCCATCCATGCAGCACCAGTTGGCCAAGCTGCATCCATCCAGGCAGCCCCAGCTGCTGCAGTACGACAAACACCACTGTAGCTACATGCACATGTGTCCAGTGCAGAGGACATAGCAGACGACGGTGGAGTGGATTGTTGAATCCAATAGTGACTTGCTTAGAGGAAAGCAGAAGGACTGTCAGAAGCGGCCTCAGTGTGTGAGAGACAGGTACGGCTTGACGGTTTGACGTGCCAGTGGCGGTGTGCTAGGTCCTTTTCTCTGCAGTAGTAGCGGAGCAGAGCGGCTTGTGTTCCTTGGAGCTCTTGGAGCCGCTCCAGTGCACCGGTCGAGAGGGGCGATCTGCGGTGGTGGAACCCGCACAGTGAGCCTCAGATAAGTGCTCATCTAAGTGCTCTGGATGATCAGTGCAGCTTACTACCTTACTACTGCGGGAGAGAGCGAAAGGAACGAAAAGAGCTGCGACTTGCTTTAAACTTGTCCTCCTGACGAGGGTGATGACTGCAGGGATTCGTTCCCTTTGAGTTGCCTCTATGGGGGTACTTGTAATTGATTATTTAACTAGCGCACCCTGAGAGCAGCGCTACCCTAGTCTGTATTTTTGCAGTAGAGAAGCCCAGCTGCAGAGACAAGGGCGGCACATTTATTTTGTATTATTTCCTATCTATTTTGCTGTTTGTTGTTGTTCGGAGCTGGAGGCGCTGTACACAGAAGGCCAGAGATACAGCGCCTCCAGAAGCCTGAGTGCAATTGAGTGCAACTGGCCGAGTGTTGCACATCAGAACACTGTACAACACTTTTCTAAGGAACTTAGATATCTGTTCTAACTGGGTAAAAGCCTGTGGAAGCCCGTGGAAGAGCTTGATAACATCAGGACTCATTCAGTATTTATCTGTTTGTGTCCTGAACCCCGTCCCTATTGAAGAACCTGCTTATGCTGTTGGCATCGACCTAGTCGAGGGTGGGCCGTTTAGCGGAGGGAGTGTGGCTGTAGTTTCTATGGTCATAGCCCTCCGTTGCCTGCTTTTGCCATATTTCCCTCTGCTGACTTCCATTATGCAAATAATTGGGGAAGCCCTCAACTACCACTGTGGAGTGAAGGGGTGTGGAAGTTGCTCCCTGTGATTACTTGGGGACCACGTTAGGGGAGGTCTCTCCCACTCTATCCATCACATTGCTGCACTACGAGGAGTGACCTACACAGACCCCACATGGACCTCTCCCGCTGGATTCTGGTCAGCAGAAACCTTTAGTCTTTTAGAGGGATCTGTGTCTCCTCAATTGTGTTTAGTGAGATCAGCCCTTGCGTGGCCAGCGCGCTTCTAATTTTCCCCACTTCAAAATCACCTGTTCAACTGTACTGTTACTTTTCTATCACTTGGAGCAAAACATACCTCTACTAACTGGTTCAAACTGAGTGTTAGAGAAATAAGTGAGCCTGTACTGTGTAATACGCACCACATCTAAAATTCGCTCTGAAAGTGGCCCTCTCCCAAGTTTCTCCTCAGCTTTCTCCTCTTTGAGGGTCTCCAGGGATGAAACTTCATAGCACAGCGATGCAGGATAATAGGAGGGCACCGAAGTGGGACGGTTCATTCTCGGGTCCTTCGAGGGAAGAAATCCCCCAGGTTCTGGAGGTCGAGGCTGAGGCTGAGGAAAGCTCTACTGTGGCAAGTAAGACCCAATAAACTCAAGTCCAAGTCCATTCACAGCCCTCACTGCGTACACCTGTGAGAATCCCAGAAAGCACCCAGGCACAATCTCCAAAAATGCAGGCTTGGCAACGTGGGCTTAAATACACAGTGACCACCAAAAATATCCCCCCAAAAAATTGAGGATCATTTTGGGATAAAAAGGGCAAAACAGGGGATGACTGGAAACAGCCCCACAGGCACAGGATCCCGGTAGGCATCAAGGCCCAGGAGACAGTGTCTGCCCTGAAACCAGTGTCTCCATCTTGGAGAGGGAAATTTATCCTGAATGAGAGGCCCAGAAGCTCAAGTCCGGGTCCCTGAAGTATTAAGCTGTATCCAGGGGGCTTCAAAAGAATCAGAGCTTGGCCCAATAAACTTGGTGGATTCAACACATACCTTAATAACTCCAGGAGGGCAAGGGGTATTACAGCCCAATGAAGCCACACTTCCAGCGCTAAACTTTGTCCTGAACTCTTTGGTATCAGTCTTCGAGCTATTAAAGGCAGAAGTCCAATCCCAAGCAGGGATTCTGCTGGAACTCACAAAGGAAACATCAAACCTAGACTCCTCCATGGTGGGATGTAACAATGTCATTGACACCATCTTTGTCCCTGGTATGAAGGAGATGTGGTTGGAGGTAGTGAAGCAAGGTTTGGATCTGTCAGTAATCCAATTGAACTTTGCCGCACGAAGGAAGGAGGAAGAGATTGTAAGTGATTTCAATCCGGCACTTCACCTAAGTCAATGCCTAGTGTGTAATGCACAACTGAAATCCTTATTTATTTATTTGTGTCTAAAAGTTCTTTTATTCTGAACGATGTACCACTTATATCACACCCCTCTCTTGGAACTCCCATGGTCACACTGAACCAGGAATCAGCCTGGTTTGCAAAGTTAAAATATTTATTTATGTATTCACAATATAATCACACTATTTTTAATGGGGATACAATAATCACCAATGGGTGATATCACACTAAGCAATCTCTTTAATCACCAGGAGTAATAATGAGCAAAAACAATGCAGCACAGCAATAATACTTTTGTGGGCGTGTGTTCAAATCAAATAGCAATGTGGTTACTCTTTCCCCCTGGAACCCCCTCAACCACTCAATATGCAATGTAGAGAGAGAGGAGGAGAGAGAACAGGTTTCAGGAATGCAGAATTCAAATACAAGGTCAATCCCAATTCCTCCCCAGCAAACACAAGAGGGAAACGGAATTGCTTGGCAAACTGTCAAAATGGTTTTTAAAGTTGTCTGAGAATGGATTGGGTAAAACAGTAAATATAGGCTAAATGACTGAAATGACTGAAATTGTTTAAATTCTAATGGGAGCCACTTTATATGGTTGCAGACAAACACTAGCGATGATTTGACACCAATAAGCAATGTGCAAACTGAAATTTGAGGTTGGTGCAATGAAAAGCTATTTTACACGTGTAATATTTTGCCAAAATGAAAATTTGTGGCAAACTTTTCTGTGCGCGGTAGTCGCGATTGCAGGAAAACTATGCGGATTTTGGTTCTATGCAAATCTGTGGATGTTAGCTACAAGCAGACGTTTACATTTTGTTTCTAGCATAAAATGTGAAGAAGTTATGGACATTTTCGTGGAGGTCGTTTTTTCAAATAGAGGCAAAATTGGAAAACAGGGATTGCTTTCAAAAGACAAAAAGGATTTCTTTACACTAGAGGATGACTATGCTATGAAGAAGCAAATACTACACGGGAGCACAGCCACTAGACCAGGACGCCTCTGGATCAAGTTTTTGCCTGCCAAGGAGCTTGCCTTCTTCAGATGAAATATATCAGCGCAAAGATATGTTTAACAATACTATTACAGAAGGAAGGTAGTAGGGATAAGATAAAGAGTTCAAGCAATTCAAAAATATTTCTAACAATGCAGTTCTGGATATAAAAGAGGATGGATTTGAAATAGGGATTGACTATGGAATTACATAGGCTAGTGACAGTCCTATACTATGGATACTCACTAGATAGGTTTGAATGGCACCGTCAGGGATTCTGGTCAGGGATCAGAGTTCTGGGCACACCGGACTGGACGGGGTCTGCAATCAGCAAGGTGCTCTGGTCACCGCACGACAGGACTGGACAGGATCGGCACAGCACGGCACAGCACGGAACAGGATTGGGTTTAATCTGCCCTGGTTCTGCAGATAATTATTTGGCAGGCAAGCCGTTACAGCACAGCCCGGCTGTTTTCTTTGATGTTCCCCTTTGGTGGTGGGATTCTAGTTCTGGAAATTCAAGGCCTAGTTGAAAATAGTTCAACTAATGGAATGGGCCTTTCTGCTTGCAAAGTTTCTGGAGTCTGGAGCAAGGAATATTGATGGATCTCCTTCAGTTCGCTTCGCTAGGATCGGGGTATTGGGTGAATCTGTGTGTGTTTCTAATTCCTCAGCTTTCTCTATTTATGCATTTGATAAAGGGGTGTGCAAACTGGATTATCCTAAGCGCGCCTCCTAGGCTGGCTATAGGCTAGAGTCTTCCCTCTCCCTTGATAGGAGGAGAAAACAGGGTGTCACCATGATGTTGTGGTTTTATGAGTCAGAGAATCCTCCTCTTGTCCCTTTGAACATGAAATCTACTTTTAGTATAATACATATTTACAATTTTGCAAACTTTATAACAATAACATATCTAGATCACATATTTTGTGGAGCAAATGCTCTTACAAGCCCTGTCATTGTAGGATCTTGTGCCGGCTTTTGACAGAAGTCTACCCATTTGGGCCGGAGCACAATATCTAGTTTATCCGAAAATCTGTACAACTGTGCGCATTGTATCTGGGCATAAGCGTGTGAAGTTTCATGCTTTTGACATAATTACATTTGGTATCAAACCACAATTTTTACAGTTACTTCCCAGAACATAGCACAGAGTTCTGGCTCCTCTTAAAATGAGCAGCCAAAAATTAGGTTCAGAAGTCCGGGGTTTGCATATTTTTTACAATTGTACACAGTAAATTATCAGTCTTTTTAGAAATATGCTTTTTGTCCATTGTGAATCAACAAAAGGTTGTCTGTCCCCGCCTCCTTCTCCTTCTTGCAGCTCAGAAGCAATCTCCGCCCCCTTCCTTCTGGCAGAGGCCATTTACGATCCATCCTGATTAGCATTTCCTTGCCTTGGGGAAAGTCCATTGTGCTCTTTCCACAGCAGCCCAAGTTCCCCTCCCCTCTTAACCAACACAATGGTGTGAGTTCCTGGTGCAGAGAGCAGAAGGGAGGTGTCTGGTCCCTGTGGGGGAAGTTGTTTGTGGTTTGGCTTGGAGTCAGGCTTAAATTTAAATGTCATTTTGTTGCAATGTTCTTTGTTTAAATACACTTGTAATTTTAAAACAAGCAGCTACAACACTGATTCCAGCCTCCAAGCCATGAAGTGTAAATAGTTACAACCTAGGTTACTCTTGATAACAGGTCACTTAGATTTCAGGCATTAGATCTTAATGGTACAAGTTTACAGTTTTAATGCAGGCTTTTGAAACAGTCATTCAGGCGGCCGCTGGTACTGCGCCCAGATTTTGACAGATCCCACAGGCAGGCAAACTTGTGCTCTGGGTGTTTTGATGACCAATTCAGCTTTCCTGGATATTGCAATGTCACAATGATTTCTTAAATTCAGTAAAATGTGACACTCAGCGAGAACATTGGATACTTGTGGGTGTTTTGGACCATCATTCTGTATTTTCAGCAACCCGGAAAAGATTTGAAATGCAAGATTTTGGATTTCTTGCAACAAGCACTGCTTTCCATGCAGTCTCCATTTTTACCTGTCTGCAAGCCCAGTGACATGTTTTAGCAGTGCGGTGTCCGTTCCACCACTGACAACATGCATAGTAGATTTGGCAGCCATCTTTTTGTGCTTTGTAGGGTGCAATTTTCATATGTTTTGGCGCGCATAGGGGTTTTGCGGCCATTTTGATGATTCTGGCACCACCAGGACACAGTGATGCCACAGGGCAGAGCATAAGTGGGTTAATACATCCCACAAGATTAACAACACCCTACTATAAGAGATCTAGAAGCAAATACAATTCAAGTCCCTTGGAGTAGAGAGTGAAAGAGACGGGACAGAAAAAGAGGATACCAGTCCGCTCTTTGATGAAGATCAAAAACGTGAGTCGATCTTATCTCTGCAAGAGCGGCAGGAGTCAGACAACTGCCGCACCAACTGTAAAAGGAAGGTCAGGAAGAGAAATGCAAGACAGAGGAGAAGGAACAAAAAACCTCACTTATAACTGAAGAACGGGTCAAAACAAATAGGCAACATCAAAATGAAGAAGGGGGACATAGAAGTGCTCCTTAAATCCCTCCTGAGATCGCCGTAAGCTGCTTGCCCTGCGGAAGCAAATAGTTCAAACTTGTTACCTTCTTCTGGGAAGGACTTTAGCAGCAGCCGTCCTAAAGAAAACCAACAGGAAAGAGAAGGACAAAACAGAAAGACAATGAAAGAAGGTGATAAAGAGAGTTCTGAGCAGGAAAAGATTGAAATCATAAACATTCCTTGGGAGTATAAAGATCACCTGCCATGAAATCAGCACTGGCAGTAGAGAGAGGGAGTCTAAAAATAGCTCCAGTCTTTTTGAAAAAGTGGATTAAAACCACAGAGAATACTCCACTGCTAGAAGAAGTTAAAGTTGGGCAAGGGAAATCTGCGCTGTTGGAAAGGAAAGTGAACGGTGGAGGAAAGTCCTCAGAAATGGGGGGATACGCTATCCAGCCAGTTCAGCCAAAACAACATTTGCCTCAGCCGCTTGAACAAAACAGGGTCGAGGAGGGATCTGCCTCCAGTTTTGCAGGGCCGAAACTGTGCCTCTGTTCAAAGTTCAAGAACAATAACTATGTTTGCAAAGAAAAAAAGATTTTTCAGCCTTGCTGCGGCTACTGGCGCCCTTACGTTTCGGTAATTAGTTAGAGAATTAGATGGTAAGTGTTGAACCCTAAGTTATCAGCGATGTCGTTCTGAGATGGCAGCTAAAGAAATTTCAAACTACAGTTTACCCTCACTTTATTGTTCTTTACTTGATTAGATTACTGTAATGTTACTAAGATATCTGTCCCTTTCTTCTGTAGGGTGTGCTTCATTCACAAAACAGTCACTGAATCACTTTCCTTGTTGTTCAGTTGGTTTGTGAAATAACATCTCTTGTGCTTGTCTTATGTTGTTTTCCTATAGAGTTTATTTGATTGAATATCTTACATTCCTTTGAGTCGGAGGCACCTCAACACGTGTTTCCCAGTCTAAGGGCCTCATTACACGTTGTGCGCTAAAAATCTCAAATTACCGCATGGCGCTCTTAACGTGTCCGCCCTCGCAAGAGGGCGCTAATAGCGTACCATTACGAGTACGCGGACACGAGCATAGCGCCATGCCGGTAATGATCCTACCGCCATGCCGCTAAAGTCCCCAAAAAGTCTCTTACCGCCTTAGACGAAATTGCAGATAGCACCTCCGCCCTCACGCTGCATGCAAATAGCGGTCAACGCTATTAGCGGTGACCGTTAAATTGCGGAACCGGAAATAGTGTCATCGCACAGGAACGGGAAAGAGCACGGCGGCCATCTTTAAAAACACAATCCATTGCCATCCTCTGCCCCCTGGACCTGTTTGGAGTAGCTTGCACTAGGAAATCCACAGGGACACCCTCGACATGCCCAAGCCAGTAAAAAAAAACACCGACCGGCAGCGGAAAGAAAAATTTACCACAGAGGAGCTATTAATGCTCACCCAGACCCTAGCTGACAATGCCGCTGTGGTCTTTGCCAGCGACATGCGGTGGGAGACACTCATCAAAAAGAAGGCAATCTGGGCTGAGGTCGCCTTGAAAGTCAGTGCTGTGGGCACCACCACCCGCAATGTGCGTGAGTGCCGAAAGAGGTGGGATGACCTCAGACTCCGGGTGAGAAGCATCCTTGCAGAAAACCACAACATTGCCACAGCAGGTGGATCTGGGTCGCCCATAAAACTGAAAGAATGGGAGGAGACCTGCGCAAACCTCATTGGAGTGGAATGCATAGAGGGAGTCGGGACGATGGAGCATGGCGTGGCAACCACTTCAGATGGAGGTGAGTGTACACATGAAAGCATGCAATGTAAATCTGCTGGTCCCCCCAAATGTGAGCCCAGAATCACCTCATTGATGGCCAAACATCCACACATGCATCCCACCCTGGCCATGTCAGTGTCAGACCCAAATACACACACATGCACACATCACCAGAGACAAGTGCCACACACAACCATGCATGGATGAGCCACTGAACTGACACATCACCTGCATCCTTTACAATGTAGTCAAAATGCCCACAACTGCATTATTGATGTATACTGCATTAAGTACATAGAACCGTAACCAATGCCATCACCCTTCTTGTCCCCGACAGTCTCACATACAGACAGTGAGGATGCTGGCAATGCATCTCAGGCACCCCCTGCGCATAAGAAAACAAGGGCACAGGACACAGAGGACACCCCCACAACATCAAGGGGCAAAGGTAGAAGGGTCCAGATGAGAGTGTGAAACATCGGTGGAGCGCCACTTCCAAGACACAAGTTGCCACACCACCAACAACTGCCCCACCTCCAGAGGTTAACCCACCACCACCGATCCCAGCCACGGAGGGCCCACCCTCAGCTGCAGCTAGTTCCGCAGGAGAGGCGGCAGCCACTGCACCACTATCAGATGTGGAGGACACAACCATTTTCCACATGGAGATGCAAACCCCAAACCCCCCTGGAACTCCCGAGCCATCACCACAGCAGACACCTGGGTCTAATGTCACTGGCGATGAGAACATGGGAGCTTTTAGTAGCCCACCGGTGGCTTCATCTTTTGACCTGGTAGCATCACAGGGCACAGCAGCCACACCACCAGAACCCAACACTGCCCTCGACCTGGCCAGCATCAGCCAGCGGCAACAGGAAATAACTGTGCTGGTTGGGCAGCATGTGGAGGAGGCTGCCCGTCTCAGGGCAGAGATTACGGAGACAGCAAGGCACGCCAGGGAGGGGATGGAGGCATGTACAGACAGGCTGTGTGTGGAGATTATCCGATTCAGGGAGGTCCTCACACGGATAGCGGACGCATTGGACCGCCAATTCCCACCACCACCACCAGGACAGTCTGCCACTTCCTCATCCGCCAGTTCGAGGCAGACAAGCCCCCTCCGCCGCTCACTCACGCACCACCAGGGGCACGTCTACGCAGCCTCCCAATGCTGGTGTTGGCAATGGCCAATAGGGAGTGCATGTTCAAGCCTCCGCGTGCATGGCTGGACGGAAACATTGTGCCAGACACATGTGGAACTGTTGTAGGGGGTGGGGGGAAAGGTGTTATGGGACTGTTGTGGGGAGTGCGGAGAAGGGTGTTATGGGACTGTTGTGGGGGTGGGGGGAAGGGTGTTATGGGACTGTTGTGGGGGTGGGGGGAAGGGTGTTATGGGACTGTTGTGGGGGGTGGGTGGAAGGGAGGTGGAATGTTTGGGGACATGCACATTTTCTTCTTTACGTTCCTTAATACACTGGTGTTTGAACAAAACACAGGCTTAGACTTCCTCATTGTGTATGTGTACTTTATTGACGCCAGGGTCCATTGTGCGCTTCCAAACAGACACCAGTGCATTACTACCCATATCCATGTGACAGTACGAAACCATGTTACTGAGAATATTTGTTTGATCAGATGCTGTCTCACAGCACGTCCCTCCTGGCCATCCCCTCTTGCATGACCTGCATCCCCTTCACCTCCGTCCTCATCACCATCATCATCCTCATCAGCTGCTTCTATTTCAACGTCAGGGGGCAGTGGCACATTCCGTCTGATACACATATTGTGTAGCATGACACATGCCATGGTGATCTTGGCCACCTTCTCATGGCCATACAGGAGAGCGCCACCAGACCTGCTAAGGCACCTAAACCGTGTCTTCAAAAGGCCAAAAGTCTTCTCGATCACGATGCGGGTACGGGTATGTGCACAATTGTATTCCTCTTCGTGCCTGTTCTGTGGGTTCCGTACAGGGGTGAGGAGCCACCTATTCAGGCGATAGCCGGCATCACCTGTATGGGGGGACGAATGGGGTCCTGTTACTGTTCACCTCAAGAGCGGCCTGTTCATATCACACAAATTGACTTTGCATTGTGATTGAAGTACACAATTAACAGCATACATGCAAATGGTCTGTGTGACTGAAATGTGCAAAGGTGATCTCAACCCTGCAAGTAGACATGCCCCATTAATGCCTCCAACAGTAATTGACATGTCCTGGTTGAGGCCAGGATTTAGGTGTCCCTGGGCCCAGGGAGATTTGGTACCACACTGCTGGTGTTATGCCATTCCAACATTGATGTTGCCATGCTGAGAGGCATCACTTCAGTGGTGCTATAGGTGCGTGGTGTAATGCTATGGCTAGGGGTGATCTCTTTGCATGCATTCAAGGGCACATTGCATTATTGATGTTGTGCTGGACTAATTCTGTATGACTATCTTGACGGCATGTATGACATTTGTGTATTTTGTGGTGTGGAATGTTGTGCAATGTGGATGTGGATGGATGTTTAATGTTTCTAGACCTGGAATGTCATCTATGTTGTGTAGCTTATACTTGCATGTCCGTTCATCTCAAGTATGTTGCGGCCTTCCCAGATGGACATTGGCGTACATCTGTATGTGCATTTGTCCGACGGACGACAAGCTACACCCATTTCGAGTATGTATATCACCACCCCCCCATCACACCCAGTTGGAGTATGTATCTCTCCCCCCATCACACCCAGTTGGAGTATGTATCTCTCCCCCCCATCACACCCAGTTGGAGTATGTATCTCCCCCCCCTCAATCACACTGCCATGTGCTTGCCCTGCTACTCACCAAGTAGCCACAAACGTTGTCCGGCTTGTCGCTCCATGTAGCGTGGGATAGTTGAGTTCTGCAGGACCATGGAATCATGGGTTGATCCGGGAAATCGGGCTCAACAATGTGTGATTATCTTGTTGGCGTCACATACCATTTGGACATTGATGGATTGGAATTGCTTCCTGTTTTGGTAGACTACTTCATTGTGATGTGGGACCATCAATTCCATATGGGTACAGTCGATGGCCCTGATGCAACTTGGGATGCCTGCCAGTGAATAGAAGCCAACTTTTGTTTTTGCAATCTCCTGGGCAGTCCGTGGCATGAATATGTGTTCAGGTGCATGCTTCAGGAGGGCATCAAGTACCTGGTTCAGCATGCGTGAGAATACTGGTTGTGAGATGCCATGCATCTGCCTCACTGTATGCTGGTAGGTGCCTGTGGCCAGGAAGTGGAGCACAGTCACCACCTTGAGTAGAGGGGGGATGGCAGTTCGGATGCTTATGAGGCTCACAATGTCGTTGTGTATCATGTCCACGATGCTGGTGATGGTACCCCGGTCGAGACGGTACAGGGTGTGTATCTGCTCTGGGGTTAGGTTAAATGGACTGGCTCTGATCCTGGGGATTGGTGGGTGCCTCTGTGGTATGATTAGGTGCCGTGGTGGTGCTTGCTGTGCCTGTCTTGCCCTCCTCCTCCTCCTGCATCTCCTCTGTGCTGCCTGTTGTTGTTGCTGCTGCGCTGCAATCATGTCCTCCAGCCCATGTAATGCTGCAAGTATTGGAACCATCTTGGTGTGGGAAGGGATGTGGGAAGGGGTGTGGTGTGCTCCTTTTGAGTTGCCACAGTCTCCATTGCCTGCACCTGTGCTGATTGTGTCCACCTGTGGCAGGTGGGAACACTGCTCAGTTCTCTTAACGGGTGGTTCGCGATGCCGGTATTAGCGCCATGGCGGTAAGGGGTTTTGGGGGCTTTACCATGCCCCTATTGGCATGACCACTTGCCCTGTGATGCTGTGCTATTAGCGGCATGGCGTTATTTACGGGATGGAGGGTCGCGCGCATGCGGACTGCCTGCTATTAGTGGCACCGTACTTAGCGGTGCCGCTAATAGCGGTGAGCCGGGCCGTAATTCGCATGGGGATTTAACGTTACCGGTATTCCATTACTGGTAATGTTAAATCCCTACCGCCTACCGTGTAATGAGGCCCTAAGTATTTGGCGGTTCCTCAGGAGGTTCCTGCATATTTGTTTTAAGTATTTCTCTTTTTCAACACGGAAAAACGTTTTGTTTGTATCCGTTTGCTTAGATCCTGATGGGTCTGTTGTAAGTCACAATGTTCATTTCAGAACGTTCTTTTTCAACATTAGCGGTTACCTCAAACATAAGTTTTTGTTGTCCTATAATTCGAACTGTAAACGTTTCTTTGCATCCGTTTGCTGGAAAGAAATCAAACACTTGCTTTCGTAGAGCTGCTATTGAACGAACTTATGGTCTGTTAGCAAAATGTACTTATATTAAACTTACAATGGAATGATTTATAAGAAAAAGCATATGGTCAAATCGACAAGCGTATGAATTACCCCATTTTATTTTTTGTTAAACCTTTGTGCTCGTAGAATTTTGTTATAGTGATTGATGATACTTTCTATTCCGACTGGTCTGTTGTGAGTCGTGATGTTCATTTCGAAAGGTTCGTTCTCAAAATAGGCGGTTACCTAAATGAAAGAGGCATTTTATGTATGCATTGGTATTGCCTCATAGTTACGTGCTGTCAGCACTAGCCATAGTATTTTAAATCATGAATTGCTTGACGTTTGTTATACATGCATTCAGGTCTTGTATTTACCTCAGTTTGGTTGTTCTTCCAGATGTCTGACTCCTCTCGTTGTTTGCCAGTCCGTGTTGTAATAATAACTACAAATCTCTGAGCAGAGGGGTAATCCTCTCACACTTCAAAAAAATTACAAATCTGTATCTGCTAGATACCCAGGATATTGAATCAGTAAAGTTCCCCTATCGTCAAAACTACTATTTGGTGGAAATAGGCCTCACCTCACGAGAAGGCCAAGAAGCTATACTAGGGGCTTGAGAGAAAAGGGATTCTGGTCTCCACTACATTGGCACTGGAAACTTCTACACTGAAGACCAAAGGCCAAAGATGGACATCCAGGGCAATGGAAGCCACTGGTAACAACGCAAGTCCAGTTGATTCCCTGAGGAACCAAAGAGACAATGGAGAGAGTCTTCAGGACAATGCTTTGTCTCTTCTCCCTGAGATTCTAACGCAAGTGCTGCAGAAACTGGGGGTGGGAAAGCAGTCTCTTTAGGCAGCCAGAATTGTGTATGTTGTGCTGGAACACGCGGGGTCCAAATACATTTACATAAAAAAAAAAGAGTGGCTTTTTCATGAAGTAGATGTCTTGCTTCTGCAAGAAATGTGCTTGGTGAATCCAATAGTAATCGAAGGACACTCAGTCTACAACCAATCAGCACTCCAAAAGGCCAAGGGATGACATAAGTTGGGTTATTGATGGCATTTAAAAACGCCTTGATTGGGGTTTCAGATTAAATCTTTAACAATAAATTGGGCATCCAAGCATGTAGAGTAAGCTTGAAACAACAAAACTCGCATTCGTTGGTCATTTTTATTAATGTGTATTGGAACCCCGCCTAGTCCAGCCTGCAGGATTTCTTAGAGGTTCTGTCTAAACTACTGGAAAATGTTAAACTAGCACATGAGGTAGCAAAGATAATACTGGCTGGGGATTTGAACACCCAATGTGTCCCATTGGAGCAAATAATTGGGGAGAATCTGGGTGGAGTTCCTTGCAGGATAGGGCCTAAAGGTCGCAAATGGGTCAGTTCCAGGGGACATCCCCCCTGCCCCACTAGGCATAGAGGCAAGTTTGCCTCGACTTTGTATTATATTTTCATGTCATCAGAATTGTTCACACAAAAAGTTTCACTGAACATCAAGCCGGAGGGCGGAAGTGATCACTCCCAGTTGATTCTGACCTTACCTGATATTGCGGTTAGGTCACCGGATAGTCAAAAACAGTCCCTTGTGAATTGGAAAGGGATCGTCCGCCTCCTTAAATACAGCGGCGCCATCAAGAGGTGGCCAGGGCGGGCCATGGCCACCATTATAAAAATGCCTGCCCCTCTATCGGCCACCCCATGAAAAACAACAAAAACATACTTTTTTCACACTGAACTGTCAATGGACAATAATAACATGCCTAGTTCATTGTGGGCAAGGACTGGAGTCAGAGCCACGTATGATGATGACCCTCCCCCCCATTGATTGCACATGCTCAGTGGACCCAGCGTGAGCATGTGCATTTCTACTTTTGCAATGCTTATGCTTCCAGGCTGTGTAAACCACAGGTCTGTCTGCCCGCCCGGCCCGGTTGGGGAGGAAATCTGCGAGCGAGCGAGCCTCCAAAGTATCTACGGCTCTGCCACAACATTTTGACTGAGGATTTTCTGACATGGGCATCAAGGAGATGAAAATGTGCTATAATCAGAGAGAAATGTGATTAGATTATTGCAAAGATATATCTGGTATGCCTTCATCCAGCATTATCTAAATAGAGATTTACTGCACGCAGGCAGCAGCAAACAACCTCTGCCATGGTGGACACTGTGTTCCAGGTACTGACATGTTCATTTGAAATCATCAGGAATCGGGAATAACAAGGGGCAAGTGAAACAGTGTAATCAACCAAAACCCCAGCAGGAAATCTAATGCAGCACTGCAGCTCGTCACAGCCTTGTGATTTACACAATAAGACCCCAAATTGACGGAACAATGGAGGGAGGTTAGTGGGGGGTTAGGGGGCATAGGTCTCCAAAATGCCCGGGCAGGCATTGAAGTCTATATCATTGCTGCCACTGTGTGGAGACAATACAACGTTAGGCATTCATTTAAAGGTTTCTTTGTGTGATGTACTTTTTAGGAGCTGTCACACTTGATCACTCTATTTGTCTTTCTGAACAACATATGCATCATCTTGTGATTCGTTGATGCGTCTTTGGTTATTTGAAATACTGCACAGTAGGATAAATGCAACGCTGTGGAGTAGAATTCAACCTGTTGCTCTAATAGTTTTTTCAGTTGTAATCGGGCAGTTGTTGCTTTAGAATTCAGTCATTATATGAACATAGCAATATTAGGGTAATTCATATTTCTGTATTGCATATTTGGTTCGGAAATGTTCAGTGTTGGGAACATACACTTGCATCCATCTCAACATTTGAGTTCACTGTGCGGGTGAAACTGCAGATTTTGTTTTTGGCGAGTGTGGGGATTGGGGTTATTGGGTAGTTAAGGGGATTGGCGGGCAAGTCCATGACGGGTGTAGACCAGGGGGAGCCAAAGATGTAATGGCAAGTGTTGAGCCGGGGCCGAGCCTGGCGGGTCTGGCCTCACTCTTGGGCCCAACACGATACAAGCCTGGCAAAGGGATGCTAAAAAAGGGTACCTGTGTCAGGGTCAAAAAAAGGGAATGTGAGCAAGGAAAGGAATTGGGGCAATAAAAGAGGCTAAAGAGATTTGGGTGCTACAAAAGCTACTGGGGTGAAAAAAGGGGCTAATGAGAGAGAGAAAATGGGATAAACAGTACTGGGGCAACACAACTGACTAAAGGGTGCTGGGGCAACAAGCGACAAGAACAGGGGAAGAAGGGGTCAAATAAGAGGTTCTAAGGGCAACAACAAAGGGCACAGGATTGGTGGGCAATAATTGGTTAAAAAGTTTGGGGCTACAAAAAGGGCATGAACAGGAGCTAAAGGGTGATGGGAGAACAAAAGAGTTTGGGGCAACAAAATGGGGCTAAAGGGGGCAAGAACAGGGATTAAAGGGGACATGTGTGGGTGCATGTGTCTGAATGTCTCCATATCTCTGTATCTGGGGAGGTTCACTGGAGCATGAACATTTTTTACAAGAGCATGGCATGTTTTACTGCCGTTTTTGGGCAAGGAAAGCCAATTTGAGTGTTTTTATGTGATGGTGTGGTTGGAGTGGGGGTGGGGTGGGGAGAATACTACAGTGGGGCTGGCCTCCCTGGGCTTAACTGTGGCATGGAATGTTGTACTTGCATTAAGGTCAAAGGCAACATGATGAGTGTTCTTACATGGGGAGCGTATGTTTCCTTATATTGACTTGGGTCTTTATTTTTCTGGTGTTTAAGGTCAAAGGCAATATACATATTCTTACATGGGGGAATATAACATGATGCGTGCAACATGTATATGGGGGATTTGTGTGATGAAATGCTATTTATACTGCGCTTTCGCCAAAGCGATGTACAGAGAACAATTTACATTAAATGTATCACCCAGACGAAGTTTGCACTCATTTAATTAGTTTTATATATTTATTGCATTTGTTGACATCGGCCAATCCTGTAAGTATCACGACGGTTGTACAACTTGGTGAGCAGGGAAAACAGTTCAGTACAGGGTAAGAGAGAGGTAACAAGGTGCAAAAGCAACATAATAGTGCAAGGTCCATAGAGGAGGGTAGTGATCAGAGGTCACTTTGAAGTATGAAAGGCAGAGTTGGCCTTGCCAAGATTTGAACCTGTGAAACACACTCGGATTACAAAAGCATGTGCTCAGGCTGCTGAGCTATCTTACCGGGTAGCCAGCAAGAGCATGTTTTCTTTCTATGGCAACATAAGTATTCTTACATTGGGGTGGGGGCATTCGTGCCGCCTGAATGTTTTTTTACTGTGGCATGACATTTTTTACTGCCGTTAATACATGATGAGTATTCTTATATGTGGGGGATTTGTGTTGCCAGCAAGGATATATTTTCTTACTGTGGCATGGCTTTTTTTCACTGGCATTAAGCCAAAGCCAACAGGAGTATGTTCTTACATTGGGATACTGGCATGAATTGGGAGAGCTAGCATAAACATGCTTCGTTATAGTATTGTTACTGTCATTATGGACAAAGCTAACATGAGTATTTTCTAATGTTTGAATAGTGGCATATATAGGTGCACAAGAATGGACATATGTGAGCACAATCAATATGAAAATGCTTTTTTACACTTGCAGAGTAATGGCAGATAGTGGGCAAAGGCATTATGAAAATATGTTTGAAAATGCTCCTCTGCATTGTTGATGACTTGGCATCTAACGTACTTTTATGTCTTACCCTACAAAACCGATTGTAAACTGTGTGTCTTTTCACCTAATTTCTCACAATGTACTGTAAAATGCATTATTTTTACCTAATATTTAAAACCTTTTCTCAAGGGGACAAACCCCCCTTGATTGGATCGCCCTCCCTCAGTACTCTCTGTCACTCTCATGCATTTGGCTGTGGGCCGAACAAGTGCCCTTCCTTCCGCAGGCTCTTCTTAATGTGGGCTCTACTACATAAGCTCCAGGCACTCCTTATTACACAATCACCTCTGGTGAGTTGGGGTGAAAGATGTATCTAATGGGCCAAAGGAAGGCGTGATATCTACTCAGCCTCCTGGGCTTAGGGAGGGGGCATTAAAATGAGGGGGGTTCAGTAGCGCAATAGGTTTAATGTCCTGTCTCACTATCAGTTTTCAGTAGATAGAAAAATGTTCCGCCTCCAACAGGATGGGGAATTGATGTTAAAATTAATTAACAATCAGGATTCCTGAAATTTTTGGTCAGTGATTAATCAACTGGAGGGAAACACTTACAGCAGTCGGTGTAACCTGGTGACGGAAAGAGGGTGGGTGGACTACCTGTCTGGAGTTTTTGAGGACCCAATAAAGTCCACTTTGCACCCGAAGAGGGACTCTGAATGATGTCTTCCGCTGGATGAACAGAGTTTGGGGGAGCTAATCTCTAAGTCCTCTTCTTCAACGGCCGCTGGGCTGAATCGTCTAATATAGAAGGTACTGAAGAATAACCCAACCCTCTGGGCGAAGCTGCTTTTTTGGCTTTTTGGGGACATCCTAGTGAAGAAGAGGTTCCCTGTGTCCTGGAAGACAGCGACCATCATCCCGCTGTTCAAGGGGGGCGACCAGAATTTACCCAAAAACTATTGTCCGTTCGCCCTCCTGGACATTGAGCGTAAGCTGTTTATGAAGGTACTTCTGGGTGAATTGGAGGGCTGGGTAAAGGAAGCAGGCATTCTGTCCAAACATCAGACAGGCTTCAGAAAGGGCCTCTTGACAGCATTGAATGGATTGGTGGTGAGCGTCCTGAGTGAGAAGACAGGGCACAAGGGAGAAACACAAATTTATGGAACTTGGGTAGACTTCTCGAGGGCGTTTGACCAAGTCAACCGAAACTGCTTGGGTTAAAACTTAGAAGGTGGGGTATCCCAGAGGGCCTCTTAGCTATGCTGGTCGAGCTCCATAAGGATAGAACAAACAGGGTCGGGTTGGATCATGATGGACACCTCTCGGATCCCATTAGGGTTGAAGGAGGCATCCGCCAAGGCTGCCTGGGGGCTCCACTGTTTTTCAACTTATATTTGGCAGATCTGGGGGAGTTCTTGGCACCCTCAGCATTGGCCAGTCAGGTGATCAATGGTTCTAAGATTCACTGGCTGGCCTATGCCGACGATGGGGTCCTATTGCACCAGACTGCAGTTGGGTTACAGCGGTTACGAAATAAACTGGACTGCTATGCAAAGGGACTTGCAATCAACCCCAAGAAATCTAAAATTGTGGCCTTCAGACATCCGAACAAAAAGGTGACCTTTGCACAGTGGTTGTTGGGGGGTCAGCCAGTACCAAGAGTCGAAGAGGTGATTTACCTGGCCTACAAAGTCTATGCTGCACCATCCATCTCTAAGGTGGAATTTGACATCAGGAGCAAGCTTACACAGCTAGTCCCACAGGTGAAAAAGGTACTAGTAAAGTACTGTAAGTTCTCGATTCTCCCTCTGATTAAATTCTACTCTGCCAAGGTGGTCCCCATATTGCTGTAGGGCCTTGACGCGAAGCCTTTCCTATGGAATGTGGACTGGCAGAGGCTGGAAGGCCTGCTCTGGAAAAGGGTTATCAGTCTCCCCCCAAGTCTCCCTATGGCCAGTCTGAGGTTTGAATTGGGCCTACATTCATTGAAGATCCTGGCCGGCTGGAAATTAAGTTCTCTTCCATCTTGTCATCACGGCTCAGGAGGGCACATTGTACTCTGGTATTAAACATCAATTGGGTAACCAGAGTTGCATCATCCTTTCTGGACTAGAAGTAAAGGTCGAAGGAGGGTTAGCCTGGGCAAATACGAATTGGGAAACACTGATTGATAATCCTGGAAATGCAAAGAAAGCCTTGGAAGAGATGGACTGGATAGAAACGATTGATAATATGCGGCTCAAGTCAATCTATTTCAGAAAGTGGATAAAAGACAGGGGCTTCATTTATTATTTGGCAGGTTCAGGGTGGGTAATGAGAAATATCAGGAGGACATGTTCTGGGATAAACTTGTGACGCGTCATGAAGTAGCACTGATGATCGCAGTGGTTCAAGTTGTGGAGAAAATAAACATTGTAATCTAGGACTCCAATTGTTGTGCATGGGGGTAAGAAGCCCATTGGACATGGTTGAAAGCTCTTTATAGGGGATTTTGAAATTGTAACATATGTTGTACCTACAGCTTTGTCACTCCATCCAGTTCTCCTTTCTTAATCATTTGGACTAAAACTTCGTTTTTTGTGTGACATTGGGGTTGTTTCAGTAAAGAGATAAGCAGCTTTCTTTTTAGGGGGTGTTCCATTGGATTAGGGGAGAAGATCCCCAAACACCCCCTTCTTCCTCTTGTTTTTTGTTTTTTCTTCTTTTGTTTTATTTCTCTTTTTTGTTGTTTCTTTGATATTTTTGTTAAACTGTCTCTTTACTTCTACCCCTTTGTGTATTATCATATTCTATTGAGTTCATGTTTTGTAGATTGTGCTTTTATATAATTGTACAGTAACTAGGTCTGTGTGATTGTAGATTGTAAAAGCTTTTTTTAACCATATACAATAAAAAAAAGACCACTAACCACAGCACCGATTAGCCATTGCTATTCAGCCCCACGGCCCGAGTAAGCCCACAACGCCCACCCTTCACCAGTGTGAGGCAAATGGATGGCAGATTCAGGCGCATGGAGGAACGGTGGGATGCCTTGACTGCCCTAGTGCAGCAGCACCTCCAGGAGGCGCAGTTGATGCGGGAGAGTGTGTAGGCTAGTGGGCATAAGAATGATTGTGCTTTTGTACGAATGCCATAGTACAGATGTCTAGGAGGGCAACAGTGTGATGTCATCAATTGCTCAGACAATAGCTATGTTCGTCCAGGCATTCCTAGACAGACGGCCCACAGAACTGGCCCACACACGATCCACCAGTTCAGCGCCTGCTAGTTCTGTGCCCAGCAGCCCAAGACAGCATTCAATGTGGCTGTCCAGCTCGACACACAGCCGCGCGCCTGACACAAAAAGGGGATGTAAATAGGCCCATGGCACACATGTGCCCTGTCTGTGACTTGTGCAAGGACTCCTTGCAGAACATGACAGGAGTTGTGTAGAGAGAGTTGGGAAGAGGGAGTGGGAGGGATAGTCGGGGAGGGGGCAGTTATTGTTATTCCACATTGAAATCATTTCATTCTACACATTACAGTTGATGTTGCATTGAAATCATGACTGGATGTTGCTTTTTTTGTGTGAGTGATTTATTTTCTGTGCAGTGCCCATTGCATTAGTTGGCCTGTTCCACGTGCATGTGTGAATTGCTCAAAAATAGTGGTAAATCAGTTCATCACATGCAACACAGCCATCCATGACATCTCTGCGATGTGCCAATGGCAGTTCATCATCACTGTCATCCTCCTCCGCCTCTGGTGAGTGCATGTCCATGTCGGGGGCAGTGGGATGTTGCGACTGATACACATGTTTTGTTAAATGACACAGGCCAGGACTATCTTGCTAAGCTTCACAAAGCTGTACATATTTGCACCCCGATCTGCTTAGGCAACGGAAACTTAACTTTAACAGGTCAAATGCCTGCTCTATTGTACAACGAGTACTGATATGAGCATGGTTGTATCCCTGTTCATGCTAGTTCTGTGGTTGCCACACGGGGGTCATCAGCCATGGCATCAGGGGATATCCAGCATCACCTGCACAGGAGCAACATAAAGGGTAGAAGGTCATTGTTGCATGTACATCCATTCACACTGACAATGCGCATGTTAACATGGCCAAATATGACATATGCTACGTCACCAGCAATTAGCATGTGTAATTTTGCATTGCTTAGTGAACACTATACAGACTGTACCAACATGATACAGGCCATGTTGGGATGGCTGCATGCAGGGCCTCCAGCTCCAGTACTGCTACTGCTACTGCTAGCATGGTAGTGCTGGAAGGGGTGTGGGGTGTGGGAGTGGTCCTTTTGTACTTTTGCAGTGCTCATTGGGGCCATCTGGGCTGATTTTGGCTCCCTGTGGGCTGTTTATGCACACCTGACTCTAGTTAACGCCTGGTCCGTGATGTTGGTGTTTCCAGCACGGTATGCACGGTGCTACTGGCATTTTCATGTTGGTATTTCTGTGTACTTGGTGCTCGGAATATGCATGTACTAACACCATGCCGGTGTCTCAGGCATGTCTGACGCGTTTTGCCACAGATTCGGGTCATGGTGTAGCCGGATGCGGTAGGTCACTTGCGGTGACAGTGTTAGTGGCATCGCAATTCAGAGTATGTCAGACTGGAAAAAGGTGCCGGTACGGAGCGACCAGCCCTTCTATTTCCGGACCAGCATACTTGTGATGAGGCCCACAATCCCAGTGATGGATAAACACATCAGCCTGGAGATGAGTGGCAAACTCAGGGTGTGTTATGGCATTGGAAATCCCATTATGGAAAGTCAGCAACGCCCTGTCACTTTCAGGATTTAATTCACACGGTCTGTCGTCTAATACCATCAAGTGGGAAAGCACATCCAAAGACAAAGATAATTTTGTTTTAGGGTTAGTAAGTGCTATAATGATTCAGTGTGTTATAGTAACTGTGAATATTTTTTATACAGTATCATTGATTTTTATATTTATCAGTATCACAAGTATAGGCAACTGCTCAGAATATTTGAAAGCATTGAAACTGTATATTAAAATTGTGAAAGAAGCTATGCGGAATGCTTGAAGAACTCTTAAAGCATGGCCAGCATCGATGTAAAGAGTAACCAGATTTGCTTGATGAAAGCATGATAACCTTACACTTCAGCACTCTACATTCACATTCCTTAAGGCATGCGTGCAAGATCACAGATGAGGTGTTGCAACAAGATTCAGAGACGACAACTTAGCAGCTAAGGGCAATCCAGTTGCTTGATCATGGGATCAATGACAGCATAGGTGTAATGTGTAATGTATTATGCTTCCTAGTCCTGAGGTGGAAGTGAAGGACTGCACGGTGTAAGCGATATTCAATCAACACTACAGCTAAGTCAATGCCTAGTCTGGGATGCTGAGGAAAACCCTTATTGATGTATTTTTATGTCCAGTTCAGTACTCTGGATGACAACCCTTGTATAACACCCCCCCCGTAGAATCCCCCTGACCCCACTGAGCCAAGAAGTAGGTTTGTTTTGCAAATTAAAAGGTTTATTTGAAAATTTAATCAATATATATATATCACTTCTATAAATAAATTGATAATGGATATTACACTTGTGAATATGAGCAGTAATCATCAAGAGGTAACTTATGAATAGGAACAGAAGAATAAGGTGGGAAAGAATGCTTTATATGGTTCAAGGAAACGCAATGATGAATGAAATGCAGTACAGAAGATAACTTGATAAGGCTTCAACAAAAGACAATGTAATCACTTTTCCTTGACAATTCACTCCCCCCCTATGCAATGTAAGAAATGGAAGGAGAGCACACAGTCTTCAAGAATCCCAACAAAATGCAATACGAAATGCAGTTCCCCCCCAGCAAGCTTAGAGGAAAACAGGTAGAGGTTTGAAACACAGGCCCAAAATGCTTTTAAATGTGATGGCAATGGATGGGAAAATGTGCCAACTGATTTTAATTCCCTCTAGAGATTCAGGGTGAGTGGGAGATGTGTGTTGGTATTAGTTCAGGCTCAATTTAGCAATGCTCTATGAGTTATTACCAAGTTGCAAACGGATTTTAACAAAAGAATGAATGGAGCTGCTCTTTTGACAAGTGGAGAAATTGAGCCAAAATCGCAAATCGTGGTAAATTTCGCGAGTGCGTAACTCGTGATTGCGGAAAAAGTATAAGGAGTAGGAAGTCGTTTCTAGGTTCGTTGGAAAGCCTAGAATCACAGCTTTAAAATGAAAGTTAAACGGTTCCAGAGATACGGACGATTTAATAAAGGTAGATTTTCGGATTTAAAGTAAAACTCAAAATGACAGGTGACAGCTTGCAGCTGCAGAATTGACAGGTGACAGTTGTGCAGCTTTAAAATGACAGATGACACGATTTCAAGGAGGCTGTTCTACTTAGGTTAAAATAGTTTGGATTAGATTATTTTAACTAAGAGATTGGTTCTGCACAGTTCTGCTAGGTACTCACAATATCAATTTGAAATAGGCCTCGTCACGGTCTGGTCCCGTTGGATTGGACTTCCGGCGGGTGGATCTGAAGTCCCGGCTATCTGGGTCAGCTCTGCTCTCTGGGTCTGTCAAGCACCGGATCTGCTCACAACGGTCTGGTTTGTGGTTCTCTCGGGTTCCGGATACAGCACTGCTTTCTGGATACTGCTACAGGTTCTTGCAAAAATTCTTGGCAAAAATTCAAACAGCTCGCCCGGCTGTTGAATAGTTTGGTTGGTTTTGAGGCCTGCTGAAGAGGATTCAGCTGGTGGATTCAGGCCTCTCTGCTACAAATTCTGGAGTTAATTTCTGCTACAGGTTCTGGAGATTGATGGATTTGAAGTCTCGATCTCTGGATGTGTAGTCGTTGGTCAGCATGCTCCACAGCAAATGGAATTGAATGCCTCTACCTGTCCCAGCAGTCTCTTTTTATGTGTTTTGAAAATGGGTGTGTGCCTGGGCCTAGCTAAGCCTGCCCCTCTCTACTTGTCATTGGGCCAATTCTCCCCTCTCCCATGATTGGGGGAAGGAAATGGATTGTCATCATGATGAGGTCTGTTTATGGGTCAGAGGATGCTCCCCTGGTCAATTTGCACACAAATCTATTTCTGACCCAAATACATATTTATCTATGTACCATTTTCTAATATTATAGGTCCAGTTAACATATTTTCCGTAGCACCAAACCATCCGATCCCTGTCTTTGTACGATGTCGTGTCCACTGATGACAGAATTCCCCCCTTTTCATCCAGATAACGACCTCTAAACCTTTCCAGATTTTACACAAATGTGCACCAGGGATATGGGTTACAGATGATAAAGTGTAAAATGTGCACCGAAAAATCACAAGAATAATGATATTATTTATATAATTTTGACAGGTCCGTACTATGAATTATCCATCTTTTTAAAAGTATGCCCTGGTCAAAAAGGGGTGTGGCTTCCCACATCACATGGTGGAATAACTGGTTTATCCACTTCCCCCAAGCTCAGCTGGCTTGCAGAGGCACTGCCCCTCCCAGTTTCACCTAAGAGGAAGCCACTTTACGGCCCCCCCAATATAACATTTGCCTGAGTCCAGGACAGGCCTTTGTTCAACTTTCTGTAGTCCCCAGGTCCCCTCCCTTAATTCAATCAGAGAGGTGTCAACTCCTTTTGGCAAGGGGCAGCAGGATGCAGCTAGGCCTGGGAAGAGTGGCTGAGCAGTTTTATGGTAGGGCTTGGATGCATGGGTAAAAACATCCCACAAGCCCCCCCTCTTGCGATGGCCATTCTGTCCATTCACTGATGGAACTCGCAAGATCTGGGATGTTCGCCTCATCTTCTTCCAATTCCATGGATGGCACAGTTCAGCATCTTTTCCTCCCTCCAGTCGATCAATCAGTTCTCCTTGCTGGTCCTGATGGGAGGATTGGGCGGTTGCCGGGCCCCTCGGGTCTAAGCTCCCGGTCCCCGGTCGTCCTCCTTGGTCAGTCTCCAGGTTTTCTTTCTCCTAGGACGACAAAGGAAAGCGGCAATACCTATTCACAGACATTTCTTCCCCACCATTGATATAGTAGGGTGGCATATACATTTTATAGTCAAAACATTTGCGTTCTTATTTTAACAAAAACAAGATACAATTATAAGACATTTTTTTTTTTAAATCATAATATTTTAGAGACTATATGTGGGATATTTTAGGGTTGGAATTGAATTACTCTGGAGCAGTCCCCTCTGGTATTGCAGAGGACTCCTCCAGTTGTTGCAGAGTGTGCCTGGGATGGCAACACTTTAGCTGATTTATATGTACCCACTTGTCTTCCCCTTCCGCCAAACCGCCTTTGGGGATGCGGATCTTGTAGGCAACAGGGGAGATCTTGTCTATAATTTCAAAGGGTCCCTTCCATGTAGGCAAAGATTTTCGCTGTTTGCCCTGGTTCCTTTGGAAATTGTATAGATAGACCCGGTCCCCCACAGTATATTCCTTCCTGGTGGTCTTCAGGTCGTAGTGGGTTTTCATGCTATCAGCTGATCTTTCTAGATTCCGCTGAGCATAGGCAAAAGCATGCTGAAGGTGTTTCCTTAAATTCTCCACATACTCATGAGTTGTGGAGGCATTTATCAACGTTTGCTCTTGGGTTCTGTAGAGCAAATGCTGGGGAAGCACCATCTTGCATCCAGTCATCAACTCAAATGGTGACATTTTAGTTGCAGATGAAGGGGTAGATCTGATGGCCATTAGGACCAGAGGTAATCGGATATCCCAACTTGGCCCAGAATCTGCCACAAACCTTTTTAAGATGCTCACAATGGTTCGGTTGTATCTCTCTACTGCCCCAGAAGAAGCTGGCCGGTAAGCAATATGTAGCTTTCTTTTGACCCCCAGTATCTCCCACATCTTTGTCATTACTTCACTGGTGAAGTGGCTACCTCTGTCTGACTCAATCCTCTGAGGTAGACTAAAACGGGAAAAGATGTAGTTAATCATCAGGGCAGCTGCTGTTTCTGCCTTGCAGTTTGGTGCCGGGAGACATTCCACCCACTTGGTAAACAAGCATGTAACGGTCAACATGTACTTGTTTCCTCTAGACGAGCGGATTACAGGGCCTACAAAGTCGATTTGCAAATCTGACTATGGCAGTGTCATCCCCCTCTTTTGGAGAGGCGCACGGTGTGTAAGGGATGATGGCTGAAATTGTGCACACACAAGACACCCCTTCAAGTATTGGTCGAGGTCCTGCCCCATGTGTGGCCAGTATGGAACCTCTCTTAAGATTTCCAGTGTTGTGTGAAACCCCCTGTCGGGGGGAAATTCTGTCGGGGTCGGCCGGGCCGTCCGCGGACCTCCAGGCAGGGAGGCCCCAACTCCTCCCGTGTATATCCCAGATGAGATGAGATAGAGTATGAGACGCACACAAGGAGCAAGGTGACTCTGCTGTTTATTAGACAAAACGGCAGGGATGGGTCAAGGAGCGTACGTGTTCGTCCTGACACACACATAATCGTGGGGCTCGCAGGCCCTTTTTACTGTATTATGACGCGCTACTTGCGTCACTTCAGAAAGTTAACAAAAAACCTATCGCCACTCTTAATTGGGTGTTCGAGTGGTAGGGTTAGTATAGCACACATATAGAGAATGATATTAGTGGATAAGGTGTAGTCAGGTGGTATATCTGGGTTGTCCCTACAATTAGATACATGAGAATTGTTACATGAAGACTCCTGAGGATTGGCTAATATTGCTGGCGTCAGTGATAAGATCCCCATGTTCTGATTGGTGCACCCGTGAGCTTCCCAGCCTGGGACCACCGTTGTTCCCAGCTCTCGGTGTACCTGTAAGTTGCAACAATGTTTCACTATGGGTACGTGCAGACAATGTGAGGATTTATTCATAGCTGGACGGCGGACCGCTCCCACTGTTGCAGATGTCCATTTAGCCTTTCAAGTGTATCTGCCAGTGTCTCGTAGCGAGGGATCCAGACGCCTCTGTTCTCCTGGGTTTGGCATCTCGTCAGGTTCGGCTTGGTCACGTGGGGAGGGACCGTGAAAGAGGCAGAATTCTGCACAATTAATATTGTTTTTCTACTGTGCGTCTGTTTTAATTTGTCGGTGTGACTTTAACGTTGGTGCGCGGAGTACGAGGTTGCAACATCGTGCCTTTGATGATTTTCTCTTGGAACGTAGGTTTGCAACATTGCGACCTTGGCTGGTTGCTTCGCCGAGCTCATTCTGCAGGATCAGCAACTGACTCTTGCTTTGTTAATGTCCACGGGAGCTCTTGTTTGAGGCCTACTTGGGCCTGGTGCATAAGTTGTCCGTTTGGTGCACAGGTGCTTTAGGTTATAGGAGCATATAATTTCATGACCAGTATTGTGTCTTCATTATACTTCTCATGGCGGTAACTGGTTTCAAGAGAAGCGTGAGCAAGCTAGTAGAAGAGTTCATGACGCGTCTTGCGTTTCTGCATTCTGAAAGCCTATGTAAAAATAATAAAGATGCACGTCCGTGAATATGCCTGTCGCCTACGTCATAGCACTGAGTATATTCTTCGTGTAGGTTGGTGTGGGAATGTCCAGTGTGTACATTTGTACAGATGTGCTTCCCGTTGTCTAGGTCGTCATGGCATCTCTAACGACGTGTAGATTTTAGTCTAGTCGTGCCGCAGGTGTCGGCATGGCCAGTGCGGGCTGCTGGGCAGGCAGATGGACACATCCGTATGTTCCTGTACCAGGGTATCTGGTCGTCTGGTAAATGGACAAACTCTTCTCGTGGCGGGTTTTTGGGTCGTGACCCTCTAGGCCAAGCGCGAGAGGCGAAGGACGGGAGCCTGGTCTTCCATTCTCCCACTTCAGTCCCCCCTCTGGTCGACTTGTCGACCACAAACATATCCTTCTCGTTATCTCCTCTTACTCGCCATATCTTAGTTATTCCTCCGAGATGTCCATAGTGGTTTACATGATCTTCAAAGGACCAATACATATATTCACAGGTACCTCCAGGAGTATAGTATACCCATCTTCCTATGTAGCTCCTGGGGTTTCTTGGGTTCTCGATCTTCACTGATGGTGGGTCTAGATGGTTGGTGATTATTTGGGTGCGCAGCTTCTCCCTCTCCTGTATTATTACACCTGTATGCTGGCCGTCATCTGCTGGCATCAAGGGGTGCATTCCCACCATTTCCAGCAACTCGTCAGTAGTGCGTGCCTTCCGTGCCTTCCAAAATCTAATTATGATCAGGGTAGCTCCAGCCAATATAGTACAGCCCACTATTATTTTCAGTCCATCTGACAGCCAAGATGGCATCCATGACCATAATAGTGAAAACCAGCTCTTATCCTTGTTCACACCGTTGCTTTCATCCATCATTTTGGAGTGCATCTGGGCCAATTGCGAAACTGCTTCTGTCAGTGTACCATTGTCAGCATCATTGGCAGGTATGAACGTGCAGCATGATTGTCCTATCTTTGCACAAACTCCTCCTTCCATTGCTGTGAGAAGGTCCAATACATATCTGTTCTGGAGTGCTACCATCCTTACAGCTCGCAGCTCCTCTTTTATTGCGTTGAACCCATTTACTGTAGAATTGATGGTCATCATTAGTTCCCATCTAGTTATTTGGAGCCATTTTGCGTTTGCGTAAGCCTGTAGTCCCGGGTGTATTATTGAGGAGAAGAACATTGCTGCTCTGCTAAATAGTCTGTGTTCTGGCGGTATTGATGTTAGTGCCGTTTCCGATCTTCCCCACAGGTAATTTCCTGTCAGCGGCTCTCCTTGTCTTTTTCTTCTATTTAGGACAGTGTCATTGCTGTTGGTCCTGTTCCCTTGCTCCTCCTGAAGTGGTGCAGATCTCTTTCTTCTCTTATCCCCTTCATCCATTCTAGGAAATTTCGCCACATTGACGTGCTTCTTAGGTACCACTAGTGATGGCACATTGACGTGTACCATTGTGCACACACCATTCCACAGGGGAGGCAGCGTATGGTATGCCTTTTCTCCACAGGCCCAATAATGGTCCATTATTACTGCTGTTCCCGCTCCCCCCTCAGGTAACTCCGTCACACTTGCACAATTGGTGTTATATCCTACGTCCACCTCTCCTTTATGCTGGTAGCATACCTTGGGCGCAGTCAACGGTAGTATCGTTATTGGGTCTTCATCTTCTTCTACCCACGTGAGCATTGGTACATACTTGATCCACGTCGTCCAACATCGGTGATTGTGTGTCTCGATGGTTGAGATAGTTTCTTTTGTTACCATGTTGCTGCCAATCACTCCTATCTCCCAGCTGTTGTCCAGATACACCTTTCCTGTTATCGTCAGTAGCGGCCTCTCCCAGCATCCTTGTTTACCCGGAACTTCAGTGGCGTACCAATCACATGGTAGATACTGCAGTGTTACTTTCTGTGTTTCTCCTTTTGCAGGGCCACTTGTTATATATTTGAATGCTTCAGCATGTAAACTGGTCTTGTGATAACTCAAGTAGGTCTTGAGGAAGTTGTTTTCATATGAGTATGAGTCTCGTGTTTTCCATGTCATGTGCACTACAGTTCCTTGGAATCTTCCTTTCGTCTGGAACAGTGCCAAGTATATTATGCACTGTGCTATCTTCTCATTTATTTCTGTGGCAACAAATGTTCGTGAAGCACTCATGGCGTATGGTATTAATGAGCAGACGTAGCAGCTATCCTCAGTTGTCTGCTTACCAATGCGGGTCATGTGTTGGTACCATATGTTGTTTGTGACGTGTGCTGAATCTTGTACATAATTATCAATACCTTTATTGTCTGAGTATGTGCTGCGTTTAACTCTATTTTGCTTGGGTGCAAAGTTACTACTACCACCTGACGTAACACCTGTTGCAGCAAGGAACGGGGGTATATTAGGTTTGGGTGCAGCAATAAAATTGATAGCACAGCTGTACTGCCAGACAGAGGCAGCCAAAAATCCGGTGATCATCAAAATCCCTATTATTTTTATTACAACTGCTAATCTCACCGGCATTTTGCTCTTACCTTGCTGCAGTCCTGGTAGCGTATTCTTGCGACGTTAAAGTTGCCCGCCTAAAAATTCTCAGAAATGCTCGTTTTTAGATGTTAGTTTTGTTTTATTTAAGCTCTCCCTATCAAATAGTCATTCAGTGCCCAGGCGAAGAGCTGCTCCCACGCTACTCTAAGTGATCGGTCTCTTAGGACCGGCAAGTATGGGCGGAGGTGGGGCATGTAATATTCTATGGCCAGGAGGAAGGCTGTGTAGTAGACACGTACCCTTCTTCTTTTTAGGTATGTTGGCCTTTTTATTTCGTATACAAATTGGTGTGACAATTCTTCTGGGTAATTATCGTCTGGGAGTACCATCTACGCCTGGACAGTGGACTTGTTAATTAGCTCTCTACTTAACAATACAATAATACGCAGTTCCTGTATGTGCGAGAGAAAAAAGAGAACATTCACGTGTTTACATGTGTATTTGTGCGAGAGAACATTCAGTTTAAATTGCAATTATACAATAATACGCAGTTCCTGTATGTGCGAGAGAAAAAGAGAACATTCACGTGTTTACATGTGTATTTGTGCGGCCAGTGGCTTTCAGTTTAAGTTACAACTGTCCTTGGGAGTCAATGGGCGGGGGGGGGGGTTTTTGCGCTCAGATGGCGGAAGTATTTTTACTCTTTGAACGTGTGACCATGGGGTGGGCAGTGTAGAGATCACCCCTTTCTTCGTCAGTTGTTGTCTCTGGGGTAGCTGGGTAGTGACACGGTAAGGGAACAATTGGGTCGTTGTCTGTGGTAGAACTTCCTTCCGCCGTCGGGGATGTTGTTGCTGTTCTTCCAATGGACCTGTCGTTGGCGCTGGGGCGGGTCTGCAGTTTATATATCTTTACATCATATAGGTGGTTCCAGGCACGCTTGTCCTTTAGGTTTACTGCTCTTGGTGATACGTCTTCTACCAGATGTGGGCCGGTGAACCTTTTGTCGTTCCACTTCCTATTGAAATTGCGAAGTAGCACGTGGTCACCTTTGGCAAGTTTGCACAAGTTCTCTTTTTCTAATTCTGTACTGGCGCCTTCTTCTTTATTTCTGGTGGACCCGCCCCGCGTGCGCTCGAGCTGTTGAGACACAAACACAACACTAGTAATCAAAGACAACACATATTGATACATTTCATCACCTAGTACACTAGCTGAACTTTCGTGTTCAGTGAATGCCCTTGACGTTGGCGTTAGGGGAAGGCGCATTTGACGTCCAGTAACCACCTCGTGTGGGGTGAGGTGGTGGTCGGACCCTGGCCTGTTCCTTAGTTCAAATAGGGCTAACGGAAGGCAATACAACCAACTTTTCTTTGTTGTTTGTTGTATCTTTGCAATTGCCTCCTTCAATAAGCCATTCAGGCGTTCACATACACCGTTAGCCTGTGGGTGATATGCACATGCAAATTTGTGCTTTATGCTCAGCAGGGCTGTGATATGTTGGAACATTTCGTTTGCGAAATGCGGGCCATTGTCTGATCTTAACACCTCGCACACTCCCCACCTGGGGAAGACCTCCCTTACTAGGAATTTGGCTGCTCTAAATGCATCTGGGTGTGAACAGGGCCCTGCTTCAATCCACCTAGAAAATGGGCATACTACTATAATCATATACCTATTACCTTGACATATGTTGATCATATCAACATAGTCAATGTGAAGGTGCCGAAAAGGTCCTTCTGGCCGGGGTATGGTACCTCTTATCACTTTTAGGGTATGACCGGACGTAAACTGTTGACATGTGAGACAATTGCTGATAAAATTTGACACATGAGAATTTAACTCGGGACAGAACCAATCTTCTCTAATTCGTGCTGCAATTATTTCCTTGCCTGTATGGGCTGGGTGATGTAATTGGCTCAGGGCGGTATTTAAAAGTGCCAACGGTATTACAACTTTCCCAGTACCACCCTGGCGCCATAGTGCGTCGGTTGGTGACATTGTACATCCTCTTTTTACCCACATTTCCTTTTCGGCCATTGGTGCAGCCGCTTGTAATTCCATAATCTGTGTGGCTGGGAGATGGGTGTACCCTTCTTTTATTAACATCTCCCTAGCCATACCCCTCCCTCTCCCTCTCTGTGAGTCTGTGGGGTTCCATATCTCGCCAAAGTATGCAGCATATTTCGCATGTGCGTCTGCTGCTGCATTCCCTTTTGAGACGTGGTCTTCACCATTGGTGTGTGCGGTGCATTTTACTAGGGCTAGCTCTTGGGGGTCGTTTATTACTTCGATTAATTCAGCCAACAGGAGGGCATGTTGCACTGGAGTGCCATCAGCTCTCCTAAACCCTCTTCTTCTCCATTTTGATAGCCCTGAGTGGACAGTGGATGTAACATATGCACTGTCGGAATATATTGTTACACGTTTGTTAAAACTTTCCTTTAATGCCAATATTAGTGCAACTAGTTCAGCGGCTTGAGCAGAGTAATGCTGTGGTAACTGTACACACTTCATAGCCACACACACCGGCGCCTCCATCATTTTTACCACTGCTGCCCCAGTCCTCCGTATCCCATCTCCTTGATCAATAGTTGATGACCCATCAATAAACAAAAGGTCACCTCCCTCTAGTGCATTTTCTTCAACTTTTCTAGTGCATGAATATATTTCATTTAGTTGGGTGCAGTCGTGGGCGTAATCTCCCTCCTCAATTATTTCTGCTAGGAATCTTGCAGGGTTAACAGTGCTACATCTAACAATCGCTAGTTCAGCCCTAGACAAAATGATCTCATAACCTGATGCCCTTTGTGTCGTTAGTGTGGACTTGGGTTTATTCAATATTGCAAATAGTGTATGTTCCACAAACAGTGTAGTTGGACACCCCATGGTTATTGCTGATGCTTTTTCTACTGCAAAGGCAGCTGCAGCGAGACCTTGCTCGCAAGGGAAGTGGCCTAACATCACGGGGTCTAAGTGACCGCTGTAAAATGCTACTGGTTTATAGCCCATGCTTGTTTTTTGGGCCAATACTGCTTTCATTACTGCTGAGTCGCAATGTGAAAATATAAAAAAGCGTCGCTCATAGTCTGGGGATGCCAGTACTGGAGCTGTTGATATCGCGTCCTTCAATTCGTCAAATGCCTCCCTCATTTCCATAGTCCACCCCAACTTTTTCTCCCCTTTATTTGCTTCCTTCAAACCCTCAAGCAGGGGTCCTATGTATGAACTGTAATCAAATACCCATGCTCTACAGTAGTTGCACAGCCCCAGAAATTGCTGCAGTTCTCTCACAGTCTGTGGCATGGGAGTGCTTGAGATGGCC
Source organism: Ambystoma mexicanum (assembly GCF_040938575.1). NCBI lineage: Eukaryota > Metazoa > Chordata > Amphibia > Caudata > Ambystomatidae > Ambystoma > Ambystoma mexicanum. The sequence continues at coordinate 760,459,321 of NC_090924.1, read as the reverse complement.
TGTGCTCTTTGTGGTGCAATCTTTCTTCCATGTTGGGATATCAGTTGGCCAATGTAAAGTACCTGTTCCTGACAGTATTGTATCTTTTCCATGTCTACCTTGTACCCCTTTTCAGCCAATATAGTCAACATTTTTAAGGAGTCCTCTCTGCATTTACTTTTGTTTATACTGCAAATTATTATGTCATCCACATACTGTAACACTGTGCTTTCCACCTCAACGTTACCCAAATCCATCTGTATTACTCTATTGAAAATTGAGGGTGATTCACAATACCCCTGTGGTAACCTGGTATGTTTCCATTTTGTATTTCGGTAAGTGAAACTTGTCAAATCTTGTGAGTCGGGGTGTAATGGTATTGAGAAAAATGCATTTTTAAGGTCTATTACTGTAAATCGTGATGCTTCTGCTGGAATGCCACACAATATTGTGGCCGGGTTTGCTGTTACTGGATATTCTGCTTCTACTATGTTGTTCAAGGGCCTGAGGTCCTGTATGAAGCGCCAAGACCCCCCTTTAGCCTTGCGCACTGGGTACACAGCCGTGTTACATGGTGATTCTGAGGGGACCAATATGCCATTGTTTATAAGGGCAGTTATAGTTTCATATATGCCCTCATCTGCCTCTTTTGACAGTGGGTACTGCTTTACTCTTGGTAGTATGGCACCTTTTTTCAATTTTATCCGTACACCCCCTATGCTTTTTATGCATCCTACGTCATAAGGGCTAATGGTCCATAATGATTTGGGCACCTTTGACATATCCTCCTTAAAGAAAGGGACTGGGGTGCATGCAGGTGCCTCAAGTGCCATTGCAATTTTCTGTGCTATTTGTTTGTGAGCCACTCTTAGCCATATTTCTACACTCATCATGAACACCATTTCCCCCTCCTCCTTTTCTTCTGAGAACAGCTCCTCATCTGACACCTGGGTCAACCTACATCCTTCTGCTAGTGCTATCACTGCCCTCCATGCTCTTCCTTCTTTGTCTTGGGCGTGCACAGCAATATAATCAGCTGTTGCAATAATGCTCTCAATGTCCATTACAAACACCTTTCCTTCTTGTTCATTAACAGGTGTTTCTGGTCGGAACAGATAAGCTGCTGGCCTCCTCCATATTTTCCCTTCTATCCCTGGCATCCATGCAAATGCCATGTCTGTTCCATACTGGAATAGCTCGCCATCTACTGGTTCCGCCCTAATCGCTGTCTGTCCGCAGTATGCTTGCATAATCTGTCGTGCTGCTAGCATGTTAATCCCTGGAGTAGAGCAAATTATACCATCCTCTGTAAAGGAGATTGTCATATTTAACCTATTCATTATGTCCCTCCCCAGTATATTTACTGGTGAGGCACTATAATACAAAAGTGGAACTGACAGATCATAATCTCCGATAGATAAGGGAACGTTATCAGTAAAAGGAACCAACCCTTTAGCCCCAGAAAATCCTTGGGTGTTCATGGCTTCGCCTGACATCTTAAATTTACCTTCCCTTATGCAAGACCGGGTTGCCCCGGTGTCAACAAGGAGTGATAATTTTTTGTCACCTATCGTTACCTCTATGCGTGGCTCCTCCGCACTATTAGGTGTTACTGACAGGATGGGACACACCAAGGCCGTCTGTGGGCTGTCCTATTGGGGGTACAATGATTGGCCATTCCCTGTGTAAGGGTTGTGTCCCAAGACCGTCACCCTACCCAATTGCGTTTGTTCAGTTTGGGGTTGTTGTGTTAGCGCTACTTGTTGTTGTGGCAGTGGCTGTTGTTGTGTTATTTGTTGTTGTGGCAGTGAATATGTTTGTGGCTGTTGTTGCGTTATTTGTTGTTGTTGTATGCCCTGCTGTTCTTGTGATGGCCTAGGTTGTGCCTGTTCATTCCATGCTGGTGTTCCTGGCCTGACCCTACACGTACGTGACATGTGTCCTAGTAATCCACAACTCCAACACACGGGTGGTTCCCTGCTCTGCCATGGGAAGCTCCCTGTGTTGTCCTGGTATACCGGTTGCCCTGTGGGGTAGGAATTTCCAAGTCCCCCCACCTGCTGTTGGGTATTATATCCGTATCCTCTCCCTCTCATAAATCCTCCTCTCCCCCTGTTATAACTATAATACCCAGCTCCTTGCATTGGGTACCCTCCTCCCACATTTGGTGCGTGTAATTGCAGTGGCGGCACTTGCTGTAGTATACTTTGTGGAGGTGTTATTTGAGCTGGATCTTGTGCAGCCACTACTTGTGTGGGGCTTTGGGCCATTGGTGTGGGCATAGTTATTAGTGCCCCTTCCATTGTGTATTTAGTAAGTTTTTTCTGTACTAGTTTGGCCTCTTCTGTTTTCCTGTCCTCTTCCTTTTGTTTCATTTTTCCTTGCCATATCCTGCAGTGATGTACTATAGTCAGCTGTATTTCTGGCCATGGTTTTGCTTCCATTCCCACTACTTTCTTTAGTTGTTTCTGAACTCCTTCTGGGAGCCCTTGTACTAGTATATGATAAAATATGGCTGGTGTTTTATCCCATTGTTCTCTAGTTTCCATGCGCCACTTCTCTTGAATATCCTGGATATAATCAACAGGATCCTCATTCTCACGCATCTTACGGGAAGTAATTGCTCCTATGTCTGATGTGTCTGGGTACTGTACTCTCAGTGCCTGCCATAGCGCATGTCTGCAGTTTGCAAATGGCGCCCCATCATGCGATGTGTTCGTTATTGTTACCCCATGGAATCCCGCTCTCTTCCAGATGTCGTCCGCTCTATCCCCTAATATTGATATTAACAGGCCCTTCACATCTCCTACTGCTAGTTTCTGTCCTGCTGTGTGTTTTTCCATTTCATATATCCACTTACCCGCACCTCCACTTAGTGATGGGAGCCTACATTTTATATTTTCTTTATCCGTATGCTTCCAAGGTACATACTGCGGTCTAACCCCTCCTCTCTCCAACAGTGGCATTAAGTTGTGTCTTGTGTCACCCTTTACGCTCCATAATATTGAGTCCTCACACCCCTCCTCTTCCCCCGTTTCCTTTACCACTTCAAATTCTTCCTTACTACCCCTGCTCCTACCTCCCTCTCCGTCCTTTCCCCTTTTTTCGTCATTTCCTGTGTTTAATATGGGTATGTTTATTTGTCTGTCTTGCCTGCGGCTAGGGAGGTCTCTAAGCCGACATGCACAGGGAGTCAATTCGTCCATGAAGGGCGCAAGCTTTATTGTGCGCAGCGAGCGTGTGGCGGTTGAGCATGTAGGGTGCGATGGGGGAGGGCGTGATGGAGATGGCGATGGTGTGGCTTCATGGGTTTGTTTTTCCACTAGTTGTTGCACCCTCTCCTCACTTCGTTCCAGCTCCTCCCTTCTCTTACTGATCCATGGCGAGTCTATGTTTGTTCTAGTGAGGTACAGCTTATCTAAGCTTTCCCTTTCACTCTTTCTTCCTCCCCTCTCTACTCCTTCTTCCTCCTCACTGCAAAAATCAGTCATAAATGGTATCCCCCACTCTGCCTTTTTCCCTTTTACTGTTACTGTTTCTAAGTCTATTAGCTCCATTTCTCCTCTTCCTTTGTTACCAACTGCTCCCCCTGGTGTCGATGTTGTTGCTACTTCTCTACTTCTATATACATCCCCCAATTTTTCACTCTCCCTATTACTCCCTTCTCTTTCCCCTTCACTCCTCTCCTCCATCTCCCTACTATTTTCCTCTCTTTTCCTTTTTAGTTCCTCCATCACTTCGTTGCTCATCTGTTCCAATATTCTTTCATCCTGTTTCTTCCTTTCCCATTTCACCCTTTCTCTTTCTATTGCTTTCCCCTCTTCATATTTCTTAGCTGCCTCTGATACTACCCTCCTCCTCCATATTTCAATTTCCCTTTCTTTATCTTCTTCTTCCTTCTTTTTTTCTCTCAACACTACTCTTGACACCCTGTCTGCTGCTGCTTTTACCCTTTCAGCTTCTATCCTTTGCTCCTCATTTCGTTCCCTTAATTTGTCCAATTCGTCTTTACCCTCTTTCCTTTTCCTCACTCTCTCTTTTTCCCCCTTCTCAAGCTGTTTTATTAATTCATTCTGCTCATCCCTTAGCTTTGCCAATTTTTCCTCCAAAATCTCTTCTCTTTGTCGTAATAGCTCCTCCCCCTTCATCTCACTCTCCCTTTTACTATCCTCGTCTCTTCTCTTTACTGCCTCCCTCTCTTCTCCCGTTAGTGAACCCCGTAATTTTAATAATATCTGTGCAGCTACCCACTCATCATGTCCTATCTCTACAATCTGCTCTTCTCCAATCCTCCCCTCCCTCACTGGCATCTTCCTATGAGCCACATATGGTGGAGGGCTGTATGCCGGGTTCGAGTATCCTTCAGCCGCCCTTAACTGTCCTTCTATTTCTCCTAATTCTCTTAAAGGGTACAACCCTTCTCCCTCTGTTTTCACTCCCGGTGTTATGGGTATCTCGTTGCTCGGTTCCTTTTTTATGTTGTCTAATTTATCAATCTTTTCTCCTCCCTCTCCTTCATTCCCCGTATTTTTTCTCCTTTCACACCCCTTTTCCCCATCCGTTCCTTCTTTCTTAATCTCCTTTACTTCCGGTGTTTCCCCCATAGTGAACATTCCATTTGGTCCTGGTCGGGACCCCTGGAACATCCTCCATAAGTTAAACACCTCCACATGGCTCGCCAACTTCTTCCCCTTGTATGTATTGTGCAGATGGTTTAGCAGTGAATGTTGGGCATATGGATCGAAACTACCATTAGGCGGCCATGGTGTTAACATTTTGTTATCCGTCCCCTGGGTCCACTCTATGCTGTACTTAATTAATTTCTCCCTATGGGGTGGCAGTGTGGTGCATATGTGTTGTAGTGGGGTAGTGAGGGTGTTCCCCCACCCTCCCGACCCTGTCCCGTATGACATAGTGGTGCCCCACTTGTTACTCTTCCCTTCACTATCAGTTTACAATTTACAACCTTATATTGTTTACCTGGCCCCGTAAGTGTGGGGACTTACGACAATCCTTTGACAAATTATGCAATAATAATAATTAAAAAAAAATAATAATAAAACACAAATATATATATATGTATGATTTTATATTGTATATTCCTTCCCCTACGGCCCCCTGCGGCCGAGGCGCACGCAGCCCCCTGTGGCTGCGTACCCCTTACGACGATCTTATACAGTCGTCCTGATTCCTCGTTCTCCTCCCCCTTTTACACTTGCCGTGGCCGGCGTTCTCCGTGCGCAGCCACGCCCCTCTCCCCTTCTCCTCTTCCGATCCACTCGTTTATCGTTTATCTCCGTATCCGTTCCCTTATCATGTTTCTCTTCCCCACCACTCTCAAACCCAAAGTTCCTTGTGCTCGCGATATCCTATTAAATCCCTACTGGTGACGTCACCAATGTCTTTACGCTACTGGTACATTCTCATTATGAGTTTCAAAATATCTACCCCCAATCTACCCCCGCTAACCCTACAGCTGTCTTCCTGTCTCTCCTGGAACAAGGTAATCACATCAATAATATAATCGGACTGCGCACGCTGCGTCGCCTCGCGTGTGATACGCCCCTCAACAGGAGGGCTTAACCAGCCAATTATCTTCCGTATTGGGCAACTATGCAACTAGCTACCGCCTACAGGGAAACGTCATCTACCTATCGAGTTTCTTGCTCGAACAATAGGGAACCTCATCATCTACCTATCGAGTTTCTTGCTCGAACAATAGGGAACCTCATCTACTCATTGATCAATAAATGTCAAATCGTAGGAAACCACACACACCCACCCCTACACGTTAGTCGCGATTTAGGCCAATCAGTGTCTACGAGCGGCCACACGTGATGTTTTCGTGCTCCGCCCCCCTCTTTCGCGTGACGTAGCCGACTGCTCTCGCACTCGTCTCGCCACCATTCATTCCATTAGCAAAACTCAGTTGTTAAACCTTCGCCGCGCATCTGTACAATACCTCCCTCCTCCCTTATTTACTTCCTCCCCCTCCCTCACAATTTCGCATTGCTCGTTGTGCGTGTCATGCTCACCAAGTTCTCTCGATGCAGGGCCGCTCGACTGCGTGCACCCCTCCAAGCGGCTCGCCACCTCCCCTCGTCTGGACCACGTCTGGACACTCGCCAACCGCGGGCGGAATACTTCTCAACCGGCTCCCGACTCCCGAGGGCCAATATCCGGATTGCGCTGTCCGGTCTTCTCGCAGCTCCCCGATGGTCCTGTAGTCCTCAGAAGGGGGCAACGGCAGAGGGGGCTGCGCCGCCGGGCCTCCTCGCAACGGGAGTGCCTGGAAAAAGTAAAAATAAAAAGTCGATCTTAAACAGATCTCAGCAGTGCCTCCAACTTGTCGGGGGGAAATTCTGCCGGGGTCGGCCGGGCCGTCCGCGGACCTCCAGGCAGGGAGGCCCCAACTCCTCCCGTGTATATCCCAGATGAGATGAGATGCACACAAGGAGCAAGGTGACTCTGCTGTTTATTAGACAAAACGACAGGGATGGGTCAAGGAGCGTACGCGTTCGTCCTGACACACACATAATCGTGGGGCTCGCAGGCCCTTTTTACTGTATTATGACGCGCTACTTGCGTCACTTCAGAAAGTTAACAAAAAACCTATCGCCACTCTTAATTGGGTGTTCGAGTGGTAGGGTTAGTATAGCACACATATAGAGAATGATATTAGTGGATAAGGTGTAGTCAGGTGGTATATCTGGGTTGTCCCTACAATTAGATACATGGGAATTGTTACATGAAGACTCCTGAGGATTGGCTAATATTGCTGGCGTCAGTGATAAGAGCCCCATGTTCTGATTGGTGCACCCGTGAGCTTCCCAGCCTGGGACCACCGTTGTTCTCAGCTCTCGGTGTACCTGTAAGTTGCAACAATGTTTCACTATGGGTACGTGCAGACAATGTGAGGACTTATTCATAGCTGGACGGCGGACCGCTCCCACTGTTGCAGATGTCCATTTAGCCTTTCAAGTGTATCTGCCAGTGTCTCGTAGCGAGGGATCCAGACGCCTCTGTTCTCCTGGGTTTGGCATCTCGTCAGGTTCGGCTTGGTCACGTGGGGAGGGACCGTGAAAGAGGCAGAATTCTGCACAATTAATATTGTTTTTCTACTGTGCGTCTGTTTTAATTTGTCGGTGTGACTTTAACGTTGGTGCGCGGAGTACGAGGTTGCAACATCGTGCCTTTGATGATTTGCTCTTGGAACGTAGGTTTGCAACATTGCGACCTTGGCTGGTTGCTTCGCCGAGCTCATTCTGCAGGATCAGCAACTGACTCTTGCTTTGTTAATGTCCACGGGAGCTCTTGTTTGAGGCCTACTTGGGCCTGGTGCATAAGTTGTCCGTTTGGTGCACAGGTGCTTTAGGTTATAGGAGCATATAATTTCATGACCAGTATTGTGTCTTCATTATACTTCTCATGGCGGTAACTGGTTTCAAGAGAAGCGTGAGCAAGCTAGTAGAAGAGTTCATGACGCGTCTTGCGTTTCTGCATTCTGAAAGCCTATGTAAAAATAATAAAGATGCACGTCCGTGAATATGCCTGTCGCCTACGTCATAGCACTGAGTATATTCTTCGTGTAGGTTGGTGTGGGAATGTCCAGTGTGTACATTTGTACAGATGTGCTTCCCGTTGACTAGGTCGTCATGGCATCTCTAACGACGTGTAGATTTTAGTCTAGTTGATCCGTGCCGCAGGTGTCGGCATGGCCAGTGCGGGCTGCTGGGCAGGCAGATGGACACATCCGTATGTTCCTGTACCAGGGTATCTGGTCTTCTGGTAAATGGACAAACTCTTCTCGTGGCGGGTGTTTGGGTCGTGACCCTCTAGGCCAAGCGCGAGAGGCGAAGGACGGGAGCCTGGTCTTCCATTCTCCCACTTCACCCCTATGACCGGCGGTGGCCGCATCATGGGCGTGACTTAACATCAGGCTTCAGAATGAGGTAGGAACCACCCACTGATCGTGGCCAGCTTTGGATTTCCTTACCATCAAACCGTCTTGGATTCGGAACATTTTTGGACATTTCATCAACACTCTTAGGTCCTCTTTCCCAATGTAATCGGTATCCGTCAGGGGAAAGTTCTCAGGGTCCTCAAGGTGTTGGTAAAACTTACCAATAATTGGACCCCCCTTCTGAGCTGTAATTAAATCAGCATCAGGGGTCTCCTTACTCCATTGGGCAGTTGAAAGATCATTGTGAGCATTTGTCTGGGACCTAGTGATAGCAGTGACCTGGATTTCCCCCAACAGGGACTCTATTTCGATTAGATCCCCTTGGATGGCCCCGGTTTTGGCCAGCTGATCAGCTAAGTCATTTCCAGTTTTGTCTGGTCCCTCTACTTTGGAATGACCCTTGATCTTCTTCCAGTAGATGGTCATCCCATTCGAGGTGACCAGATCATCAATGTTTTGGATTAACTTCCCATGTTTCAGGGGTTTGTTATTAGCACATAACATGCCTTTGGTTTTCCAATTAACCAGGTGCTCCATGAACCCGTTCTGTACATAATCCGAATCGGTGATTATGACCAGTTCGTGGAGTTGATGTTGGACAGCAGTGAGGATGGCTTGATGCACCGCCATCAACTCTGCCACCTGACTACTTCGGGGACCACTTTTGTATCCAGCGGAGGGTTCTGGAAACTCCTTCACCCAGGCATTCCCTACGCCGGCCACCAGTTCTTTCTCCCCGTTGTTGTACCAACATGGTACGAGCATCCATCCACATAGACAGTGGGCATTCCCTCACACTTGTCTTCTTCAAAGACTTTGTGTGGGGAATTAAGGTATGCCTCCATGTTGTCCTTGATTTTTAGACTTTCGTCCTCGAGACAGTTTTCTCTGGCACAATCATGCAAGTCAGCCAGACCTTGCGTGAGGGGACTCTTCTTGTTTTGGCCATATCTGACCTCCACAGGAAAGCCTTGCATTGACAGAATCCAGGAAGTAATTCGGGAATTACTCACATTTCCGGCCCGGATTCTGTCACTTTGGAGATATTGCAGAGGCTGGTGTGGAGTCTCCACTATGATGTGTTCCCCCTGGATAAACGGGCGGTAATTCTTCAATGCCCACTCTGTTGCCAGGAGTGCCTTCTCACAATCGTTGAATTTTTCCTCCACAGAGGATAAAGTTTTGCTCGCATAGGAGATTACTTTATTGACCTTGTCATGCTTTTGGTATAATACTGCTGTCAAGCACGTATTAGAGAACCCTGTCCCCAGGAAGAACTCCTTGTTTCTGACAGGGTAAGCTAGGCAAGGCGCTTGTGAGAGGGTTCTTTTGAGTTGTCTTACTGCCTCGGATTGTTCTGGACCCCATTCCCACTTGACCCCCCCTTCAAGAGATGAATCAGGGGTCTAGTGATCTCTGCCTAGCCTTCAATTAACTTTCTGCTGTAATTAGTCAGTCCAAGGAGGCTCCTTAGTTCCCGCAGAGTTGTGCGGTCTTTCAGTTTCTGAAGTGCTTCCACTTTCTTTTCCTGGGGACAGAGACCCTGAGGAGTAATCTCATGCCCCAAGAAATTAACACGGGTTCTACACCACTGTGATTTCTGGAAGGAAAGTTTTGCTCCGGCGGCCCTCAACTGCGTCAGAACATAACGGATCTCCGCTATGTATTCTTCCACAGATGAACTTTTGATGAGGACATCATCTACATAAGCCAGGTTACCCCTCGCATCCAGGTCGGGCATGGCCTTATGTAGGAAAATGTTGAATTCATTGCCGGAGTTGAGGTATCCGAAGGGAGTCCGGGTCCATGTGTACTGCTGGCCCCCAAAGGTAAAAGCCAGTTTGTATTGGTCCTTCCTACTGACAGGCACGGTCCAGTATCCATTGGTCAGGTCTATTGCTGTGAATACCTGTGACCCCTGGATCTGGGCCAGCCCTTGGTCAATGTAGGGCAGAGGCCATCGGGAAGTATGGACCCGTTTGTTGAGCTCCCTAAGGTCGGCGCAGAGTCTCCACTGGCCGTTTGGCTTCAATATTCCCAGCACCGGATTATTGAAAGTGCTGTGGACTGGACGGATTATTCCCCGGGACTCAAGGTTCTTAATTATTTCAGTAAGGGACTCCATGGATGCGAGAGGCAAACGATATTGCTTCACAAACATTGGAGTCATTCCAGGGTCCGTGGGAATTGTTGTGGTGTGGATGTCGGTGCGACCACAGTCATATGAGTCTACCGCAAAGAGATCTTGGAAATCCAAGAAAACTTGTTTCAACTTTTGCTTCTGTTCCAGAGTCACGCAGGCGTCAGCTAGGTTGACCCTCTCTTCCACCATCTGTCTGAAGCCGGGAAACACTTCTTGTTTGGCTATCTCAGCAGCCTCCTCCAGCTGGCTGGAGAAGTCCCTGGTCAGAGTGCTGATTTGGACTGGAGGCTTCAGGTGGGAAAGGCAGCCCTCATGTACCTGGAAAATCACTTCATCCCTCCTGAAGTCACAAGTCACATCTTCCTTACCATAAGAGCAAGAAGTGTACACCAGGAAGTTCCCCCCATGCCGGGTGAAAATCCTGTCTGGTGTTGTATTGTCATCACTGTCACTGTCAAAACAGTCCTTGGGGATTGGTCCTAACAGTTAATTTCCTAGATCAATGGAAAAATGTCGGTCATCAACCGCCATTCCAATAATGGTGCCTGCGGCTAGAGTAATACTCTTTAAGTCGCTGTTATCCACCTCTATTGGAATGGTGTCATGTTCTATGTTGACTAATGGTGTTGGGTTTACCCCTAACCCTTGCTGTTGGAGAGAAGCATTTAGATGAATATAAGCATCAGGGTTTTTCTATGTATGTCCTCTTTTAACTTTCACTTCCAGGGAGAATTGTCTGGTCCTTTCTGGGATGGTGACTTCCTCTTTAATCTGAATTTCGACCGCATAAGGTAGCAACTGAGCTGACCTAAATGCTTTTTCTGGATCATCAACGCCCATGGGATTATCCGCTAATCGGGACCAATCTTTGAAGTTTATTAGGTCCAAACTAATGGCAAAGCGATTGACAATGTCACTGCCTAAGTAAAAGGCGGCAGTGACGTCTCGCACGACCCAACAATTATGGACTATGCTCTTGTTGCCAATGGAGATTTTGAGCATACACCTGCTTGGCAGGAGATGTTTGGAATTAGGTGCTTCCAGGTCCATTTCCCATTTGTCTATCAGTTTAAATGTGGGAATGGCTGGATCTTTTGGGAGTTGGCGAAACATGGCTTCGCTGATGAAGCTCTTACCGTTGTTCACACACACTCGAGCGAGAACAGAGTCCTTCCCATCATTTAACTGAACAGGGATGAACAACTGCTCTCCAATTTGCTGAATATCAGCCAGGCTCTGAGCTGATTTCACATCTTTCTGAACTATAGGGGTGGGAATGTCTGATTGTGGATTTGTAAAGAATTTCAGAGTGTTTCCTTCCAGTGTGGAATACCACCTTAAACTGGAAGGATGGTTGATTTTCAGAAATAGAGAGGACCCCCCATCACCAGTCTGTTGTCCTACTGCTATTACTGTCACGTCTGGAATTTGGTTGTTCTGGAAGTGAAATTCTACTTGGTCAGATTTTTGTTCAACCATGTGGCAGGTGCCGTTTAAACTAACATGGTTGACACTCTGTTTTAATTTTATTGGTCGGCTAGTCTGGGTCCAGAGGACCTTGTTTACGCAATCTATTAGGGGTGACAACCTTCTCAGGAGGTCATTCCCTAGTAAACAAGGGGTGCCCTCTGGAGTCACTACTATGACCGGGTGTTTCACCTTGTGTCGCCCAATTTTGATGTCCAAATCTGCAGTCCCCTCGACAGGAATTTCCTTCCCGTCAAAGTTCTGCAGTTGTCCAGGAAGAGAGGTGAGAGGAATATGGTAATTATCCCCCCTTCCTGCATTTAGTTCATCAAAGGCCCTTTTGGACAGAAGGGTAGCTTGGGATCCAGTGTCCACCAGTGCCAAAATTGTACCCTGCCCCTGTACTTTTTCCGGGGCATAATATCTTCCCTCCTTCTCCTCAAGGGGGCACAGATAATTCACATTTTTGGACAACTGGTGGGCTAACTTTCTGGTTTTGGACATGGCGAGAGAAGAGATTTGGGCAGAATTCTCTGGAGAGTCTTGGGAATCTGAAAGAAAAAGTTGGCAACTGGAGATCAGAGCCATCGTGGGTTCCCCTGGTTCCGGTTCTGGGCCACCCCCCCTTTTTGGAGGCAGTCACCAGGATGGGTTTGAACCAGGGGATTTCGGTATTGTGGGTTCTGGGATGAGATGATGGGCGGCGGTAGCTCAGTCTCCACATCTCCCCAGTCTGAATTGGCGTCCCTTGGGACCCATTTTTCCTTGGGAGGAGTTCCGCCATCTCTAAAGGAGAAGATCCTTTCCCCAGGATCCTCTGAGGATCCCCCTCCCTCAAATTGGAAGATCTGTACCTCCTCCACAAACTGGGCCTGTTTGGGTACTTTGTTTCTCCTACCTCCTCTCTGCTCCTTGGTGGCAGACTTTCAGGGGTAGGAGATTTTGTTTCCAGTTCCTGGTTTTCCAGGGGCTGTATACAAGTTGGGAAGGAAGCTTCCTCCAAGGCTTTACACCCCCCTTCCCCTTGTGCCTCCTCCCTGGGAACCGGTGGGTTATCGGGGTGCTGCCCCCATCATTGTTCTGGAGCACCAGGTCCAGGGTTTGGGGCTTTCTGCGGTGGCATGCTCATCTGAGGGTTCTGTTGAATCCTCAGTATGTGACCCAGATCCCGTGCCATATTGTGGACCTGACGCTCAAGTTGTGAAACCCGCTCAGGCTGATAAGGGGCTCTATTTTCTCCCCTGGGCTGATCCCGGCAAGGGTAGCTATCCCTTCTCTGGTAATACCCCTGATTGGGAAGATTTGGGTACCCCTCCACCCTTGGCCTCCCCTCTCCCGGATTAGGTTGTCTGGGCTCAGGGAATTGGGGAAAGAAGGATGGATGGTTTTGGGGTTGGAAATTGAGTGGATACCTGGGAAAAAAGTTCTGCCCAGGATTTGGTGAATTTCTACCCTCCTGGGGGAAGTTAGGAGGGAAGTTCCCCGGGTTAGGTGCTTGGCTGGATCCCCCCCCTTGGGCTGGAGGAGTCCACACATAACCCAGGATGGGTCGGTTTCCTTTGTAGCGGGGACTTACATAGTCAGGGGAGCGGGGGACCCCATTTGTGGGACTACCTCCTCGACTCCCTGTCTGTGACTGGCCCGAGGGCCTTCTGGGCTGTGAATTATTTGGTGCAGACAGGTTTTAGGCCCCCCATCTCCAAATCTTAAACGGGGGCAACCTTTACCTCTGCCACCTTGGCAGCAGCAGGGGTGCTGTTGGTTTTGGGGGTTTTCTGAGCATTATTTTTTATTTTCGATGGGCTTCTGCACCTCATAGATCCGGGTAGCCTGTTCAATGACCCAGTCTAAAGATCTTTTCTCATGAAAATCTCTCACGAGCTGGATCATTATGTATTTGGCTAAGGCATGGAAAAACGTATTGATAAATTCTCTGCTATCCGTGCACACCCTTCTGGTGGTCTGGGCATAAGCACGCTTTAATTCTTGCACAAACTCTTGTGGGGCCTGATCCTCCCCACATTGCAAATTGTAGGCTGCCTTACGAGCCTCTTGAGGATTTCTGTGAACAGAAAAATGTTTCAAGATGGCCGCCTTATAGGTGGACCATCTTAAATGATTTTGGTCCTCCAGCCCCGCAAAGAAACTGGAGTATTCTGGGGAGAATGTCCATTTGACGTACTGGATGCAGCTACTGCTGTCCTTCAAATGGAAAGTCTCCATCATTTGCTCATAGAGCTCCAAGTGTTCCCAAACGGAATACTTGGCGTTCTTATGATAAGGAGTGATGACACTCCTGATTGCCTTTATTTGTTTCAATGGGTCCTTAAGCAAAGGCCCTTTTTGCCTTATTGGCCTTTTTGGTTCGGGTAACCCTGGTCCATTCATCCTCTGACTCAGAAGCACTGCTCCCAGAGGTGCCCGTCTGATCTTCCAGGTTTTCCCGGTTTCTGCGAGCCTGGGAATGGCTGGCAGAATGTGGGGACCTGGTCTCCTGTGTCATGTAATGCTCAGAGGAGTCTTCAGACCCCTCCTTGCTGCCAGGATTTGATGGGTATCCCCCCCCCCACTGACCTAACTGGGCTGAGGTTTTCAGGATGCCCTTAATGGGCCTACTCTCCTGGGGTTCCCCACTAAATTGCACTGTGCTTGGGTGCCCATACCCGGATTCCCGCCCATCCATTCCTGGGAGGTACTGGCCTATGAGCCCCATACTTCTAGCTGGATAGTAATCTGCCATCCCCGTGGCCCTGGGCTCATGTGCGCGAGGGGACATGGGGGTAGCAGAGTCCAGGGACTGGGAGAGATGAAGGCCTCTGGTACCGGGGCTCCTGAGGTTATGCTCAAGCGTTTCGCTTTCCCAGCGAACCTCGTCTCTATCAGCCCCTGCTCCCTGTTGAAATGCAAGAGCCTGCGCTTTCAGTTCCTCAGTTAAGGCCTTACTAGACTCTATCAGTCTCTCCTGCATCGCTACCTGTTGCTGGAGCCTATCATTGTGCTGACAGAGAGACTCATTTTCTCTCTGTGCCTCCTGATTGGTCCTGGAGTACTGGGCCAGTCTCTGCTGCAGGAGGGTTACCTCCTCAGTCCCATCCCTACTGGCCTGCTCCTTTCTTGCCAGAGCCTCCTCCACCCTCCTGGTGTGATCTAGCAAGCCCTGATGCTCTTTTTGGAGGTCACCCAGCCCCTGGAGGGCCAGGTGATTTTCTTCCATTTTCCTTTTTAAGTGGCAGACTTCCTGGCCTAAGGTATCCCTTTCCTGACTAAGAGCCTGCATCTGTGCCGCCAGGTAGTCCCTTTGCCTTTGGAAGGCACCAGCTTTCTGGCGCTCCTGATCAAACTCTGCCTGGGTATCCAGGTCTTTCAGAATCAATTTATTGCTTTCCTCTTTCTCTCTGTCTAATCGAATTTGCAGGGTGGCTACCTGCTCTGTGCATGCCCTGTTGAAGTCCAGTTGTTGCTCCAGCTTTTTTTGGCTCTGCAGAAGGGAGTCCAAACCTTCTTGGTACTCCTTCTGCAAGGCCAGAAATCTGGTATCCTGCTCAGCCTTTTCCTGTTGCAGCCTATCCATATCCTCCTTTATTTTAGTGATGTACTGTCTGCTGCCATTTTCTGACTCCTGGCTCCCGTGCAGCCTCTGCTCAGAAGAGACCAGGTCAGATTGGGCCTTTTCTAACGCCATCTGTTGCCTTTTTGCCAGATCTTGGCCTTCAGCACATTTGTCCTGCATGACTTCCATATATAGATACAAATATGCCGCTATCCTGGCAATCATATTGTGTTCATCTTTTGCCTTAGGGGCCATATATAGTGCGCTCAGGGCCACATGTAGGGGACCCTGATCTCTCCATATATCTGACCCTGTTTCAGTGACCTGTTGCGTGATTGCCTGCAACCAGACCGCCTGGTCCTGATGAGTCCACTCACCTCTCACAAATAGCTTATGCAACAGGTGCTCCCTCGCTATTTTCATATCTACCACGGTCGTCATGCTGGAGATTGATCTCCCTCCTGACTTACAGAAGTTAGTATTTTATTTTGCAAAACAGACCGTTTCCTCAGAGCGTTCCTTTGAGGGGTGCTTTCACAGTGTAAAACAGTGTGGTGATCTAACCGGATATGTGTATCTGGTCAGTTGGCACAGTGTATTAATCTGCACAAGTGGTAAATCTAACCCAGAATGTCCCGGCTCCGAGCCCCCACTTCTGTAAGCGATATTCAATCAACACTACAGCTAAGTCAATGCCTAGTCTGGGATGCTGAGGAAAACCCTTATTGATGTATTTTTATGTCCAGTTCAGTACTCTGGATGACAACCCCTGTATACCACCCCCCCCCCCCTTAGAATCCCCCTGACCCCACTGAGCCAAGAAGTAGGTTTGTTTTGCAAATTAAAAGGTTTATTTGAAAATTTAAACAATATATATATATATATATATATATCACACTTCTATAAATAAATTGATAATGGATATTACACTTGTGAATATGAGCAGTAATCATCAAGAGGTAACTTATGAATAGGAACAGAAGAATAAGGTGGGAAAGAATGCTTTATATGGTTCAAGGAAACGCAATGATGAATGAAATTCAGTACAGAAGATAACTTGATATGGCTTCAACAAAAAACAATGTAATCACTTTTCCTTGACAATTCACTCCCCCCCATGCAATGTAAGAAATGGAAGGAGAGCACACAGTCTTCAAGAATCCCAACAAAATGCAATACGAAATGCAGTTCCCCCCCAGCAAGCTTAGAGGAAAACAGGTAGAGGTTTGAAACACAGGCCCAAAATGCTCTTAAATGTGATGGCAATGGATGGGAAAATGTGCCAACTGATTTTAATTCCCTCTAGAGATTCAGGGTGAGTGGGAGATGCGTGTTGGTATTAGTTCAGGCTCACTTTAGCAATGCTCTATGAGTTATTACCAAGTTGTAAAAGGATTTTAACAAAAGAAAGAATGGAGCTGCTCTTTTGCCAAGTGGAGAAATTGAGCCAAAATCGCAAATCGCGGTAAATTTCGCGCTCCTAGCCCAAACGGTTCCAGAGATACGGACGATTTAATAAAGGTAGATTTTCGGATTTAAAGTAAAACTCAAAATGACAGGTGACAGCTTGCAGCTGCAGAATTGACAGGTGACAGTTGTGCAGCTTTAAAATGACAGAGGACACGATTTCAAGGAGGCTGTTCTACTTAGGTTAAAATAGTTTGGATTAGATTATTTTAACTCAGAGATTGGTTCTGCACAGTTCTGCTAGGTACTCACAATATCAATTTGAAATAGGCCTCGTCACGGTCTGGTCAGGTTGGATGGGACTTCCGGCGGGTGGTTCTGAAGTCCCTGCTCTCTGGATCTGTCAAGCACCGGATCTGCTCACAACGGTCTGGTTTGTGGTTCTCTAGGGTTCCGGATACAGCACTGCTTTCTGGATACTGCTACAGGTTCTTGCAAAAATTCTTGGCAAAAATTCAAACAGCTCACCCGGCTGTTGAATAGTTTGGTTGGTTTTGAGGCCTGCTGAAGAGGATTCAGCTGGTGGATTCAGGCCTCTCTGCTACAAATTCTGGAGTTAATTTCTGCTACAGGTTCTGGAGATTGATGGATTTGAAGTCTGGATCTCTGGATGTGAAGTCGTCGGTCAGCATGCTCCGCAGCAAATGGAATTGAATGCCTCTACCTGTCCCAGCAGTCTCTTTTTATGTGTTTTGAAAATGGGTGTGTGCCTGGGCCTAGCTAAGCCTGCCCCTCTCTACTTGTCATTGGCCCAATTCTCCCCTCTCCCATGATTGGGGGAAGGAAATGGATTGTCATCATGATGAGGTCTGTTTATGGGTCAGAGGATCCTCCCCTGGTCAATTTGCACACAAATCTATTTCTGACCCAAATACATATTTATCTATGTACCATTGTTCTAATATTATAGGTCCAGTTAACATATTTTCTGTAGCACCAAACCATCCGATCCCTGTCTTTGTACGATGTTGTGTCCACTGATGACAGAATTCTCCCCTTTTCATCCAGATAACGACCTCTAAACTTTTCCAGATTTTACACAAATGTGCACCAGGGATATGGGTTACAGATGATAAAGTGTCAGATTTTTAACATGCATACATTTGGAGTAACAACCTTTTTTCCGCTACTATCCCAAGGAACATACCACAGGGTCCTAACACCTCTTAAAATGTGCACAGAAAAATCACAAGAATAATGATATTATTTATATAATTTTGACAGGTCCGTACTATGAATTATCCATCTTTTTAAAAGTATGCCCTGGTCAAAAAGAGGTGTGGCTTCCCACATCACATGGTGGAATAACTGGTTTATCCACTTCCCCCAAGCTCAGCTGGCTTGCAGAGGCACTGCCCCTCCCAGTTTCCCCTAAGAGGAAGCCACTTTACGGCCCCCCCAATAGAACATTTGCCTGGGTCCAGGACAGGCCTTTGTTCAACTTTCTGTAGTCCCCAGGTCCCCTCCCTTAATTCAATCAGAGAGGTGTCAACTCCTTTTGGCAAGGGGCAGCAGGATGCAGCTAGGCCTGGGAAGAGTGGCTGAGCAGGTTTCAACTCCTGTCAGGGGTAGTTGTCAGGCCGAATGCAGTTTCATTAAGCCAGGTTTCAGCTAAATGTCACTTTTTGTTCCCAGTTTAAATCAAACTTACAATATTTACATATACATTAAATAATTACTTCCTTCAAGTCATTTCAGAATATAGTTTTACATTGTATCCACCTCTTAGAAAGTCTTTCCTTGGCCTGGTTTTGTTTCATTTGTTCAGTTTTACACAAAAGTCTGGTGGTTTTAAAACGCCGGCTTTCTGATAGTGGTGAGTACCGGTATTGCAACCATTTTTGGGATTAAGAAAATGAATTCCCCACAGTTCTGAGTTGCTTTTTGGCAATCAGCATTGCCATTCCCAATGGTGTCAGGCTACTGTGTGTGTAGACCAATGGTGGTTTTAGGCAGTGCCCTCCTGTGCTCACAACATAGGCAAAAATGGGTGGCAGCCTATTCTTCATGTTTTCCCTGTGCACTCTCTGGGGAGTTCTGGCCATCGTGATGTTTTCCATGCCAGTACTGCACAGTTTTATGGTAGGGCTTGGATGCATGGGTAAAAACATCCCACAACGGTCAGTTATTGTACTGTTCACTACCAAAGCTTATCCCACTCAGACACTCTACCTCACTCCACTCACCCACTGTACGTTATTCCACCATTCCTCACTCCACTCATCCACTCTATGTCACCCCACACAGTCACTCAACCTCACCTCTCATTCCACCCATCTTCCTCCTGCTGAGGTACACTACCTCATCCTGCCCCCATCTCTAAAGCGTCCATTTCACCAACTTTTCTCAAAACCCAACTAAAACAGTGTTTATTTATTTATTGTAAGCATCATCCTAATGCTCTGCCCTCTCAGGAGGGTCTACAAGCACGTTTTGCTCACTGTACCCTTCACAGAGGAGAAATACCCATTTGCATATCAGTCTGGTCCCATCCACAAGGGCACACCAGCACCGAAATGCTAGGCAAATCTTCTCTGAACAAGATTACCATCAGCAACCCTAGACACGTGTTACGGTCTAGTTGGGCCTGCTAAGTGAGGTGAAGCTGAACCTCTCTCAGACACAGTGAGCAAGGGGTCCACATCATGATTACCCCGGGTTACTTAGGGTAAAACCCAGAGTTTTATATAAAACCCAGAGTTTTACAAAGTTACAAAGGAGTGTTGCAGTCCCTCTACTGAGAATGAACATGGGTCAAATACCATATTCTATGGAATGTCTTCCACTCAGGAGGGTCTGCAACCACGTTTTAGCTCACTGAACCCTTTACAGAGGAGAAATATCCATGTGCATATCAGTCTAGTCCCACCCACAAGGGCAGTCCAGCACCAACATACTGAGCATTTCACTGAGGAGGCCCAATAAGGATGAAACACGCAACTGGGTTTGCTGATGGTACTCTTGTTCAGTGGAGAATTGCCTAGCATTTTGGTGCTGCACTCTGGAGGGGCTCCCACACCTTGTTCACACAAGCCTGTCTCTCAGCATCTAATCAATGTTGTGGGGTAAAAAGACAGCCCCAGAGTGACAGAGATGGAGAGGCCATGCAGGCACTGTTGTAAGAGTGAAGCTGATTAATGTGGATTTCGAAATAAGGCCTAGTGAAATGGAAAGAAATGGGCCTAGCCAACTCTACTAAAATGAACAGATGCGCAAGTTGTTAAGGATTCTAATCGGGCATCACACACCAGACCAAGACTCTTGTCACTGGCCTAGGATGCAGCGCACAATTAAAACACTTTTACTTTATTTCATCAGAATTCAGATTGAGCTGGCACCCAGCCCGTCTCACACCCCCTTTTACAAATAACCTGGGCCACAATGGACCATGAACCAGGCCGGTGGGTGGTAATACAATATTTATTTATTTTAAAATTCAAATGAAATTATACAAATTTAATACAGGGCAGCAATCACCAGTGTGGTGAATATTACACTGTAAAATGATAGAATAAACTTATTTTGACCTTCTAATATAACATACACAAAGCACAAATGAATGAGAGCAATATTACTTTTCGGTTAGATAGCACCACAGTTAAGACTTCCCCCTGCAATACTCCCTCAAACCCCTACTAACCGAATTTTTGTGTGGGTAGCAAGGAGTAGCAAGGAGTCAGGTATAGTAGGCAACAACAGAATTAAAATCCGACCTTTGCCCATGAAATGGGAGGCTCCTCGCTCCTCTCCCGCACACCTCTCAAGTAGCACACATGCTCATATGGGCTAGCCTTACTACACACAAACACTTAAGCCACACATTGCACGTTGCCCCCGTCCAATGTGTGGCTTGAGTGTTTGTGTGTAGTAGTAATAAACCCTGTGCACACAATCAAAGCAGACCCAGAAAGCCAACACGCCCGACACCGTTTTTTCCTGGTTCTTCAAGCAGCAACAGAAGAGCACAACCTCTGTCCTATCCCTCTTCCATCACTAACCAACCCCGCCCACTTTCTTACAAAACCACGTGAGAGCCAGGCTGGAGATCATGCAAATGGTAGCAGTGCACAGTATAAATCAGTCAGTCAGTCGATAACTTTATTTCATTCATAAGGCCATACAAGTACATCCTAATACATACAAAATGACAATAAAATAAATAACAATACATCCTTCTATAGAGTAATGGAGCAATTGCTTTGGCACCAAGCCCATGTCTCAATTAAGTTCTCTTCAAATCAACCAGAAGTCCAGATCCCTTGTCCAAGTTGAGTTGCACAAGGTCCTTTTTACCAGCGGAGAGCAGCCTAGTTTGAAAGGGGTAATCATTGTAGTGCTGGGGATGGGCTCTAATTTCAATCATACTATTTTGTGTTGGGCAACATCTCATATTAATACCCAGTATAGCATTGGCCACATTCTGCTCCCTGAATTCAATCCATAGGAAATCAAAGGTGTCCAACCCCCCCCCCCCCCCAACCGCCCGATAGTGCTGTCCGGTGGAGTTTAAGATATCACTAGGTGGTGAGTTGCACTACTAACTTATTAATTGTGACTAGGTCCAATCATACATAAAATGTTTATTCACTGACTAAATCAGTTTCAGGGGCCACTTGGGTAAGGTCCCCCGACCACCTGGAACCTAATAAACACAATGACAAAAAATCCCATTGTTGCCAACAGGTAACACGAAATGCACTCCTGCCTGAACTAGTCCCAATGTTTAACAAATGGAAATTCCAAAAATAGAAAGACCTACATTTCTTAGTTTCAAAAGAGTAATTATTTAGTGTTTAATTGTCACACCATAAATATATTTTGACATACGAATATGTGTATCTCAAAACAGTAAAAGTGTCAATTACTAACCTCTTCAATTCACCTATTCATACATGCCTATACCTAAAACCAAAAGAGCTGAAATTAATAAACACTAATTTCCACTTGAAATTAGAGTTCTAGTAAGTGCAATATGTTAGATGATAAAACAGTAAAAGGCACTCATTCGCATTTGATTCTCATACTGCAACAGGTCATGTAGCAAATAAGAACATCAAAATAGATGCAGAATTAAAGCTATGGTATTTATTCTGTTCTCACCTTTGTGCTGCACTTTGCACTTCTCCCCCTTCCTCGCACTTTCCCCCTTTTTTGCCTTTTCCAAGCACTAGCGCGTTCTTAACGTCACTAGGCCTAGCAAGATAGTTGTTTTTATTCTCCCTTGTTCCCCTCCTTTGCTTGGTCGCGCTCTGAAACACTTGTGTATGAGCGCGATATAAAAAAATATCATATCATATCATATGTGTGGCAACTTGCCCCTCACTCCTCACCTACTTACTTCTTATCAGTAAAGCTCCAAAACTCATACGGACCACATATGTCCCCACATCTGGCCCATATGGCCCCCACTCATCTTGCTGTTTTCCATACCCTGGCCAGGCTGTGGTATGCGGGCCCTAGGACAAACACCATGGGGGGGGGGCAAGGTTTCGTGCTGCATAGTCAGCCCTACCAGCTGGTTTGTCAGATTAACACGTGGGACCCGATTCATGGAATATTTGCCCAGTTCAAAGTGAATTTGCACTGCTGAAAAGTAACTTTAGAAAGCCGACACAAACCCTGATTCATGGAACCGTACAAAGTGTATTTTTGCCGTTCAATGTCCGGCAAAGTCATTTTGTATTGCGCTGACGCCACCCAAACTTTGCACTGCAAAAATGCACTTTGTATGGTTTCATGAATCAGGGTTTGTGTCGACAGTGCAGAGTCACTTTTCAGCAGTGCAAATTAACTTTGAACCAGGCAAATATTCCATGAATCGAGCCCTAAATGTCTGATCTACCCACCTGACTGTGGACTATTGGAATGGATGAGTAGTTTGATTCCATAATCTTGGGGTGAGGGCAGTGGAATCAAAGTGGTTTGGGGTCTGGTGCCCTTGTCGGCCAAAGCGCTATTAGGGCCAGTGCTCTCTCCATTTACACAAATGGGCCCTGGCCCTGTCATACTGGTGCTCATCATGTTTGTAGGGACATCAGGGTTGGGGTGGACTATCTCTACTGAGGATTTGAGAACCCCCATAACATCCTCCATTATAATTGATGACCGCCTGCCCTGTGGCTCCCCGTCTCCTGTGAGGCTGCATTTCCATGCACTAGCCACAGCTGCCCCCTTGACAACTGGGTCAATCATATACAAAATGGGTGAACCAGGTGGAATAGATGGGCAGGGGGGACTGGTACACATTAGAGGGCCACTCTCATTGCACATGACTGACTTCTTCTTGTTAAGGTCTAAGCCTGTAAGGGGAGGAGGGAGGCTAGTGTCGTTGATAGCCCACAATTTGTCTTTGGCGACCCCTGGTAGCCATATTTTCCATGAGTGCAGCGGGTCCATTAGTGATCGAGAGTGATGCCAACATTGTAAGATCTGGTTTGGAGTCCCTGTACGGTTGTAATCTCATCATCTTTATTAACTCTCTTGGGGCTGTACCTGGACAACACCCGTCCTCACCCCAGTAAACAATGTAATGGCACACTGTTCGCAGGATTCTGGATTGTGCTAACCAACGCTGATACAGGCACTAGTTCATTTTTGCCCATACCAGTTCTAGTTATGGAGGGTATCAAAGGTGTCAGAGCTGGTCGCCGTATACATGTTGGGAGTCAAAGCCTTGAGGGATGAGATGGTTTGGGTAGCTCCGCCCCTAATCCCCCTGCACAAGGATTGGGTCCACCTGGGGCGTTGGCCAGATCCCAGGGCAGGCCCTCAGACTTTCGTGAGCCATCTGAAGCGTTAGTCAGTGGAATAGTCTCTGGCCCTGCGCTCAGCGCTGTGGATCCCCACTACGCTGCTACAGGTATGTGGATTATCCCTTACCTTATTATCTGAATCTTTGTCTCCCAAACATCCTGATTGGCACCAAGGAACTGGTTTCCTTTGGGTGATTGTCATTTCATTTGTATTACTGAGGAGCCACATTTCATCCACACTTAAGGGGTCATTAAACATTATCCTGGGGCAGGAAAAATGCAGGTAAAAGTGACCGTAATATGGCCACTGGCACTTTTCCTGTACCAGGAAACTATAAGTTTGAGCTGAATGATTTACCTCCAGCCAAGAGCGGTTATATACTGGTAATACCAGTGTCGGTAATTCAGGTAATTCCCCCCATGGAGTCCTATCGGACTCCATCTATTGGGGAATTACTGGTATTCCCGCCGCCTGTAATATCCCAGAAATACTGGGATATCAGGCGGCAGGAATGCTAATTCCGTTTGGTTGTATCTACTCACGCCGGTACTACCGTCGGGATACCACCAAACTAGTAATGAGGGCATTTATACTTTTAGCTCCTAAGCGTTTGCAACTGGGAATACAGGTGTCAAATGTCTAGCTTTAGTTATGGGCTGGTATTAGAATGAGGACATTGGAGCAAGATTGTATTTATATGTGCACATGGTCCACACCAAACCTTACACATTCAAAAAGAAAAGAAAAAAGAGAAAAGAAGATTCCATAATCTATACATTATTACATGGCCTGCGGTAGCGGCCATGTAGTTATGGTTAAGTTGCTAAACCCATAGGAAGAGTACTTTTTGGGTGGCTTATAACTTCGCTCCCCCTGAAAGAATCCTCACCAAACTTTGCAGAAAAAGTATATGGCCCACTCTGAATATTTTTCAAAGTTTGGTGAGGTTTGGTCAAGGGGGGGAAAGTTATAGGGCGGGTCCCAAAATTTAGTTTTTCCGGTAGAGATAATGGGAAAAAAACATTGCTCACGCCTATAGCCTATATTTTTCTGCCAAGTTTGGTGGGATTCTGTCAAGAGGGGGCAAAATTAGAAGGGGGATCCCAACATATTGTAAAAGCTTATAAATGTGGTATCGTTTGACAAATCTACACAAAAGTTTGCAAAGAGATTGTAGATCTAGATATAAATGTGTTTGTGAAGTTTGGGTGGGATTTTGTCAAGAGGGGGCAAAATTAAAAGGGGTCCCAAAATATTTTAAACGCTTATAAATGTGGTGCCATTTGACAAATCTACACAAAGGTTTACAAAAAGATTATAGATCTAGATATACATGTTTTCGTAAAGTCTGAATGGATTTTGTTTTTTGACAAGTGTCATAATGTAGGTACAAAAAATAGTGATTTACCTTTGGTGACTGAGGTGTAGCCTGTGGCCATGGGCAGTGGCCAGATTGTCCGGGTCATGGAATAAGGTAATGATCCGGACAATCAGGCTACTGGCCGTGACCACGAGAGACAACACATGGGGTTAAAGTGGTCATGTCCACCTGGGACTGGCTTTGTGGTAAAGTTATTCAAAATTGGGATAGGTTTGAAAGGGAAGAAAATGTGCTCATGGTAATATGGTCATAGGGTTCTCTTTTCGCCTTCTGCAGGCTGCCATGGAAAGCGAAGAGGGGCCCTGTACGGAACCCCGCCTTCCCTTTCCATGGTGGCTATCTTGGAAAAGGATTTTCCTTCCTACAATGGGACGCCGCAGGCATCCTGGTGTAGGAAGAGAAATCCTTTTTTTAGCACCCCGGGTTCCCACCTTGGGAACCTAGGGTGCTAATGGCCTACATCCCCCATTGCAGGGGCTGGAATGGGGGATAATGGTCCAGAGACCTTGTTATCCCCCGTCGCTTCGCTTGGGCTGATATTCTGGGCTGCTAGGCCGATATCCACCATTCCATCCCTGGAACTGGGGATAAACGCCACAATATCGCCATTAGCATAAGACAAAATGCAGATGGAAATGTTGAAAAATCTTATTTAGTCTATGTACTTTACTGAGAAATATAAAGTAGATGGAGTCTATAAGTTTTTTTTAGTTATATTTTTTAACTGTGAAAGGTGGTTCCTAAAGGAACATTTATTTTATTGTTTTTGGATGCAGTTATTTTTGGGCAGGAGAGCTCAGAACGAAAGGTGGGGAGGGAAATGAGGGAAGAGGCACCAAACACTAATATGGAGGGGCAGGTGGACAGGGGAAAATGTTGCGTGTGTGTTATTTCTAAGGTAGGGGCCACTGTTTCTCATGCTCCTCGATTACAGCAGTGGTGGTGTCTCTTGGGGAGGAGGGATGGCATTAGCTGATTCCATTTTAAGATAAATAGCAGTTTTGCTAAAAGTGTGTACTGTGTACTAGATTGTTAATGGATGAGTAGGAATAGGTGTTGGAGCTGTACGAGGGAAATTTTGAAGTTGAATGTTCCTAGATCAGTAGAAAATGCAGTTCCGAACTGTCCGCGAAGCACAGAGCTTATCGTGAAGTGCGGACGGGTTCTCGGGCACGTCATCATGCTGCGCACCAGCCTATGGTCCTGTGGCACTGTCCGGAAGGTCCGCAATGAACTCAGATGTTCGTAGACATTATGGTTAAGTTGCACTAATAAAAACCAATGAAATTCAATGACAAAACTCTGGTAAGGGGAGGTTATGGTTAAGTTGCACTAATAAAAACCTATGAAATTCACTGGAAAAACTTTGTTAAAGGGACGTTATGGTTAAGTTGGACTAATAAAAACCTATGAAATTCAATGAGAAAACTTGGTTAAGGGGATGTTAAGGTTAAGTTGCACTAATAAAATCCTATGAAATTCAATGATAAAACTTTGTTAAGGGGAGATTGTGGTTAAGTTGCACTAATAAAAACCTATGAAATTCAATGAAAAAACTTTGTTAAAGGGATGTTATGGTTAAGTGGCGCTACCAAAAACCTATCAAATTCAGTGAAAAAACTGTGTTAAAGGGACGTTATGGTTACAAGTAAAACCGAAAACCCCCTGAAATTCGCCAGTTATGGTAAGTTAAGCAATCATAACTCGCGTCACTACCGTGCACTGCTAAGAATAACACCCATGACATTAAATATGACATCACAAATATGATTGATGACATCACTGATGACATCACATCTCTAGCCCCTTCTTTTTTTGTTCACTGACATATCTACGCCATGTGACTTTATTAACTGACAGTCAAAAACTTAAAATTCAAAAGGTATTACATTTGTAGACGTTGGTTTTCTCACATGTTCTTACAGTACTTTCCTTAAAATTCAATCGCATCTTATGATGCACATACATAGGGGAAGAAGCAGGCCTGAAACACAGCAATCATTTCTACGCGTAAAGATAATCATCTTGGTTATACACAGCGGCTCATGATACTGCCTCTTGTTTACTTACTTTACTCTCCCTGTATAAGTTCCATATTTGTATACATTGTGGTCTCTTAATGTTTTGTGTGTAGTAGTACAAGTATGTAGTAAGTGATGCATTATTACCTACTTAGTATATGTTTCACAGTATGCAAAAGTGTGATACAGAAGAATTCACTGTTGTACTGTCCAACATGGGAACATTAGAAATATTACATGTCTATGGTGTATGCTGCAGCCAATGCCTATGTTTCTGTATGAGTAGGTTCCTGTTCTAGAAACAACACTGCAATGGAATGTTCTTTGGAGCAATACATTGCATAATCAAGTATGTAGTTCATCACACATCTCCAGATGACCCCTGACACTTTTTTGCCAACATTACATTCACAACCCCTTGTAGGGACTTCCTATGAAAATTAAATGCACATGTGAGGTAATCAGTGATGTCATCAATTATATTTGTGATGTCATCTTTGATGTTATGGGTGTTATTCTTAGCAGTGCACGGTGGTGGTGTGAGTTATGGTTGTTTAACTTACCATAACTGGCGAATTTCAGGGATCTTTCAGTTTTACTTTGTACTGAGGAGACCCCTGGCCGGCCCATAAAGATGAGGTTTGCTCCAAAACTATTTTAAGACGATATAGATGCACCTTGAGATGGATGGGGGTGCAGATTTATTTCTCCAACACCAATCAATAAGGACAACTCAATGGTTTGACAAAAGGAATCAGTTTAATGACACATACAAAAAACTGGGAGTCATGCAATCAGCAGTGATGTGATAGTCTGTCTCGCTTCAACTCCAATGAACTTCATAAAAAACACATCATTTACACTGAAAATTCGTAATACTCAAAAGTTAATAAGCATTTCTATTGATTAGGAAAAAGAAACTTTAATATAGGTGCTATATCTGTACATGATAACGGAGTGAGGAATTTGGTAAAACACTGTCAGGTGGGCGTCTAAGCCCTTCCTTCAAAATGACTACTGTGGATGTCACCAAAAGTACGTCGTCCCACTTTCTCTACTAACCATAGGACCCTAGATTATTTTGTCCATTGTGATTGTTTGGCATCAACACCATTGTCATGAATCGTCCCCACTGGAAGCTATGGGAGCAATGGAGGAAGGGATGAGCCATCTTCACTTCAGTGAAGCTAGTGCAGCATACTAGTGTTCTATTCTTGTTTTGTTGACGTGTTTAAATACGCATTGGAAGCTTCCATCGGCGCGTTGCAACCCTGCGCTTCCCTTCGGGTTTACATGCTGCTCGAGTCTTCCGTATACTACACGCTTTCACTCATTCCTCCGTTCTAACTCTGTTCCTCCCTCTTTGTCTTCCTCCTTTTTGTTCTGCTCCTGAGCCGCCTCTGCGTGTTATTCTTTAACGCTTTCCCCAGGCTCAGTAGCGGTTACGGTTACCGTGGTTCGGTGCCGCCTACTTTATTTCGATACTTACTTCCTCATCCTACTACTCCACTTACCTTCTGGATTCCCTTCCTGTTGGTTAGGGCAACTCTGATTCCTCTCAGTTGAATCCAAGTTCCTTGTCAGCCATGCATCCTGTCCCGGAGCATCTTGGGGATTGTAGTCTCTACAATTGGAAAAGTAACCAACACAGAGAGAAGATCATATTTATCTGGAATTCAAGATACCATCAACAGAAGGTCTACATCAGGGTTTTTCAGCAAGGATTTTTCCCTGAAGTGGGGTGGACTCACTGGAAGCCCCTACTGCCGGCTTACTGTTTTTAGGCAGTGTGGCTTCCAGAAGAGCTTATCCTAAAACCTGCAAAGAAAAGTCTAACAACTCCTGGCGAGAAAGAAGAGACATATCTTCCGAGAGCTCATCCGTTGAAGCGTCCACAGGTGAGGAGGCGGAGGAGGTGGGAGACTTTAAGGGTGAATCTCTAACTGCTGCCAAGTCCGAGAACCATGCATACATTTCCACTTTACTTAGCAGCACGCAGAA
Organism: Ambystoma mexicanum; assembly: GCF_040938575.1. NCBI lineage: Eukaryota > Metazoa > Chordata > Amphibia > Caudata > Ambystomatidae > Ambystoma > Ambystoma mexicanum. The sequence continues at coordinate 760,430,596 of NC_090924.1, read as the reverse complement.
TGGACTGGCAGGTGCAGGGTGCCCCCACAGCTACCCAGCCTTCCTTCAATTAAGGTTACAATCAATCATCACTTCAACAACAATGTGTCAATTATATTACTGTGGTTGGCCTCGAAATTGCATCTTCTGCCTGAGAAAGTTCTGCTATCTTCTCCTGGGCGGATGCCATGCATAGGTGTGAACTCGTGCTTCTCCTCACTCGGATAGTCATGTGATGCAGACACCGTGAATTTGCCTAGTTTCTCTCGATTTGTGCATTTAATTATTATTTGGCTTGCCACCTGCCTACGCTTCCTTAGCTTGACCTTTCAGAGGCAGGATATTCTGTTCTTAAGTTTCAATTGGACGTAGCTACTGTTTGGTCCTTCTATTGGTATGACCTTGGCTCCTTTGGCATGAGTTGCATCTGCTGAGTTTCAATTCAGCCGTCTCTTCTCATTTTACTAAAATATGAATCTTGTCTTGTTTGGCCTCTAGTAACCTAAGTTGATTCTGCTTTTCATGCAAAGTGGACTCGCACTTATAATACTGTGCTTCGTTTCGAGGTAGATTATGTAAATATGGCACTTTCCGCACTATTCTTCTACTAAGCATAGTAAGCTGTACTCTTTTCTTAGCTTTCTTGCATTTCAGGCATATGTACAGGCGTTAACTTGGACAATATCTTCATCCTGCTTACAGCTTAAATCTCTTACATTTTAACATCGGCCCTTCATTCCTTGTTCATGCTATCTCTATTCATGGCATTTTTTCTCTTTGTGTCATTCTCAGGTCGTCATCTGTGAGTCTGTCCGGGCTCTCATGACGTCACCATTCGTCTTCCATTAAGACCTTTTTGGTTTCTTTCGGGACAGTACTTAGGCAATCTTCATTTTGTCTCATTTGTTGGTAGGGTTTCTCAATGGATATCTAACTGCCCATGGTTGTCTGGTTATTGGTAGTTCAATAGGTGTTGCTCTCCTGATGGGTACTAGGCAGAGCCCTACTGCGGCTCTCTGCTGGTTTATTTGCTCATCATACGTCACATATTTTGGTGTGAATGTTCCTGGTACTTCAAAATGGGCGATGGGAGTGCAGGCTTTATTTGGGACCTCCTCTACACTCCCCTCTCTGGGCGATTCACCGACCACTTTCACCGCCTCCTTTGGATGCAATTCACTCAATTCTTCTATATTTATCCTCACTCCATCGCCTGGGTCCATTCCTTCTACATCTTCTGGATCTATACATGATGGTTTGAAGAAGTGTCTCCTTGGAGTCCATATTTTTATTACTCCTTTCAGGCTTCCTGCTGTCCTTACATGTTCGTCTTTATTCCATGTCATTAGTTGACATTGTCCATTTGGGCTACAGTAAACCCATCTTTCCGCATAATAATAATCTGGCTCTGCAGCTTCGTCAGCATACCTATGGCTTCTGTTAAGGTTCCATTTTTCTAATCATGAGAGGGTATAAATGTGCAACATGATTCTCCTATTTTTGCACAAACTCCTCCATCCATGGCTGTGATCATGTCAAGAACATATCTGTTCTGGAGAGTCATCAGTCGGATGGCTCTTAATTCTTTCTTAATTGCATTGAATCCTTTTATTGTCGTGTTGATGGTCTGTAGTAACTCCCATGTGGTTATCTCTAACCATTTAGTATTTGCTCCAACTTGGAATCTTGGCATGAAAATTGTTGCAAACGCTGATGAGGTGATGCTGAACAGCCTATGTTCATATGGGATTGCATGAAAGGCTTCTTCTGATTTGGCAGAGAAGTAATTCTCTCTCTTCATTCGAGTTATCAGTTCCACAGATCTCTTCTTTCTCAGGTGAGCATCTGCTTTTGGGAAACTGTCACTATTCAGGTCACATTTCGGTGGACGTTCACTATCGTGCATATGCCTCCCCAGTCTCTTGGCAATCTGAAGTATGCTTTGGATCCACACGCCCAATAATGGTCCATAATCACTGCAGTTCCATGTACCATTCCCGGAGCGTTGAAAACTCATCCACAGTTCTGATTCACTCCCATCTTCCTTGTGCCATTGTTTCTAAAACACACATTTGGGCTTTCTAGTGGCACTATCTGCAGCGGTCCTCCTCTGTCTTCGACCAATGTGAGTAGCTTTGCAAGTTTAGGCCATAATGGCTTGCATCCATTTCGTACTATGTTGATGGTTGGCTCGTAGTGACCGAAGACCATCCATGCTCGGCATAGTACTACTCCTTTCTCCCATCCGTCTGGTGAAAGCACTGTTCCCCAAATTTGCATTTGGCCTCTATTATTCAATCGCCAAGATTCTTCTGGAGTTTTTCCTTGGACATTTAGCTTCTGATTTGCTTCCCTTCTAATCTCTGCCCCTTAACTCCAGACTTCTCATATCTTATCACAATGTGTTTCGTCTTTCCATTGTTTCTTGTCTTTATGTCCTTGACATAATCGTCTTCATTTGGATCAGTTGCTTCAGTTGCCCATTTCAGAGAGGCATCACTACCCATGAACTGGCCTCTGGTCTGGCACATTGCTACGTGTGACATACAGTGTGCTGTCTGGACATCAATTTCTACAGCTACGAAGATCTTGGACTTCCCCATGCTGTATGGTAGGAGTGCACATACAAAGCATTCCCCTTCTGAACTTCGTCTTCCAACTTCTTTCATGTGCTGGTACCAAATGTTGTTTCCCAGATGTGCTGTGCTGTCCTGGTAGTCGTTTAGTTCATTGTCATCTTCATGCATATTTCTCTTGATTCTTAGTGTTTTCCTGTAGTTAGCTATGACTACATTCATGAAGGCATCTGTATGGCTTTTTCTTGACAGAGGATTCTCAGGTATCCTGGTCCTTGCTGCAGGCCTTCTCATCTGCGCCATTTGGATAGATCGAATTCTGGCAGCTCTTTCTCTCTCTTCATACATCTTTCTCTGTCGAGTTATAAATGTTCGTATCCATTCCGGCATTGGTCTAGTATACGGTTGTACTGTGGAACTAGTGCTTGTTCCTTACGTTGGAATGTATATGCTCGGTAATACCATTTCAGCGATTTTGTTCTTCAGTTCCTCATGTAGTTCCCTAGCTCGGGCTATGTGCGGAACTAATGAGTCTACTATCAGTTGGGTCTGTACAGAGGGCTTCTCAGTGTTGGCTCTTGTTTTCTTAAGAGTGTCTAATATAACTGCTCTTGTTGGTTTTTGCTTTAATTCTTGTTTTCTCACAACATCTACTGTGGAGTTTCTTGTGGCAGGCAGTCTCTTCTTCTCTGCTACTTTGGTGTGTGGTTCTGCAGTCATTGACACTAGGCCTGTTTCGTGTGCATTCAGTGTTTGCGTGCGTGTAGTTGTCAGTGATGTTACTTCATTCATTCCTTGCCGACCCTGTCTCCGGCTTTTTCTTTTGTTCGTTACCACAAGTGTGTGTGTATCGTTGCTAATTACATCCATTTCAAGTTCATTCACTTCAGCGTCAGATCTTCTAGGGACTGTAATGTCTATATAAGTTCTCTGTGGCTTTGTGGGTTTTATGCGTGCATCACTAGGTGGGTGTACTGAAATTGGGACGCTTTGTGCACCAATAAAGAATGCAGTTCTCATCATTAATGTAACATTATGCCCCTGTAGGTCAGGCGACAGCATTTCCCTCCAGAGAAGCGGGGTTGCCTCTCTTCTTGTGGGAGGGCCAGATTGCTGTTCTGGATCCCCATCTCGATCATTCAACAAATGTCAGTGTTTATTGTTTCTGTTTTTTAAGAGTGTTCAATACTTCACAAGTGTCCCCCCTCTCGTGAGTTTCAAATTGTCTCTTTTAATCTGGATACAGTTCCTTTGCTAGACTATGGGAAAAATCAGACATAAAATCGCATTTTAGTGAGTCCTTTTACTGTGCATGTTCAAAATAGGTAAGCTCCCATTCCACTCCCCTTATTTGCTTCAATCCTGAGGACATGGTGTATGCCGGTCAATACGAAGGATTAGGGACAAAAATAACAACAAATATGAGTTCTTGGCAACGCTTCCTTGATCTGTCTCTCGGCGGAAGGTTCTTAGAATTTCCTCAGATAGCTCCTCTGATGGTTAGAAAGTTCCACTTGTAGTACGATTCCGTGTAAGAGCATTCCCATCTGTGCAATATTAGCTGGGTCTCTGATGAAAGTGAGGAACATCAACATCGATTGGTCTCCCCACTAGCTCTGGGAAGTCAGTGACTAGGCGAAAGAGACTATTATGGGCCAACCTGGTGTCTTCTGGTGACAGGGACATCTGTCCTGCCCTGCTGTGGTTCACGATTATTTGTTTTCTCCCAAATGTGAACAATGTCTGTACTGTCCAGTCGCATGGAGTGCAACCAGAATGATTATCTTATTTAAAAGATGGCTTAAATGTTCTGTATTTGCTGGATTTCGAAGAAAGGTGAGTGTGTCTGTTGTTCTCCCGATAACAGTTGGACAGTCTTCGATTATGCGGAAGAACAGTGTGTTGATGAGCTCATCTATTTCTGCCTGTGTTGGGATCATTTGATTCTTTCTCACTGTACTCAGGGAGTAGGATAAATTGTTCGGCAATGACAGTGAGGAGTTGCCTTATTGTCTTTTAGTTTTCAGGATCTTGTAGGAAGTCAGTGACACTGGTGAGCCTCCCTACCAATGACGGGTATGATTTTAGCACTAGATCAAGGTAAATTATAATGTTCTTTGTGATGTCTCTACTGTGGGGTGCAGGCAGGGGTCCTTCTCTGATGTAGGGTTTTATATCACTGACAAAAATCCAAGCTCTCCTTCCTTGTAGTTTCACTGCGGACGGAGTGCAGTCCTCAACTGTAAAAGAACCGTTGAACCTTGGCTCGTCCCACTTTTTCCTTGTGTGATTTCTTACAAGGATGGCTTCTCCAGGGAAGACGGGTGGAAAACATAGACCTTGAACTTGGTCTGTTGTAGTGTCTCCTTCTGTGTTCTGTGCTGCACTGCACCCTTTTTGTTGTCGCTGCAGCTGATATGAAATTACAGTAAGGCAAGATGTCATGCAGTTTAGATAGTTTTGCATTTCAGACCCTTAAACCTCTCCTGTTGACTGGGCATCACATCTAGTTCTATCTCGGGGTGTCAGAGGAGTTTGCATTCTCCTTCCTGTGGCGTAAGATGATGGTCGGACCCAGGTTGGTTCCGAAGAGCGTACAGTGCCAGTGGAAGGCCTTGCAACCATCCTTTCTTTAGAGTAAGCTTCAACTTGGCTATCCTTTCCTTTAACAAGCCGTTGAGCTTCTCACAGATCCCATTACCTTGTGGATGATACGGCGACGAGAACTTGTGCTTTATACCAAGCAACAAGCTAATCTGCTCGAACACTGAATTGACAAAATGGGGGCCATTATTTGACCTCATGACCTTGCACACCCCCATCTGGGGAACACTTCTCTCACTAAGACTTTGGCCGCACAGGTAGAGTCTGGGTGTGTACATGGACCTGCCTCAATCCATCTAGAGAATGGACACACCACAATTAAGTATCTGTACCCATTACATACTTGAATCATGTCGACATAATCGACATGCAAGTGTTGAAAAGGCCCATTTGGCCTTGGGATGATTCCTCTCATTACTTTTAATGTGTGGCCAACCGTAAATTGCTGGCAAATTATACAATTCACTATAAAGAATGCAAAATGCTCGGTTAAATTCGGTATAAACCAGTCTTCTGCGAGTGTTGCTGGTAGGTTCTCTTTTCTTATGTGCGTCGGGTAATGTAACTGCCCCAGCTCTCCAATAGAGCTACATGCATTACTGGTTTACCAGTGCTGTCTTGTCACCACAAGCTGTCAGAGGGGTTTAAAGAACACCCTCGACATTTCCACATATTCTTCTCTTCCTGCGGTGCCTCCCCTTGGAGTTCCATTAGCTGTGTTTGCCCCAAATTACTGTAACTTTCAGGTACAGTTCGTGTAACCATCATTCGTTCGTTGGTATGGATAACTTCCACTTCCATGATCGTCTCAATTTTGGATGCCATATGCTTGGCTTCCGTGTCTGCTGCTTGATTACCGCATGAGATAAAATCTTTCCCTTTCGTGTAGGTGCCGCATTTCACGACCGCTATGCCCGCTGGGAGCCTTAGTGCCTTGATCAGCCTGTCCAATAAGGCTGCGTGCTGCACTGGCGTGCCGTCTGCTCGGAGGAAGCCACTCCTTTTCCATCGCGCTAAGCCTGCGTGCACTCTCGACGTCACATAGGCGGAGACACTGTACACCGCTACTTCCTGGTCTGCGTGATTCTCAATGGCGAGTATCAACGACAATAATTCTGCACCATGTGCTGAATAATGAGATAGTATCCGTGCACTCGAAACTCTCCATTCGTTGTGTGTTTTATCACAGCAACGCCTGTGTATCTTTGCCCATCATTTTGGTCGATCCTTGAAGACCCGTCAATAAAGACGATCTCTCCTTCTGCCAAGGCATTTTCTTTTACCCTGGGGATTTCATCATAGAATTCTTCATAATATGCACAGTCATGCATGGGCTCTCCTTCAGTAACTGGCTCTGCTACGAACATAGCTGGGTTCATCATCTTACATCGGACTATTTTGATCGATGGATTTGATATGATCACTTCATAAGCAGAAGCTTCTGAGATGTCAATGTGCCCTTTGGTTTCTCTAGAATGGCAAATAGCGAGTGCTCAACGTACAACATAATTGAGCATCCCATTACAATGGTTGTCGCCTTCTCATTGGCGAACGCTGTGGCAGCTACATTTTGTTCACACAGGAAGTCGCCTCTCATCACTGGGTCCAGATTCCAACTGTAATATGCCAGGGGCCTGTACCCCAACGAGGTTCTTTGAGCGAGCACTGCCGTCATGACACTGCCATTTGTGTGTGAAAACAGGTAAAATCCCTCTGTATAATTGGGGATCCCTAGAAATGGTGCTGCGCAGATGGCTCTTTTGAGTTCAGTAAACCCTTTCTCCATGGTCCCAGACCATTTGATCTTTTCCTTCGTCACTTGGGCCTTCTTTAGGGACTGAAGTAAAGGCTTGGTGTAAGAGCTGTAGTCGAAGACCCATGCCCTGACATAGTCGTACAGGCCTAAAAAGCTCTGCATGTGCTTTATCTTGTGTGGCTTAGCCGTGTTATATATGGCTTCACAGCTCTTTCTGTGGTTACTTTCTTTCCTTCATGTGAGATCAACTGGCCTATATACAGCACTTCTTATTGACAATATTGTAACTTTTTCTTGTCAACTTTTTATCCTTTCTCAGCCTGTATAGTCAATAGCTGAACAGAATCGTGCCTACATTGCTCTTCTGTGGTGCTGCAAATTAAGATGTCATCCACGTATTACAGGACGACACTTTTTTAGTGCAATATTGCTGAAGTCCATCTGCAGGACTCTGTTAAAGATAGAAGGAGACTCGCAGTACCACTGTGGCAGCCTTGTGCTTTTCAGACGCATTTGTCTGAACGTGAATGAGGTCAGATTTTGTGAGTCACGGTGCAACGGGATTGAGAAAAATGCATTTTTCAGATCAATCACCGTGAAATATTTTGCCTCCACAGGTATATTACATAGAATTATCGCCGGGTTCGGGACTAGAGGGAACTCGGTCTCAACAATATCGTTTATTGGCATAAGGGCTTGAATTAGCCTCCACGATCCCCCTTTACTTTTTTTCACAGGGTACACTGATGTATTACATGACGACTCTGACGTCACTAAAATGCCTTGCTCTATCATGGCAGAACTTGTCTTAAAAATCCCCTCATCTGCCTCTCTGGACATAGGATATTGTCGTGCCTTGGGTAAAATTGCTCCTGGTTTCAGTTTAATCTTCACTTCTCCAACCCCCTTAAAGAGGCTTACGTCATAGGGTCCTGTAGTCCATACTGAGACAGGCACCTTGGCCATGTTGTCATCAAAATATTCAGGACGGGTTTGGGCCAACATCATTCTCTGAGGTACATCTCTTTTAATCATCTTTACCCCAAAGGTGACACTCACTTCCACCATTGTCTCTCCCATATCTGTTTGTTTTTCAAACAGCTTGTCATCGGTGACATCAGTTAATCGATATCCTTCTTCGATGGCGATTACTGCGCACCATTGTCAGCCCTCGTCGTCATAACCATCAATCAAGGCCACTCTCCCCTTCACTGCAGCTGTGTGTCTCATCAACGGAAATACTTGTCCCTTTTCCGCATGCATCGGTATTCTGGGTCTAAAAAAGAACTCATCATGGGTTCTCATGATTTTGTCATGATTTTGTCTGCAAGGCCTGGCAGCCCTGCCATTAGTATACACATGCCATATTCATGGCTGAGTGTCCCGCATATGCTCTGATTATCTCGCACACGTTTGACTAGTGCAGTCCTGGAGTTGAATATATTATGTCCTCCCCTGTGAATGAGATTGTCATGTTTAACTTCATCATCAAATCCCAAGCCAAAATGTTTACTGATGTCTGACTTGAATATAGTAAGGGCACGTTCATCTCACATTCTCCTATGGAGACTGGAAGTGCGTTTGTAAAGGGAACATGACTCGTCGCTCCTGTGAATCTCTGAGTATGTATGGCCTCGCCGGACAAGGAAAACTTGCCTTCACGTATGCACGAGCGTGTTGCACCCGTGTCAACTAAGAAGGAATAATCTTTATCCCCTATAATGACATCCACCCTAAGTTCCATGTGAGTGTCTGATGTCACTGATAGGATAGAACACATCAGGGTTCCCAGTAAGCTGTCCTAGTCCATATACAGCTTTGGCCCACCATGTGCTGGTGCATTTCCCCCATTCCCACTGTTGCCCCCCATTCCAGGGTTCGTAGTCTGCCCTGTGCTCATCGTCTGCGATAGTTGCAGCGGTGCCTGTTGGGATTGTCCTTGTGGAAAATTCCCCATGCTTTGCGGTTGCACACCTTGTTGCGCTCCTGGTGCTTGTTGCTACACCTTGTGATTCTGTGCACCACCCTGCTGTAAAAGTACAGGTGAGTTTGCCATGCCTGTTCCTTGGATGCTCTGCATCATGCCTTGATTTCTGCATGTGCGCGCAAAATGCCCTGTCATTCCACACAGCCAGCGTACTGCCGGTGATCGGATCATTTGCCCATTTGACATATCTTGGTTACCATTTTGCATATTTTGAAAACATCCTTGATTATTTTGGAAACCTCCCTGATTGCTCTGCCATCCTCTTCCCCTAAATCCTCTTCCCCTGGGATAAAACCCCATATTGCCCTGATCATTTTGCGGTGGACTAACCACCTGCTGCATGCTTGCTTCAGCTGTGCTAGTTATCATGGCTCCCTCAAGAGCATATTTTGACAATTTCTTTTGCACCACTTTCGCTTCCTCACCCTTTCGAGTTCCTTTTTGCGATTCTTTTCTTGAAGCAGTCTACAATAATGTGCAATGGGCAACTGTATTTCAGCCCAAGGCTTTGCTTCAATTCCCAGCAAATTCTTGAGTTGTTTCTGTATCGGCTCTGGCAACCCTTGGCACAATATATGGTAAAACAGAGGTATAGATTTCGTCCAAGATTCATGAGTCTCGAGCACCCATGCATCTTGAAAATTCTGTATGTAAATGAAAGGATCTTCAGACTCCTTCATCTTTTGCGTCATTATAGCTCCCACATCAGAAGTGTCTGGGTATAGTACTCACAGCGCTTTTCATACTGCGGCTCTACAATTGTTAAATGGTGCTCCGTTGTGCGCAGTGTTCATTGTGGTTACACCAGGGTAGCCTGCTCGTGTCCACATGTCGTCTGCTCTCTCAACAAGTATGGCGATTAAGATACCTTTGATATCCTCTATAGATAATATGTTTCCTTCTGTCATTTTTTCTAACTCATGTATCCACTGTCTAGCTCCCGATGTCAGCATTGGAAGCTTGTTTTTCAAATGTTCTCGATCCATGTGTGGCCATGGTATATATTGTGGTCTTACTCCCCCCCTTCTCAAGCAACGTAAATTGGAATGCGTATCCCTTTCTCTCTTCTCTCATTGTTCTCCTGTCTATTGCAGGGGTAATATTCTGGCATCGCCGTCTACCTGCTAATGCCGTTAGTCTGTCCACATAGGGTGGTGAAGACACCCCCCTCTGACCATGAGATACTTCTTCATATCGGTCAGGCTGTGTGGCGGACTCTGATGCTCTTGGTACATATTCGCTATTGTCCGACCACCTTTGTCTTTTGCTCCTTCCCTCTTCTTCATTTTCCCTGCACTCCTCCCTTTCGGAGTCGGACATTGTCTGTCCCCAACTAGTGTGACTTCTCGTGTCCTCTTTGTTCCTACTTATTTCTAATCTATCCAGGGGTAGCTCTCTATTCCCACTACTGTGGGAGACATCCTCAGTGTCATACAGCTGAGTGCTCTCCAGGCGCTCGTCTTCCCCCGCCCCTTGGGGTATTTGTTCTAGCCCCATTTCATCATATATTCTATTGATCGTCTCTACGATGCATCTGGTGTCAAAGTCATCATCAATATTTGTCCTAGACGTGTCTGGTACTGAATCGTACTCAGGAAAGAATTCTTAAATGTCTTCCCAGTCCACAACTGGAGCAGGCTTTTTAACCTCTTTCCCCAAATATTCAAGATCGCATGCTCTCTGTCTTCGCTTACGTTCTACGTCGTCATCAAATTCTTTGCATTTCCTCGCCTCTTCTCAGACCCTATCTTCCTCCTTTCTCTTTTCATTTCTACGTTCATCTTCCATTTGCATTTTCTCATCTCTTTGTCTTTTTATTTTTTTCGCACATATCCTTTGCCCTTCCTCTAACCTTTCTGTCTGTCTTGATCATTGGCTGTTCTTGGGTTGCGACCGAGCTGTCTCTCTTGCTCTTTGCGATATAGCTGTTCTCGCCTTTGTCTGTCTTTGTTTCTTATCCTTTCATCTCTTAACTCCTTCTCTTCCCCTTTCTTCGTGTTTCATCTAACCTCTACTTTTGTTTCGCGTCATCAATGCCTTTGCCATCGAGTTTCAATAAAATGTGTTCTCCCATCCATTCGTCTTTTGCGAATGCTATCTCATCAGTTCTATCTTTGCTCCCCTTCCATCGTTTTCCTTCTCTATCTTTGTCGAGAGATGCACTTGTCTGTGCCTGATCTCTTCTTTTGTCACCCCGTCTCTCCTTGTCCCTTGGGACTGCGCAGGTAATATTATTTTCCTTATCTTTCCCTTGATTTTCCTCACTACTATGTGTAGGTGACTCATATGCAAGGTTGCTATACCCCGTGGCTGCTTTGAGTTCTCTCAGTGGGTATAATCCCTTGTTCTTACTTTCTTCAACTTTTGTTTCAGGTGGGGCAGGTGGCGCAGTAGACGTCTCACCCCCCTCTGTGCATATATTAAGTATCCAATCTGTTGGCGGCTCTTCCTCCTTTCCCTGTTCATACATTTTCCACAACTCGAGAGCAGCAAGGCATTTTTCTAACTTCTTGCCTGTATTTGTGGCATGCAAATATGTAGTTATATGTTGTAAGACGGCTTTAGATAAAGACCCATTTTGTGGCCATGGCATAAACATCTTGTGGGCGGTAACCCACTAGGTACTATATTTCTTTAGCTTGGGTGCGTGTTTTGGCAACTGCTTGCATAAGTGTGCCAATGGAGTCATGTCTTCCATGCTTAAATCTATTCCCTTTCTTCTTATATAACACTTGTCAACGTTTCCGTGCGGCCTAAACAACTTCTAACAATATGAGTGAACACCAAACACTGCAAGCTCCAATCCAAATTTTCACAAAATTTTATACCTTCTGATTTAATAAAAAAAAACATCAATTCATATGAGATTTTATCTCAGCTATCCAATCGCACAAAATTCAACTGTTTTCTTTAAGAATTTCTTTTACATATGACGTCACAACAAAAACATGCGAGACAGACGCTTGACAGACACCAGCTGGACATAGATATCTCTGCCTTTAATTATTACCCCTTCATGGGGTGTAAATGACGTCTTTAAACGTTGTGGTAGACTATCTGTTCTCCATTATGTGGGACTCTGGGCACAATTTTCTTCAAGCCACTATATTAAAGCGTAGGTATAAGGCGAATCCTCTCACTTCTCGGGTGTCTGCCATGGTATCCTCTCTCTTCTTGGATGTCTGCCCTGCTAACCTTTTGATTACTTTTATTACTCTTGAGTCATTATCCCTTTATATATACATTCTTCTCTACTTGTAACCATATTTAGTTTTTTCCCCGCCTCCCTCTATTACCTTTTCTCGTTACTTGTTCTAACGCATGCACTTTTGACAGAACATTAGTCTTTTTTACTCACCGTTCACATTGTTCTTCTCTGGACCCTCGGGATCACCACCTTTGTTACCACCATCTTTGACTTTTCGCCCGCTCAGCTGCCCGTAGGAATGGGAAGGGATGCGTGGCGAACACGATTCCCTTCAGGCCCACGTCTGCAGTATTTCTCTTTAATCTACCACTGTCTATGGGGAGCTTCACGGTCTACTCGGCCAAATGGCAAAGGACTTGTGATATTGCCGAAGACCTAGAGTTACTTTAAGTCGACGGTCAATAGGTGTCTTATTCAAATCAATAATCGATAATCGATAACCATCATATATCTGCTACCAAGTGTACTGAGAAGACCCCCGGCTGGCCCATAGAGTTGGGGTTTGCTCCAAAAGTACTTTATCACGAGATAGCTGCACCTTGAGATGGATGGGGGTGCAGATGTATTACTACAACAATCAATAAGGACAACTCAATGGTTTGGCGAAGGGAGCCGTTTAATGACAAGTACAAAAAACGGGGAGTCGTGGCAATCAGCAGTGATGCGATAATCCGTCTCGCTCCAACTCCAATGAACTTCATAAAAAACACATTATTTATACTGAAAATTCGTCATAAGTGACGTGTAACACTCAAACGTTAATACACATTTCTATTGGTTAGGAAAAGGTAACTTTAATATGGTGCTATATCTGTATATGGTAACGAAGTGAGGGATTGGGTAAAACACTGTCAGGTAGGCGTCTAAGCCCTTCCTTCAAAATGACTACTGTGGACATCACCAAAAGTACGACTTCCTATTGGCTCTACTAATTATAGGACCCTATTTTATTTGGTCCATTGTGATTGGGTTGGCATCAACCCCATGCATACATTTCCACTTTACGCAGAATGGACAGCCAGGTGCAGGCTGCCCCCTCAGCTACCCGGCCGCCCTTCAATTAAGGTTACAATCAATCATCACTTCAACAACAATGTGTCAATTATATTGCTGTGGTTGGCCTTGAAACTGCATCTTCTGCCTGAGAAAGTTCCGCTATTGTCTCCTGGGCGGATGCCACGCATAGGTGCTTCTTCTCGCTCAGATAGTCACGTGATGCAGACTCAGTGAATTTGCCTAGTTTCCCTCGATTTGTGCATTTAATTATTATTCGGCATGCCACCGGCCTACGCTTCCTTATCTTGACCTTTCAGAGGCAGGATAGTCTGTTCTTAAGTTTCAATTAGACATAGCTACTGTTTGTTCCTTCTATTGGTATGACCTTGGCTCCTTTGGCATGAGTTGCATCTGCTGAGTTTTGATTCAGCCGTCTCTTTTCATTTTGCTAAAATATGAATCTTGTCTTGTTTGGCCTCTAGTAACTTAAGTTGATTCTTCTTTTCGTGCAAAGTGGACTCGCACTTATAATACTGTGCTTCGTTTTAAGGTAGATTATGTTAACATGGCGCTTGCCGCGCTATTCTTCTACTAAGCATGGCAAGCAGTACTGTTTTCTTAGCTTTCTTGCATTTCAAGCAGATGTACAGGCGTTAACTTGGACAATATCTTCATCCTGCTTACAGCTTAACAGGCTGATTCATGGAATGAATGTGCGCTGAAAATTTCTGCGAAAGCGTGCGAATCGCAGCGCAAGTGCGAAAATCGCAGCCAAACCCGTGCACAGCGATTCATGGAAGTCCGTGCGTGTGTAAATCCATGGATGTGCGCTAAAATCCTGCGTGGCGCACGCTGGCGCACATGTCTTCAAACAGTGTGCGCTAGGCGCACATCGAAAGCACACATAGCGCAGCGCACACAACAAAAGTAGGAGTAACATGGGGTGTAACATGCAGAATGGGGAACAGCGCGCGAAAATGTGGCGTCACGGCGGAAGTACAGGAGGCAAATGTGCGGAACGCCCACACGCGCACCTACAACACGTATTCGTGGAATCGAACGGGACTAACGCGTGCGCCAAAAAAGACGCGCTAATCCAGAAACACGTACGCCAGCAGGAAGCAGGCGTACGTGGACCCGTGCAGCATAAAAGTGCGCGCAAACAACAAACAAGCTCAGACGCTAAGATGAATATACCGTTCCTTGCAGCAGTGGTCGTGGGATACCGCAGGAGGAGGAGGAGGATAGTCAGGGCCAGAATTTTTACATCCAGAACCAGCCTTTTTGGGATGCCTGATGACCAGGTGTATGGAAGGTACAGGTTTCCACCTCACATAATACTCGACCTGGTGAGTGAGTGGGAGGATGACCTCACATCACCCACCCTGTGCTCCCAAGCACTGAGCCCCTTGGAAAAGGTGCTCAATGTACTGCACTTCTTGGCCACTGGTTCATTTCAGCGGACAAGTGCCATAGTCGGGGGGTGTCACATGCCATGCAGTCACGCTGCCTGCACCAGGTGTTGGCCATCATGACTGCACGCCATTCAGTCCGCAGGCATATATACCTGCCCAGAACACCTGCAGAAAGGCAGGCTGTCGTCCAGGTTTTTTACAGGGTGGCACACTTCCCCAAAGTGCTAGGTGCCATTGACTGCACCCATGTGGCTCTACGTCCTCCCAGGGCAACTGAGCACATCTACAGAAACCGAAAGCACTGGCAGTCCTTCAAACTGCAGCTAGTATGCGATGCCAAGGGAATCATCACCTCAGTATATGCCAACTATCCAGGGTCCACCCATGACAGTTTCATTTACAGAATGTCAACCCTGAACTGGGACCTAGAAGCTGGGCGGCATGGCGATACAGGGCTGCTTGGTGAGTATAAATGCCCCTGCACATGCATGCATTTCAGATATTGAGTAATGTCACAACCCCACTAATGATACCCATCATCACCTCCCCAGGGGACAGTGCCTACCCTCTGAGCACCCACATGATGACGCCAATTCGGAACCCCACCACACCACCCGAGGTAAGATACAACACAGCCCATATTTCAACCCGGGGCATAGTGGAGCGCACATTCGGAGTGCTCAAGTCACGCTTTCTCTCCCTTGACCGCTCTGGTGGGCAGCTGCTATACGCGCCCCCAGTAGTGTGCAGGATCATAGTGGCAGCATGTGTCCTGCACAATGTTGCAACACGCCGAGGCCTGCCAGTGGAAATGGTGGTGCCCCCACATCCCCAACCACAAGCACGGCCGCTGCGCATGAGAGGGGAAAGGGCACGTGGTGAGGCAGCCCGTACGCAGCTGGTGGCTAATTACTTCACCTAAAATCACACTCCTGTGGAGTGCACACAGCCCTGGCACATACCAGCTGACAATCAATGATGATGACATAAGGGACAGTCAACTGTCACAACCATACCAGCCTGAGATTGGTCACCTGGAAGTGTTACATAGTGTGCATCCCTACCTACCCAAAGGAAACCAATGCTGTGTCACAAAAAGACACACATTTATGCTGTATGAATGACTACCCCCTTGCAAAATACAACATGAAAATAGCGCCATGTCACCCAACCCCTCCCCATCTCCA
Organism: Ambystoma mexicanum; assembly: GCF_040938575.1. Lineage (NCBI taxonomy): Eukaryota > Metazoa > Chordata > Amphibia > Caudata > Ambystomatidae > Ambystoma > Ambystoma mexicanum. The sequence goes on along the minus strand of NC_090924.1, from coordinate 760,414,888 downwards.
CCACCCAACACACCATGGCATGTCCTGCAATGTGAAAGCAAACAAAGGAATGCACAACACATGACACAAGTGTCACAAAGTGCACTGTCCCAAATGGAAACAGGACACAGACAATATGCTCCCAGTAATCAATAACAAACAGCACACATGACCAAATACTTACCAGCAACACAATACAGCAACACAGCATGAAACATTGCCAAAATATGACCGTCCAAACTCAAAGTAATGTAAGTCATACAACCTCAATAAGCCAGCACATCGACCCCTTCCAACTCCAGAGTGTTGCTGTCAGGCAAATGTGTCAGTGTACTGCATACAACATGAACTGCATCTGCAAAGGAGACGGCCTTGTGAAGTCAGGAAGAAGGTACCTGCGAATAAGGAGGAAGACATGGATGCACAAGCACATATCAATACACCATGCAGTGTTCAATACAAAAACAAACCCCACTAGGGATGTCCACACAGTTATGACTACAGACTGCCCACACAGCTCATGGGAGCCCAATGTCACTGTGTAATTCACTGTCACTTGGTCACACCCTTTGCGAGCCCATGGAAACGGGAAGCAGGAGGGGTGTGTGTGTCAGGGACCCTTGTCTAACCCAAACCTAGGACAAGCCTGCATGTGCCCAGCCGGAATACACAGTGGATGCCCACGGGAGCCACACAAGGCAACACACTGTAAAAAAAAAAAAAAAAATGGCCGGGGGGTGGGGGGGGGTACCGGTGGGGGGACGTGAGGCCACCCAGGAGGTCCGAGGATAGGGTGCACACCAACACCCACCTGTGTGGATGTTAGGAAAAAAAAAACACCTCCATGGGCTCATGGCCTGCACGGCTACGCTACTGTGGGAGAAGTGCTGCTGTCGCTCTCATCACCCTCTGCTGCTGCATCAGGAGGTGGTGGTGCTATGGGAGACAGCCCACGCAAAGGCCTGGTATGGTCCGCCATGGCAGCAAGCATGCGGGTGTGGAAGGCCTCGTTCTGGAGAATGATAGTACGGAGATCCCCATGCAGCACCTGACGGGTTGCCTGCATTTCTGCACGCATGGCCTTCCGTGATGCCCGGATCTCCTCCCGAGCTGCCTGCAGCTCAGCTGAGACTGAACGTGTGAGCCGCTCCAGCTGCTGTTCTGTCCTCAAATTTGTGGAAGCCTCAAGTTCAACAAGAGTCTCCCTGAGGTTATGGAGTTCTACCCTCAGGGCTTCCCTGTGGCCCTGTGACTCTATAGAAATGGCTTCCCGCAGAGTCTCCAGTGTCGCCTGTCGGCCCCTGTTGGACGCCAACATGTCTTCCCTGTGTGATTGGCAAATGGAGTCTGTTGCCTGCTATTGTTGCTCCATCTGCCTTTCAGGGGGGATAATGGAAGTGGCCACCATCTCCATTGCCTGAGCCATCATTTCAACTGATGCTGCCTGTTGGGTTGCCATACCGTACATGGAGTTCTCCCATAGAGTATTGCCTGGTGGCGTACGGCCACCGCGTCGGCTGGCACCACACCTGTTTGGGGCAAGTCGATCTGCACCTTGCTGTGCTGGCAATGCTTGAGCCTGCAGGACTACATTCCCCCTCTGATCTGCTGGCCCAGGAACAGGATCAGATGTTGTGGAGGGTGATCCTGCATCCGTAACTGCCAAAGGCGGAGTAACCAACACTGACATTCCCATAGAGGGTTCTACCCCTTGTGCTGGTGGGTTGGACAGAACAGAATCCCTGCCAGAAACACTCGCCTGCGACGGCACATATGTCTCATCATCCGATTCAGCACCTGAATAGAGGTCTGGGGAGGTGCACCCAGAGACACCCCTGGGCAGTATGGTCTGCAGTAACAAAGGGTTTTCACCCACCTCCACACCACGTCCCCCACTGGTGCCCGGTCGTGCCTGAGATTCCACCTGGGTCTGCACCATCTCCTCCACCTCAACAGCATCAAGTGCATCATCACCTGCAAAAACATGAAAGACAACAAATGGAAACAGGCATGAGCACCATAGCACACACATAGGCTTGACAAGGCAGAGATCCCGTACAAGAATTACACATGTCTCACATGACTATAACCCTGGCATGCATGCACTGTCAATGAGTTGGAAGGGGAGGCAAACAGCACACACTGATGACACCAAGATGGAAAAGCAAGACATTTGCTGCATGCTGGGTAGCACTGGCATCACAAATTAGCCTGTGAGTGGCAAGTCCAATACACATACATGACACATGCCATCACACAGATAGCATGTAGCATAGCCATGGTACATTCCACAAGTACAGCCATATGTCAGTGAATGAGTACTGTCAGCCATCCATGTGAGATGCACATGATGAGATGAAAAATGCTACATAGTGTGACAAAATACACATGTGCCACTGACTGCAACACATCCAGTGTACAAGAATACAGTGATTGCAGGCAGATGTACACATCAATGGTTGGTCACTTAAACTTGACAGGAAACAACTATCATGTACCACATACAAACAGGCACCAAAAATCAATGCGAGCAGGCCAATACTCAATCAGCCTGAATGGTCTATTCATTCACATAACAAGGTGACAAATGTGGGTCAATGTGGGGTGTAATCAATGACAGAAGCATGTCACATATGTGACAATAGGCTGATAAAAGGGGTGCAAAAGTGGGAGAATTGAAACAATCAGCCTGAATGAACACTGAAAAATTCTGAACAATGTTGTTGCAAGATGACAGTTCAAGGGAAACTGCAGTAATGTGGCGCTAAATGGCTACTGTGGGCAGAAGGGATACTGTCATACCGAAATCCAAGGCCAGTGAATGTTTTGGAGGAAGCACATGGGTGACCCATACCACTCAGGTGCACACACCCTCACCTGGCACTCAATCAGAACCCGTCACCCACACAACTTACACATTGATTACACACACATGCATGGGCACTCACCGGACAATGCGTCATAATCTGGTAGGTCTCCCATGCCTTGGATCTGTTCCTCTGTGATGAAGGTTCCAGCAACAGACTCATGTTCAGTGAGTTGGTTGTCCTCTTGTGGAGACCCACCGCCAGTCGCCAGAGTAGAAGCATGATTTGAGGCCAGCTTGTTCTTTGCTCTGCGTTTCAGGTCATTCCACTGCTTGTAGCAATCATCAGCGGTGCGCCTCACAAATCCAAGGGCACTAATGATGTCCGCGATGGTCTTCCAGTGTGCCTTACGTTGACCAGGTGTGGTCTTGCACCCTGCAGTCACCACCATTTCGCGGCTATGTGCCGATACATAGGCCACAAGTGCATCAAGTTCGGCATCATTATAGCTAGGCTTCCTTGATGTGCTGGAGTGTGTAGCCGTGTCTGGGGTCTCAGCCTGTAGTGCCAGAGCACACTTCTTCCTCTTTTTCAAAGGTGGTGCGGATCCTGAGTGGCTTACGCCGCTCTGGTCAGTAGGGGCAGAAGCGCTGGTGGACTGGGTACTAGGAGTGTGCGAATGCACAATGACCATAGGTCTTGGTGCAGGCATTGGCTGCAGGGTGATGTTGGCAGGGGCAACGTCGGTATGATGGACCGGGACCGACACTGTCCCGGCTGGGAGACTCAGAGCTGGGGTGGATAGAGCTGCAGCTGCCCCTGAAGCCCCCCCACCCTGCCTACTTGGGGCAGCAGATGACATAGCTGCCCCAGATCCACTTGGCCTGTTGACACCAACTTGCACCGCCACACGTGGCTTAGACTTGCTGACCTGGAAGTCAGCCGGGGAGTCATCCTGTGCCGGTTCAGGTGCCACAATGGGCTGGTTCAACAAGGGCTGAGCTGGGATGGTGTCAGCTACGTTTCCCACACCCATAGGGGGGCATGGGTGTCCCTGATTGCTCCTCCACACATGGGGGTCTAGAGGTACCCTGCAAATCCTGGCCACATCCCCTACCGCACCCACCACGCCCACCTTTTGGAGATCGGCCACCTTTGCCTCCCTTACCGCTTGGTCGCCTCCCAACCATGGCACTGATGTTCTTGTGCGTATGGGAGTAGCAGTAAAAGATTGTCCTGGGCAATTGGGGGGGAAAGGGGTAGGGTACTATATGGAATTCATACCCTAGTGCCCTAGCAAGGCTGTCTGTGACCCCTGGGGGAAGATGACGGGTCACGTAACGCACAGGCACCCCGAAAACAAAAAATAACATGCACGCAACTCCTCGTAGGCCACGTGCGTGGAAAAATTAACTAACCTGCACTACGCTGTGGCACCCAGAAACACAAAATTAAGCGTACGCGTAATACACACAGCCTACATTGACCTCTGAAGGCGTACGTGACACACGGGGCAAGCACAGTTGGTAAATACGTGCGCGACTCACCGCCTGCCTGGAAAAAGAACGTGAAAAAGACAAACGTGTGCCCGTTGGCAACACACCCACCAAAAGAAGAATTGTACGCTGTCTGAGGAGACAGAACAAAAGAAGAAGTGAACGCTGTTTGAGGAAACAGGCCCAACAAAAAATTGAACGCTGTCAGAGGTAACAGGAAGTACAAACTTGAAACGCTGTGAAGTAATCGCGTGTGAACCGACAAGAAGTACAGAATTCACCCACTCGCTCTCCACGAAAAGCACGTACAAGGAAATGGCCTCCTACAAGTAACTTTTAAACCGGCCCACACGTAAAACGTCACTTACACGTGTACGCGCTAAGGCCCTTTCCTCCAATTACACGAGCTGACACTTGGACATGCAGTTTTTGCACGTGTGCGATGAACATGCACCCGTGTTGAGGGAAACGCCCTTGCACGTCACGTCACAGACACGTAGGCCCTTTCCTCGGATTTCACGCATTCACACGCGGACGTGCAGTTTTTTCACGTGCCCTGAACCATGCCCACGTCACGAGGGAAACGCCTACGTGCGTAACATCACAGACGTGCTTACGCGCTAAGGGCCTTTCCTCGAATTACACACAGACGTGCAAGATTTTCACATGCCATATCACCCGTATCAAGCTGGCCACGCAACAACACACGGAAGACCACTCTCCTGCCCAGAGGGCTGAATTACTGCCCCCCAGACCTCCGAGCACGCTCCCACCTGCCATCTGCTCCTGCCTGCCTGCATGCTGCCCACGTGCCCTGCTATTTGGTGCCTGCACGTCAGCCAGAGTTCCAGTTGCTGTGTCCACCCCTGCTGGAACAGAAGACTCCCGACTGGGATATCATCGCTCCACAGCCCAGCCCCAGGACCCAGTTGCCCACCCACGCCTGCCTCGGGGGTCGCTATGTCAGGGCAAACACCATCTCAGACCACTGGCGACCCCCAGCCAGAGAGGCAGAGGGCCACCAGCTTCAGTGTGAAGGAAGTTGGTGTCCTGGTGGAGCATGTCCTGGGGCATTTTTATGCCCTCTTCGGAACATCACGCGCCAACAAGGAAGGACGGGAGAGGATCTGGGACGACGTAGTGGTTGCCATCAACGCGGAGGGGGTGGCAACCTGCGACTTCAATCACGTAAAGAAGCGCTGGGAGGACTTCAGGTCCAGGACCCTCTACAAGGCCCGGTGCCTCACGGAGGGGGGCCGGGTCAGCATGAGTGACATCCAGATGAGGGTCCTGGAACGCGTATGCCCAGCACTCCACGCCCAGATCCTTCGGAGGAAGACCCGTCTGGAGTTGAGCGGTAAGTGGCCAAGCATTGGTGTGTGAGACAGGGCATGTTGCAGTGTAATGGTAGTCTGATACTTGCCTGTATGTGTGACATAGGCCATGTATGGATGTGTGTGTGCAGGGACATCATGGTCATGCATGTGAGACCAGTACTGTGTGAACACATGGTTGGTGCATGTGTTACAATGCAACATGGGTAGCTGTATGCCAAATGCACACATGAAAGCATACCAGTCTCTGTTCTTGGACATGGAGGGGGTGTGAGGGATGGGTGCTGCTGTCATGTACATGTATGGTGCACATGTGTGTGTGTCTGAGAAGTGTGTGTGTGACTTTGAAACGCCATGGATGCATGACACATGTCCGTATGATGTGTACATTCACTCATGCAGTGCGGTCACTGTTGTGTGCACTGTGTCTATCCACTGTGTCTGTGGTGTACAAGCCATGATGCATGACCCTCCCGTGATGTGTGTGCATGGGATCAGTGTGAGCCATGATGCATGTGAGTTTGAAGGCAACATTTTAGTTAATAGAGGCCCTTGTACATGGATGCTGATGTTGATTGCAGGCGCCGTGCCTGTTTCTGCATGTGTGTTGCATGCATTCACCCATGTGTTGTGGAGGGACAGGATGGAAGTGACGTTTGACACTGCCACTCATGTGTTATTGCTTCCTGTCTAGGGGAATATTGTACTGTACCCTGATGCTTGTGTTCTATGTCTCCATCTACGCAGTGTCAAGTGAAGAAGAGGGCGGAGACGGCGCTGTGGAGCCAAGCGGCGGGGATGCCTCCACCGGGTGGCGACGCAAGGCCCAGCCACTCTCCCAGGACTTGCCAGCATCCGGAAGCGAGGGGGCTAGTGCCGCGTCTGCCACTACGGCTGTGGCGGAAGGTCCGGGTGAGCCCCCACAGGGGCTTGCAATGGCCAAAGACGGTGTGGAGACATCCAGGTTGGTGGTCTCCACAGAGGAGGAGGAGCCCTCTACTGAGCCGCACATGGGGCCTGGTGGGGGTAGTACCACTGGTGCAAGTGGTGCAGTCCAGGGCCAGGGTCAGGAGGCAGCACAGGTCACTGCGGAGGGGCCTGTGCATGTCGCTGTCCTTGACCCTGTGACTGCACCACAATGCACCAGCAGGGATGCCCCGTCCCAGACCCGTCCGCAGGCAGGGGAGAGTGCCATGTCATCTGCCTCTCCACTACCTGTGGACGAGGGGTCCCATGAACGTATGGGCTCCGTCCTTATTGGTGTCACGTTGCGCACGCTTGACATTCATGATGACGTGCGTTCTTCCTGGGCAGAGAACGCACACCATCACGAACAGCAGCGTTGCGGCGTGGCACTGTTGGGAGGGGCCCTGGTCGGTGGGTTCCTACATGTGACGCGCACTCTGGCGGACCTCTCCTCCTCTGTGGAGACTATGCGCCAGTCGTTCTCCCTGCCGTCTTCCGGCCCAGATTCCACCAGGGCCCCCTGTGGACCTGGCCTGACCAACACAGCCAGCTTGGTGGAGATCCCAACCCAGCCACAGTCGGGAGTCGGCGGTCCAGCAGGAGACCAGCTGATGCAGGATGTGCAGGCATCATCGGACAGGGCACATGGACAGCCGCAGCAGCAGCAGGAGCAGGCTCTAGGTGGGAGAAACGATGGCTCAGGGCCATCGACATCAGGGGGGCAGGCATCGGCCAGAGGGCAGGAGGACCCTGGAATGGGTGTGTCTTCTGTGTGGCTGCGGTTGGGCCAGCGTATAGGTGCGGAGCGGCGGCGGGCGGAACTGGCGCGGCTCACCATGGTCAGGGCGGAGTTCTCCATGCGTCGGCATTGAGGCTGGCAGAGTGCCTCGAGACGACTCGCAGGGATTTCGAACAGGACATTAGTGCCTGCCTGCGAGACCTCAGAGCCAGGACAGATTCCTGCCTCCAGCAAATCGACATGGAGTTCGATGATGCCCTGGCCGAAAACATCACTGAGTGAGCCGCAGGACTTGCCCGTTGCCATTGTAAATAGTTTACAGTGTTAGGTTTCCTTTTTATTTTTTTTATTTTGGGGCTTTTGGACTATGCCCCACACTTTTGTATATAGTTTTTTTGTTAAATAGGTTATTAGATAGGTTTCATTTGTTTCGTTGGGCTCATTGACCCTTGAAAATTGGATAGTACATAGTTGGACGTTGGATTTATTTGGACATTTTAATTTTATTTCACCATGGATCAATGGATTTACCTTTTTGCGTTTCATTTGGATTTGGTTTGGTGGACAGAGAGTTTTGGCCATTTTTCTTTTGGATTACTTGGGTTTTTTTGAGGAATTTTATTTTTTTTATTTGGACATGCATTTCATTTCATGTTTGCCATTATTTTATGCTTTAATTACTTTCAATTAGTTTTCATGTTAATACATTTTGATCTTTTACTTCAATGTGTGGGATTCGCTCATTGGGTTCATCCATGTCGACATGTGGGTTTACTCAATCAATGGCAACCTGTGTGTGTGTGTGTGTGTGTGACGGACATGTGTTGATGTACATAGTTGACTTTGGTTTGTGTCATGAGATGGGCATGTCACTGCTGGGTGGGTGAGTGGGTAGGGGGACATGAGTGGGACATGAATGAAGGCCTGCTGGCAGGTGACCCTCACTGCTGGGGGGTGGGGTTGCTGGGGGACATGAGTGGGACATGAGTGGGGAACTGCTGGCAGGTGACCCTCACTGCTGGGTGGTGGGGGTGCAGGGGGACATGAGTGGGGGCCTGCTGGCAGGTGCCCCTCACTGCTGGGGGCTGGGGGTGCTGGGGGACATTAGTGGGACATGAGTGGCGGCCTGCTGGCAGGTGACCCTCACTGCTGGGGGGAGGGGGTGCAGGGGGACATGAGTGGGGGCCTGCTGGCAGGTGCCCCTCACTGCTGGGGGGTTGGGGTGCAGGGGGACATGAGTGGGGGCCTGCTGGCAGGTGCCCCTCACTGCTGGGGGGTCGGGGTGCAGGGGGACATGTCACTGCTGGGGGGTGGGGGCGCTGGGGGACATGAGTGGGACATGAGTGGGAGCCTGCTGGCAGGTGACCCTCACTGCTGGGGGGTGGGGGTGCTGGGGGACATGAGCTGGTGATCACTAGTGCAAGGTGACATGTGGCCTGGCTGGGGGCATGCCCATGGTGGATGGACTGCCTGCGGGACATGACCAGGGGTGCTGGTTAGTCCCCTGTGGTGTGGGTTGCCTGCAGGATCCGTGGAGGGGGTAGAGGGCACACCTGTGAGAACCCACACTGCCAATTGACGTGTGGGACTCCCCGCGCACCCCCTGGATACACGTACCCCGCTCTGACAGCGAAAGCACGTGTGGGACTTCACTGCGTTATACACGTACCTCGCACGCACAGGGACAATCGCGTGTGAAACTTCCAGCGCACCCCCAAATCCACGTACCCCGCACACACAGGGCCAATCGAGTTTGAAACTTCCCGCGTACCCCAGTTATCCACGTAGCCTGCACGCACAGGGCCTGCCGTTTGTGAAACTTACCGCGCACCCCAGTAATCCACGTACCCCGTTCGCCCAGGCCCAATCGCGTGTGAAACTTCCCGCGCACCACAGTTATCCACGTACCTCGCACGCACAGGGCCAATCGTGTGTGAAACTTCCCGCGCACCCTAGTTATCCACGTAGCCCCCACGCACAGGGCCTGCCATGTGTGAAACTTCCCGCACACCCCCAAATCCACGTACCCCGCACGCACAGGGCCAACCGCATGTGAAACTTCCCACGCACCCCAGTAATCCACGTACCCCGCTCGCACAGGCCCAATCGCATGTGAAACTTCCCGCGCACCCCAGTAATCCACGTGGCCCGCACGCACAGGGCCTGCCGCTTGTGAAACTTCCCACACACCCCCCAAATCCACATGCCCCGCACGCACAGGGCCAATTGTGTGTGAAACTTTCCGCGCACCCCAGTAATCCACGTACCCCACTCGCACAGGGCCAATCGCGTGTGAAACTTCCCGCGCACCCCAGTAATCCACATAGCCTGCACGCACAGGACCAATCGCGTGTGAAACTTCCCGCACACCCCAGTTATCCACGTAACCTGCTCGCACAGGCCCAATCACGTGTGAGACTACGCGTGCAGAGGGGTACATGTATTCGGAGGGGTGCACGGGGAGTTTTACAGGCGTTTTCGTGGTTGTGAGCCTGTGCGCCATGTACAGGATTTGTGTGCTGTACATGGCGCACAGGGAGGGGTTGGGGGCGTAACTGGCACTGCTGCAGGGTCGCTGCACCACTCTGCGCCACGGCTGGTTTTGGATGTTAAAATCCATGAATGTGCTGTGCGCGGAAATTGATTTTAGCGTACGCGGCTGGTGCAGAAAGTCACACGCGCACAATTTGCGCCAGCCGCGTGCGCCACTTGTGCGCAGAATTAACCCCTAAATCTCTTACATTTTAACATCGTCCCTTCATTCCTTGTTCATTCTCGAGTCATAATTTCTTCTATCTGTGAGTCTGTCTGGGCTCTCATGACTTCACCATTCGTCTTCCATTAAGAAGACGAATGGTACTTAGGCAATCTTCATTTTGTCTCATTTGTTGGTAGGGTTTTCTGATTGGATATCTAACTGGCCATGGTTGTCTGGTTATTGGTACTTCAATAGGTGTTGCTCTCCTGATGAGTACTGGGCAGAGCCCTACTGCGGCTCTCTGCTGGTTTATTTGCTCATCATATGTCACATAGTTTGGTGCGAATGTTCCTGGTAATTCAAAATGGGCGATGGGAGTGCACGCTTTATTTGGAACCTCCTTTACAACTTGCAACCATAACGTCCCTTTAACAATGTTTTATCACTGAATTTGATAGGTTTTTAGTAGCACAACTTAACCATAACGTCCCTTTAACAAAGTTTTTTCATTGAATTTCATAGGTTTTTATTAGTGCAACTTAACCATAACGTCCCCTTAACAAAGTTTTTTCATTGAATTTCATAGGCTTTTATTAGTGCAACTTAACCATAACGTCCCCTTAACAAAGTTTTTTCATTGAATTTACAATATATACAGATAAGAAAAAGAACAAGTACTATCCATACAATCCAACTACTATTTTAAAATTTCATCCATGCTACACCGTTATCTTGCAGATCAGAATTTCCTCAGCACATCTTAAAACTGTTAGGGTTAAAGAAATGTTGTTTCCCATCCATTCCAAAAACAAGCTGGAATAAATAAAGGGCAAATATATAGCGGTGGTCCCATTTCCTTTTGATACTGTGTGACACTGTAGAACAGTTCTTTTAAAAATGTTGTTGCGATAAATGGGATTTTTAAACCCCTGTGCAACACTGTGATTACTGCTGGATTTCCAGTGCCCAGAGACCACTTTGTTGACATATTGGCACTGTAGACAATTACTTCACGTAACATCCCATGCAAGATATTTTACACATGGCCATACTATGTTACCTGAATCAATTGCACTCCATGCGAGTACATACAGGTCGAGTCCACCTGGATGACTTCAAAATAATACAATAGATCAGAAGCAAATGATTACTGTAAATCTGCAGTAACTTTTAAATAAGTGTGAAATCATTCGGAGAAAGTTTAGACCAGCAATTAGGACCTGCAATGTATTCCTTTGTCAGTGTTTCATGTTTAAAGCACTGATTCCAGTGTTTACATTTTTCCTTCTGCACTATCCCATTATCATTTGTTTCTCGAGTTTTTGGTGTCATCAACTTTTCGGTCTTATCTGAGCAAACAATAAAACTACTGTGATAGGCAATCATTAAGACAATTTAGGTTCACGCTCGTTTTGGAGTGCTTTTAGAGCACAGCAATTACGGCACTTTAAAAGCTTTGCGATGCTGTTATTAATAGTGCTACGGAGGTGTTGTTCATTTGAAGGTCTATTTTCTTTTGATCTGTTATTTTTTTTCTTTATTCTCTAAAGTATTTCTCAAACAAATGCAACAATCCAAAGTGCAGCCCATCAATCAAGAGCACTTCATAAAGTTATTAGGCAATCTATTTAGACCATGTATTTTGTCTTTATATGGACGAATTGTGGAAAGGTATTTGCTCAATTGAATTAACAGAGCGGAGCAAAGTGACTTTGCACTGCAAAAGTACTCTTTAGACGGCACTAAATGGGACTCATTCACACAAAAAAACACTAAGTCTTCAGTAGTGGGACTAGCCCCAAGTGTCTTCTCTTTTGCCTCTACATTGTCGTTGCTTACTTTGACATTGTATATTATAAAGTAATGCTACAATTTGAAACACAGTTCTCCATAATGGACAGCCCTGCATGGCCAGAGTTTGCAATGATCTCACTGTTTCTTTCATTTTCTACGTTTCATCAATTGTTTCTAACAGAATGCATTTGCAGAACATAGTGGCAGATGAGATCAAAAAGTCAATATTTGGGAATGACAGTGGGAATTAAGGCATCCCAAGGCAATTGAAGTGGATACACTGAACATTTTATTTTATTTTATTTGTGCATTATGGTTCATTCCAAACCTTTAGCAAAGTCAGGAAAACACTCATTCATATAACAGAAAACAATCATCATTAAAAGGAGTAAAAAAACATCTATTCAACGGTTAAACAAGTTCACATTTTACAAGTGATCACCAGAATAAAACTTCTTCTAAAAATGACCCAAGTCGCTAAAACCCATTAACTAATGCAATCCTTAAAAATGTTACTGCAGCTAAAACCTACAAAATTATTTCCTCACTTAATAAAACCGGCCACCATTCATCTGGCGTTAAGGTGCTTGTATTGTCTTAAAAAATGTTAAGTCCTTTGTTCTTTCCTTCGTTAACCCCTTGCAAAATAGTAAAATATGGTTTAAACTTTCTACCAAATTGGTTTCCTTGCAATAACAGCATTGCCAATCTTTCACTCCCTCTTGATTTCTAACACACATGATCTCTTTAGTCAGAGCACATTTAAACAAATGTTCATAAACTGCCCACTCTAGTGGCTATTCGGATACTTAGTCAAATACTTAGGGACTGACCCAACCACCCTTGCCTCATGTTGTAGGTGGTAAATCAATGTATATTTTTCTCGTCTCGTGTAAAGTGGTTATCCAGTCGAGCTCTGCAATGAAGGTATGGTATCAACAGTAAGACAGACACAAGTATCCACAGTTCAAAGGTGTTTATTGAACTTCAAAAAGGGTGCCTATCTAATCTTAAATCTAAAGATGGGAGCAAGCTATGACCATCAAATAATAATAATGAGGTGCTAGTGGTGTCGTGTCAAACGAAAAGGGCCTATACTAAAAAACATATTGCCAATCCTCACCTCTAAATACAAATAGGGTGGGAAACTATGTTATGTAAAAGAAAGAAGTGTTCAAGAAATTATATGTCAGGGTATTCAGGCTGTTGGTCTCCCTTCCCCTTGTTTTGTACACTGGACAAGGGGGCACACTCAAACTTAGCACAGTCTCTGGCTTCTCTAGCACGAGGGTGCAATTCAAATGGTATTACCCAAATTCATCCTTTCAAATTGGCCAAATAGAACAATTGGCCAAATTCACCAGCACTATTTGGTCATTTCGAAACAATCAATTTGGGTAATCACTATCAAACATGTGCAGCGAGGGTTGTGGGGGTGTCCCCCACTTCCCATGTTTCCTAGTGATTACCCAAATTGATTGTTTCATGATCTGGTAGGGTGGGTTGTGGTTCTTCTAATCATTCTATCTGAAAGATATGGGGGTGCAGCATTGTTCAGGCATTTGAAGGTGAGGGATATGATTTTGAGATGGATCCTGTCTTTAATTTTTAGCCAGTGCTGGTCTCTTCTGATGTTGGATATGTGATCTCTGCTGGATATGTTTAGGGCTGCTCTAAGGGCATTGTTTTGAAGTGTTTGCATTTTATCTAAGATATATTTATCAGTTCATGCGTATAGGATGTTGCAGCTTGGATATTATTAGAGCATTGGCAAGCGTGATGCAACTGCTTTTGGTGAGAAAGGGTCTACAGGCCCCAATGAGTTTGTAAGTATAGGCAGTTGAGGAAGCCATGGTGCTAACTTGTTTTTTCAGTGAGAGGGTAGAGTCAAGGTAAAATCCTAATGTTTTTACCTTGGTTACTGCTCTAACTACGCTGCTGTCAATATTGAATGCAGCATAGCTGGGGCTAAGTTTTTTCAGATTAGTATCAGAGCACAATATCAGGATTTCAGTTTTATCGTCATTCAGGCAGTGGCCATGTGATGCCATCCATGCCTGAATGAGGAGATATATCTTATTTACCAGAGCCGTGTCTTCAACAAAATTGCCCGAAAGGGGTATGAGGATCTGAGTGTCATCTGCATAATTAGTGTAGATAACACCCAGTCTATCCAATTTGTCAAAAAGTGTCTTGGTATAGATGTTATACACTGTCGGTGAGACACAAGATCCTTGTGGAATGCCAGAGGTGATGTGGATTGGGTCTGCGGATGCTGAGGGGGAGAACACTCTCATCGTACGGTTGGCAAGGAAGGATTGTACCCAAGCTAAAGCATCACTCAAGAAATGGGCGGCTGATGCCAGGTGTTTACATAACACGGCATGATCCACCAGGTCAAAGGCTGCTGATAGGTTGCGGAGGAGTAGCATATCTGTTTTACCTTTATCCTTCAGCTCGTCAATTTGAGTCTTTAAATCAATTAATGCTGTTTCCATACCATGTTGTGTTCTTATAAACCTATAATGTGTATTCCATCGGAGCCAAGCAGCAAGCTTCATCTTCGCACAGATCAAATCAGCTCAGAGAAGCATGACTATATATGCATAACCATATAGTGAGATCTTACAAATTTAGATGAACAGATACGTTTTCAATTTCTTCCTGAAAACAGCCGTGGATTCAGTCTGTCGAAGATGAGAGGGATGTAAATTCAATGCCCGGGGACTGGCCTCCGAAAAGCATCTATCACCCCAAATAGTTTTAGATGGGGAATCATCAACAAACCGTGGTCCGCAAATCGCAGGCACCATGTAGGTTTATACATTTTAATCTTAGCTGACAAGTATACAAGTGCCAGTTCATGAATGCACCTGAACACGAGACACAGTAATTTGAACAATAAGTTATTTTCCTCTCAGGATTTCACACATACTCAATTTCTCAGGCCATTCACTATTCACCTCGGTTCCCTCTCAGGCGGGCTCAGAATCTCTTTAACAAAATGTTTGTAGGATTTTCATGTATACAATTTCTCGGGTGATTCACAGTTCACCCTGGATCCCCCTCAGCCAGGCTCAGATCCATTTTAACACAATGTTCAATCAGTTTCCCCCTGCCGTGCTCTGACCAATTTACTTCACTCTAACACAAACTTGCTTTAACCCAAAGCTTTCAATTGATCTCCCTTGTTCTGGCGCAGACCAGCTTTATCTACTTTGTCATCAACTTTCTTGGCAGTATCAACATCAAAGACTTTCGATTGTTCACAGGATTTTGCTTCACCTGCCACAGGACCCCTTCGATGCACAGTTCTTTGACACTCTTTCACCTTTGTCAACTCTCATTTGGATACCTTATAGAGATCTTCTAATGAGCACACACGTGGTGCCTGACAGCTCTGTCAAATGTAACGTATCTTGGTTTCAAAGTTCAATCACTCATCTGGTGTTCATATCTTGTTTTCAAAGTTCAGTTTTACTCATGTTGGTTATCACATGTGTTTCATACACTGTTTGCTTCAGCGGTCACCATTCAATGTTGCCACTTGCAACCTTGGCTTCAACACAGACCGGTCTGGTATCGGTCTACCCAACTCACCGGCTGTGTTGATTTCACCGGCCCTGCTTTGTTGTAGGAGCTAAGGACGGCACGGCAGCATGCGATTCTCCCCACATTCATTATGGATGTGGGAGGGCCCCAGGTACCTCAACCACACAATTCAGGATTCTTCAGCCTGGTTTCCTGTTCGTATGCTTTCTAGTCACGAGGTTTCGTGAAAGTAACGGTTCCTTGTCGAAAAGGTCACGTGCACTTCCCTCCTTGCGACCCCCTTCTGTTTCACTGTCTTTCTCCTTGTGTTAAACTGCTATCTTGGAACTGCTGTTTCCTCATGTGCTTTGCTTCTCTCAGAGTGTGCTCGGTACACATGATGGTCAGTAATTCCCTGACCCTGCCTGTGTATTGTATTGGGACATGTCAGGTATATGGCTCGGGTGTTAGTCCGTTTTCTCTCATAGTAAGCTGTAGTGAGAAATTGTTTGTGTGGTGAAATTGGGGGGTTGAGTTCCTAAGTATCCTATGATATGATATGATATGATATGATATGATATATGATATGGCATTTGTAACGCGCCTATACACAAGTGTTTCAAGGTGCGATGGGGCAGGGAGGGGGGAACAAGGGGAAGACAGACAGCGATCCTACTAGGCCAGGTGTCATTCAGACCGCGCAAGTGCAGGGGTAGGGGGAAGGGAAAAAGTGCAAGGGGAACGGGGAGGGGGGGAGTGCAGTACAAATAAGTAGAATAGAAATAAAATATTAAATAAATAGGGCCAGCTGGTGGCAAGTGCAAGGTAAGTGCAGACAAGTGCTGGGGGGGGGCTGTATTGATACAGAGACAGTCCCGCAGTGCAGGGTTTGCCAGGGAGGCAGTGCCCAGGACCGAGGTCGGTGAGAGTGGCCCAGTTGCCGAATCAGTGCAGTGTTGGTGAAGAATTTAGCAGGGGAGAGGGAGAGAGAAAGCAGAAGTGAAGAGGAAGGTTTTGAGGTGCTTCCGGAACCGGAGATGGTTCTCCTCAAGTTTCAGGGAGGCAGGAAGGCTGTTCCAGAGGGAGGCCCCTGCCGCGGAGAGAGATCTACCCCCAGCTTGTTGCTTCGAGAAGCGGCTGACCCTGAGGGAGTTGGAGACGGATGAGCGTAGGGCTCGGGAAGGAAGATATTTAGGAAGAGAGAGTTGAAGGTATTTAGGCCCCAGGCCCCAGAAGGCCTTGTGGACAATGCAGAGGGTTTTGAACTTAATCCTCGCAGCCACTGGGAGCCAGTGTAGAGATTTCAGTCCTGCAGAGATACGGTCCCTGGCTTGAGGCCAAGGAAAGGTCTCCCAGTTCTGTTCTGGATGAGTTGCAGAGGGCGGAGAGTGGAGGCAGGCAGATTAAGATAGAGGCTGTTACAGTAGTCCAGCTTCGAGAGAACCAGGGCTCGGGAGACAGTGAGCTTCTGGGGGAAGGAGAGGAAGGGAAGAATACCTCTGAGGAGGTGCAGCTGGTAATGTGACTTCTTAGAGACGTCAGATATATGAGGAGAGAAGGAGAGTGTAGAGTCGAAGATGACCCCGAGGTTTTTTGCCTTGCAGGTAGGAGCAGGAAGAGGGCCAAGAGAGGCCGGCCAGAGAGCTGCAGGCAAGGAGTGTAGGATGAGTTCAAGATGTTACAGGAAAGAGATAGCGCATCTCACCATCCGGTGTCCCACTCCCACTCCCCGAAGGCCCTTCGCCCAGGTGTTCCTCCCGCCCTGGTCCACCCCCAGGAACTGGATCCAAAAGCGATGGCCGTGTCCTGGCCACCAGGATGACAGATCCCCAGGGACTAGCAGGTGAGACACCTTCAGGTTTCTCACAGTTCCTACAGTCTCTTCTTTACCTCATTTGGGTTGCTTTCCAAATCTACCTCTGTTACACTCAATCTTTCCAGCCACTCTTTACATGATGAAGCCCATTGCCTCAACCTCTTGACACTGTTTGTTACCATCTCCTTTTTTAAGATCTCAAATATCGCTGCTGTGTCTTCTAAAGTGCATTTCCTGTATAAGGCTAGGTTTTTTCAATGCACAAAAGTCTGCAATGAGGTCAAACCCAACTCTTGGTGCAGGACCTGTATTGGGGTGGACTTTGAAACCATTAAAACCCTTTTCCAAAATAGCCCCTCTAAAATTGGCTACAAATGTTCCTGTATAAAAAGCAGCGATTCTGCTCCAAATGTTAGGGTTATGAAACTGCAATACTGGCTTTAGAGAAAATTGTCCACATTTCCTGTCGCTCATTTTTGCCTGATTAGCCATCATTAACATTCTACTGCATAAGAGTTCCTCAGTCGGGATTTGTATACTACTTATGTTTAGGCACACATCCAGGTATTTGTTCTATCTTTGCCGACCCCAGCTTCCACATGAAGCGGGTTGATTGCCTACACTTGGGGTTTTCCAAAATTGGTAGTTTGGGTTTCTCTGTGTTCATCAGGTCATTCATCTTAACATATTCTTCCAACTTACTTAATTTAGTTTGCAACCCCGCCTCTGTGTGATCCAACAATAATAAATCGTCAGCCTGCTGACCGAAGTACTGCCCAATTTTGGTGGAAAACTCCTCGCTTCACTTTATGTGTTTCCTGAATCTGACCAAAAAGATTCAAGTGTGTGCGGCCCAATGGACAGCCCTGTTTCAGACCTTTGCAGGTGAGTATCTCTTTAGATAAGAGCCCATTCACATTCAGTCTTACTCTAAGACTTGTATCTCTATGTAGTGCTTTCAAAGGCTCCAATAATGACCCAGGGCAGTTCCAGGCAGATAGCTTCCTCCCTAGCTTATCCCTGTCTACACAGTCAAAAGCCTGTACTAAATCCACAAAAGCCAAATCTGTTTTGCGTTTGTCTTCCAAGGGCATGCTCTTAAGAATGTTTTAAATTATTGTGTTCACACGTGTTCCCATACCCCACACAAAGCCAGTTTGAAAGGTATCATTGTGATGTTAATTCTCAGACCACGTATTTAGCCTCAATAATCCAAAGATCTTACTAATCACATCCAGAAGGGCAAGAGGGCGATAGTTTTTAGAATTGAAACACTTGTGTATAGGCGCATTATAAATGCCATATAACATCATCATATCATATCATATCAATCATCCCCATTGCCCCTCTTAAATATCGGAACTATTGTGGCTCTCTTCCATGAATAAGGCAAAGTTCTCCATTCCTCTATTTTTGCAAACAGGATATGTAAAAACCTTGCCCGCAGTTCTGGGGTTTGCTTTAACATTACATTAGTACTCATGTCAGGGCCTGGGGCCTGTGAGATACTTGCTTTCTTTATTTTTGACAAGAACTCATCTATACTGTGTGGGATCACCCATTCTTCTAGTGCTTCATGCACCACTTCAACGTCTTGCCCATTTTCACCCAAATGGAGGCGACTGAAGTGGTGAATCCAAGTGCCCTGAGATACACTATGTATCTGTGTGACTGGTTGAGATATTTCCAAGCTGTTCTGCAGCCCCCAAATCTCACCTTTCTTTTTTGTTTCTTAATTCCTTCAGCATGTTGTCAGCATTTCACTGCAGCTTTTCCCCCTTGTGCCATCGTAACCATGATTTGTAATTGCTCATGATCTTATTAGTTATTATTATTTTGTCAGGCGCCTCCAATTATTTGCCAGCCCTAAGTGCTTTCCTCATTTCACTTCTTTTTGCTATTAACAGGCTGTCATACACATGTCTTTGGTTACTCAAGACACTCAAATGGCACTTCTTTTTACTCCCTAGAACTGCACAATAGTGGGGAATAGTCGACTAGTTTATTTTTATATCTCTCAATGTCCTGACTAACCCGTTCAAGATATTTCCTGCTAAATGACTCTACCTTTTTTGTTCATTATAAGGCTGTTGCCACCCTTGTATACCTCTAGGCAAGCATCCATCATCACACTGTCCCTTGGGCCAGGCGCTGAGAACCAAGATATTTTTAATAAGTCATGGCCCCTTGCAGCAGTACACACTACCCCAAAATCCTGCACACAAAAACATAGTTTACCATGGCTGTTTGATCTTCTCATGCGCATGTTGCATTGCCAGGTATATCTCCTTTAAAATGGCTGTTCAAAATGTGCAGGGCTCTTGATGACATAAGCTACATCTATGCCAAACTTCTCTTTTTTATAGACTTAAACCGGGCCCCTCATCACAAATTATACCTCTTTCTTCATTCAAGCATTTGGCGTTTAGATCGCCACCCAGAAGGATTAATCCTTCGCCGCCTTCACTGTAAGACTCATCAATGAGTTCTGCTACATTTCCAATTAATTATTCCGCCTGGACCGCTGCAGCGTTCCAGTAGATATTGATGATGGATAGCCGAGACTTCTGGTTCCCTTCATTGATATGATATGATATGATGTGGCATTTATAACGCGCCTGTACACAAGTGGTTCTAGGCTCAATCAGGAGGAGGAAACAAAGGGAGAACAAAACAATGATCTTACCAGGCCTTGTGTCATTCAGATCCCGCAAGTGCAGGGAAGAGGGAAGGGGAGAAGTGCCAGGGGGGACGGGGAAGGGGCAACTCAATAAGTGCAGTCAGCAAATGGCTCATAAGTGCAAAGAGAAGGGGCTGTAGGGTTGCAGGTACAGACCCTTAAGTGCTGGGGGATCCCAGAGGCAGTGTAAGGGCAGATGGACATGCAAGAGCCTGGGCCCAAGTTCAGAGGGTAACTAGGTGGCCAGTGTGTGGAGCTGTCAGGTAAGTCAGCAGGGTAGCAGAAAAGAGAAGGTGTAAGAGAAAAGGAAGGTCCTGAGTTGCTTCAGGATACGGAGGTGGTTCTGCTCAAGTTTAAGAGAGGCAGAGAGGCTGTTCCAGAGGGAGGTCCCAGCCGAGGAGAGGGTTTTTCTTCCCCCAACTCTCTGCTTGGAGAAGCATCGGAACCTTAGAGTGTTGGCAGTGGATGAGCGGAGAGCTTGATAAGGAAGATTTTTAGTAAGAGAAAGTTGGATGCAGAGTGGTCCCAGGCCCCATAAAGCCTTGTAGACTAAGCAGAGAGTCTTGATCTTGATCCTTGCAGCCACAGGGAGCCAGTGAAGAGATTTCAGGGCTGGAGAGATATGATCCTTGGGCTTGAGGCCAAGGACAAGTTTTGCAGTCCTGTTCTGGATAAGCTATAAAGGTTGAAGAGTAGAGGCAGGCAGATTTAGAAAGAGGCTCTTACGGTAGTCCAGCCTAGAGAGGACCAGAGCCCTGGAGGCAGTGAGATTCTAGGGTAAAGTGAGAAAAGGAAGAATACCTATGAGGAGGTGCAGCTGATAGCTTGACTTCTTAGAGACATCAGAAATGTGAGGCGAGAAGGAGTGGGTGGAGTCAAAGATGACACCAAGGTTCTTAATCTCACAGGAAGGAGCAGGAAGAGGGCCCAGAGTAGGCTGCCAGAGAGAGAGAGAGAGAGGAAAAGAGGGAGCAGGTGTCTCAATGAGGAGGATCTCAGTCTTACTGGCATAAAGGCAGAGATTGTTGGCGGCATACCATTCCTGAATTGCGGCCATACAGTCTGGTATGAGAGACGGAGAAGAGGTGGCCGAGGGGATCCTGAAAGAGGGCTGTGTGTCATCCGCATAACACTGAAATGGGAACAGAAAGTAGTGATGCAGTGGTCAAGAGGTGCCAGGTAGTGGTTGAAAAGCCAGGGAGACAGGTTAGAAATATGGGAACACCCCAAGTAGAGAGAGAAGAGAGTAAAGACCCCAGTTGGACCTGAGAGGGTCGTTCAGTGAGAGAGGAGGTAAACCAGGCAAGGCCCTGATTGGTGATACCCAGGTTGTCACAGAGGCGATTGAGCAGGATGGCATGGTTGACCATATCAAAAGCAGAGGATAGATTGAGGAGAATGAGGACAGAAGGGAGATTGGAGTCAAGATTGGAAAGCAGGTCTTCACTGGTGTTGAGGAGAGCAGTTTTCGTGCTTCTGGCAGCTCTGAAGCCGGACTGGTGGTCATGGAGACAACCAACAGATTTGATATGCAGATTAAGCTGGGAGATGGACAGCTTTTCCAGGAGATTGCCCAGGAAAGGAGTGATGGAAATCGAGCGACAGCTAGCTGAAGAGGAAGGATTTCTTTAGAAGCGTGTGCACAAGGTAGTGCTTGAGGGGGGAAGGGAAAGTTCCATTGGAAAAGGAGTGATTACAGAAATTGGCCAAGGCTGGAGCAAGGGTGTCAATGTAGTCCCTGAGGATTCAGAATGAACAGGGGAGAACCTGCTTTGACGAGACTTTCATAGATTGGACTTGTCTAGAAACTTTGTCAGGGGTGAACAGGGGAAAGGAGGAAAAAGGAGGGGGAAAAACAGCCTCAGACTTGCCAGGAATGGTAGAGGAGGAAGATGTGGAGGTAGAGGAAGAGAGGGTGGACAGAATGGTCTGAGTTTTAGTGGTGAAATATGAAGCCAAGGCCATGCAGATGGGCCGGAAGGGAATAGGAGAGGTAGAGACTGCAGCAGGATTGGCAAGCTACTTGCAGATTTTGGAAAGTTCGGCCGAGTTGTTAGATGCAGCAGAGATGCGGGATTGGATGTAGGCTCTCTTCTTAGAGAGGGCACAGAGTCTCTACTGCCTTTGGAGCAGGCGGTAGGACAATTTGTCAGCGGGTTCGGCCAATTTCCTCCACTTCCTCTCTGCCACCATACACTTGCGTTTAATGGTGATGAGGTCAGAGTCGTGCCATTTCAGATTCAAGTGGATCCTTGTGACAGGGGCGAGGACATCCAGAGTATTAGAGATTGTATGAGTCAGCCTAAGGTTCAGGAGGTAGAGGGAAAGTAGCGGCGAAAGCCTCAATTGACACACACTTCATGGGTCGGAACACTGAGAAGGTAGGTGGCAGTCCTAGAGTCAGCTTGGCCTGAGGGGTAGAGAGAGAGAGGGAGAGAGAAAGAGAGAGGGGGGTAGAGGAAAGGAGAGAGCAATCACTCCAAGAGAGAGGAGTGGTGAGAGGATTAGAAAATGGGAGGTCTGAGGAAATCAGAACATCCAGGGTGTACCCTGCAGAGTGAGTCGGGCCAGAGGGAGGAATAAAGGGAGAGAGAGAGAATCACAGAGGTTGTGAAAGAGTCCCAAAGAAGGGCTGGTAGCATTCAGGTGGATGTTCAGGTCTCTGAGGAGGAAAGGTTGAGAGGTAGAGGGAAGGAGGGAGGAGCAGAGTCAGCCCACTCAGAGAAGAAGAGGGAGACCTGGCCAGGCAGCCTTTAGATAGTGGCCACAGTTAGAGAGAGGCCGGGGGAGATAGAGAACCTGCAGACCAGGCATACAAAAGTGAAGCCGTCCTGGATTGGAATGATAGAGGCAGGGATCCACTCCAAGAAGATCAATACTACATTCCCACTGGGGCGGTTGGTTCTGTGTTACAAGAGGATCTCGTAGCCATCTGGAAGAAGAGTGTCAAAACTCGTGTCAGAGATGCCCGTGAACCAAGTTTCGGTGATAGTGAGTACATCCAAATCAAGCTCTTTCAGGAGATGGCAGATGTTTTAGGAATGTTTGACAGGTGCACAAGAGTTGAGAGTAGTGATGTGGAGCAGGTTGCCACATTTGAAGGACTTCCAGGAAGGGATAAGGCCAGAGGTATGCCTTGCGGAAGTGTTGAATGTGCCCGAGGATGGGCAGAGGAGGAAGGAAAAGAAGGCAGGGTAGTAAGGGAGGAAGGAGAGAGTGCCAGAGGGTGGGGGAGGGAGGCAATAGGGTGGCTGGAGAAGCAGCAGGGGGTGCTGAAGAGGTGGCTGAGGATGGAGGCGGCAGAGGAGCCAGAGAGCGGTATGAAGGGATAGCAGGAGAGGAAAGGAAGTTGATAAGGCACGGGAAGTGTCTATCAAAAAGGAGGAGATTGGCCTGAGGGCCTTGAACCAAGACAGTGCCATTTAAGTAGACATTAATGATGGTCTTAGAGAAGTGGAAGGGGGCCAGGAGGGCCTCCCACTGGGTGCCACCATTAATGGGCAAAGAGGAAAAAGGAGAAAGAACAGAGACCATATGGGAGTGGGGTTCATAGGCCTGGAGAGGGAACAACAAAAAGTGTGTAGGTAAGGGTCTGTCTGGCGAAGGATTGTTGTAGGCATCAGCGATAAGGAGGCCTGGGTTGGAAAACAAGATGCCCATTTTGAGCTTCCTCCTGCCAGACTTAGTGAGAGGGATAGGATAGTCAATAGAAAAGTAGTTAGAGAAAATAGGTCAGACAAAGATCACCATAGAGGTGCGGGGAGGAAAGGGAGGAGGGTGGAAAGGGGAGCCCAAGCATGGTGGGATGGGCACACAGGGGGGGGGTAGACAGGAGGTAGGGACAAGGGGGGGCATGAAAGGCAGGGGTGCACAACAAAGAACAAGAACAACATACCTATAAATCAGATACAATACAGAACCAACAGCAAAGCACAGAGCACAACAGGGAAACCTGGACATAAAGAATGCAGATGTAATACAGAACCAAAAACAATGAACAGAGCACACAGAGGACCTAGAGGTAATGAATGCAGATGCAGTACAGAACCAAAAGTAAACACAGAGCACATCAGGGAACCTTTAAGTGAAGAATGCAGGCGAGGCAATGTAGTGCCACAAACCGTGGAGAACAATAAAATATCAGGACCGTGGAGATCAACACAAAGTCAACGGGCCTCATTATGAGTCCGGCGGTAACCCTTCACGTGCTACCGGTGGGTTGCCACCGGACTTGTAAATTATGTTACTGGCACCTGATTTCCCTGTGCCAGCGGGAAATTACAAGTCTGGCAGCCTGGGAAGTCAGGTGCCGGTAATATGTTAGTCCCCATTCCCACAGAGTACTGGGGGACTAACACTGCTAGCGCTTCTGTGAAGAGTCTGCCTACCATGACCACTACACCTGGCAGGGTCAGCGGCCCCAGCAAGTACACTCATAGTTTTCCAGTCCGCAAACTTGCTTCCAGACTTGCAAAGTTGTAGTGATGTTCAATACCATCCACAAGGAACAGAACACAGCTGGAACCTAGAAGAAAGAAACCATGGAGCACAACACAGTGTCAAAAAACAGCACATAATAGATCCAGGAAAGGGAGGGCTAAGAAGTGAGAGTAAGGCAGGGGCCAAAGCAGAGGGGGGGTGGAATAGAGAAGCAAGGAAGAGCACAAGGCGAAGTAGCGAGGGAGCACATGCGAGTGACCGGATGCAGGGATCTAGGGTGCAAGGGCGTAGCTGGAGAAGAAAGGCAGCGCACGCATGTGAACAGGGTTCAGGGACCTACAATGTGAGGGAGGGCACACAGTCTAGGTTGTGATGGGGCACACATGGCCTAAGCTTGAGGGAGCACACGTAAGAAGGGGAGACGCAAGCATGTGGGGGGGTTCGAGGGTAATTTGCAGAGAGAACAATACGTATGCAGGAGGGACGGGGGCACAAAGTCAGGGGGCTTGTGTTGAGTGTAGCAAGCTAACGCTGCACCTTCTTACCTTGCAGCCGCAGACAGGAAGGTGAGGTCATCCATGCTGACAATCCGCACTGTTACACCCTCACCACCAAACACCAGCGTCGCTTAACACTTTGGCCTTGTTCTGCGAGGGCTTTGCTGCAGATGGTCCAAGCCTCAGTTCTAATAGGCACAAAATCATGGACCAAGAAAACCGTGTTACATATAATCGGGCAGTGTCTCCTGTGCACCGGTGCACCTGCATCGCTTAACGCGGCGGCTTGTCCTGCAACGGCTTTCATTCAAATTACCCAAGGAGGACCACCCCTCCACAACTCTTTGTGTATGTAAACCAAAACTCTCAGCTTTAATCACATCTAATCCAACTCCATTTTTGATGGCCATCAAAAGTCCAGATACCGGCCTCCCCTTGAAACTTTTTTTTGCCAGGTTTAATAGGACGGTATAACCATCTAAATTTGGTGTCTGTTCGACAGGTTTCTGGGAGGCATAATACATTGAATTGCCCAAGCTTGACGTTGCCTTTGGATGTAAGGTGTTTATATGCTCTTGAATTCCATTACCAAGTGTCAAAGGCCATTCCTCTTGGGAAGCTATTGTGATGCCGAGCCACCCAGGGCTCCCAATAGCCAATCCTAAGAATTGCTCTCTATTCCACTTGAAGAAGTCGTTTGGTTTATTAACACTGATCTTTTTACACCACAGTCACTTTGACAGTTAACTGTCATGGAGAGATTCTCTTTCTTTAGGGTGGCCTTATGGGTATCATTTCTAGCCTCCTCCTAACAAACCAGTAATATTCTGAGGCCTTCCCAACTTTTATTCCCTCTTTTTGGCATCTGTGGGTCCTGTGGCTTGGTTATGCCTTAAGGCTGCTTCCCTTGTTCTCTTTGGGTTACGTTCAAACCATGGTCGAAACTTTTGATTGTTGTCAAATCAAATCCTAATATTTGAAAACTGCCCGCTGTGTCAAGCAACATTTGCTTTACTATGGGTGAGTTAATGTGAAGGAACACATGGTTCATACGTGCCTCATCCACAAACTCCATCACTTTTAGATCTTTGGAGCAGTTCTTTCTTCAGGTTGGAACACAATATATAAGGTTGAGAACATTTCTCCTGTTCCGAATTAACTTGTCATTCCTATCTACCATCCTTTCCAAACATAAACATTTCAAGTTGTCTCTGCTCTTAGGGTTTTCCGTGTCTCTAGGTAGTAGTAATCAATCCCTTTCTGCCTTTTTCGATGTGGTTTGATCCCCCTCCCTCACCTTGTTGGTTTCGGGGAGAAGTCTTGTTTTATTCGAAGGGGGACTGTGCAAGGCTAGAACACTCCTGGCAGTGTGACTTTCTTTGTCAAGTTCATAAATCTTATCTGCCTGCACTGTTAGAAGACCATCTAATTGTCTTTGCATAAATTGTTCATCCGCAGCTTGTCTTTTCTCAGCTAATGCTACACCTTTTTGTATTTGTGGAGCAGAACTCTCTTACTTTCTATTTATGCCACTTCGCTATTATTGCTTAAGGTAGAAAGATGATTATTGGCTGGTGCACCCTGTATTTCCAAGTCACCTACTCAATAGACTGACCGGTTCATCAGGTCATCCATTATTGGATCATCTTCTATCATGTCTGCTTCTTCTTCCTCCACCACTGCATCCAATGTCACTTGCCTTTCTCTCTTTTTTGATTCTGTGCGTGTTTTGATGATGTCACTGGGATTGATACATTTCTCAGAAACCTCTGAGAATCATTTGATTTCACTTTATATACTGCCGGCTGTGGTTTCACCATCAAATTTGAGATCATTGTACCATTTGTTCTCTTCCGGTTTTTCTTGAATAACGAAAGTCACATTTGGGGAGGGCTCTTCACCATTCAGAACATCAATCGTCTCCACACTCATTGTCTCTGCCATACTTCTTACATCCACCTAAAGGTATGTCTCACTCTGAGGACTTTCATTTCTATTCATCCTTTCTCCTATGTCCTCTGGGCTCCAGCACTCTTTCTCCTGCCAACCCTCTCCTACACTTACACATACAGGGCCCCACAGTGTAACTGTTAATTGAGAAGCCACCCTCAACACAGGGAGTTCCTTCCCACCCCACTCAAGTGGTTATGCAACAAACTATAAAAAAGACTCTTTTTCTTTAGCCATATCTCAGACACATATCAGATTCCTTAAATCCCTCTCCCCTGAGCTAACAATTAGCCAAGTACCAGGCCGGTGTACGAGAAATATATTGGTATTTATTTAAATTAAAAGTAATAGAAAAAAGCACAAAAAGATCAAAACACCACTTTTTCCATGGCACAACACAATTAACTTCTCTCACCATAAACAAATCACTAAAGTGAGTTAAAAAACACCACCTCAATTCTTCTCTTTCTCTAAATTTCACTTCACAAAATCATTACATGGATCAATAAAAAAGGCACTTATGCAATGTTGTGTGATTTCGATTTTCCTGTAGGTTCAAACTTGAAAAACCTCATCCGTTAATAGCAGATCCCTTCGGTCCAATAATCAAGATCTGCTGGTCACGCCTAGAAGTAAAACAAACAAGGTTCAAAATGGAGCCTTCTTCGCTACATCCCCAAAGGATTGGGACTTACTCCCTTCCGAGCTACACAGTCTTTCTACCTGAATCTTTTCAGAAAAAAAGCTGAAAACATGGCTGTTTTTGTAACTTATGATATGATATGATATGGCATTTATAACGTGCCTATAGACAAGTGTTTCAAGGTGCGACGAGGCAAGGGCGGGGAAACATAGGGAGGACGGACAGCGATCCTACTAGGCCAGGTTTCATTCAGATCACACAAATGCGTGGGAAGGGGTGCAGGGAAAGTACAGTACATGGCAAGATGATAACAATAAGTAAGTAGCTGCCAGCAAGTGGCAAGTGCATGAGTAAGTGCGGACATCAGGTATCAGGGCTGGGAGGGGAACTGTAGGGATACAGAGACAGTCCCCAAGTGTGGGTGTTGCCAAGTAGGCAGGGCAGCAGTGAAACACTGGCGGGGGAGGACCTGGTCCCGAGATCAGAGGGTATCAAGGAAGCCAGTGCACTTTCCAGTTGCATTAAGAGGTCAGCAGAGGAGGGGAGGAGAAAAAAGCAGAAGCAAAAAGAAAGGTTTTGAGGAGCTTCCGGAACCGGAGATGGTTCTCCTCGAGTTTAAGGGAGGCAGGGAGGCTGTTCCAGAGGGGGGCACCAGTCGAGGAAAGAAATCTACCACCAACTTGTTGCTTGGAGAAGCGACTGACACTGAGGGAGTTGGAGGCGGATGAGCGAAGAGCTTGAGAAGGGAGATATTTAGGGAGAGAGAGTTGAAGGTATTGAGGCCCCAGGCCCCAGAAGGCCTTGTGGATGATGCAGAGGGGTTTGAACTTAATCCTCACAGCCACTGGGAGCCAGTGTAGAGATTTCAGTTCTGGAGAGATATGATCCCTGGGCTTGAGGCCAAGGACAAGTCTTGCAGTCCTTTTCTGTATAAGTTGCAGAGGTCAGAGAGTGGAAGCAGGCAGATTTAGAAAGAGGCTGTTGCAATAGTCCAGCCTAGAGAGAACCAGAGCTCTGGAAACAGAGAGCTTCTGGTGGGAAGGAGAGGAAAGGAAGAATACCTTTAAGGAGGTGCAGCTGGTAGTGTGACTTCTTAGAGATGTCAGAGATGTAAGGAAAGAAGGAGAGTGTGGGGTCGAAGATGACCCCAAGGTTCCGAGCCTTACAGGTGTGTGAGATATTTTGACCCATTCCAATGCGCCCCACTGCATCACACTACAAAGGGTGAAAGAAATAGCCCAAAATGGATGCGCTGACTCCTGTGCACACCAAAACCTTGAAACTGCGTTTGAGTCACAATCGGAAAAAAGGCTGCACACCCTGCCACACACAGTCGGGGGGGGGGTGAAAAACAGAGTTCTCACTGCAGGAGCATGCCAGTGGGCTCTGCCACCTTCAACATGGAGCAAAGCAGCAGAATTGTTCTGAAAACCGAAAATGCCTTTTAAAATGTTAGCTTTGCAACCTTAAAAAGTGCTGTGTTTGGCGCTAGATCCATTAATTTCCATTGAATCATTGAGATTAAAAGGGTACTGCAATGCCCAGGATCCTCCAGTGTGGCTCAGAGGAATCAGGCCTCATTGACTGACAGCTCTATAAAATGTATCTAATGAAAAAGCAACCCAGGAGACCTTGTTTTCATTTTCCACAGGGAAAAACGTGGCTAAACGTGCAACAAGTAACAGAATAAGCTGTGCAGAGAGAAACTCTAAACAAAGGCAGGACACATGTATCCAGGCTGCAAACAATCCCAGCACTCAAGAGAAGAACTTGTGCTGAATAAAATGTGCATGTGCTACAGAGGAAAATCGGATTTAAAGAACTCAGATTAATGTGCTTTTCTATGAATGAAGTGCAAAATTGCCTGTTGTGAAAGCATGTTTTTGTATAAAGGCTTAATTCTTTAAGAATGTCAATGGATTGCTAATGTACAAATCCACCTATAAACTGTGTTAATTTTATATGTTTAAATGAAAGATTTAGGTGAAACTTAAAGTTAAACCCAGTCTTGAGTTAATTAACTATTGAAAAAGAAAATAACAATTCTACAATTCTCCTCTGACAGACCTTAACCTGGGAAATGTTGAAACTTCACTGCTGGCAGGAAAGGCTAATTGCTGTGGGGAGGCCTTGCATACTCATGACAAAGGACTTCATTAGGCATTCGTCTGGACCCCAGGCAAAGACAGTAGTAGGCTTGACCACTCATCCTTCCAGGGGGGGCAGGATGCTCCATTCTCCAGGAAGAGGCTTCTCATTGAACTTCAAAGGACTTGCCATTTACTCACACTTGGGAAGGAAGAAACAAAAAACTGACTTGTGATTTTTGGGTTTAAAATGCGTATTTTATCACTGAACTTCAAGACATTTAACGTGGCAGCAAGAACAAGTAAATCAGTGAAAAGTACATACATATGAATCTGAATTTAGGCTAGTCATTTGAAAACTTG
Organism: Ambystoma mexicanum; assembly: GCF_040938575.1. Taxonomy (NCBI): domain Eukaryota; kingdom Metazoa; phylum Chordata; class Amphibia; order Caudata; family Ambystomatidae; genus Ambystoma; species Ambystoma mexicanum. The sequence goes on along the minus strand of NC_090924.1, from coordinate 760,385,068 downwards.
GTAGGATTTCTTACTGCATAAGGAACAGAAGTTATAGTAAGTCATAATTTATTGTGATTTAGTCAAAATATTAGGACTTTACACAAAACATTACACAAAACATTACAGTGTTCCAGAAAAAAGTAATAAAACAGAACAATAAAACACATCTTTCATAATTATACAAAGTTGCAAAAGTACAAAACTTCATAAGTCTTCATATTTCTTCATACTGTAAGAATACATGTAAAACATTACATATATAAAATAGGAATCTCTAATATCTCTAATATCTCTAATACAATTACACTGGTGTACACATATCTAAAAAGCACATTATCAGTGCGTCCCATATAAATCAATTTCAGCAACAGTAAAACAGTAAAACAGGTCTAGTCGATTCAGCCAAACTAAATTAAGTTGGTAGCAATCATTTTCTAACCTGAATTCACACTCTGTACAGGGCAAGTTGGGAAGATATTGTATATGAGTTAAGACAGTAGACCCAAAAGGAATCTCCAACGATACTCTCATAACTATGGACAAGTTTTCCCAATAAATTCATATATAGTGGACCCAATTTGGGGCAAGAGATAAGAACATGTCTGGCAGTTTCCAGGGTGCTTGGATTCTTACAGATACGGCAGGTCCTATCATTTAAAACTAGGCCCTGTTGGACACCCGTAATAGCGAGGACCTGAAGTTGGTTTGTTCGAAGCCTTAGCAGGAAAAATCTCTTACTGCCGGATCAGGGCATAGTAATAGATAGGGCTGCATTCTCCTGTACCTGTGTATTACATTAACCACAGCGTCATACCCTTTCAATCTTTCAAGGTGAGAATAGTTTTCAGACCAGTCCCAGTGATTTAGTTTACGCATAAAATATTTTTTCAAATGAATAAATGGTCACATTTTCTTTTCTGCGTGAATCCAACCAATCTCAAGGAAAAGTGATTCATTCAATGTTTTAAAGTTATCTCCCCGCTTAACCTTCTCAACATCATAGTTACTATCCACTATCGCAAGCAGTTTACATTTCGGTGCAGAAACAGATTTTAAGTAGAAAACTCCCTAGGCACGCAAGGCCATGCCTCTCAGAGAAGTTAGATCTAGCTCAAGTCTCAGGTATTGCGTGGAGCATGATGGACCCAGACCTAACACTGCTCGCCAATATTGACCTTCTAGGATATTGAGCCAGTTTAAGTCCTACATAGCTAACGCTTCGAGGCCATAGAGTATAGCTGGGACAAAGCACTGCTGACATAACTTTATAGTGCCTGCCAAACTAAAACCCGCATTCCCTCTTGAGAATTTGCACGCCTGTAGTGTTAGTATTTTAGCTCGTCTTTTTTTACATGCAATTATCCTATTGTAATTAGGGGTTATATCAAACTCCAAGCCCAAATAAGGGTAGGAATTAGCAAACTCGATCAGACCCAAGCTAGATTCAATACCCAGCTGGATGGAGCCCTTACTACTGATCCGCATTACCTTAGTCTTCATCAAGTTAATGGCCAAGCCCAGCTCAGAGGAGTACTGTGCAAGTTCCTCTAGCAAGATCTTGATGCCCGATATTGTTCTGTCGAACAGTATCAGGTCATCTGCATAGAGCATACCTACCATTTGAATTGGCCCCAACCTAGGGGGGCAATTTGACGTTAATCCCATACGAAGGAGTAAATCAGAGATGTAAAGATTATACAATGTAGGCGCAGCTACACATCCCTGCTTTACTCCCATATTAATAGTAATAGGTTCAGCCACAGCACCTTCATTGTTGAGCCTTACCTTGGCGCTGTTTTCACTATGTAGTGCTTTTAAGATCTGAACTAACCAGTCGGGACAATTAAGGCTAATCAACTTGGTCCAAAGTTTCTCTCTTATGACCTGGTCAAATGCGCTAGTGAAATCGACAAATAGCATATATAGAGTAGAATCTTTGGAACAGAAGTTATGAAGAATGACCAAGTGCGCAGAAACTATTAATACTCCAAATCTAATATTGTGTATCCATGTTGTAGGGGAGATTGCACACATATGTACCGAATTAGGAAATGTTAGGCCAAACCTTTCATAGTTAAAATTGCCAAAATTCAATACAAAGACAAAACCAGGTGCCACCGACTTGGGAGTTGTATGTAAATGTCAGTCAATCAGCAAAGAGCAAGGCGGGAACTGTGCTCTGACCCAATCATAGCCTTGTGGGTGGGGGTTGTAAGTCTGCCCCTACCATAAACTGAGTGATGTCATTGGCATGTCATTGGCAAGGAAAGACACTGATTCCTGACAATTCCTGATTTCTGCGTGGCGCCCTGTTCCTGAATTATCGATCTTGTTCCTGATCCAGATTTCTTTGCAAAGCTAAGGACTCTGCATTGCTGAACTCCTTTTTCAGCTAGTCCCAAATCCTGAAGCAATCCCAAAATTTAAGGGAAGCAATTTTGATCCAGTTTGGCTTGCTGCCATTAATGTTTGCCTGCTCCAAACTCGCCATCGCACTGATCTACAGTGTCGAGTGACCAGAAGGGCCAATCCAAACCAGTCTTACCTTGCCTTGTCCTATCCCTTCTACAATCCATCCTATATTTACATAAGCATCTATAATATTGTCAGAATCCTTATTGCAATCCTGTCTTTGATCTATCTTGCTAAGCGCCATTTCTTTAGTCATTTTCATCTTGTGTAAATCTTAACCCATCCATCCTACTTCGAGTGATCCGACCGGTTCCACCAGTAGAGGACACTGGAGATTTGGTGTTGAAGTCATGAATCAACTCCAGCGCTTACTTTGTCCCTCCTTGGTATTCTAGCCAGAATGCTCTAGTCAAAGAGTAAACTACAGTAAATATTTTCTTGTCCAAACTGAGTACTTTTCTGTTTTCATTGCCTGATTTTTCTAAAAACGCCTCTAATTCAACCTTGCATAGCTTCCTCAATGTAATAGCTAGAGACTTAATTTCAACTCTGACTTAAACATAAGACCTGTAGCTACATCCCAACATTAAAAAACATTTAGTGAAATTTAGGCGGGAATTCATATTTCTACAAAGTTTTACACATGTGATTTTCAATTTCAATTATTTCCAAACTTCCATTAAGATTCAAAGTGTGTAATCTTGCTCATAATATAGTTATGATTGTTAGCATCTTTTCAGTGTTGCTCCTATAGAGATTTCTTCATTTAAGGACTTTTGCACACTTTTCATTGTTTTGCTCAGCCATTTTCGAATGTCATTTTAAAAGTGTGAGACTTTTAAAACGTGTGTCTCTCTTGTTTGGGGAGGAAAGGTTATCTTTAAATTCTGTACACTGCTCTGTATTCTGAATACCTGCTGCTCCCTTACATCTGTGTAATATTGCTTATTTGTGAGTTGAGAAATTTGAAGGGAGAAATCTTAATTTAAGCGCTATCTTTCAAACAAGCCAAAACTGTTCTTTTCTCTGTGTTTTATAATTCGGAGTTGGTATAAGTGAATTCAACTGCCTTACCTACTTCCTTGTTTGTATTGTCACCACATTGGTGATTGCTGCCCATATATTAAAACATATGTTTGATTTGAATTTTGAATAAATAAATAAATATTACCTTTACCAACCAGCCTGATTCCTGGTCCATTGTGACCTGGGGGTATTTTGAGAAGGGGTGTGATATGAGTGGTATATCACTCAGAATGTTGAACCTATAGGCAATAAGTATTTCATTTGTGCATTGCATGCTAGGCTGAGACCCGGGTGTATTGCTTGATTGAAATCCTTAACAGATTTGGGGGCTTGTGCTGTAATTTTGAGTTCGAGTTACCACCCGTAACAGGCTAACACAGCAGACTAACCTGCATGGTACAGACACCTTGTTTGGTTGGTGTACTGTGCTACACTGTCCAAACACCTCTCAAAACAAATACTCCAAAAACTAGGCCTGTTTGTAAAAGTAAAAGTAAATTAACCCTAAATAATTCATAAAGAAATTGATATTTCCAAAATGGCGATCCCAGTAGAATTCAATATGGCTAAGGAGCACTTCCTGCACAAACCTTTTGTCAGGGGTGAGTGGCCAGAACAGAATGAACATGTCTGGCTGCAGGAAATCAAACAACAGGTCACTGCCATGGACCTGGATACAGGGCCCAGTTTTCACAGACCAGGCAGGAAGCACAGAGAGACAATGAGGCTCTCTGTGAAAAGAATGATATGCTCCACCAACAGATAGCAATGCAAGAACGAATCATTGAGACCAGTAAGGCCCTGATACACGAACAAAAGGCTCAGATTTGTGCACATCACCAAGGAATAGGGGCTTAAATAGAAAAGGTTGAGAGGGACAGAGCAACCCCTGAGCATCACATCAGGATCCCTGTACTCAGGGACTCAAACCCCTTCAGTACCATGGACTCTGCCAGCTTCATATCCGCTGGCTCATATGAACCAGGGGCCATGGGGATGGTAGACTTCAACAGAATTGGTAAGGTGGGACTGACATATCAGCACCTCCCAGAAATTGATGGCCGGGCGTCTCTGTACAGATCCCCAAATGTTAGGGTTAACATCTCTGATCAGGAAGACTCCTATGAGGGGAGATTCAGGGAACTGGATCCACAAAACTACCACCTCCCCAAAGATCAGTCTGTTAAATTTGGTGGGGAGCTCCAAGAAGTAAAGCCCAAGAACAATATCCTAAAGACCTCTTCCCAGGTAGGGCAGTGGGGCGGAGGGTATTCCGCCAATCCTGGGAGCAGGGGAGAGTCAGAAGATTCTTCTGAGCACCACAGGAATAGAGAAACTACGCCCCCACATTCTGCAAGCCCTTCTCAAGCTCGCAGAATCAGGGAGTGCCTAGAGGAAAGAGAAGCCACCTCCAGTAGTAGTGCCTCTGAGTCAGAGGACGAGTGGACTCGGGTGACTAAGACCAAAAAGGCAAACAAAATCAAGAGAGCTATGCAAAAAGATCCCCTGAAGCAGATCAAGGCCATGTATTCAGTTTGGGAACACCTTGAATTATATGAACAGATGATGGGTACTTTTAATCTGAAAGATAGTCAGAATTGCATCCAATATGTGAAATGGACATTCTCCCCTGAGTACTACAGCTTCTTTGTGGAACTGGAGGATCAGAACCACTCAAGATGGTCCACCTACAGGGTGGCCATCTTAAAACACTTCTCTGTCCATAGAAATCCCCAAGAGGCCCGCAAGGCGGCCTACTATCTGCAGTGTGGGGAAGATCAAGCCCCACAAGAATTTGTGCAGGAACACAAACGTGCCTTTGCTCAGACCACCAGGAGGGTGCGCACAGATAGTACAGAGTTCATCAACACCTTCTTCCATGCACTCCCCAAATACATCATGACTCAGCTGGTGAGGGACTTTCACAAGAAGAGATCACTGGACTGGGTCAGGCGACCCGTATTTATGAGGTGCAGAAACCTGTAGATAGCAAGAACACCAATACAAACCACAAACCAGCCAACACCCTTGCTGCTGCTAAGGTGGCGGAGATGAAGGTTGCCCCCATGTTAGATCTGGAGATGGGGGGCCTAAAAATATACCTGTACAGAATCCATCCAGCCAAAGAACCAGAAGGCCGTCGGGCCAATCCCAGACAGGTAGTCAGGGAGGTAATCCCACAAATGGGACACCTAACTTCCCTGATTACATTAGCCCCTGATACAAGGGCAACAAACCCATACTGGGGTTTGTGTGGACTCCTCCAGCCCAAGACAGGGGGATCCAACCAGGTAGGTACCAACCCAGGAGACTTCCCTCCTAACTTTCCCCAGGAGGACAGTAATACCCCAAATGCCGGGCTGAGTTTCTTTCCCTGGTACCCTCAAAACCTCAACCCACAAAACAACCCTCCTTTCTTTCCCCTCTTTCCTGAGCCCAGACAGCCCAATCTGGGAGAGGGGAGGCCAATGGTGGAGGGTTACCCAAACTTTCCAAACCCCGGGTACTATGGAAGAAGGGATAGCTACCTTTCCCGTAATCCACCTAGGATGGATCAGAGACCCCCGTACCAGCCAGAGCGGGTGTCCCAACTGGAGCGCCAGGTCCAGAACTTAGACTGAGTTAGGATCCCCCATCATTGAACCCCAGAATGATAATACAGAAAACTACCTTGCCCAAACCCATTCTAGGGACTGCCTCCAAAAAGGGGGGGCAGCCCAGAATCAGAACCAGGGGAGCCCAAATCTCCCCCAATATCCAACTGCCACATTTTTTTTGCAGATCCCCAAGCTCCCACACAGAATCCTGCCCAAACTACCCCTGTGTCGGATTAAAGAATCAAGTAACTAACCCACCAAATGGCTCAAAATGCACATTATTTTAGCCCCCTTGAGGAGAAGGAGGGAAGATTTTATGCCCCGGTCCAAGTACAAGGGCAATGTACATTTTTGGTGCTGGTGGACACTGGATCCCAAGCCACTCTTCTGTCAAAGAGAGCCTTTGATCAGCTGAATTCAGGAAGGGGGGAGAGATACCAGCTCCCTCTCACTCCTCTTCCTGGACAACTTCAGAACTTCGATGGAATGAAATTCCTGTCGAGGAGACTGCGGATTTGGAAATTAAAATTGGGCGTCACAAGGTGAAACACCCGGTCATAGTCGTGACTCCGGAGGGCTGACCATGTTTACTGGGGAATGACATCCTGCGCAGATTGTCTACCCTTATAGACTGCGCTTGGACCCAAGCTAACCGACCAATAAAATTAAAACATAGTGTCAACCATGTTAGTTTAAATGGCACATGCCACATGGTTGAACAAAAACAGGATCATTTGTATTTGTATTTGTATTTTATTTATAACGCGCAAACCAACAGGCCCGGAGGCATCAGGGCGCAATTTGTACAAGGTTACAGATATGCAGGTATAACAGAGAATCATTAAACATTTACACATGGGATCAGATATGCAGGTATAACCAAGAAACATTATATACATTTACAAGAGGATCTTATATACATATGTACAGTAGTGTCAGTGCCGATAGGTGATAGTAGCGGTCGGCAAGTCAGGGTAGGTCAGGAAGAAGCGCGAAGCCGGCCTTAAAGCTGGTTGAAAAGCCAAGATCTAGTATTGGCTTTGAAGGTATTGAAAGAGTCTTCCCCTCTAATTGTAACAGGGAGGGAGTTCCATAACTTGGAAGCTAAGACGGGGAAACTTGAGCCCCCTGCTTTTTGCAATTTAAATCTGGGGATCGCTAGACAGTGGGATTGGGCTGTTCTTAGAGGTCGGGAGGTAGAATGGCGCGACAGTCGACTACCAAGGTAGATCGGGGCTTTGTTGGCTAGGCATTTGTGCGTAAGGGCGAGTGTTTTGAGTGAAATTCTCTGTTTGACAGGTAGCCAATTTAACTTACTTCTGGTTTCTGTGATGTGGTGGTGTCGGGGAATGTTTAAAGCGGCACGAATGGCGTTGTTTTGTGTCGTTTGAAGTCTGTTCAGGTTCTCTTGGCTGGTGCCAAGATAAAGAGCACTACAGTAATCAATTTTAGCCATAATAAGGGTTCTCGCTAGCGTAACGCTGTTAGACGTAGTGAGGAATGGTCTGCAAGCTGCGATAAGTTTGCATGTGTATGCAGACGCAGATCTGACAGCATTAGTTTGTCGGGTTAATGAGAGTGTGGCATCAAGGTAGAAACCTAACGTTTTGGTATCTTTTGAGACACGAATGATATTACCAACTATGTTGAATGACTGATAGGACGGCTCTAGTCTGCTCAGGCGTTGTGCGGTGCCCAAGATCAGGAGCTCCGTCTTGTCATCATTCAAGCACAACTGATGTTGGGCCATCCAGGCTTGGATGACCAAGTAGACGTCGTTAAGGGCCTTGGTGTCACCTAGATAATCACCAGTGATGGGGATGAGTATCTGGGTGTCGTCCGCATAGTTAGTATAGGAGACACCCAGATAGTCAAGCACATCAAAGAGTGGTTTCGTGAAAATGTTATAGAGTGTAGGTGACACACAAGATCCCTGAGGAACGCCACAGTGAATCGGGGAAGGGTCCGCGGCTGCGGATGGGGCAAAGACTCTCATGGATCTGTTGCTCAGGAAAGATTTGATCCAAGCCGCAGCCGAGGAAGAGAAGTTGGCAGCGGAATGGAGGTGCTCGCACAGGATCTGATGGTTGACCAGATCGAAAGCGGCTGAAAGGTCGAGAAGTAGTAGCATTGCTAGTTTGCCTTGATCCTTTAGAACCTCGATTTGAGTTTTAAGGTCTAATAATGCGGTCTCTGTCCCGTGTCTGGGGCGGAAACCAGATTGTCGTAGACCTAGCAAGTTATTAGTTTCCAAGTAATTTTGGATCTGAAAGTATGCGGCACGGTCTAGGATCTTGAGCAGAAATGGTACAGTGGTGATAGGTCGGAAGTTAGTGGGAATGTTAGGGTCTAGGGAAGGTTTTTTAAGCAGTGGGATAACCCAAGCGTCCTTTAGATTGTCCGGGACGATACCTGTTTGAAAGGAAGAGTTGATGAATGCCGTGATGAATGGGGCCAACTCATGCGCTGAGTCCTTGATAGTAGAGGCTGGGCACGGGTCACCTTGGCAGTTAGTTGGCTTAATTCTAAGAATTATATTTTCTACCTCTGCAACGGTAAGCGGAGAGAATGCGAATGGTGTGATATTGGCAGAGTCTGGCAAGGGGGCCTTAGTGAGGGAGAGAACGCGGTTGTCGCGCTTCAGGCTGTCCTGTTTATCTTTGATTTTGTCTTGTAGTGTGGAGATTTTATTTAGTAAGGCTGCTTGGATGTTGGCACACCATTTACTATCTTTCACGCATGTGTCAGGGGGGGCGACTGGAGTTTCAAGCTCTCTTAGGATTTTAAAGAGTTCCTTGGTGTTCGAGTCGGCTTGTATAATGCGGTTGTTGAAAGATTCCTTTTTTGCCGTGATGATGGCATCTTTGTAGGAGAGTGAGGCTAGAAGGAAACTGTCTTTATGCTCGTCTGAGGGGTGGCTTTTCCATCGATTTTCGGCACAGCGTTTAGCTTTGCGGAGCAATCTTAACTGTGGTGTGAACCATGAATTAAGATAAGCTTGAGGTTTAGCCTTTCTAAGTTTGAGAGGTGCTATAGAATCAATGGCAGTTCGCATTGTTTGGTTGTAGGTGTGTGCTAGTGAGGTTGGATCAGAGTAAGAGTTGGTGGCTGTGTTAAGGGACGGGAGTAACAATGGGAGGAGTTTCTCCTTGGTTATATCTTTTTTGCTTCTAGTTGGGAGTGCTGGGGCTAATGGTGACGGGATTTGTGGTGTGGCTTCAATGTTGAAAGTTATAATGTGATGGTCGGACCATAGACAGGGGGTATTGTTAAGGACCTTGATATTGCAATTGGAGCCAGCTACCCAGTAAAGTGTTCTACCTTTAATATGGGTAAGCTCTTGGATGTATAGGGTAAGGCCGAGGTCAGATAGTGCGTTCTCCAGGTCAGAGGCCACAGGATCTTTTAAGTCACCAAGACCTAAGTTAAGGTCGCCTAGGATAATTGTTTGCGAATTGTTCTTTGTATTGTTGAGGAGGAGAGTGGAGATTTCACTGACAAAGGTTGGTGCGGGTCCTGGAGGTCTATAGATTAGGTGCATGGTGGCTGTTTGGTTAGGTGTGAGTGCTAGTTTGACAGACAGCAATTCAGCTGATGTGAGTTTGGAATCAGGTAACACTCTTAGGTCAAGAGTATTTTTATGGATGAAGGCCACACCGCCGCCTTTGGAAGAGGCGGTGGAGCGGTCACATCGTGTGATGCCGTAGTTCGGCGGTAGGGCTAACGCTAGTAAGGGGCCAGATGCGGCATGAAGCCATGTTTCGGAGATAGCTATGAAGTCAAGGTCAGACGTGGTGATGAGGTCAGCTATGTCAAGTGCGTGTGCAGTGAGGGATCTAGCATTAATAAGGGGACCTTTGAACATGGGCAGTTTAACCTCGGTGGTGGTGGGTTTGCATGTGGTGGCAGTTGACAGAGATCCAGGAGAGAGGGGGGTTTGTTTCCTGGTGATGTGACGGACGTGGCGTAGGCGTAGGCAGAATCTGGTGCCTAGTCTCTTATTTCTAAGAGAGAGGGGGCAGGGTTGGTTAGGTGTAGGTTTCCTAGCAAAGTGATCCAACCATAAAGCTGGGTCATTGAGGTATTGGTTGGTATGGCCTATAGCGGGTGCTGCCGGGCTCATTCTAGGTGACACGAGAGGTCGTGGGGATGCCATGCTGGTAGAAGGCTGGTCCATTTTAACCCAGAGTGTGGAGGTTGTTACCGTAGGTGGCTGGAGAGCTTGGGCGAGTCGAAGGGATAGTGTGTAGAGTAATGGAAGGAGTACACTGACGTGCATGATGACAGTCCTGGTAACCTAGGTGAGAGAGAAGAGCTAGGTGGCACAACAACCATGTACATAGACAGGGGTCACCTAAGATCAAATTGGCAGTGAAAGGCAAGGGCCATAAGACTAAAGGCACAACACAAATCAGGGCAGACACAATCAGTTGTGGTCTATTGGCGACCATAAGGCACAACACAAATCAGGGCAGACACAATCAGTTGTGGTCTATTGGCGACCATAAGGCACAACACAAATCAGGGTAGACACAATCAGTTGTGGTCTATTGGCGACCATAAGGCACAACACAAATCAGGGCAGACACAATCAGTTGTGGTCTATTGGCGACCATAAGGCACAACACAAATCAGGGCAGACACAATCAGTTGTGGTCTATTGGCGACCATAAGGCACAACACAAATCAGGGCAGACACAATCAGTTGTGGTCTATTGGCGATCCTAAGAGTATCATGGGTTGCAATGTAGCAGCTACTGAGTCCAGAGTAGAATAAAGGCTAGATTGGGCAGCGCCTAAGGTTCGGGTAAGGACGCTTGAGTCAAAAGGTCATAGGGCAGCAACTAAGTTCAGGGTCATGCTTAGGCTGTTGACTAGTGTGACATGTGCCAGAGCGCCGATCTGTAGGCGCAACCTGGCAGGAAGAATGCAAAAAGTGGAATTGACTTTGGCAGAGATAGCAATTATGTAGTCATGCTCTAAAGAGCAACAGCTAGAGGCATTTGGCCTACCTTGTGATTGACACAGCACGGCACTCAGTCCTGAAATGTCGCGCCTGACATTTTCTTTCATGAAGGAATGTCGGCGCTAAGTGGTGTGGGCATAGATGCAATCGCAGTGTTAGTTTTTAGAGGAGGCAAAGTGGGCTGATGGGGGGCCCTTGCAGGGCTAGTGGATACCTCCAGGCCTGGGAGGGATGGCCCGTAGCGGTCGCGGTCGCTGCGCTACCATCGGGTTTGGAGCATGTGGGTGGCTGCTAGTGGGGGCTCCTGCCCGTGCCGCTTCAGGATCTCAGGTTGCTTTCTATAACACGGATCCGTGGCGCACAACGGCGAACAGGCGGCAAACAGGAAGGGAGCCTTTTTCCTGGGCCTTCTTCCGCCGAACCGGCTTCCGCCTACCGGAGGCAGGGGTTTGATGATAAGGCACGCTGTTGCCTAGAAACCGAGAGGAGCCTCGGTTTCATCCCGGTTTCATATTGAGTTCCATTTTCAAAACAACCAAATCCCTGACGTGACAGTAATTGCAGTAGGACAATAAAGTGGTGATGTGAATTCCTCTCTATTTCTGAAAATTAACCTTCCTTGCAGTTTCAAGTGGCATTCCACACTGGAAGGAAATACTCTGAAATTCTATACTAATTCACAATCAGAAAATCCCACTTCCATAGTTCAAAATGATGGCAAACCAGCTCAACGTTTAGCTGACATTCAGAAGATTAGAGAACAGTTATTTATTCCTATTTAGTTAAATTAGGGGAAGGACTCTGTTCTCACCCGAGTGTGCGTGAACAACGGTAAGAGCTTCATCAGTGAAGCCATGTTCTGAAAACTCCCAAAAGGTTCAGCCATTCCCACATTTAAATTGATAGACAAATGGGGCATGGACCTGAAAACTCCCAATTCCAAACACCTCCTGCCTAGCAGGTGTATGCTCAAAATTTCGATGGGCACCAAAAGCATAGTACATAACTGTTGGGCCGTGCGAGATGTCCCTGCTGCATTTTATTTAGGCAGTGACATTCTCAATAGCTTTGCCATTAATTTGGACCTGATAAACTACAAGGCCTTGTCCCGATTAGGGGGTAATCCCATGGACTTTGATGATTCAGAGAAAGCATTTTGGTCAGCTCAATTGCTGCCGTATGTAGTTGAAGTTCAAATTGGAGAGGAAGTCACCATCCGAGGACCGACACGACTAGTCCCACTTGAAGTAAAAATTAAAAGAGGACAGAAACTGCAAAATCCTGACACATATGCTCACCTCAACGCCCATCTCCAACAGCAAGGGTTGGGGTTAAACCCAACACCATTAGTCAATATAGAACACAACACCATTCCAATAATGGTGGATAACATTGAACTTAGGAGTATCACTATGGGTACAGGCACCATTATGGGAATGGCGGTTGATGACTGACATTTTTCCACAGATTTAGGTAATGAACTGATAGGACCGATCCCCAATGACTGTTTTCACAGTGATTGCAATAATGACACAACACCAGGATATTCACCCGGCATGGTAAGGAAGAGGTGACCTGTGACTTCAAGAGGGATGAGATGATCTTCCAAGTCCACAAGGACTGCCTTCCCTGCCTGAAACCCTCTGTCCAGGTCAATACTTTAACCAGGGACTCCTCCACCCAGCTGGAGGAGGCCGCTGAGATAGCCAAACCAGAAGTCTTTCTGGGCTTCAGGCAAATGGTTGAAGAGAGAGTCAACCTAGCTGATGCCTGTGAGACTCTGGAGCAAAAGTAAAAGTTGAAACAAGTTTTCTTAGATTTTCAGGATCTCTTTGCGGTGGACTCATATGACTGTGGTCGCACCGAAATGCATACAAAAACAATTCCCATGGACCCTGGCATGACTCCAGTGTTTGTGAAGCAATATCGCTTGCCTCTCACATCCATGCAGTCCCTCACAGAAATAATTAAAAACCTTGAGTCCTGTGGGATCATTTGTCCAGTCCACAGAACCTTTAATAATCCGGTGCTAGGGATTTTGAAACTGAACGGCCAGTGAAGACTCTGTGCTGACCTAAGGGAGCTGAACAAATGGGTCCACACGTCCTGATGGCCTCTTCTCTGCATTGACCAAGGGCTGGCCCAGATCCAGGGGTCAAAGGTATACACTGCCATTGATCTGACCAATGGGTACTGGACCGTACCTGTCAGTAGGGAGGACCAATACAAGCTGGCCTTTACCTTCGGGGGCAGCAGTACACATGGACCCAGACTCCCTTCGGATACATCAACTCCGGCAACAAATTTAATATCTCCTTAAACAAGGCCATGCCTGACTTGGGTGAAAGGGGCAACCTCGCCTATGTAGATGATGTTCTGATCAAAAGTTCAACTGTGGAGGAACACATAGCGGAAATCCGTTATGTTCTGATGCAGTTGAGGGTTGCCGGAGCAAAACTATTTTTCCAAAAGGCACAGTGGTGCAGGACCCTTGTCAATTTCTTGGGGCATGAGATGACTCCTGAGGGTCCCTGTCCCCAGGAAAAGAAAGTGGAAGCACTCATGAAACTAAAAGACCCCACAACTCTGTGTGAGTTAAGGAGCCTCCTTGGACTGACTAATTACAGTAGAACGTTCATTGAGGATTACGCACAGATCACAAGACCCCTGATCCATCTGTTGAAGGGGGGGTCTAGTGGGAGTGGGTGCCAGAACAAGACGAGGCAGTAAAGCAACTCAAAAGAAGCCTCTCACAAGCACCTTGCCTAGTTTACCCTATCAAAAACAAGGAGTTCTTCTTGGAGACAGGATTCTCAAATACATGCTTGACCGCAGTATTATACCAAAAGCATGGCACGGACAATAAAGTCATCTCCTATATAAGCAAGACTTTATCCTCTGTGGATAAAAAATTCAACGATTGTGAGAAGGCACTCGTGGCAACGCTGTGAGCATTGAAAAATGACCAACCGTTCATCCAGGGGGAACATATCATAGTGGAGACTCCACAACAGCCTCTGCTATATCTTCAAAGTGACAGAATCTGGGCCGGAAATGTGAGTAATTCCAGAATTACTTCCTGGATTCTGTCAATGCAAGGCTTTCCTGTGGAGGTCAGATATGGCCAAAACAAAAAGAGTCCCCTCGCGCATGGTCTGGCCAACTTGCATGATTGTCCCAGAGAAAACTGTCTCGAGGATGAAAGTCTTAAAATCCAGGACAACATGGAGGCGTACCTGATTTCCCCGCACAAAGTGTTTGAAAAAGACAAGTGTGAGGGAATGCCCACTGTCTATGTGGATGGGTGCTCCTACCATGTTGACAACAACGGGGAAAAGGAGCTAGTGGCCGGGGTGGGGAATTCCTGGGTGAATGATGCCCCAGAACCCCCCATGGGTACAAAATCAGTCCCCGTAGTAGTCAGGTGCTAGAGCTGATGGCAGTTCATCAAGCCATCCTCACTGCTGTCCAACACCAACTCCACGAACTGGTCATAATCACTGATTCAGATTATGTCCGGAACGGGTTCGTGGAGCACCTGGTTAATTGGAAAACCAGAGGCATGCTATTTGCTAACAATAAACCACTCAAACATGGCAAGCTAATACAAAATATTGATGATCTGGTTACCTATAGTGGGATGATCTTCTAATGGAAAAAGATCAAGGGTCATTCCACAATAGAGGGACCAGGCAAAACTGGAAATGACCTAGCTGATCAACTGGCCAAAACCAGAGGCTTTCAAGGGGATCTCCTTGAGATCGAGTCCTTGTTGGGGGAAACCCAGGTCACTGCTATCACTAAGTCTCAAACAAATGCTCACAATGAACTCTCAACTTCCCAGTGGAGCAGGGAGACCGCAGATGCAGATTTAATTACGGTTCAAAAAGGGGATCCAATCATTGGTAAGTTTTATCAACACATTGAGGACCCTGAGAACTTTCCGCTGACGGATACTGCATTTGGAAGAAGAACCTCAGAGTGTTGATGAAATGTCCAAAAATGTTCTGAATCCAAGACGGTTTGTTGGTGAGGAGATCCATATCTGGCTGTGATCAGTGGGTGGTCCCTACCTCATTCTGAAGCCTGATGCTAAGTCACACCCATGATGCGGCCACAGCCAGTCATCAGGGGTTTCATACTACATTAGAAATCTTGCGACAGGTTGCCTAATGGCCACACATGGGGCAGGACCTCGACCAATACTTGAAGGGGTGTCTTGTGTTTGAACAATTTCAGCCAATATCACTCACACACCGTTCTCCCCTCCAAAAGTGGGGGATGACAGTGCCTTGGTCAAATTTACAAGTAGATTTCATCGGGCGGTGATTCACTCCTCTAGGGGGAACAAGTTCATGTTAACAGTAACATGCTTGTTCACTAAATGGGTGGACTGTCTCCTGGTCCCAAATTGCAAAGCAGAAACAGCAGCTGCCCTGATGATCAATCACATCTACTCGCAATTTGGACTACCCCAAAGGATTGAGTCAGACCGAGGTAGTCACTTCGCCAGTGAGGTGATGACAAAGATGTGGGAGATGCTTGGGGTAAAAAGGAAACTACACATTGCATACCGCTGTCCTCTAGTGGTGGAGATGAGAGGTACAATAAAACCATTGTGAGCATATTAAAAAAGTTTGTGGCAGATT
Source organism: Ambystoma mexicanum (assembly GCF_040938575.1). Classification (NCBI taxonomy): domain Eukaryota; kingdom Metazoa; phylum Chordata; class Amphibia; order Caudata; family Ambystomatidae; genus Ambystoma; species Ambystoma mexicanum. The sequence goes on along the minus strand of NC_090924.1, from coordinate 760,369,436 downwards.
CTGGGCCAAGTTGGGATATTCTATTACTCCTTGTCCTGATGGCCATCAGATCTACCCTTCTTCTGCAACTAAAATGTCTCCATTTGAGCTATATGACTGGACGAAGGATGGTGCTACCCCAACATCTGCTCTATAGAACCCAATAGCAGACTTTGATATATGCCCCCACAACTCAGGAGTATGTTGAGAACCTGAGAAAACATCTTCAACATGCATTTGCACATGCTCAGTGGTATCTAGAAAAATCTGCAGACAGCATGAAGACCCACTATGACCTTAAGACAACCAAAAAGGAATATCAAGTAGGTGACAGGGTCTAGTTGTACAATTTCCAAAGGAACCAAGCCAAGGAGCGCAAATGTTTGCCCAGCTGGCGGGGACCTTTTGAAATTGTGGACAAAATCTCACCAGTCGCCTACAGAATCTGCATCCCCAAAGGCGACTTGACAGAAGAAGAAAAGTGGGTCAACATCAATCAGCTAAAGAGATGCCACCCCAGGCATACTTTGCGGCAAATAGAGGAGCCTACAGAAAACCCAGAGGGAGAGAATCCTGAAACATGGAATATTTTAAATTGTCATTGAATACATGCGGGGAATATTGTAAATTGTCACTGAATGCATATGTATATCCCACGGCTGTCCTCCCTATTGAAGGGCAGTAGTGGGAAACTGTTCATAACTGGGTTGTGATCTGTTTTATAGATTGGCGCTGAGTGTACCTAACAACCAAGACAGACCTCCTCGGGGACCCGGGAGGAAAAACCAAAGAAATGAGTGTCGCTCCCCACCGGAAAAAAAAGCATGAGATAAGATGGGGGTATTGTTCCTATCTCAACCAGAGTCGGCGAGGAGAGTGTGTCGCATCATTCGCTGATGGAAGAAGAACTTACACCTGAAGAAACCTGTGTTCTTCACGAGAAGGAAGGAAAATCTCACGTGCCTGACTTCCCCACGACTGGAAGTCAAGCCGAAGTTGGCTGGGGGGCTTTTGTGGGATTTTTTGTCCCATTCCAATGTGCCCCACTGCAACACACTACAAATGATGAAGGAAATAGCCCAAAATTAATGCGCTGACTCCTATACACGCCAAAACCTTGAAACTGCGTTTGGGTCACAACCAGAAAAAAGGCTGCACACTCTGACACACAACGTCAAGGGGGCTGAAAAACGGAGTTCTCACTGAAGGAGCATGCCAGTGGGCTCTGCCACATTCAACATGGAGCAAAGCAGCAGAATTGTGCGGAAAACCGAAAATGCCTTTAAAATGTTAGCTTTGCAACCTTAAAAAGTGCTGTTTTTGGCGCTAGATCCAGTCATTTCCATTGAATCATTGAAATTAAAAAGGTACTGCAATGCCCACGATCAACCAGTGTGGCTCAGAGGAACCAGGCCTTATTGACTGACAGATCTATAAAATGTATCTAATGAAAAAGTAACCCAGGAACCCATGTTTTCATTTTCCATGGGAAAAACGCGGCTAAACTTGCGACAAGTAACAGAATCAGCTGTGCAGAGAGAAACTCTAAACAAAGGCAGGATACATGTATCTAGACTGCAAACACTCCCAGCACTCAAGGGAAGAACTGGTGCTGAATAAAATGTATATGTGCTACAGAGGGAAAATCAGATTTAAAGAACTCAGTTTAATGTGCATTTCCATGAATGAAGTGCAAAATCGCCTGTTGTGAAAGCATGTTTTTGTGTAAAGGCTTAATTCTTTAAGAATGTCAAAGGATTGCTAATGTAAAAATCCACATATAAACTGTGTTCATTGTATATGTTTAAATGAAAGATTTAGGTGAAACCTAAAGTTAAACCCAGTCTTGAGTTAATTAACTATTGAAAAACAATTCTACAATTCTGCTCTGACAGACCTTAACCTGGGAAATGTTGAAACTTCACTGCTGGCAGGAAAGGCTAATTGTTGTGGGGAGGTTGCATACTCATGACAAAGGACTTCATTAAGCATTCGTCTGGGCCCCAGGCAAAGACAATAGCAGGCTTGCACACTCATCCTTCCAGGGGAGGGGCAGGATGCTCCACTCTCCAGGAAGGAGCTTCTCATTGAACTTCAAAGGACTTGCCATTTGCTCACACTTGGGAAGGAAGAAAAAAAACTGACATGTGATTTGTGGGTTTAAAAGGCTTATTTTACCACTGAACTTCAAGACATTTAACGTGGCAGCAATAATAAGTAAATGAGTGAAAAGTACATACATATGAATCTGAATTTAGGCTAGCCATTTGAAAACCTGGTAGGATTTCTTACTGCATAAGGAACAGAATTTATGAAGAATGACCAAGTGCACCGAAACTATTAATGCTGCAAATCTAATATTGTGTACCCATGTGCTAGGGGTGATTGCACATATATGTACCAAACTAGGAAATGTTAGGCCAAACCTTTCATGGTTAAAATTGCCAAAATTCAACAGAAAGACAAAACCTGGTCCCACCGACTTGAGAGTTGGATGTAAATGTTACCCATAAAATGTGTAATCTATGTATGCGATTTTCTTAGAGGGCATAATTATATAAATATGTATTTGTGGGAAAGTTACATTTTAGTCCCAATAACTATGGGAGGTTTCCATGCCATATCATAAAACATGACAGCCCTTTCTGTGATCCAACCAGCAAAGAGCAAGGCGGGAACTGGCTCTGACCCAATCATAGCCTTGTGGGAGGGGGTTTTAAGTCTGCCCCTACCATAAACTGAGTGATGTCTTTTGGCAGGATAAATAAGGGAACTTCATAACACACAGAAAGACACTGATTCCTGATTCCATCCTGATTTCTGCATGGCGCCCTGTTCCTGAATTATCGATCTTGTTCCTGATCCATATTTCTTTGCAAAGCTAAGGACTCTGCATTGCTGAACTCCTTTTTCAGCTAGTCCCAAATCCTGATGCAATCCCAAAACTTAAGGGAAGCAATTTTGATCCAGTTTGGCTTGCTACCATTACTGTTTGCCTGCTCCAAACTCGCCATCGCACTGATCTACAGTGTCGAGTGACCAGAAGGGCCAATCCAAACCAGTCTTACCTTGTCTTGTCCTATCCCATCTATAATCCATCCTATATTTACATAAGAATCTATAATATTGTCAGAATCCTTATTGCAATCCTGTCTTTGATCTATCTTGCTAAGCACCATTTCTTTAGTCATTTTCATCCTGTGTAAATCTTAACCCATCCATCCTACTTCGAGTGATCCGACTGGTTCAGCCAGGAGAGGACACTGGGGATTTGGTGTTGAAGTCATGAATCAACTCCAGAGTTTACTTTGTCCCTCCTTGGTATTCTAGCTGGAATGCTCTAGTCATAGAGTAAACTATAGTAAAGATGTTCTTGTCCAAACTGAGTTCTTTCCTGTTTTCACTGCCGATTTTTCTAAAAACGCCTCTCATTCAACCTTGAATAACTTCCTCAATTTAATAGCTAGAGACTTCATTTCAACTCTGACTTAAACATAAGATCTCTAGCTACATTGCAACATTACAAACCGTTGAGTGAAACTTCGGCTGGAATTAGCATTTCTGCAAAGTTTTACACATGTGATTTTCAATTTCAATTATTCCCAACCTTCCATTAAGATTCAAAGTGTGTAATTTTCCTCATACTATAGCTTATGATTGTTTTCAGTGTTGCTCCCATAGAGATTTATCTTGATTTAAGGACTTTTGCACACTTTTCATTGTTTTGCTCAGCAATTTTTGAATGTCATTTTAAAAGTGTGAGACTTCCAAAATGTTTTTCTCTCTTGTTTTGGGAGGGAAGGTTATTTTTACATTCTGTACACTGTTCTGTATTCCTGAATACCTGCTGCTCCCTTACATCTGTGTAGAATTGCTTATTTGTGAGTTGAAAATGTGCAGGGGGAAATCTTAACTTAAGCACTATCTTTCAAACAAGCCAAGACTGTTCTTTTCTCTGTGTTGCATAGTCTGTGTTGCTATAAGTGATTCAACTGCCTTACCATTGTGACCTGATGGTATTTTGAGAAGGGGTGTGATAGGAGCAGTGTATCACTCAGAATGTTGAACCTATAGACAAAATAAATAAGCATTTCATTTGTGCATTGCATGCTAGGCTGAGACCCCGGTGTATTGCCTGAGTGAAATCCTTAACAGGTGGGAACAGGAAGAGGGCCAAGAGAGGCCGGCCAGAGAGGTACAGGAAAGGAGGGAGAAGGTGTGCTGATGAGGAGAATCTCAGTCTTAATGGCATTAAGGCACAGGTCATTAGTGGCACACCTCTCCTGGATAGCAGATAGACAGTCAGAGATGAGAGGGGGAGAGGAGGAGGCCTAGGGTAGCCTGAAAATGAGCTGGGTGTCGTCAGCATAGCACTGAAAGTTGGGGCAGAGAGCGGCTATGCGGTGGGTGAGGAGTGCCAGGTATTAGTTGAACAGCAAGGGAGAGAGGTTAGACCCCTGGGGGACACCAGAGGTACAGAAAAAGATAGCAGAGAGGAAGGACCAAAGTTGTGCCTGGGAGGGTCGATCAGAGAGGAAAGAAGACAGCCAAGCCAGAGCCTGACCAGTGATACCCAGGTTATCACGGAGACGGTTGAGCAGGATGGCATGGTTGACTGTGGTTGAACAGCCAGGGAGAGAGGTTAGAGTCCCTTCTCTCCCTATCTGACTAGTTCTGTACTCTGACCTCACCTACTTCTTGTTCCCCCCTCTGTGTTTCTTGTTGTCCGTCTTGTTACACGCCCTAATGCCTAAGTGTCCATGGCTGTGCTATATAAATATAATAAATTAAAGTAAAGTAAAAGGCTAGCAGTAGGATTTCAAGATTTGTTCAAATACATATGGCAATTATGATTTCGCCCACACTTTTGGTTTAAAATAAACACAGTGTGATTTAGCGGTTTGTTATTCAGACACCCCTTGCTTTGGTCTATGTTGGGAAGTCAGAAAGAAAAATTGGAATGATTTGGGGAATTTTGGATTTCAGACCTTAGTGAAAGGCCTGTGTTGTGGAAGTTGGATAAAAAGGATGCACTGATTTAAGAACAAAAACACCCCTCTTCCTTAAAGATGTCGGGGTCAGCTGGACAACAAGGATTACCCAATTAAATTATAGGCTATAGTTTTCAGCGCACACTGGGAAGTGAGCTTAGTTGATGAATTTTAACATAAGTGTCCTGCCAAATGGGGAATTAATTAAATTAATATTTTTGGTTACATAGGCTAAGGATCTACACAGTTTTGCCCCCACACCCGCTATGAAGGGAAAGGATTCAAGGCAAGCAGACTCCCCCACCTTTTGGTTTCCCAGGGCTCAGTTCTATTTACATAGCAAGTCTCTTTTGAAGGTTCAGGAAATCCAGATGCATCTCAGGACACTCAAGAAAGATAGGGCAGGGGTCTGGTCACTCCGCTCTCAAAGATGGCCTCAGCTCTCCACCATAGGACCCAGTCAGCTTTGAAGCCATCCTAGGATAGACAGCTCAACCCATATGTACTCTCAGCAATCTCCTCTGGTGTCTCCTTACAGCTGTCAGATGGTAAGTTTCAGTAGCCTTCCTGATGGTCTGTCTCTTGTCTGTCTGTTCCTGTCTTTCTCCTTTTTCTCTGTCTCTCTGTACTAGTGCAGTACCCTTATATAGATGCGATGACACCCCCAATTTTACAATCGTGGGGAAGTACCCTGCAATAATCCCTGCCACTAGGATTGGACAGTTACCCTTCTCTCTCCTCCCAAACCCAGCCTTGCAAGTCAGAATTGGTTTAGGGGTTTGGAGTCACATATGGTAATTCCCATTTGTCATCATCCTTTGTTCTCCTTTTATCTTTTAGGCAAAACTAGTTATGTATCACAACTCACATAATTTTACTAGCGACTGCCAGACTAAACATTTTTTCTGTTTCCGCGAATCATGGGGAATTAGATAAGCCGACCACCAAATCTGTTTTATTTAGCACGGCGATGTGACACCTTTCTGCAGGTTCCATAAAAAGCAGAACAATTATGAATATGTAAGCTATTAAGCATATCCCTAATTTCAATTTCCACCTGCTCACCAACTCTCACATTTGGAACATGTTCAGATAAGCCAGAAACCTAGTTTAACTGGCCCTTACAGCTCCCAGAATCACAGGAAGATGAATTGTATATCCCAAAATCGCCTGAAAATTATATAAAATATGGTACATGGATGAAATCCATCCACCTTATCATGGCAGAGAAAAAGGCATAAATGATAATAGTCCTTTTATATAAATTGTGAATGTTCATGTGGGACAAATGGTCCTGCTCCTGCTTCCGGCCATTTGTTTTTACTGGGTCAGCCTGTCCCTTTATCAGTCTCCTTTGTGTTGGAAGCTTGCCCTTTGAAGTGAGTGCCCCCATGTTCACACATATTAGTCATGCTCCAGCCAAGTGTAACTTTCGCTTTCAGAGCTGTCCGGTCTGGAGAACACTGAATTTCGACGCCTTTATCAGGACATTTTTTTTGTGGTTGATCAGTAGACAGGAGATGTGACATCCAGGCTGGAAGTGGGAGATGTCCTTGTGAAGTTTTGCTCACATTCAGCAAAAGGGTCTGCATTGGGCTGACATTTTTTTTTATGAAGACAAAGTGGCTCTTCAAATGTCACTGGAGTTTTGTGGATGAAACATAATATACATTGCTCTTTGTCAGCCCACACATCATGTTTTGTTTTTCTGGCATTTACCTGTAAGCAGTGATATTTTTTTCACTTTTACTTTTTCAAAAAACATTTTTATTTGCACACACATGTGCAAGCTGTTTTTGTATTCAATGTTTAAAAATCCTGTTTTCCCTGTGACAGTAATTTGTGATTCCTCATTCTTTTGTAAATGAAAATGCTTCTTATCCTTTGGTAATGACAGGTAGTCCTCTTTCCACATGGCTCTTTAATTTTACTTGAAAAACAAAAACAAATGCCAGGTCTTTTTTTGCTTCAGTGTTTAAAATCTTGCTATTCATGTGAAATCGACTTCTGTTTGGGACCTTTAAATGTACCCCACAACTGGCAGGCAACATCATTACTGAACGTCACACATACATTTTGGTTATATGCCCCAACTGTGTATTAAAACCTCCCGTGATCAAGTCCTGATCAGTATACTAGTGGCGACTGTTTTGATTGCCGTAACATAACCTTCCATAAATATCAACTTCAAATGCATCATTGACAGTAGCGTACTTTGATCCCCTAATCCATCATTTAATGCATCATATAATTTAGTAAAGGGGCGAAAGCAAGGGTCAGCATGCACATGATACTAGATGGATCAAATCTGTGAGGCTTATCAACAGAGGAGTCCCTACTTGACTTCTGCCTTCCTCCTTTATTTCCTCTACGTCCTCCTCTATTTCCTCCACTTCACCGTCGGCATAGAGTTTGCTGATGTTGATGTGTTGATAGACGAGTTTAAGGTCTTGTTTCTTCCTCCGGGGTTCATCGTAGTTGGTAACGCTGATAAATCTGTACCTAAGTACCCCAGGGTTTCCTCAAAAGCAGCTTTATCTTGCCCCTTATCTATTCTTTGAGAGTTGATAGATGTCAGGCGGCTCCTGTCAACCAAATGGATCATCTGTTCAATTCTAGCAATATCAGATTTTAAGGATCTTTCCATCTCCTTCTCCTGCACCTTTGCTGCATTAACAATCCCCCAACTGGGGCTCAGGGTGCTGGTGTAGTTGGCATTACTAATGCGTGTCTTCTTTTTTATCAGGTGATTGGGTACCCTCTTCTCACAATTGTCATAGTTCACTTTTTGATCTCGAGATGTCCCTCCAGTAGGCAACATTTCTTTCACCTGACCCTGAAGATGTTTTGTTAGGTATTTCTGTGGTAGGTTCAACAAGGCCTCTACAGTTGTCTCCATTGTGGCTGACCTGGTCATATCAACATCTATCTCAGCCCCCACCCCTTCCAAACATTCCACGCCTTCTAACATGTTGGTGTCATTTACATCCAACTTCCCATGCGCCCGCTGAACATTGTTCACCTACGTCCAGCGAGTGAGCTCCAGACGCTGTATGCATTAGGTATTGCTTGTGGAAGCGGTGGATGCAGGGGTCGTTTTTCTTTTTCGATGAAGGATGTGGCATTTGGGTGCTATTTCAAAAAGTGTTGGTAGAGATGGCAACATTTGTTTTGAGGAGCTAGATCTTGTGAAGGGAGTGCCAGGATGAATCTGTACCTGTAACTTGAGGTTCCACAAGAGCTTTACAGGTTTATGATGAGATATTGGGTTGGAGAATTATGGGTATCCTGGCATTGCATTTAACTCGGGATAGTCATTAAAAGGCCAGGATTTTGAAGGATTCAAGCACTAGGACGAGGAACTTAGGGCCTGATTCACCCCAGCTGTTCGATGGAGTCGGTGTCTCGGAACCTGAGAAGAGCAGGAACCAGATAAACCCTATGGCTGTGATCCATGGAATTATTTGCATGCCATTCTGCCCGCAAATTCCCATTCGTCAAACAAGACTATGTTTTTAGTATGGTGTTTATGAAAGGGGAATCTCAATAGCAGATTAAACTTTCAGAGATGGAATTATCTGATCATTGTGTTATTTCAAACAAAATGAAATAGCCAGGGCTTTCATACCCTTGCCAAATGGCAATCCGTCACAAGGAGGCAGCAGCGTATTACACCAATCATGCCCAAGTTGACTACAGCCATCAGGAGCATGTTGTGATGATGAACTCTGTTAAATTCCAAGTGAGAGGTCAAGTTAGATGTGGATGCAGAAAAGATGTGTAATAAGGAATGAGTGAGAACTGTGTTCTAAAAGTTTAAGTGGTGGAAAGTCAATGAGATACAGGCACAGGTTATGTTGGTTAAAGCCTTTGCAAAGGTGTTGGTGAAGAAGAGGGTGATGTGCTGGTTGCAATGGCCGATAGGGTCAGCAAATTAATTATTTGAAGTTTCGGGATAAGGCTTTCAATATTTTGTACTTCTGAAATCAAAATACAGTTTTATATACATTGCTGATTACCAATTAATTACCTCATGTGCGGCTAAAAGTATTGATAGAGCAAGACTTTAGATGTTTGCACTTGTTTGCGCCATACTTCAGACAAGTCCCAACTTGTCTGAAGTAGTCCACAGACTACTGTCTGTTTTTATCCATTATTCTGAAAACTGCCTGAATGAAGCCTACAATTCCTGATTAGGCAGGGTAAAATCCCTTCAGGTTCGAATTTGTGCCCAAAAGCTGTTTTTCAGCCACTTCTCTTGGCCACCATTGGATCCCAAGAGGGAATCCTGTTCAAAGATGGCCGCCAGCACTTCTTCTGCCTCCCCTGCGGCAACATGACACCAGCGCCAGCTTTGATTGGCTTTCCTTTGCTTTACACGGCCAATCACACGCCGGCAAGCGAGCGCCGGCCACTTACCGAAGGACCATCTACATAAGGAGCCTTGCCTGCCTGGAGCCTGTCCAGAGGCGTCCGAGGCCCGGCCCATGGATCCTGTCCCCTTCCGGGTAAGCATCTTCTGATGTTGCTGCCTTTGTCACCTGCCTAGATCGTATTTGTGGTCTACATCAAGCTCACAATTGTTGCGCACAAGTAAGGTGCCTTTGCGCCTTCCTGACTTTGACTCTGAACCTCGATAGAATGGCGCTGTGCACTGTTTGATGCATTACTTCGCCGAACCAGCCCGTTCCGTGTAGTGCCCTACACTGCTCACCCTGGTCATTTCCTATTTGATTCAGCGCACCTGTGTCCGCATGCCTATACTATACCTTGTCGGAAGGCTGCACTAATCTGCTATTATATTCAGTATACTTTGTACACCTGAGACTTGGATTTATAGCTCCGCATTGTACTCATCATCTAGCCCACATGTGCCCTGCGCCTACCATAGCATTTAGCCTAGGTGTGTTTGCATTGACTAGCCTAGATGTGCCCTGCGCCTACAACTGCATTTAGCCTAGGTGTGTTTGCATTGACTAGCCTAGATGTGCCGTGTGCCTACAATTGCATTTAGCCTAGGTATGTTTTGCATTGACTAAGCCTAGATGTGCCCTACGTCTACAACTGCATTTAGCCTAGGTGTGTTTGCATTGACTAGCCTAGATGTGCCCTGTGCCTACAATTGCATTTAGCCTAGGTGTGTCTGCATTGACTAGCCTAGATGTGATCTATCTACAACCAGCATCTGCTAGATATAGCACAGAAGTCCCGCCCCGCTTCACCTACACTGAATTAACACTTAGATGTTAGTATGATACCTGTATAGTTTGACAATGACCTCTGCTTACTTGACTTAAATAGCCGAGACGGCACTACTTACCTGTGCCATCATAACCATTATGGCCACTGCCATCATAACAAACCCTCCTAAGGATAGAAACCTGAGACTTAGGTCTAGATTGTCTCCTATCTATGAACCTTATAGAAACTGCCCTAACAATGACAATAATCAAATTATTACCCGGTCTAAGAACCCTTCTTCCACACTAACACATACTACCAATACCACTGACCAAATTCCCCCCAGAAATCACACTTCCCGAGATACCCTATCACACAAAACCTCGCTAACTGCTAACCCTGACAGTACCCTAATGCTAACAGGGTCTCTCCTAAACTCTAGATCAGTAGTAGCCCATGCTACCGAAATCGCAGACATCTTAAACAATGACAATCTCGATTTACTGGCCATAACTGAGACTTGGCTACACGAGGCCGCAGGACCAACTCCCATGTTAGCAGTACCTGACAACTGCCAAATCATTAGAGTGGACCGGCCTAATGCCAGAGGTGGTGGCCTAACCATCATCTTCAAAACAACCCACCCTATTAGACTTGCCACCTCAGCTACCTTCATATCCTGTGAAGTACTATCTGCCAAATGTCCCCTCTCCAACAACCGTACTCTAACCATCCCCTTGATATATAGACCCCCTGGGCCTCTAGGCACCTTCGAAGACAACCTAACCAGTCTACTAGCCGACAATGCTAAAAATCACTCCCAAACACTACTGTTGGGAGAGTTCAATCTAGGCTTTAATGATACTGACAACAAACATGCTGAATATATGGCAGCCTTACTAAATGACCACGGTTTTACGCAAAAAGTTTCTCTCACCAACGCATATCAAAGGAAGGACCCTTGACTGGGTAGCCGATCTAAACTGCAACATCAACATTACCAATATTGTCCCACAATCTTGGACAGATCATCACTTCTCTGCCGCTTTAAACCTCCTTAGCCCCAAGCCTAACAACTTGGCACTGCCTCTCCCTACCAGAAGTAAGAAGGATATTACTGCTGAAAAACATATCCCTCTTCTCCTCCCTGCCATCTCTGCAATGGAAAATAGCAACCCAGACACATTGGTAAATACCTTCAATAATGCTATGACTAAGGCACTGGACATGATTGCTCCTGTCAAACTGCGCAAAGCTAGACAAGTAGCGCACCTGAATGCCTGGTTCACCCACCAACTTAAATCCTTAAGATCACAAAAAAGGAAACTCCAGTCTATTTGGTGCCACTCCCCCTCTGAAAATAACAAAAATAACGGAATTTGCAAAAATGTACAAAAAAGAAATAACCAAAGCCAAAAAGAACACCTTCAATGACAGGATTGAAAAAGCTAAATCCAACCCCAAAGAATTATTCTCCATCCTCTGCGAACTAGAATCCCCAATCCAACCGGTAGACAATGCCCCAAAAGATGAAGCATGGCGTACTAACATACAAAATGCTCTATCGAATAGAATCTTGTCCTTACAATGTAAAATTGCTAAATAAAAAGGCCTCACTACCACTCATGGACCAACAAACGAGTCAACATTCGGTGTCAAGGACAACCACACCCTTTAGATTCAAGACTATCTCCATAACTGAAACAGAAAAAATAATACTCTCCCTCAAACCTTCTAACTGTAAAGGCGACGCGTGCCCAGCACAGATAATAAAGAATGCAGCTAGAGACCTAGCCCCCTTTTATCTCCAAGCTGATAAACTCCTCATTTAAAACTAATACAGTACCGGCCAACCTTAAAGAATCCTGGGTCCTACCGTTACCCAAAAAACAAACTCTGGACCCCACTATCCCTACCAATTACAGACCCATCACCACTGTGCCATTTCTAGTTAAAATTTTAGACAGAGCTGCTTACATGCAAATTCAGGACTATCTGGAAGCCAACCACCTACTTGGCTCATGACAATCGGGCTTCTGCCCTCTCCATGGCACTGAAACAGTGCTGCTAGACCTTAAGACACAAATTGAAGAATTAAAAGATAATGGAAAATTTTGCTACTCCTATTGGACTTGTCGGCAGTGTTCGACTTGGTGGACCATGTAGTGTTATGTAACCACCTCCAATCTGCCGCCAACTTCACCAAAGATGCCATAGCTTGGGTCCAATCCTTCTTAGCTAACTGGACCATGAGAGTCTTCTCTACTTCAGCTTCTGCCGACCCTATCAAAATAACCTGCGGGGTCCTACAAGGTTCCTGCGTCTCCCCTACTATGTATAATATCTTCACCAAGCCTCTGTTCGACAAGTTGGATAGACTGGGTGTCACCAACACTAATTATGCAGATGACACACAGATCCTCATACCCCTTTCGGGCAACTTCGAGGCAGACTCAGCCTTGGTGAACAAAATATACACCCTCATTCAGGCATGGATGGCATCCCATGGCTTCTGCCTGAATGACGAAAAACAGAGTTACTAATCTTAGGCTCTGAAGCCAATATCCAAAAACTCAGCCCAAACTACACATCCTTCAACATTGATAATAACCCTATAAAGGTGATGTCTGTAGTTACAACTTTAGGATTCTACTTGGATTCCTCTCTCAATCTCAAAAAGCAAGTCAATTCCCTTGCCTCATCCACAACGTATAACTGCAAACTCATCAGAGCTTCCAGACCATACCTCTCGAGAGCGAGCTGCACCACACTAGCCAATGCTCTTATCATGTCAAGACTAGATTACTGTAATGCCCTGCACTCAGGAGCCAACAAATATATTACAGACAAAATTCAAAGACTGCAGATTAAACGCCCTGAGGGCAGCTTTGAACATCCTTTACAGAGAGCATATTACCGCATTCAGGAAAGAGGTTAACTGGCTGAAAATAATGGACAGAATTCTCCTCAAAACAGCATCCCTCACCTCCAAATGCCTGAATAACCTAGCACCCCCATACCTAATGGATAAAATCACTAGGAGAACAAGATCTGCCAGCTCATTTATGTTAGAGATTCCTAGGTTCAAACGCTCGACAGCAGGAGGAACCAGTTTACCTGTTAAAGCTGCACAATGCTGGAACAAACTACCAGTTGACCTCAGACTAGAACAACCCTACACTAAATTAAGACATAAAATACTCAATTGGCTACACACTAATGACATCTAACTGACGAACTGCACTTCTACCTCTCCAGCCCCTACACGACCCTTTGTTTCCTCCAAACTACACTGCAGTTTGGTTAACTGTGCACGCATGGTCGTCAGTTCTGTCATACTTGCATGTATCATGGATATACGATAATGTAGACATGTAAGGTTGCATATACTTATGTGTAAATGTATGTGTGAATATACTGATACTTATGATAATGCTTCCTTGACTTACCAAAACCATTGCTCTGTATTTAATGTATCTTGTACCTTTGTATTTTGCTCCTATTGCAATCACTGCCCTATGTATTGCTACCTTTGCACTGTAACTAAGTTTTAAGATTTCTTGTTTCTGTTGCGTCCGTCTACCCAAGGGCCTGGTGCGCATTACCAAACAAATAAACAAACAAACAAACAAGGAAACACAGTAACATCAAGGAAAGTGTGGGCCTTAACATGAGCAGCACGTCTTTTGCAGTAATAAAAAATATCACCAACTTCATATTGCAACACAAACCACATTTGATAGGGTCCAACACGTCAGAAGTGGCGCTGTGCTTCTCCCCGGGGTCCCATTAGCTGCCCCTCTCTTGCAGATGCAAGTGCTACGGGGCAACCATATTGGCAATGGCCGTGCCAAAGAAGAACCTATTACAATAAATTGCACATTGTCAACAACATTGGCGAGGCTTTCATTATTGGACTGAGGTACTGTGTGTCCTCCTTCCCGGATGAGCGAGTGATGTCACTGGAAGAATGTTGAGGGAGTGCTGAGAATGTTTGTGTGAGAAAGGGGATCCACCACCCAGGCTCACATCTCCAACCCAATGAGCTTGCTGCGGATAGTTAATACATAAATATACACTAAAATCATCCTAAACAAAACATGATCTAATTTTAATAATGATAAACAGCGGTGGTTTCACTGGGAATTCGCACCCACCTATCATCGGATCAAATTGAAAGCTGGAGGAACAAAGCCACCCTGGGACACTGCACAGGGCAAAGTGTTAGTCTGCGAAAGGGCTAACATATTAAAGACGAAATACGTAGCCGTTTCCTGGACTAAACATTCTCTTGTTTTTACTCGCAACTGCCTCCACAATTTCAGCAACGCTGCTGCCCAATTTATTGTATGTTTCCGGTTATCTTAATTATTTCAAGTCACAATGGTGGACTGGCCTTGCACTCAGGGTGTACAACTGATAAAGGTAACAGGATGTAGCCAGGCCAAAAAGGTTCTGTGCTATGTTCTCTTAATCACATATGGATATTGCACCGTGTCTGTAGAGTGGCTTCTAGGCACTGGAAAGACAAACTGAATAGGGGAAATCGAATGATTGTGCTTATATGCTGAACAGTAGTCATGTCAGGGTTCAGATTTGATAAAAAAACATGCTGTAAGGGTATTCGACAGCAATAATAATAACACCTGTTACTACAGTGCTTAGATATTATTATAACTGGAGGGTAAGCTCATGAACAAGTGGAAGGACTTGGGAGCTAATAATACTTGAAACTAGTGGGGAGGCGTCCTGCCACTTACTTTAGGCCCATTTACCTATATGGTAAAGGCTGAATTTCTTTGCATGCTAGTTATGACAGTGGTTATATTATTTAGCTGACTGTCATAGGTTTTCTAAAAAGATGAGCAAGAGATAGACCCTTATGGAAATGCATCATAGCATACTTTTATTATTCTGCTAGTGCTAGTAGGTACACAACATATTTTATGCTTTTAAAGTTTTCTCAAGAATATATGTAGAAGATGCTATTTCATAATATGCATCTGTATTCAGAGTACATTCATTTTGTTTTACAAATGCATTGGAAATAAGAAAGAGTGAGTGACAAATATGGTTGTGACAAACATTCAACAAATGCACTAAAAGAGTGTAACAAATGTGATATACAAAATCACCATTAATATTGTTTGTTCGTGTCTTGAATAGAACATATATACAAGACTGTATGGTGTTTGTAAGCTCTAGAGGAGACAGGGACCTAGTCGTTGGTCAATGTCAGGAATCAAATCAGGTTATGAGACGGGACTGTGGGAATGTAGCCCACAAAGTTATGTGGCCCTGTGACGTTTCGGCAATGAGCCTTCTTCTTGGGCCTCGACTTGGTCTCCCCTGTGTGTGGAGAAAAGGAGGGAAAAAAATAAAAAAGATTCTAAGTAAAATTCAAGGGCAGACTTACTACAGAGTACATCTAAAAAGAAAGATGAGTCTGAAGGTTGTTTGACCTGCATGCATTAAAAATTAATCAGGACCAATATAGGTACAACAATGGAGTTGTCCTGGTGCTTGCTGGACACTTAGGTACTAACCTGAAAAAAAAAGTACAGGGTTCTAAAGGTGGCTTCACGGAGATGGAGGCGGGGAATACTGTTAGACTCTCCAACATCAGGTATCTGGTAATTCGAGAGTTGTATGTGGATTTTTTGGTTACTACAAATACTGGAAGGGAAACAAGGAGACAGAAAAAATGTCTCTCAGTCATGTGTTGGGATTTAACATACACTGGCTGCTGTTAAAAGAAGTAGAGAGAGTAACCATGCAGTACCTGGGGTATCTTGGTGTTAAGCCCGCAGAAACTGTTGTGCTGAATTCTACGGGAAGGCAGTCCTCTATACACGATGCCTTGGTATTAGATATCAGGATTTGGAAGGGCAGTCACACATCCGGTAACAGGGTGCTGTGGACAGCTGTGGGTCGTTCTTTTGATTGATTGGATTACCCTGTTAAAAAATAGAATAGAATAGGACGGCAACTGATTAGTGGAGGTGGCGAAGTACGAGAAATCCACACGTGCGGCTGAAAGCGCACGTTTGTTGCACAGCCCGTGTGTTCTGGTTGCTGGTGAGGATCAGCTAGTGGGGCCAGGAACATAGGGTCAGAATTTGACGTTCCTGATCCCCACATGGTCTAACTGCCATGGGTCTCTCACCTGTGGTGTATGGCGCTGTGATGTTTCATCTGGCCGGGGGGCTGCTACGGATGCGGCGGCTCGCGTAGCTGCATACAAAAGGAAAGAAGCTGTAACTCTATCTATACAGTGCGCATGTGCAGGGAACCTCTGTTTTAGTCTCTGCGCATACTTTGTGCGGTGTCAATGAATTGTCATGGCACCCGTAAAGGAACTAGCTACTGTACGCTTGGCCGTGACCCCTCGTACCGTCTTAGGTTGTATATTTGGACCGTGTATGCGGGTAGGTACTAATGGGGGCTGGACATCCTACTTCTTAGATGTTATTTTGACGTCTCGTGGTTCATAGAACGGAGGAAAAAAAGGGGGAAAAGAGGCAGGGTAATGGACACATTGGGAGTGCGAAGCAACGAAAAATGAGAAGTGTTCACAGGGACGGGTGCATGTGTAATGAGGGATACACGTTAAAGAGTCAAAGGCGTAATTAAATTGGCTGGTACCACATATAAACGAGGTGACAATAAGATATACTGTATTCAAAGTAAAACACAAATTTGGTGGAAACAAAGTCACAACTCATTTAGATAGACATTATTCTTGTAGTCGCATATTGTTAATATTTATCACAAAGTGCAAATATGTATAGAGCCCCTGGGTAGTTGTTGGTAGCCTAATAGACACTTCGAGATATATGTCAGCACATCTGGTAACATGAAGAGTTTCTGATACAACAGAAAAAGCTGTGGGAGGCTGACCTTTGAATGTCGGAATAAGGTGTTAGAGTGCTGCTGTTAGACCTAGGTAGAACACTAGGTAGGGGAATATCCCTGTTCAACCATAGGTGGTTGGTATGGCTTCATTCAGGCCCTTCGTAATGGTTTTAAGTTTGAAGATCCACCATGATTCTTGTAGTTTAGGGCGTTAGAAGCATTGGTGGTATTGACCACCGTGTCAGCAACCCACCATAGTATGTCATCTGCACTATGTTGGTATTCCATGTAGTGAGACACTAATGGTGCTGAATGAACTCGACATCGAATCCTAGAGCGGTGTTCACCAATTCTCTTGTTGACCTGCCTATGAGTTTGGCCAACATATCTGAGCCCACAGGGGCATTCGATGATGTATACTACATTGGTAGTTTTGCAATTGGAAAAGTGTCTGATCTTCCATTCCTTGTCTTCTATCTGAAATGATGTAGTTTTTTTCGTGAATTTGCATACATTACATGTACCACATGGGTGATGACCCATTATTTCCCTCATATTCCAAAGTTTTGTCCTTTGGGATTTTTTGTTTAACCTGGCATGGGTCAGCATATCCTTCAGGTTTTTGCCTCTCTTAAGGGCCATTCTTGGTGTAGGTGCATTCGGAAGACTCAATTGTACCAGTGGCCAAAATTTCTTAATGATGGATTTAAGTTTAGTGGTATTTGGGCCAAAGGTAGTTACACAGGTCATGAGTTTTTCACTTTCTGTGTCTCGTACTTTGGGAGTGAGTAAAGTTTCGCTTGGAGTATATTGTGCGCGCTTGGTGGTATTCCGAATTAGTTTTTTGGGGTATCCTCTATTGAGGAGTTTATGTTTCAAAATGTTGGCATGTTTTTTGTACTGTTCCAATTCTGTGCAGTTCTGCCTGAGCCGTAAAAATTGACCAAATGGTAGGTTATTTCTCAGGTTCCTGGGATGGTTGCTTCTGTAGTGCAACAGAGTATTTCTCTCTGTTTCTTTCCTGTAGAGTGAGCATATCAGTTTTTCTTCTTTGACACTGATTTCTAAGTCAAGGAAGTTAATCGTCTGGTTGCTTTTACAGAGTGTAAATTTGATGTCTTCTGTTCTTTGGTTCAACCAGTGTAGGAAATTTTCAACCGGAGTGTCGATGTCTTGCCATATAAAGATAATATCATCTATATAGCGATACCAATGCACAATCTTATCTCTGAATGGGTTATGAAAATTTAGAATGTGTTGTTGTTCGTATTCTGACATGAAGATCACGGCCAGACTGGGGGCAAAGGCTGCTCCCATCGCGGTACCGCTGACCTGTAGATAAAAGTTGTCATCAAAAGAAAAGAAGTTGTTTGTAAGAGCCAATTCTAACAATTCAACTATAAAGTTAGCTGGAACTCGATTTTGTCTCATATGGTGTATAAGATGCTGGTGGATACATTCTAGAGCTGCATCTTGGGGGATGCTCGTATAGAGACTAGCGATGTCCATGGTCACCAGGAGGTCCCTTGTTGGATTGAATGTCAGGTCTTCAAAAAAAGCGATCGTTGCCATGGTATCCCTTAAATAAGTTGGAGTTTCTTGGCTCAAGGGTTTCAAGAAGTGATCCACAAATTTGCATAATGGTTCGAGGATGGACCCACATCCTGAAATGATGGGTCTGCCTGGTGGGTTTTGCTGATATTTATGTATTTTCGGTAGGGCGTAGAACGCCGGTGTTCTTCCCTCTGAGGTATTGAGAAAAATGTCCTCTTTTTCTGAAATCCATCCGCGT
Source organism: Ambystoma mexicanum (assembly GCF_040938575.1). Classification (NCBI taxonomy): domain Eukaryota; kingdom Metazoa; phylum Chordata; class Amphibia; order Caudata; family Ambystomatidae; genus Ambystoma; species Ambystoma mexicanum. Next base: position 760,350,638 of record NC_090924.1, on the reverse strand, counting down.
TCAAATGCAAGTTTTGTGGCTTCTTGTATCTTGGTCTTAATTTCTTTGGTAGGGTCTTTTCTAAGCTTTTTGTAGTTAGTGGTCACGTCCAAAAGATTGTAGACCATCTCTTTATACTGAACAAGGCTCTGCACTACTATCCCACCTCCATTGTCAGCCATTTTGATGACGATTTGGTTATTCGAGGAGAGTCGCTTGAGTGCTTTATGTTCATCCTTAGATTTGATCTTGCTGTGGTGGTTAGGTCCTGTAATTTGGAAATCTCCTTTCTGACACATTTCTCGAAAGTAATGATATGGGGCGCAACCTCATTTTCTCTTGGGGTGAAATTGGAAGGTACTCGCAATCCCGAGTCTTCGTCTTGTTCTGATGGTTCCTTATCTTGAAAGAATACTTTCCTTCTTATGGTTCTGAAGAAAGTTGATATTTCTTGATCTAGTTGGAACCAGTTCGTTCTGGTAGATGGAACAAATGAAAGTCCTTTAGTAAGGACCTGTATTTCTGCTTTGGATAGTGTAGTCCCTGAGAGATTAAAGATGGGTATATCTTCTAAGGTCTCCGTTTGTTGCGGCGCCCTCTGGGTGGTTGGCTCCATTGTGAGTAGTTGAAAGGGTAATAAGCCATGGGCATTGGCATTTGTGGCGGAGGGCCCCAGTATCGACCTCTGGGGCCCCCTCTTCCTAAAAAAGGAACCTGAGGAGGTAGAGGTTCGAGATACCCTCCTTGTGGACATCTGCCTGTTGCTTGCGGTTGATCATCTGATGACCCTGAGCTTGAAGTGTGCGAGAAAGAGACCCATTTTCTACCACCTCTTCTGGGTCCGGTTTGGTTGGCTGCTCTTTCTTTTTCTTTTCTATCTTTATAATCTGCTGATAGATAGGGATAGATGTTTTCTATTTTAAAGTTCTGGATATCCTTGGCCAGTTTCTTATGCTTCTTTTCTAGTGTCACGTACAACTCTTGAATTACCAGATACCTGATGTTGGAGAGTCTAACAGTATTCCCCGCCTCCATCTCCGTGAAGCCACCTTTAGAACCCTGTACTTTTTTTCAGGTTAGTACCTAAGTGTCCAGCAAGCACCAGGACAACTCCATTGTTGTACCTATATTGGTCCTGATTAATTTTTAATGCATGCAGGTCAAACAACCTTCAGACTCATCTTTCTTTTTAGATGTACTCTGTAGTAAGTCTGCACTTGAATTTTACTTAGAATCTTTTTTATTTTTTTCCCTCCTTTTCTCCACACACAGGGGAGACCAAGTCGAGGCCCAAGAAGAAGGCTCATTGCCGAAACGTCACGTGGCCACATAACTTTGCGGGCTACATTCCCACAGTCCCGTCTCATAACCTGATTTGATTCCTGACGTTGACCGACGACTAGGTCCCTGTCTCCTCTAGAGCTTACAAACACCATACAGTCTTGTATATATGTTCTATTCAAGACACGAACAAACAATATTAATGGTGATTTTGTATATCACATTTGTTACACTCTTTTAGTGCATTTGTTGAATGTTTGTCACAACCATATTTGTCACTCACTCTTTCTTTTTTCCAATGCATTTGTAAAACAAAATGAATGTACTCTGATTTAAGATGCATATTATGAAATAGCATCTTCTACATATATTCTTGAGAAAACTTTAAAAGCATAAAATATGTTGTGTACCTACTAGCACTAGCAGAATAATAAAAGTATGCTATGATGCATTTCCATAAGGGTCTATCTCTTGCTCATCTTTTTAGAAAACCTATGACAGTCAGCTAAATAATATAACCACTGTCATAACTAGCATGCAAAGAAATTCAGCCTTTACCATATAGGTAAATGGGCCTAAAGTAAGTGGCAGGACGCTTCCCCACTAGTTTCAACTACAGTGCTTAGAAGCTGGATGAATCTAGTGCTAAGCATTATATAAGAACCAAATTATATTATTATTTTAATATTAGCAGTAATAATAATAATAGGAAAATATTCATCATCAACATAGTATTGAGCAAGTAAGTAAATGCCCTCTGATATAGCAACATTTTTATAAAAGCAGTTCTAAAGTGTCACAAAGTATCCAAAGGAAACATTAAGGGGCTGATTTACAAAAACACTTTTGAATGGTAAAACCCCATTGGAAAAGGCTTTGCAAATCAGGCCCTATGTTTTGTCCAATGTTGCTTGTTTTTTTGCATTGCATATATTGGGGACGGTATAGCGCACAGCAAAGAAATAACAAGTGTTGAAATCACAGCACTATCACCTCAGTAAAACCTTACTAACTTGTTTTTTTAATGAAGATTACCCCTGCTAACTGCACAGGTAGTATTAATTCTATTAAAGAGTAGGAGGCGAGCATTATGCTTCAACTTCTTTATTATTACTCCTCAGCAGTTTCAACAAAACAATAACAAAACACTGGCAATGTCCCAATAGACTTTTCTTCCTTTAGAACTACAATACCCATAGTCTCTGAATTCCATCTCACTCCATGCTTAGCTATGACCACTTCCTGTCCCTGAGCTCCTCCTCTCTTTTACTCTCTTTGAACTGTCACTCTTAAACTCCACACTATGTTCTGCCAACAGAGCGAAGACTTAAACCACTCCAAACAGAATGCTGATCCTCAACTCCAAGCGACTATAGTTGCTAGTCTCCCATCTCAATTGTTCTTCTGCTCTTCTCCTAGGAATAATACAAAGAAGAAAATTCAGGGTGATGTCCATGAACACTATCATACAAAGGAATATTGTCCACAAAACATAAATGTGTTAATATCCATAATACATGATTGGGTGGGAATTTAATGCTCGCCTCCTAGTCTTTAATAAAATTAATACTCCCTGCGCAGTTAGCACGGGTAATCTTCATTCTATGGCAAGACTGGAGGCGAGTATTATGCTTGTTCAAAGCTTCCCAGCACAGCGACCGCTAGGCTCTCAGTCGGCTTAAAATAAAACTCCTTAAACATACGATAATTAGCCCATTCTGCAGCTAGCATAATCTCTCTCAAAGACACTCCTGTTGTAAAGGCTTTAGATGCCATAGCTCCCTGCACAGAATGCGCTCCGTACTTCCCCAAATCAATATTTGCTGCTTGCATGATTTCCTTAACCCATCTAGCAATGGTGGCTGTGGATACGGCCTGAAAAGGTTTCCTACGCACAATGAGCAATTGCGTGGTACCTGCCGCTCTGTGTTCTGCTGTCCTGCTTTCATATTCTTTGATACAACCTGCTACACACCACTTAAATCTATTTGGGAAATATGGATAGTGTACTGAAGAGGTCCTTGTCTTAGTTCTTTTTACTATCGAGAAAGTTACTCCCTCTGTTCCAAAGGATCTTCTACTTATCTCAAGGTCCTTCACATCCGATATGCGCTTACAAGAAACTAGGCACAAGAGCATTGCCAGTTTACCCGACAATTGCTTAAGGACAAATATCTGTCTAAAGGCCAACTTTCTAAGAGTTGAAGGACTACTGACATGTCCCAAACTGTATTATAATGAGGTTCCTGGGAACCTTAAATCTGGCGCCTCAAATGAGCCTGACCACCGCTGGGTGTTCCCCAGCTGGTACATCTTTGATCGGCAGGTGCCCTGCAGAGATTGCCGATCTGTACACGCCTATTGTGCGGAACGCTCTTCCATCTTGCAAAAATTGCGCAAGAAAGTTTAGGATCATCACTACAGGTGTTGAAATGGGATGAATACCTCTCCCTTTGCTCCAGCTGATCCATTTGGCCCAAGCCGCATCGTAACTCCTTCTAGTGGATGGAGCCCGGATTCTACGATAAGCTCTGCAGCTTGTGGCGAAATGCCTGGCAATGCCCAACGTCTCCTGATATCCTGCACGCGATGAGCGGGAGTGTCCCTCTCACTCTCAGAGGATGATATGACCCAGCTGGGTCCGTGAGCAGTTGTTCTCCTTCTGGTAGCACTCTCGGCAGGTCTATCACTAGCTCCATAAGAGTTGGAAACCATACTTGTGACTTCCACAGTGGTAGAAAAGTGAGGTATAGGGGTGCACTGATCGGTGTGAATAGTCATTCACTATTTTTAAAGCAAAAAAGTTATGGAGGGATGTATATCCACAAGGATTAGAGAGCTATGTAACAATTATTTCAGGTGCAGGCGGGCTGACGTCACAAGGCCACTTGGGACAAGAAAAATCGAGCAGAACCAGGGCTGTGTATTGCTACACAGCAAGCCCAAATGCACTCCAAGGGTATAATAATCCCCATATACAAATTAATGTTTCTCATGAGCATTTACGCCGTTCTGGCGAATATTTAAGTACAAGCGTATCTTAATTTCTACTACACTAAACTCAACTTCCACAGTTTTGCCACTAATAGCAGTTCTGCTTTCTCCCTCCGACATTCCGCTAGAGCTCTGCTCAGCATCATGAATGGGGGAAAAGCGTAGTGTGGGCTGCCGTTCCATTCTTGCAGGAATGCGTCCGTCCCTCGAGCACCCGGGTCCAGACTCCAGCTGAAGTACTCGGCTGTCTGTACGTTCAGCCGGGATGCGAAGAGGTCTATGTGTAGCGGCCCCCATGTCTGATTCATCCTCTGAAATTACGCCGGCTCCAGCTTCCAATCGCTGGAGTCCGTGAGGTAACATGAGTTCCAGTCCGCTACAACGTTCAGCGCTCCGGGCAGGTACTTCGCTGTCATTGACTTCTCTGACTGAAGGCAAAAATGCCAAAAGTCTTTCACTAGTTCTGCTAGCGTCTTGGACCTGTGCCGCCTAAGTGGTTTATATAGCGGACTGCCGAAATGTTGTCCAGCTTCAACAATATGCACGATTTCATCTTCACCTTCATGAAGGTCTTGATTGCGAAGGACCCTGCCAACAGTTCCAGGCAGTTTATGTGAAGGCAAAGCTCCTCTTCACTCCACTTCCCCCCTGTCTGCAGGTCCCTGCATCAAGATCCCCAGCCCAACCGGCTGGCGTCGGACTCTATGATTAGGTCTGGCCGATCTCGGAAAATGGCCCGCCCATTCCAGGCGTCCATATTCTTCAACCACCATTCCAGCTCGGTCACGGATTCTTGATCCAAAGATACTAATTGATGATACCTCAAGACCTGCTGCAAGTGTCTTATCTTTAAACTTTGCAGCGCATGATAGTGTAAGGGCCCGGGAAATATGGCTTGAATGGAGGCTGCCAGTAACCCTACTTTTCTCGTTAACATCCTGAGCAAAACCACTTGTTTCTGTAGATATCCTTATTTCTCTCTTGATGTCGCTTATTTTCAGTGCTGGAAGTTCCAGCGTGGCTTTCCTGGTGTCTAAGATAAAACCTAGGAAGTCTAGTCTCTGTGCTGGTGTGGTGTCTGACTTCTCCACATTGACCAGAAATCCTAGGGACAATAGCAGGTCCTGCACCTATTTTGTCTGGTATGGTAGTACCTCCAGGTCCTCAGCCAGCAGCAGGAGGTCGTCCAGGTAATTGATCAACCTTAACCCTTTCTCTCGTATTGCTGCCGCCACTGGCTTCATCAGCTTGGTAAAAGCCCAAGGAACCGATGCAAGCCCGAAGGGCATGGTCTTGAATTTCCAAAACCGCCATCTACAGCAAAAAGCCAGAAAGGTCCTGAATTCCTCTAATACTGGCACCGTCAGGTAGGTATCCGACAGTTCCAATCTTGTCAGCCAATCTCCTTCTCTGAGGGAGTCTCGGAGCTGGTGGATGCCCTCCATCTTGAAATGACAGTAGACTACCCAACCATTCAGTTCTTTCAGGTTTATGACTGGTCGCACCTTCTCTTTCCTGTGTACTAGGAACATGTTGCTCACGAAGCTGGGTGTCCTTGAACATCTCTCTATGGCGTTCTTCTGGGCGAGCTGAAACAACTAGTGATCTAGCAGGCTCCGCTCTGCGCACGCTAATTGCTGCTGGTGCGGCCTGCGCTCTTGTATTGGCGGTTCTATAAATTCTAGAGGCAGACCTGACACGGTTTTCAATACCCAAGCATCGCTGGAAAGCGCATGCCAATTTCTCCAGAACAGACCGGTTCTCCCCCCTACCGGAGGGTAAAGTGCTACTCTCACCTACTCTCACCTTGTGGGAATCCTTGACCTTGGCTGGATCCTCTCCATCTGCGTCCCCTCGGGAAACGTCCCCTGGCTGGGAAGAAGGAATCCTGTTGCCTGTTTTCCCAGTATTAAGCTCTGGGACTTGGGGGTCTCTACCTCCTTGGTTTCAACCAGTCGCGCAAACACTGTGGTGACCGATCCTGGTTAAAACTAATTTAGGGAAGATCTTTCGGATCGAGGCTTGCGCCTTCTCCAGAGAAGTATAGATACCGACAAAACAGCCCATTTCTTTTCCAAGGGTTTCTCCGAACAGGAGCCCCTGCGCTGCTTCTGCCGCTTCGTATGATGCGAGGTCACTGAGCTTGGGATGAATCTTCAGTAATAAGCCTCTTCTTCGTTCCGAGGAGATAGCGCAGTTGGCATTGCCTAGTAAGTAAACTGCTCTCTGTGCCCAGCCTGCCAGGGCATTGGGGTCTACTTCTTCACACGTGTCTCTAGCCCTCACTACCAGGACCATGACCTTTGCCAGAGGACCGGCTAAGTCCAGCACCTTTTCTTGGCAACTCTTCCAAGATCTGTCGATACCTTTATGGGGGTCCTTGCTGGTCTTGGATACAAACGTAAGCATCTTGGGATCTAGCTCAGGGGTCTCGGCTACTTTACCCGGAAGGTCTGGTATTGGGCATTCTGTGCGAAGGCGCTGTCAAACCTCCCTGCCGAGTGCTTTCCTCAATCTTATGTTCATATACTGTGCAGCTCTTGGTCAGATGACATTGGGTTCCGGATGCTGTCCGGGTCGAACATATCTTCATAAAAAATCTTGCGTGTACTGTGTAACCTATTTGAGGTATGAATGTTACGTTAGCACACTAATAAACTCTATTACATTAGACATTCTATCCTTGCTAACTTGTAATATCTTAGGTTCTCATCAAAATACAACCCCTAGACATGCTATATAGGGAGATGAGGTGAAAATGTACTTATCTGCATGAAGAGCAGCAAAAGAAGAGGAGGAGCTCAGGGACAGGAAGTGGTCATAGCTGAGCATGGAGTGAAATGGACTACAAAGACTATGAGGATTATAGTTCTAAACGAAAAAAAGTCTATTGGAACATTTTCTTTTTTTTTTAAAATGTATCTTTATTGACAATTTACAAATTAGGTTGGGCCTAACGGCCGACCCAACCGGCAAAAACAGCAAAATGAACCACATTGTCAGTAACATTTTCTTTTTCATTACCTTAACTCCCTTCCCCATTTCCCCCCTTCAGCCCCTCCCCCCCAAACAATTAACATGCCAAGTTTAGAAGTGTTGCTAGTAGTTATAACATAGGGGAGGACGCTTGCGTACCACATGGTTGCTAAGAGCATTCCTTGAAACAGTGGGGTATAACCGGGAAACTATTAGGTAGGGGCCAGACCGGGACTTTGAGGGCTATGAGGGAATGTGCCATGTTCTCTCTCGTTCAATCTCCCATTTACAGGCGCATGGAAATACAGTCATCATGCAGTAGAACTGCAGTCCATTCTTGTGCAAAATCAGACATGGTATCATTTGCTATTGCAATGAGTTTTTCATACGTAAAAATCACCCTGAGTTTGCAGAGCCATTCCTCTTTGGAGGGGGCCGAGACACTCTTCCATTTTTGGGCTAGCGCCAACCTCCCTGCTCGCAGCATGGCACCGATGACCTTGGGGTAAACATTTACTTCCGACTCCGGCATGGGGATGCCCAGTAGGCTTTCCAGTGGGTGCAGAGACGGACCAAACCCCTCAATATCTTTGATCCAGCTAAGTAATTCCGTCCAGTAAACCTGTATAACCGGGCAGCTCCACCACATATGAAACCAGGTTCCCCTTTTGGTGACATCCCCTAGGGCAGAAGGGGGACACATCCCGAAACATCCTGGACAACAGGGCCGGGGGGCGATGCCAAGAATGGAGGATTTTAAAGCTGTGTTCCATGGCAGCCGTGTACAGGGAACCCGTAAAGATGCATTTAAAAACCGCCCTCCAAGTGTGATTGTCCAGTGTCATCCCCAACCTCTCCTCCCATATGCGTTTCAATGGTTGTCTACTCTCTAGATCTGAAGTTATCAGTACACTAAAAAGCTTGGACAGCGAGCCCTTTCGAGATGTACTTTTAGCCAATATGAGTTCAAATGGGGTGACGGGGCGACTAAGCTGTTCGATCCACCGGGGTTGGGACAAAATCCCTTTCAACCGCAAGTATTCGAAGACCGTGGGGGGCCTATCCACCAGAGCCTCGGCGAGGTTGTCGTACTCTATGAAGCCCTCTTCACGTGAGAGTTGGGAGACTCTTTCCAACCCCATATCAGACCAGGCCTGAGTGTCGCGGAAACCCTTTGTGCCCAGGTCAATGGGAGGCCCCCAGAGCGAAGAAAGCGGCGAAGGCCAAGTAGTCAGTAGTTTATTAGCTTTACTGGGTTTTCATAGCGCCCACAGGGCTGATAGGGTAGGATGGCTTCTGAGCTGTAAGGGGATAGCCCTAGGAGCGGTCCAAAAAAAATCCCTAACCTTTCTCGGGTGAGCGTGAATGTCTTCGACATATGTCCAATACGTTCGCATGTCGTCCCGCATATGCTCCAACATCACCCTGAGCTGCGCTGCTTTGTAATATATCCTGAAGTCGGGGAGTCCAAAGCCACCATGAGTCTTTGGGAGGGTCAGGGTGGATGTTTTAACCCTTGGCCTTTTACCGTTCCAAATAAAATGGAGGATACGGGATTGGAGCACCTCGAAAAAGGTCTCGGGTATCACAGCGTGAAGAGCTGTGAAAAGATAGAGTAGGCGTGGCAGGATATTCATCTTCACCGTGACCATGCACCCCAGCCAAGAAAGCGTGAGGGGTGCTCATCTTTTAAGATCGCTACTGACCTGGGCGAGGATCCCCGGGAAGTTGCACTGGTATAGTTGTGATAAATCTCTGGGGATGGTGGTGCCCAGGTATCTAGTGGATTTTCGTTCAATTTTGACCCCCAGAATATCCTCTCTGCTCCAGATGTCTTGGTCCCCCGCGCCCATAGGCATGATACTTGATTTAGATGTGTTTATTCTCAGCCCAGAGAAGGAGCCAAAATAATGTATGAGATCGAACAACCGCGGTAGGGATTTTGGAATATTGGTTAAATAACTCAGTATGTCGTCTGCAAATAGGGAAAGTTTAAAGTCACACTCACCGCACTGTATTCCTGTGAGTCGTTCCTGACCGCTATGGCCAGGGGCTCCATTGCCGGGGCATACAATAGAGGCGACAGGGGACAGCTTTGCCGGGTGCCTCTGAAAAGGGAAAAGGGCTCTGAGGTACCCCCGTTAACCAACACTCTTGCCGAGGGCGAGTTGTATAGTGTCGCGACCCACCCACAAAAGTTTTCACCCAGACCCATCTTCCGGAGAACCTTGCCCATGTAAGGCCACTCGACACGGTCGAAGGCCTTTTCTGAGTCTAGCGAGAGGAGGTACCCCTCCACTCCCTGTCTAGTTGCCTCATGCATAAGGTTGAGGGTTTTCCTTATATTATCTGACCCCTGGCGCCCCGGGATGAAGCCCACTTGATCCCCATGCACTAGGGTTGGGAGGTGCTTTGCTAGTCTATTCGCCAGGAGTTTGGCCAGTATTTTAACGTCGGTATTAAGGAGTGATATGGGGCGATACGATTGGCAATAAGCGGGATCCTTGCCCTCTTTAGGTAGGACTACAATTAAAGCTGACATCATCGTGGGTGGGAGAGTACCTTGGTCCAGTGCAGCATTGAACATCTTAGCCAAGAATGGGGCAAGTGTAGACCTATAGGTCTTGTAAAACTTGACTGTGAAGCCATCATCTCCAGGGGCAGTGCCGCTCTTTAAAGAAGTTATAGTATCTATTACTTCTTCAGGGGAAATGGGTATTTCTAGCGCCTCGGCTTTGTCGGGGAGGAGGCCCTGGACCAGGAGGGAATCCAAGAATCTGTCAATTTCCCTCCCATCCCCCGAATATTCTGTGCAATATAGTTTTTCATAATATAGCCTAAATGTTTCTGCTATTTTGGAGTCCCTCGCGGTTGAGTCCCCTTCCCTGGTGTGTGGATTGAATTCACCCTCCTGCTTTTCCTAAGTTCACAGAGTCTCCAGGCCAATATCTTATCGGCCTTTTCCCCCTTTTCCATGTACTTTTGTTTCAAAAATGAGAGCTTCCTTTCCACTTGTCCCACCTGAAGGTCAGCCAACCTGTCTCGCAGCCCCTGCAATTCCTCCCACTGCCCAGGGAACATCTGTGTTTTCAACTTCCCTCCCGGTTGAATAGCCTCTATCTTGCCCTTAAGCACCTTCTCTTCGCGGTCCCTCTCCCTCTTTCTCCACGCCCCTATGCCTATAAGGGTGCCTCTAATAGTTGCCTTAAATGCCTCCCATACTCCCATGGTGCCAACTTCCCCGTTGTCGTTAAGGGTAAAGTAGTCTTCTATGGCTGTTAGGAGGGTTTGGCGTATCTCCCTGTCCTGTAGGAGAAGGTTGTTACAGCTCCACCTGGATCCGGCTGTCGGGGGAGGGGGAAGGCCAATCCTAATCTTTACCATATCATGGTCCGTCCAAGGGACGGTCTCTACTCCTGAGCTCGAGACCTCTCCCTGCAGCGAGGAATCTACCAGGATGTAGTCTATACGTGAAAAAACAGCATGTGGCTTTGAATAGAATGTGTAACCAGGGTGCCGACCTTTCTTAGGTGTACAAGTATCACATAAACCCAGTTCCCCATTCACTTCCAGAAAGGTCAGCGCCAGCTTTTTGTAGTGACAGATGTTAGGGCAAGGATTCACGGATTTCCTATCCCTCTCGGGACAAAGCACCATATTGAAATCCCCCCCACCAGAAGGGTACCCTCAGCGAATGCCATTATTTTCCCTTTCATACTCTCCCAGAAGGTGTCCTGCGCTTCGTTTGGGGCGTACATGCAAACCAAGGTGAACAAACGGCCTCGTACATCTCCCTTTACCATGAGATACCGCCCCTCAGGGTCTGTCTTTGAGGCTTTAAACCCAAAATGGGCCCCGGGGGACACCAGTAGAGCTACTCCTCTTTTCTTTGCCTGGGTAGAAGCCATATACACCTGATCTATTGTTTTGGCCTTAAGCTTAGGCTCCTTCCCCCGAACCCAATGAGTCTCCTGCACGAAGAGGAAGTGTAGCCTCATCCTCACAAATTCCCTTATAAGTAGCGACCTCTTTGTAGGCAAGTTAAGTCCACGGACATTCAGTGTCCCCACTGTCAAGGATTGGAGTGAATCATCCATTAGAATGCGGATCGAGGCTCATACCTCCATTTTCAACACAGTAAGCGTTATTACTCCCCCAATGCTTTAGCAACCCATAGCCGGCTCGAGACAGCCCCTGGGGTGCAAGAGAATCCCTAAAACTTGGCGCACCATAACTGTAACCCCAACAACCCAACTCCCCCTCCTCCGCCCCCCGCCCCCCTTCCCCCTAATCGCCTGGTTGTGTCGTGGCATTGTCCAGAAACCCCGACCAGGCCACCAATGTCTCCCCCCTCCGGGCTCATTAACTCTACATAAACAACAACACAAGCCCCCCCCCACCCCCAGGGTCAATGCGATTCATGAATTGTAACATCACCCTCCCTTCACAGTGTCAATTGAGGAGTTATTCGTCGGGCTCCATTAGCGCTTTTCAGCTACCTTGCTGGTCTGGCGACGCTGGGGCCACTCTCCTGAATTTCCTTTGGCCTCGAACTCTGTGCCTTTCTTTTGGAGCTTTATTCCCTTTTGGGCCCGTCGGGGCACGCTCCTGGTCCCGGTCTCCCAGCTCCGTGTTTGCATTGTCTAATAGTTCACCAGATACTCTCTGGATATCGCCTTCAGTGATCAAGGCATATTTATAGCCCTCGTACTCGAAAGAGAGTGAAAATGGGTACCCCCACCTGTATCGGACTCCCTTGGCTTGGAGCATTTTTGTCAGCGGGGAGCAAAGGCGACGTCTTGCAAGGGTGAAGGCCAACAGGTCTTGATACACCGAGATCTGGGCCCCTTCCCATTCCACTGGGCCCTTTTTGCGAGCCAGTTCGAGGATCCTGCTTTTTTCAGAAAAGTAGTGAAAGCGGACCAAGACAGATCTGGGGCCTCTGGAGGATGCCCCCGCTCTGTGGGCCCTGTCGATGGTAGGTTCGTTGGTGTTGGCCCCCTCAAACAGCACGCTTATCACCTCGTTAACGGCCTTGATAATGTCCGCTTGCGTTTCACCGTCGTGTTCCGGGAAGCCTAGGAAGCGCAAGTTACAGCGGCGTTCCCTATTCTCCAAGTCGTCAATTTTTAAGGAACATTTCTCTTCTCTTCTCTCGAGCTCGGACAGGCGCATGTCAAATTGTGTCTCGAAGATGTCGCTCGAGGCTGTAGTGTTCTCCAATGCCTGGACCCTGTCATCGATATTGTCCACCTTTTTGTCTAGGGTGTCCAGTCTTAGGGCAATATCTGCCCTGAAGCCTCTGATTTCCTCCAATAGGGCCGCCATACCCCTGGTGACCGTGCTTGCATCCGCGGATTCCTGTTGCGTTTGGGCCGCCATTTCAGGGGCTGCCAGGGGCTCGGGAGGCGGGCGGCGAAACATTTGTAAGGATACTCTCCGGGTCATAGGCTCTCCCTGGGTTCCTCTGTTCCCCGGGGGCTACCCCCCGATGTTTGTGGGCGATGCGGCCTGCTTATCACCCTCACGGGGGGGCCCTGTCTGCCTTGGGGCAAAAGGGCAGGGACGCAGCCCCGGGAGTTTCGTCTCCCCAGGGATCCCCCCACACCTCTCGATCCTCAAATGGTTCGACTTCCCTCCCTTCGAAGCCGTGACAGTGTTTGTTGCCCCCGGGGGTGTTCGCGTGAAGGAGAGGTCTCAGGGCCCTTAGCCTGTCCTTTCGCGTGGCCTACTGGGGGTGCTCTCTTTCAGCCGGGCCCCGTATGCCCCTTGAGCGCGGCTGGGGAGTGCGCTGCACGGGGGAAGCCTCGTTGCCCAGGCCCCTTCGGGGTTCGCCTGCCCGCCGGGGACTCACCCCCGCCTTTCTCCTGCTTCCCCCTTTGATAGACTCACTCTCCCGGAGGTTGCCTAGCCCCGGACCGGACCTCCTTACCTCCCTGTAGGAGTTTGCATGTGGCACGTTCTGGCCTGCGAGAGGCACCGCCTGTCTCCTGCGCCGCCGCCTGGATCCGCTCGCTCCTTTCTCCTTATTTTTTTTAAAGCGAGGTCCTCCGCTTTTCCGGTGCGTCCACCTCCCGCACCCGGGTCAGCCGCGTCTGCCCCCAGGGTCGCCCCGCCACCGCCAGGTGGTTCAGGGCCGGGACGGGAACTGCCGGCCGGGGGTCGCCAGGGCCCTCTACAGGCCTCACTCGGGCCCGGGCTCGCCTTAGATTTCCGCGGAGCCACGGGGCCGCAGGGGGGAGGGGCTTCTGTCCTTCGACACTCGAGGGTTCCGATCTCCGGCTCCGCACCTCGTCTGAGGCTCAAATTTGAACCGGGGGTGCCCGGCACCTTCGTACTGGCGTGGGTGGTGTCGGCTCTTCACTCCGGGGGTGTCGGGAGGGGGCTCAGGTCCCTCGATCAGTGCCCTGCTGGGGAGACGAGCCGAGATGCGTCAGTCCATCTCTGCGCCCCCTGGTGGACTCCTATTGGAACATTTTCATTGTTTTTTTATTGGTTTGTTGAAATTGCTGAGGATTAGTAATAAAGAAGTTGAAGCATAATGCTCGCCTACAGTCTTGCCATAGAATAGTACTACTCTGGCTTGCAACTTTGTAGCATTATAAATAGTAGAAGATACTATTATCAAACTTAACGGTACTCACTTAGCGACTCATTACTGTCTTGGAGGTCCTACTAAAACAGGTGGTATTTGCAGTGTACATCCTATTTTACCACTTACCTCACAATAGGCTTGGAGTCATTCACCTCCATTGGTATTCATTCCCACATACTATTTCAGTGGAGTAAATACCACCTTATCACATTATCTCCAGCTGAGCGTGGGTTGAGCGGTCGCCGGCAGCCCAGAGGGAACTGCAGGCCCTGGAAGCCCTCCCGAGTCCATCCGTGAGGAAAGTGTGTTGCTTTAAAAATATTTAAGTTTAATTTTTCTCTGCGCTCCGAGCGCGTTGTTGTTGCCTGATCCCCCCTCCCCTCCCACTTCCTGGTTCTCCTCTTCTTCCCTCCCGCCTCCCTGCCCGCCCACCCCCCTCTGATTGGCTGCCTGGCTGCCTTCCTCCTGGGCTACTCGACGCCCGCTCCCCTGCTCGCATCTTGTTCCAGCTGAGCGTGGGTTGAGCGGTCGCCGGCAGCCCAGAGGGAACTGCAGGCCCTGGAAGCCCTCCCGAGTCCATCCGTGAGGAAAGTGTGTTGCTTTAAAAATATTTAAGTTTAATTTTTCTCTGCGCTCCGAGCGCGTTGTTGTTGCCTGATCCCCCCTCCCCTCCCACTTCCTGGTTCTCCTCTTCTTCCCTCCCGCCTCCCTGCCCGCCCACACCCCCCCCTCCCCTTCCTCTCCTCCCTCTTCCTATAACCTCCCCCCTTCCTGGGCAGCCCTCTGCCCGGCAGCCCCTGCGGCTAAGGGCCCCAAGGCCAAGGGCGACTCTCGCAGTTGCGGCTCCCTGTGTGTCTGCAGGTGTCCGCAGGGGACGCCAGGCGCCAGCTCCTCCGCTTTCCGGCCCACCCCTCCTCACCTTGCTCACCTCATCCACATTATGCCTCCCCCTCCCTATCCCAATTTACTGTTAAACTAGGGTGCTTTTTCTCCCCTCGCAGGATTCTCAAACTTAGGTGGCCCTGACCTAATACGCATTACTGTTGTTGTTTTTTTTGCCCTGCATTGTGTTAAACCAGGGTGCTCTTTCTCCCCTCGCAGGATTCTCAAACTTAGGTGGCCCTGACCTAATACGCATTACTGTTTGCCCTGCATTGTGTTAAACTAGGGTGCTTTTTTCTCCCCTCGCATGATTCTCAAACTTAGGTGGCCCTGACCTAATACGCATTACTGTTTGCTCTGCATTGTGGTAAACTAGCGCCCTCCACTCACTTCCTGTCTGCATACTCGGGTCGTCCGCCTCCCCTCCTACTCCATGGTACTCTCTATCTCGCCTATCTACTCTAACTGCTTCTCTATTGACTATCCTGCTCTCCTCACTAAATCCGGTAGGAAAAAGTTTAAAAAGGACATCCTGGTCTCCAACCCAGGCCTCCCTATCGCTGACACCTACACGAGCGCCTGCTCCAAGGAAACTCTCACTGACATTCTCTTTTTCGTGCCTTCTCCTGACCTATGGACCCCTCACATGGTCGCTGTGCTCTCTCCTTTCTCCTCCTCTCCCATTAATGGTGGCACCCGTTGGGATGTCCTCTTGGCCCCTTTCCACTCCTCTAAGGCCATCATTAATGTCTATGCCAACGGGACCGTCTTGGTCCAAGGCCCTCAGGCCAACCTTCACCTCTTTGATAGACGCTTCCCACGCCTCATCAACTTCCTCTCCGCTCCCGCTGTCCCCCCTCCTCTGTCCTCGGCTACCTTGCCTCTCCCCTCCCTCCCTGCCCCTTCTCTTGCTCCCTCTTCAACTCCTTCTCTAACACCTCCGCAGGGCGTACCTCTGATCTGTACCCCTCCCCGGAAGTTTTTCAAGGGTGGCAACCTTCTCCACATTGCCACTCTAAATTCTCGCTCTGCCATCAAGCACTCCTCTGATATCTGTCGCCTTCTTGAGGAACTGGACCTCGACGTCCTCGGTCTCACTGAGACGTGGTTCACTGCCAGCTCTGCCACCAGCTTCGACACACTCCTACCTGAAGGCTACAAGATCCTCTCCGTGCCCAGGCCCAACCGTTCAGGGGGTGGTGTTGCCCTTATCTTCCCTGAGTGGATTCCTGCCACTGTCACTCCTACGCAGACCTACTCCTCTTTTGAATGTCTTGTCTGCCGACTCTCTCTCTCTCCTAGCCATTCCCTTACCGTGGCTACTATCTATCGGCCACCTGGTCAAATTTCCTCCTTCCTCTCTGAGTGGGCTGACCTCTCCTCCTCACTCCTGTCCTCAACCACCCAACTCCTCTTTCTCGGTGACTTCAACATCCACCTCGATGCCTCCTGTCCCCCCACTGGTCTCTTTCGCGAACTCTGCAACTCTCTCTCACTCTCTATTCTCCCGTCTGGGCCTACCCACTCTGCAGGGCACACTCTTGATGCTCTGATCTCCTCTGACCTTCCCCTCTCCCTCCCTCTCTCCACTCCTCTCTCCTGGAGCGATCACTTTCTCCTATCCTCCCACCTCTCCCTCCCTACCCCACAGGCAAAGCCACCCTCTTCACTGCCACCCACCTTCTCGGTCATCCGACCCATGAATCGCGTGTCAGCTGAGGCTTTCGCCGCTACCTTCTCGCCCCCTCCTCCCCCCTCGGCTGACTCCCACCCTGACACAGCCCTCTCCATGCTCTATTCCGCTATAACTGATACTCTCGATATCCTTGCCCCCGTCATGAGAATCCGCCTGAAGCCCAAAGCCAAATGTAACTCCTGGTATGACTTGGATCTCGTCACCCTAAAACGCAAGTGCAGGGTGGCAGAGAGGAAATGGCGTGCTTCATGTTCATCCTCTGACAAACTGGCCTGCCGCCTGCTCCAAAGGCAATACCGGCTCTCCGTTCTCACCAAGAAGAGAGCCCTTATCCAAGCCCGCATCTCTGAGGCATCTAACAACTCGGCCGAACTCTTTAAAATCTGCAAGGAGCTGGCCAACCCTGCTGCAGTCTCTACCTCTCCGGTCCCCTCCCAGGCCCTCTGCACTGCACTGGCCTCGCACTTCATCTCAAAAACTCAGGACATCCTATCCTCGCTCTCCTCCTCTCTCCTCCCTCCCTCTCTTCCCGGCTCTTCCTCTTGCTCTCTTGCAGCCGCCCCTCCGCCCCCCTTCTCTGCTTTTCCACTTTTTTCTGCTGATGAGGTTTCCAGACAAGTCCGATCTATGAAAGCCTCGTCAAAACAGGTTCACCCCTGTTCCTCCAAAACCATCAAGGACCACATCGACTCCCTGGCTCCTGCCCTTGCAGACTTTTGCAACCTCTCATTCGCCTCTGGAGTCTTCCCATCCCCCCTCAAGCACTCCCTTGTGCACCCCCTCCTCAAGAAACCCTCTTCCGAACCCTCCTGCCCCGCTAACTATCGCCCAATCTCCATTACTCCCTTCCTGGGCAAGCTCCTGGAGAAACTGGCCATCTCCCAGCTTAACCTCCATGCTGAATCTGTTGGTAATCTTCATGACCATCAATCCGGCTTCAGAGCGGCCAGAAGCACGGAAACTGCTCTCCTGAACATCCGTGAGGACCTGCTCCTGAACCTCGATTCCAACACTCCCTGTGTTCTCATTCTGCTCGATCTCTCCTCTGCCTTTGACACTGTCAACCATGCCATCCTGCTAAACCGCCTCCGTGATAACCTGGGTATCACTGGTCAGGCTCTGGCATGGCTGACCTCCTTCCTTTCCGGTCGACCCTCCCAGGTCCAAATGGGCTCCTTCCTCTCTGACATCTTTTTCTCCACCTGTGGTGTCCCCCAGGGATCCAACCTCTCTCCCTGGCTTTTCAACCAGTATCTGGCACTCCTTGCCCACCGCATCGCCGCTCTCTGCCCCTACTTCCAGTGCTATGCGGACGATACCCAGCTCATTTTCAGGCTACCCTCGGCCTCCTCCTCTCCTTCCCTCATCTCCGACTGTCTGTCTGCTATCAAGGAATGGTGTGCCGCCAATGACCTCTGCCTTAACGCCAGTAAGACTGAGATTCTACTCATCGGCACACCCACTCCCTCCTTCCCTTCAGCTCTCTGGCCGGCCTCCCTTGGCCCCCCTCCTGCCCCTACCTGCAAGGCTAAAAACCTCGGGGTCATCTTCGACTCCACACTCTCCTTCTCTCCTCATATATCTGACGTCTCTAAGAAGTCTCACTACCAACTGCACCTCCTCAGAGGTATTCTTCCCTTCCTCTCCTTCCCCCAGAAGCTCACTGTCTCCCGAGCCCTGGTTCTCTCAAGGCTGGACTACTGTAACAGCCTCTATCTAAATCTGCCTGCCTCCACTCTCCGCCCTCTGCAACTTATCCAGAACAGAACTGCGAGACTTGTCCTTGGCCTCAAGCCCAGGGACCGTATCTCTCCTGGACTGAAATCTCTTCACTGGCTCCCAGTGGCTGCGAGGATTAAGTTCAAAACCCTCTGCATTGTCCACAAGGCCTTCTGGGGCCTGGGGCCTAAATACCTTCAACTCTCTCTTCCTAAATATCTTCCTTCACGAGCGCTTCGCTCATCCGTCTCCAACTCCCTCATGGTCAGCCGCTTCTCGAAGCAACGAGCTGGGGGTAGATCTCTCTCCGCAGCAGGGGCCTCCCTCTGGAACAGCCTTCCTGCCTCCCTGAAACTTGAGGAGAACCATCTCCGGTTCCGGAAGCACCTCAAAACCTTCCTCTTCGCTTCTGCCTTCTCTCTCCCTCTCCCCTGCTAAACCTGCTTAACTCCCCACTGAATTCTGCACTTAACCCGCATCTGGGCCACTCTCAGCGACCTCGGTCCAGGGCCCAGCCACTCTCCACCTGCACTGCCTCCCTTGGCCCCCCCTGCACCGTGGGACTGTCACTGTATCCCTACAGCCCCCTTCCCAGCACTTGCTATGCACTTACCTCGCACTTGCCACCAGCTGGCCCTTTCTATTCATTATTTATTTTACGCTACTTACCTTGTACTGCACTTTCCCCCCCACCTCCTCCCCTTGCACTTTCTCCTTTTTCCCCTTACCTCGGCACTTGCGCGATCTGAATGACACCTGGCCTAGTAGGATCGTTTGTCTGTCTTTCCCTTGTTTCCCCCCCCCCGCCTCGTCGCGCCTTGAAACACTTGTGTATAGGCGCGTTACAAATACCATATCATATCATATCATATCATATCTCAAGAGGTGGAAGTAGAATTTGCAGTCAGTTGTTGTTTTCCCTTATAGGAGGTAAGCACAATAGCTTTCCTTTAATATAGGTAACCAACCTTTTATCTACGGACAGGGAACATTGCACAAAATGGGCCTAATTCACAAAAAAGCACTAAGTGTGCGCTTATTTTGTGACTTAGGCCCATTTAGCCTGGTGCAAAGTTTACTTTTGCTGTGCCGAGTCACTTTGCTCCACGCTAAACGTTCTGTGAATTAGGCCCTTCATGTTTTATCTATTTGGCAATATATATAGGCACCGTTACTGCACTTCTTGCCTTACTACCGGCACCAAAGATCTGAGAAATGCATTGTTCACATGATGCTCTCCTTTGCTCTCCTTGCCCGAAGTCCCAAAGTATATGTCATCAGATAATGTACCCTCAAACTCTGTTCTCTCTTTATCCTCCCGGCCCACTCTCATCATTTCTCGCGAGGATAGCTCCGGGGCAATGTTCTCGCCAGCGAAACAAGACAACACGGAGCAGGTTCGATCCACGGGTCCGCGCTTTGAAACCGCTGCGTATTAGGTGCGTTATAAATAACCTATCATATAATTTAACAATGGTCCGACTGAACAGATTTTTGAGGTCTCTGCCTGCTCCTTTGCCCTTTAACATTGCAATGTATGCTTAAGTCTTCAACTCTTCTACCATTGCATTGTATGCCTCCACCCTTAGTGGCATGTTCAATACCGTTCACATATCCCTAGTCCATCCGGCTTATTAACAAACCGTCTGTGATGTTCTTAGTCTTCGATTTTCTTTCTCTTCTTTCACTATTTATTTACCCCTACCCCCTATATCCTTTTTACCACGCATTCTCATGGTTTTGCTGATAGCATACCCTTCAGGCATCCAGAATAACCTCAGCTAAGCCACACTGTTACTCCCTTCCCCGTCCCCTCCTTTGCAGGTTTATGGCCTAATAGCTAACAGGTGCATCCCACCTCCCCTTCTGCTGAACCTGCCTCCCTTCCTCTCTTGCTCTGAATCTGCCTCCCTTCCCCTCTTGCTCTGAACCTGCCTCCCTTCCTCTCTTACTCTGAACATGCCTCTCTCGCACTCTTGCTCTGAACCTGCCTCTCTTCCTCTATTGCTTTGAACCTGCCTCCCTTGCTCTCTTGTTCTGAACCTGCCTCCATTTCTCTCTTGCTCTAAACCTGTTTCCCTTCCTCTCTTGCACTGAACCTGCTGTCCTTCCTCTCTTGCTCTGAACCATCTTCCCTTCCTCTCTTGCTCTGAACCAGCTTCCCTTCCTCTCGTGCTCTGAACCTGCCTCCCTTCATCTCTTGCTCTGAACCTGCCTCCCTTCCTCTCTTGGTCTGAACCTGCATCCCTTCCTCTCTTACTCTGAATTTGCCCCGCACCTCTCTTTTTCTGAACCTGCTTCCCTTGCTCTCTTGCTCTGAACCTGCTTTCCTTCCTCTCTTGGTCTGAACCTGCCTCCCTTGGTCTCTTGCTCTCAACCTGCCTCCCTTCCTCTCTTGCTCTGAACCTGCCTCCCTTCCTCTCTTGTTCTGAACCTGCCTCCCTTCAACTGTCGTTCTGAACCTGCTTCCCTTCCTCTCTTCTCTGAACATGCCTTCCATCCTCTCTTGCTCCGAACCATCCTCCCTTCCTCTCTAACTCTGAACCTGCCTCCCTTCTTCTCTTGCTCTGAACCTGCCACCCTTCCTCTGTCGCTCTGAACCTGCCTCCCTCCCTCTCTTGCTTTTTACCTGCCTCCCTTGCTCTCTTGCTTTGAACCTGCTTCCCTTTCTCTCTTGCACTGAAACTGCCTCCCTCCCTCAGTTTCTCTGAACCTGCCTCCCTTCCTCTCTTGTTCTGAACCTGCCTCCCTTTCTCTCTTGCTCTAAACCTGCTTCCCTTCCTCTCTTGCTCTGAACCTGCTGCCCTTGCTCTCTTGCTCTGAACCAGCGTCCCTTCTTCTCTTGCTCTGAACCAGCTTCCCTTCCTCTCTTGCTCTAAACCTGCCTCCCTTCCTCTCTTGCTCTGAACCAGCCTCCCTTCCTTTCTTGCTCTGAACCTGCCTCCCTTCGTCTGTCGCTCTGAACCTGCTTCCCTTCCTCTCTTGCTCTGAACCTGCCTTCCATCCTCTCTTGCTCCGAACCTTCCTCCCTTCCTCTCTTGCTCTGAACCTGCCTCCCTTCCTCTCTTGCTCTGAACCTGCCTCCCTTCCTCTGTTGCTCTGAACCTGCTTCTCTCCTTCTCTTGCTTTGAACCTGCCTCCCTTGCTCTCTTGCTTTGAAGCTGCTTTCCTTTCTCTCGTGCGCTGAACCTGCCTCCCTTCGTCTGTTGCTCTGAACCTGCTTCCCTTCCTCTCTTGCTCTGAACCTGCCTTCCAACCTCTCTTGCTCCGAACCTTCCTCCCTTCCTCTCTTGCTCTGAACCTGCTTCACTTCCTCTCTTGCTCTGAACTTGCTTCCCTTCCTCTGTTGCTATGAACCTGCCTCCCTTCCTCTCTTGTTCTGAACCTGCCTCCCTTTCTCTCTTGCTCTAAACCTGCTTCCCTTCCTCTCTTGCTCTGAACCTGCCTTCCATCCTCTCTTGCTCCGAGCCTTCCTCCCTTCCTGTCTTGCTTCCTGTCTTGCTCTGAACCTGCCTCCCTTCATCTCTTGCTCTGAACCTGCCTCCCTTCCTCTGTTGCTCTGAACCTGCCTCTCTCCTTCTCTTGCTTTGAACCTGCCTCCCTTGCTCTCTTGCTTTGAAGCTGCTTCCCTTTCTCTCGTGCGCTGAACCTGCCTCCCTTCGTTTGTCGCTCTGAACCTGCTTCCCTTCCTCTCTTGCTCTGAACCTGCCTTCCAGCCTCTCTTGCTCCGAACCTTCCTCCCTTCCTCTCTTGCTCTGAACCTGCTTCCCTTCCTCTCTTGCTCTGAACCTGCCTCCCTTTCTCTATTGCTCTAAACCTGCTTCCCTTCCTCTCTTGCTCTGAACCTGCCTTCCATCCTCTCTTGCTCCGAACCTTCCTCCCTTCCTCTCTTGCTCTAAACCTGCCTCCCTTCCTCTCTTGCTCTGAACCTGCCTACCTTCCTCTGTTGCTATGAACCTGCCTCCCTTCCTCTCTTGTTCTGAACCTGCCTCCCTTTCTCTCTTGCTCTAAACCTGCTTCCCTTCCTCTTTTGCTCTGAACCTGCTGCCCTTCCTCTCTTGCTCTGAACCAGCTTCCCTTCCTCTCTTGCTCTGAACCAGCTTCCCTTCCTCTCTTGCTCTAAACCTGCCTCCCTTCCTCTCTTGCTCTGAACCTGCCTCCCTTCCTCTCTTGCTCTGAACCTGCATCCTTTCCTCTCTTGCTTTGAACCTGTCCCCAGGGACATCATTTAGGGGTCGTCAGAGGTCGGAAGTGTGACCCTTGAGGTCTCCCCTGCTGCCCCTGTGGTCTCCCTTGCTACCCCCAAAAAAAGAAAAACACACAACTTTTTTTTAATATTAAATTGGGGCTCCTGGGCTGTGGGCAGCAGCATGTGGCTTTTTGTTTCTGGAGTGGCTGGTTTTCTGATAGCTATCGTCGTTATGATAGCTCTGTGGGCTGAGCGCTCGCTCGCTGCTGCAGTGGGTGTGTGATCTGCAGGTTCGACCCCCCGGCAAGGTCAACTCAGCCTTCCATCCTGCTGAGGTTGATAAATGAGTACCAATACAGTTTGGGTAATATTGTATGTATATTTTTTCTATATGAAGTGCTTAAGCGTAAGTGCTATATAACACATCATTTTCATTTGGCGTTGGACGTCTGCTTGCATTCACAGTAATTTGATAATATGGGCCTATACGC
The DNA here is from genome assembly GCF_040938575.1 of Ambystoma mexicanum. Lineage (NCBI taxonomy): Eukaryota > Metazoa > Chordata > Amphibia > Caudata > Ambystomatidae > Ambystoma > Ambystoma mexicanum. The sequence continues at coordinate 760,327,836 of NC_090924.1, read as the reverse complement.
GCTGATATTAATGGTACATATGGAGATCCATTCTTGTATACATGTATATCACTTCTATAATCAGCGCTTCTTTTTCTAGTGTTCCTATTGGGCCAGATTACATAACGTTTGCACAAGTTCTAAAAAGTTAACAAATACTTTGATAACATAGCATGTACCAAACAGGTTTTGTCACAATAGGTATTATCTAAAAACATTTGCACAGGGGCAAAATTAAATCAGACAGTTGTTTGCACTATGCTTGCCATTGTAAAAACATGTTTAGATAATACAAATTAGGGCAACATCTGTTTGCTCCATTCCCAATTATCTAAGAAGTAAAATTGGTGCTAAATTAATTTGTTCCACTTTTTGTGCACCAGTGCAAAGCTTTGATAATCTGTCGCCTAGTGAGCAGGCTCTCATAGGCAGATATGTATGCACGCAGAGCACGCTGCTTGGTGTTTGCCCTGCGCAATGCTATTATCATGGGTCGCCCAAAAAGTGCCATGTTAGTGCCATATTAAGCCAATACGGAGATGGCGTAAAAAAATGACGATCCCTTCGAAACTCAATGTGAATGGGCACAAGTCGAGGAAAGACACCTGTGGACGGCCCACTTTTTTCAGAGTTATGTTATGTTATTTGGCATTTGTATAACGCTCTATATATCATCGGTAGGACCTCCACGTGCTGGTAGGTTGAACGCCCTCGGGGATCGTAATCCAGGTCAGTTGAGACAGTAGGGTGTCGAAGGGTGCTTGGGTGCACCAGTTAAGTGTGCAACTGATGCAATTGCCTGATGGTAGCTGCATCCTAGCATTAGGTGTGGTGGTATTGATATCTGTTCAATGTGTGCAGTCTGGTGGGTGGACACCAAAACTGGGTTCTGGCTTCGTTAGGCCTGTGGGGCGCTTATGTGTGCAGCTAGGCCAGTTTGCCGCGGGATATAGCTGCGTTTTATTAGAATGATGAGGTGTTCATAGGATAGTGCTCGTTTGTGATCAGTTGGGCTGAAATGATCGAGGGGTATAGCTGCACTCTAATTGTGTGATGATGTAGATTAGAGAGTAAGCATAGGGATATGATATGATAGTTTATTTATACAGCGCCCACACACAATGGGTTTCAAAGCGCCCCAAGAAAGGGAAGGGAACAAGGGAAAACACAAAAACATGCCTACAGGCCATGAACAGCAAGAATGCGAAGATTAACCATTGCATTCGGCCCAGCGCCACCCCAGACAGTGCAAGTGCCAAGATACAGACACGAGGGAAACGGGAACAGACAGGTGATTACCGCACTAGGCCTGACAACATCTCTGGAGAATCACACGAGGAAGAGGGTAGGAGAAAAGAGACAGAGGAACAAAACGAGCGACCATTGCACTAGCCCCTATGACGCCTCATGGAGTACCAGAGGGGGTGGGGGAGGATGAGTAACAAATAAGGGGGGGAGACAAACAATTTTAACCATCATACTATGTCCAGGGACAATTCCAATAGAGAAAGTGCAGAGAAATAGTAAGGGAGGTGGGGAGAGAGAGAGAAGGGGGATGGAGTGGAGAGGCGATGGGAACAGAATAAAAGAGTGGAGAGAGCAGAAAAGCAGAGGGGAGAGCAAATAAAGTTGAAGAGGTCAGTAGAACACAAAATGTTGTAAGGGAACAGAAAATGTAGGTGAGGATTCACAGTGACGATGGGCACAGCTTGATTCAGGGCCAATCTGAGTGCAGGATCCAGGGAAGGTCCAGCATGAGAGTAGAGGGGTGAAGCGCCACAAGTCAATGTGTCCAAAGGTCAAATCCAGGCATTGGCAAAAGGTTATTGATGGTGAACCCATCATGAATTAAGAAAACTCCTGCAATGAATGAGACGGGAATGGAAGAAAGAGATAATGGGGGGGGCAGAGGAAAAGAGATTAGGGAAAGCGCGGTGGGCATGAGAGGGGTCAGAAGGGGGCACACAGCAACATTACAGGGAACTTGAGGGAGCTGGGGCACACAGCAACATCATGGAACCAGAGAGGGCTGGGGCACACAGCGATATCACGTGGAACCAGAGTGGGCTGGGTGGCATATAGCAGAATCACAGGGAACCAGAGGGGCTGGGCTACACAGCGATATCTTTGGGACCAGGGGGTACACAGTGACACCACAGGAACCAGAGGGTTGGGGGCACATAGTGAGATCTCAGGAACCAGAGGTGGCTGGGGGCACACAGCGACATCACGGGTGGCCAGAGGGGTGGGGGGCATACAGCAATATCACAGGGACCAGATGGGTCACACAGTGACATCACGGGGGACCAGAGGGTGGGGGCACACAGCGACATTACGGGGGACCAGAGGGGCTGGGGGCACACAGCAATATCATGGGGGACCAGAGGGTGGGGGCACGCAGCGACATCACAGGGAATCAGTGGGGGCTGGGGCACACAGGGACATCAGGGGGGACCAGAGGGGGCTGGAGGCACAAAGCGACAACACAGGGGACTAGAGGGGCTGGGGGTACAGAGCGACATCATGTGACCAGAGGGGCCTGGGGCCACACCACGACATCACAGGGAACCAGAGGTGCTGGGGGTATGCAGTGACATCACGGGGGACAAGAGGGGACTGGGTGGCACACTGCAACATCACAGGGGACCAGAGGGGCTGGGGCACACCACAACATCACAGGGTACCAGAGCTGTCTGGGGGGCACACAGTGACATTACGTGAACCAGAGGGGGCAGGGGGCACGCAACGACAGCACAGGGAACCAGAGGGGCTGGGGTTACACAGCGGCAGCATGGGGGACAAGAGGGGCTGGAGGCACACATCAACAACATGGTGGACCAGAGGGGGATGGGCCATACAGCGACAACACAGCAGACCAGAGGGTCTGGGGGCACACAGTGACAACATGGGGGACCAGAGGGACTGGGGTACACAGCAACAACATGGTGGCCAGAGGGGCTGAGGGGTAGACAGTGACATCAAGGAACCAGAGGGGCTGGGGGACACAGCATGACAACACAGGGAACCAAAGGGGGCTGGGGTTGCACAGCAACATCACTGGGGAGCAGAGGGGTCTGGGGTACACAGCAACAACACGCAAAACCAGAGTGAGCTGGGGGCACACAGAGACATCATGGGGGACCAAAGGGGGCCGTGGGCATACAGCGACATCACGAGGGACCAGGGGGTTGGAGGCACACAGTGATATCACGGGACCAGAGGGGGCTGGGGGCACACAGCGACAACACTGGGGACCAGAGGGTCTGGGGGCACACAGTGACATCACAGGACGAAAGGGGGCTTTGGGCACACAGCGACATCACGGGGGAACAGAGGTGGCAGTGGGGCACACAGAGATATCACAGGGACCAGAGGGGCTAGGGGCACATAGCGACAACACAGAGGTGAGCAGAGCGCGGGGGCAAACAGAGACATCACAGTGGACTAGAGGGGCTGGGGCACACAGTGTTACGCTCACCTGGTTCCCACAGGAGCGTAGATCGAACCCGGACAGCTGCAGCCTCCACCAGCGTGAAGCGTAGGGCAAAGATGACCGTCTGGACAGACCCCCTCAGTCTTGTAAGCTTGACTCGTAGAAGTATTCTCCTGTAGATGGAGAAAGGTATTTAGCCCCGTGGATGTGAATGCAGACCCCCCTCCCAGCTCCCGCTCTTCCCACTTGCCACCTCCGATATTCCCGTTCAGTGTCCTCACCTTATGTTTTTAATTGGTGAGCTCTCCATCCTGCGTGGCATGCAGGGGCGCGTAGATACCAGTTACTTCACTGGTTTTAGGAGTTGGGGTTCTGGACGGTTATTGAGTCCGGAGTTTGGCAAGTTTTTAAAGAGTTCAAAATGTCCAAAGTTCACTCTTGCACTCCCCTGTTGATTTGCGACGGCAAATTCTGTCTGGAGGTTGCTGGCGACGTTCAGGTAAGAGTCTGTATTACCCAAACTATCCTGTAAAGGTGCGTGAGATTAGCTCACTGTCTTTTCCTTTTTTCCTAGATGCAGCGTATTGAAGGATGAAGCCTCCGGTGATAGCCAGGTAAGTCTTGTAATATAAGTGATTGTCCTTTTAGTCTATTTAGGCTCACCTTGCTTTTTCTTATCTTTCCCCAGGTGTTGAAAATCAACGAAAAAGTGACGGAGGCAGCGCCGAGTCGGAGATCCTGTGGGTTGGTGAAAATGGAGCGGCGCTGCAGCTGGGATGCAACGCGTGCCGGAAGAATGTCCCTTCATGCTCGGAGTGATGCAGGATCCGAAATCAGGTGAGGAATCAGATTAAAGTAATCTAACCTCTTCTTCTATTTTCCTTTCTCTCCTAGGGGCTCCGTGTTCGAGGCGGGCGTGGCAGAAGGCTTGATGCAGGTTTGCAGACACGTCAGCGTTACGCTGCTAAATGCAGAATAACGCGAAGCGTGTGTTGAAGATCGGGCGTGGTTTAAATAGCTTTGAAAGTAGTCCCAGGTAAGAAGTTCCAAGAACCACACCCAAGTGAAAAGTAGTCCTTGTGGAAAAATAGTCCCTCCAGGTCTCACGTTGGCCTGGATGCATGTGCAGCATGGTCTGCCTGAGGTGAGTGATGACTATGAGCCTGGCGCCTTAGGCGGGGCTTCTGAGGTTTAAACAGATGTCTGGATTCCTGCTTCCGGGGCAGATGGGCTTGGTCCAGTTGCCCGGGGGTAGGCATCATGACAGCACTCCCCCTCCAAGGCACCCCCTAATGTTGTTCTTCCTCTGGGCCCTGGTTTGTCTGGGAAGTTCCGATGGAATTTCTTCACTAATCGAGGTGCATGAACGTGGTCACTGGGTTCCCGCGACCTTTCCTGTGGTCCGTAACCTTTCCAATCGATTAAATAAAAAAGTTTACATTTAACCATCTTAGAGTCCAGGATATCTTTTACCTCGAATTCAGGTTCTCCATCTATTAGGATGGGGTCAGGTGGCTTGGTTAATCTTGTTCCGGGTTGAACTGGTTTTAGAAGTGAAACATGGAAGACGGGATGGATCCGCCTACTAGAGGGCAGTTCTAATTTAACTGCTACCGGGTTGATAATTTTTTTAATGGAGTAAAGCCCCAAATATCTAGGATTAAAAGTTTGAGTCCCTTTTAGGGGTATGTGTCTGGTTGCCAGCCAAACTTTATCTCCAATTTGATAATCGGGAGTGTCACTCCTATGCTGATCGGCATTCTTCTTGTATTTCTCCTTTGGTTTTTTCAAATGTTCTGTTGCTTCCTTAAAGGCTTGAGTAATAGTAGAATGCAGATGGGTCACTGCCGGCATTTCCAAGTGTTGGGGTGAATCAAGTTCTGAGGTTCGAGGATGATGACCATAAATGGTATAAAAGGGGCTTTGTCCGGTTCCTGAGTGTACTGAGTTATTGTATGCGTATTCTGCAATCCATAATATATCCTTCCAATTGCCCTCGGTCTGATGTAACATGCAACGTAGGTATTGTTCCAGAGTCTGGTTGGTCCTTTCTGTCTGACCATCGGTCTGGGGATGGTGACTAGTAGATAACCTCACGTCGATTTGCGCTAGTTGGCAACATTTCTTCCAGAATTGCGAAATGAATTGACTACCTCGATCTGACACCAATACAGAAGGGAATCCATGTCCTCGAACGATGTTTTCAAGGAATTCCTTGGCCAAAACTGAAGCGGAAGGTAATCCCTTTAAAGGAATAAAGTGAGACATCTTGTAAAAAAGGTCAACAATTACTAGAATGGTGTTAAACCCGTTACATGGAGGTATATCTGTAATAAAGTCTAGGGATAAAGTGTGCCAAGGTGTAGGTGGAATATCCAAAGGCTGTAAAAGACCGGCTGGTGTCTTCTTCTGGCTTTTGTTTTGGGCGCAGATCCCACAAGACAACACAAATGACTTTATGTCCTTTCGCCAGGTGGGCCACCAGAATTGTGTTTTAATTTTAGCTTCAGTCTTGGCAATACCTGGGTGTCTTTCCATCAAAGCATCATGGTAATTGGAGATTACCAGTTCTTGCAGTTCCTTGTGTGATAAAAACAGACGCCCTTGATAGTAGGGTAACTCATTAATGACTGAATAATCTGCGCCTCTTTTGTTCCAGTCCTGCAGGGCTGTTGAATCGAAAAGTTGTTTAATCTTTAAATGAATATCTTCCAAAGTCTGTAAAGTAGTTACGCAGAGGATTCTTTGTCCTGGAATTATGGGTACTGGTTCTGGGTTAAAAAATGCTTCTCCCATTCCTATTCGGGATAAGGAATCTGCCTTACCATTCTTGCTACGCGGTCGATAAGTAATCACGAAATCAAAGTCGGTGAAGAATAGCGCCCATCGGAGTTGACGGAATGATTGGGCCTTGGCTGTTTTTAAATACTGCAGGTTCCTGTGGTCAGTGATTACTGTGATGGTGTGCCTAGCACCGAGAAAGTAATGTCTTCAAGCTTTGAAGGCGGATTTGATGGCTAACAATTCTTTATTGGTAACCGCATATTTTAATTCGGGGGCCGAAAACTTTCTGGACCAAAAGGCTACAGGATGAAGTTGACCGGTTTCGGGATCCTTCTGGGACAGGACAGCCCCCATGGCTAAACTGGACGCATCTTTTTTGAATATGTATGGAAGTTCGGGACGTGGATGCTTCAAGACAGGTGCTGATGTGAATTTCGACTCTTCGGTCCACAAGAAGCGTTTGTTTTTTCGCAAAAGTGCTGTGATGGGGTGTACAACTTGTGAGAAGTCTGGAATAAATCTGCGGTAGAAATTAGCAAATCCGAGCATGCTTTGTACTCCTTTAACTGAATTGGGAGATGGCCATTTGAGGATTGCATCCACTTTTCGAGAGTCCATTCAGACTCCTTTAGGAGTCAAGATAAATCTTAGGAAGTCAACTTCCGTGATATGAAAGACGCATTTTTCCAGTTTTGCAAATAACTTGTGCTGAAGTTGTTTCTGAAGGACCGCTCGAACATGCTCAACATGATCTGATTCTGAGGAAGAGTACATTAGAATGTCGTCAATGTAAACGACAACACAAATATCGATGAGTTCACGAAGGACATTGTTCATAAAATACTGGAAGGCTGCTGGTGCATTGCACAACCCGAAGGCGCCAGGACTGATTTCTACTATGAGCCTGGTGCCTAAGGTGCCAGGACTGAACCCAGATAGCCCCTAGCCGGGGCTTCTGAGTTTTAAACAGATGTCCGGATGCCTGCTTCCGGGGCGGATGGGCTTGCTCCAGCTTCCCGGGGGTAGGCATCATGACACACAGCGACATCACAGGGGATAATAGGGGGCTGGGGGCACACTGTGACAACACAGGGAACCGGAGGGGCTGGGGGCAAACAGCAACATCACTGGAGACCAGAGAGGCTAGAGGCACACAGCGACAACACAGGGGACCAGAGGGGCTGGGGGGCACACAGTAATATAATAGGGGACTGGAGGGGCCAGGGGGCAAACAGCAACAACACAGGGGACCAGAGGGGCTGTGGGCATGCAGCAACATCACAGGGGACCAGATGGGGATGGGGACACATAGCATTGGGGGCTACATAGCGAACATCATGGGGGGCGAGAAGCATACCTGAAGTGGACAGGGAGCAGACAGAGGCCTTTATTGTGGGCAGCAAGGATATTGGCAAGGGTATGTGAATACCAGTAAGGAGAGAGTTTGCATGGAGTTATGACATAAGAAGATCAGTATTCTGCATTTCTGGGATGCGGTTGCTTAATAGCGAATTCGTGATGACATTGTTGGGGATCTCATTGAGCGTTAGTCATCATGTGCTAGGGTTCAATTGCTTCAGAAGGTCGTGGTTGGTTTTTACGGAAAGAGCCATGTTTTTAGAGCTTGGCGGAATATCATATAGTCTTGGGTGTGTTGAATGGGAGGGGGAAGCGAGTTCCACAGAGTTGGGGGCAAGGTTGAGAAGGCGGATCCTCCGATCCTGACAAAGTTAGAGGTAGGAAAAACTAGAATGAGGTCAGTGCTTGATCTAGGGGTGCGGGGTGGGAGGTATGGTTTTAACCTTTCTTGCAAGTATAATGGCCCGGACTTGTGCACTGCACGGTGAGTGATGCACAGGGTCTTGAAAGTGGCCTTTCATCTGACTGGGAGCCAGTAGAGGGTTTGGATAGCTGGAGCAATGTGGTCTCTTTGACCCAGGGCAAGGAGCAGTTTTGCAGCAGTGTTTTGGCCTATTTGGAGTTTGTTAAGTTGGCATGCTGGGGCTCCTAGGTATAGGAAGTTGGCATAGACCAGTCTCAACATCACAATAGACATAACTCCGGTAAGTCTGTTCAGGTAGGAGAGGTGGGGAAAGATGTGTATGAGAAGTTTGAGGTGGTAGACACAGCATTTTGACACATTGTTGATATGACGGGAGAGGGTCAGGCCTGAGTCCATAGTGCAGCCTAAGTTTTATACTGTATCAGATGGGGGAGGAGGAGGGCAGAGGGATGGGGGCCATGGGAGTGGGTGTGGTAGAAGTGTAGTGTTCTCACACATCATGATTTCAGTTTTAGCAGGGTTCAAAAGGATGTGGTTTAGTGTCATCCATCGATCAATGTCGGGGAGAGAGGCTTCATGTTCGGGAAGGGGGTTGGTGTCTGCCTTGGGAATTCTTAGGATAATTTGGGTATCGTCGGCGTAGTTGTAACAGGAGATGTTGAGCACGCTCATGATTCCTGCTAGAGTGATCACATAGAGGTTGAACAGGAGAGCAGACAGGCAAGCGCCTTGGGGTACTCCAGTGTGCATTGAGCGAGCAGTTGAGGCATAAGGGGAGACGAGGGTTATTTTGTTTCCTGTTGCTTAGGAAGGAGGCGATCCATTTGAGAGCAGTGCCACAGATTCCTAGGGAGTCAAGGCGGACAAGGAGGATTGAGTGGTTAAGTATGTCAAAGGCTGCGGAGAGATGAAAGAGAATCAATGCTGCGCAGCCTTCAGAGTCTACAGTGACCTTGAGATCATCCCAGAACGATATCAGAGTGGTATCAGTTCCATGTCATGGTCTGAAGCCTGAGTTGAGCTGGGAGTATGCATCCGGCCAATAAGTTTCGGGAGAAATCTGGTGTTCGAGATCAGTCTGTAATTCTTGGGATCAAGCAGGTCAAGGGATGCCTTTTTTAGAAGAGGCCTGACATGCAGTATTTTGAAGGCATCAGGGAAGATGCCAGAGGTGAGGGATTAATTTAGAATAGCTCTTGCATGTTCTCCTGCACAGGTAGACGAGAATATTTATTTCAGGACAAAGGCTGGGCAGGGGTCGAGGGGTGACCTGGAGGGTTTGCTGGCTGATAGTAAGTCAATGAACTCATCTCTGGAGATGGGTTTTAAGGAATCGAAGGTAGGGAAATTGGGCGTCGGGCAATGGGATCATGGGGGGTCGATGATGGGGGTGAGAAGGACAGTTTGATGATAAGGGATGTCGTCCTGTCTAGAGCAACGGTGTGGAAGTGTAAAGAGAAGGAGTCACAGAGTGATTTTGAGGGGGTGGATTGGATAGAGAAGCAAGTGGGATTGACAAATTCTGATATGATCATGTGGAGTCCTTTGCTGCGGAGAACATCCACATCGCATGGAGTAGTTACAAAAAATAGTTAAAAAAAAATAGTAATATACTTAGAGTTTCATGGGCGGGATTTGAACCCTGGTTACATAGCTGTGAGACCAGACACTTACCACAAGCATCTCTGGTGAGGATGCAGTAAAATGGCTCATAATAACATAGATGACACGTTTTGTCAAAGGTTCTTAAATATAAAAGGCGTGCACCTTGAATACAATGGCCGAAATGTTATAGGAAAATAGTGTATTAATTACAAATACTTATGCAGTGACAGAATAATTCCCTGTTTCATAGCTCTATGACAGGTATTGAATGGATGTTGTAGAAAACCACTTACAAAAGAACCACCACCTAGATAATTACTATACAGGTGGCTTGACCCACAGCTACAATACGTTGCGGGCTAGCTTTCGGACGATCCTACTACAGATTCAAAATTGCTGATGGGTATGACCCACCCCACAGTGCTCAAAGAAGCCCTGTGGATCACAGATCGCTGTCTGGGGCAAATGTCACAGATGACTAGACTAGGAAGACATATATGGGCATCAGCGGTGAGACGGCTCAGACTGCAGGATCCATACTCTCTGCATGTACGCATGATGGCAGACTCATGCCTTGCGCTTGATGACTTAGCAGCTGCCAGAAGGTGGGACGAAATTGGACTCACTTCTTGAGGAGACATGTATAAGAATGGAGAGTTTAGGGACTTTAAGGGCTTGGTTCAGAAGGAAGGGCTTCACAAGGGTCCATTCTTGAGATATCTGAAGCTTGCTACACGAAAATCATCTGACTGGCCAGAGGAGCTGGAAACCTACTAAGATGTTGACACTGCTATACAAAATTGAGGATGGCTGGAGGCCTGTGTCCAGGCTGTATGTGAGTGAGTTGAATGTGGCGTATAAGAGAAGAACACAATTGAGAATGTTGTGGAAGACTGAGTTGGGACTGGTGCTTGAAAATAGGCAACGGGATAACACAAAAGTTCAAAAAGTTCTCCTGTAATGCCAGGTTTCACCTGCTCCAGCTTAATTTGCGACACAGATCCTACATGACCCCCAGCAGCGTTAAATATATAGAGTGTTATTGCAAGGTTTAGATGCATGGAGTCAAAGGTTTAGGAGTGCAGTGGCGGCAAGGTTGCCAGTGCTTACCAGAAAGATGGGCGTGTTGGCTCACAGTGGAGAAAGTAGGCAGGCCTCCCTAGTAAGGTGCTTACTGCCAGTACTAACACTCTATATATTTTCCCTCCTTCCTTCCTTCCTTGGTACTGTGTTACTCATGCCTCATCTATTATATGTCTAACAAATGACCTTTATTTTGTAATCATATGGATACTTATGATGCTAATTATGCACTTGCAATTTGTATCCGCAACCACCACAATTCACCTCCCACCACTGGTACATGTTAAGATTTGTATTCTACTTGGATCAACATGGTGACATTCTTCTCTCCTCAATGTATCCCTGTGGCCAACTATGGCCTTATCAACCTGATTATGTTGTTATCATGAATGCTGTAATCCGAAAAATATTACTGCACCGGCTACCTCCTTGCACATATATCACTCCAACACCTCACCTATCACAGCCTTGATAAAGACTACGGTTGAAACGCGCGTCGGCTTTTTGTTTCACCTCACACGGCCCATGTTGCCAGACTTTATCATGTTCTTTTTAGTACATTAAATAACATGTACTGAAACAACCAGGAATGATGTGTCACAATTTTTCAACAACCTATCAAAACCAAGTACCAAGATACTCACAGAAAGTGGACAACCTCCAACTGCCAGCGCCCACACCCAGCAAGGTTTGTATTCAACCTAACATACAATGTTGCATAGACCTATCCACTGTTATTTTGTCCGCTATAATCACTACTGTATGTATTTAGAGGTAATTCAAGGCGTGCCCTACAGATAAGGGATAGCCAATGATGCACTAATTCTTATATGTTCTATAAACAGATATGTTCCCTTAACCAATCCCTTCCATCAATAGTTTTTGTATTTTACGATGTAGAATGACGTCACAGATGACGCACATTGGGGTATAAAACCTTTGCATAACCAAGGTTAATTCTGAGTGTGCATGCATCAGTCCACTCGCAACCCCACTTTGTTTTGGCCTCATTGGGCATCAACAGTGCAGTGTAGCTTGGTATCAGGCCAAAGAAGGCTCAGGACCACTGTTGTAAATACCTGTTCCACTTGTGGTGACAAATGCACACAGACATGCCCTTGTTTTTGCTTTGTAGACGTATTTGTGTGCTAGAATAATTTAACAGATAATCCCTCATGAGGATCCCAGAATAAATGTGCAATATTTCCCAGTAAATAGACATGAAACATTTGAGACACCTAACTTGCTGCATTCACACAACAAGTGACACACAGCATTATAACAGAGTGCACGCCCCTTCGCTTAGGCATAGGGATCCTGACCAATTATAAGGAACTATATGATTGTAGATAACGAGTTTCCTGTCAGACAGTGTATTGCTCAGCAGAGGGACATACCGTCTTTATTCACTGTCTGTATTGTTGTTCACGGTGACTACATGGGCCCGATGAGGACTGTGTGAGAGACAGCAACACAAAGAAAGGAATACAAATGGGACAACCCCAACATCTGCTTCTCTCCATGCACTCACTGTGAGCAATCTCCCCCTCCTCGCCTCCCATCATGCTTCAACAGGAAAAGCACTTTACAGAGAAGTTTGCATTCATGGAAAATGCCACGCAATCACAGACTATGGACCTGGAACATGCTGAAAGAAGATTTAAAAAACGGAAGCTTGCATTCTCATTAAAGTGGACGAGTGTATCAGTCCGACTGTAGATATCTCATTCCTATGGCACTCTTTACAAAGCAAATAGTCCCCGGAAACAAAGGATGCATACATTGAAGGATGCTTACATGTTCTGTATGGACAGGATAAAAGCTAAATTCTCGCCCTTTCTTTATTTCTTCCAGGTTATTAACGTTTAGATTGCTAGAAACAAGATTGTAAACTGTCAGAACACAACTATGCACTTCATATGTTATGTTCAGAGTCAGACTGGGGCATAATATTGTCTCAGGCACCAATGAAAAATTGGCCCACAGTTGCAAATGACAATTAATTCCTTTTGTGACAGACTTTGAATAGTACCCAAAATGTGATGCGAATTATGCATTTATCCAGCAACACTGGTCAAAACCACTAGACGCATGGTGAAGTAACTCAAACTGGCCCACATTGCCCAAATAAATGGCCCACTTTGACCAAAAAAAACGACCCCACACTACCATTTTGTGTCTTTGGTTTGGGCATTGCCCTGTTGCCCTATAGGCCAGTCCGACCATGTTTATGTTATGTTAAGGGTAATTTGTACTGCACCCATCTCTGCTCTAGTGATCTTATAGCACTGACCCGTGTGAGGATAATTGAATAATGTGATCCTCCAAGGGGTAAAGCCAGCCATGATTTGTGGGGTTGGGTGTGGCAAGGAGAAGGGAAGTAGTTGTAAGAGAAGGAGGAGAACAACACACACATACCAGAGGTTCGTGGGGATGGCTGCCTGGCAGTGGCACAGGGCTGCATGTATACCCAGCCGTAAAGTGATTATATGAAAGATTGTAAAGAACCGAGTAAGTAAAGCAGTCCGGAGTAAGTAAAGCAGCCCGGGAAGGCGAGTGATTTTCCTTTACTAGTGCACTGTAGGTGGGGTACTAGATGAAGTCAGAACATGATCGTGTGATGACCTTGAGATGAGTTCAAGCTTGCCCTTGAAGTGTTGAGGCATCATCCCCAGATAAGGTTCTTAAACCTCTGTACTGATAAATCCAGAGAGTAATCTGGGGATGCCAAGCCAGCTGACCAGATACGCAAGTGCCAAAACAGCTGACCAGATAAGGCAGTGCCAAGCCAGCTGACCAGATACGCCAGTGCCAAAACAGCTGGCCAGATACGCCAGTGCCAAGCCAGCTGACCAGAAACGCCAGTGCCAAGAATTGGCAATGTACAGGTAGATGCAGGGAACACAAACGGGAGAACGTGAAGTCCGGGGTTGGGGGGACCAGCTTGGCCAGTAGATGAAGAGACTGTGGGATCCATGTTTTCATTCGAGTATCCATGACATAGCATAATGGTTGTACAGCAAAGCACCAAAAGACACACAAAAGCCCCACAAGGCAGACCAAGACTCCCACCCCGTACCACACCACTGGCAGGCTCTGCCGACTTGGCTTCTTGGACACAACAGTGTTCAATCCATGGGTGTAAATGCTATGACTCAGATGACAGGTTAAGTACTGCACACTATAGCTATTGCTTTCGGGTGAGCATTTTACCCTTCTTCCTTAGCCTCCAGTTAGGTGCATCTAGGAAAATAGTGTACACTGCTTGAGAGACTTGATGCGTTACATAGGTGCAATCCCATACACATTTGACTCTAGGAGCTTAACATGGAGACAGCTAGATGTGACAGTCACCTAGGGGCAAACTGCTAGCTCATCACAGACTGGCGTCCATGCTTTTCCCAGCAGTGCTTTGTGGCAAAGAAATATACAGAGACAGGCAGTTGTGGTTGGAAGGATCTGGAATATTGTAACCTTAGAAGAAGATGGCATTTGGGCTTCCTTCAAGGGCTGTGGTGTGCTGCAAAGACCAATACAAAATGCCCGATCCTACAAGATAGCGATGAAAGGACTTCTTTGCGACAATGTACAGGTAGATGCAGGGAACACAAACGGGAGAACGTGAAGTCCGGGGTTGGGGGGACCAGCTTGGCCAGTAGATGAAGAGACTGTGGGATCCATGTTTTCATTCGAGTATCCATGACATAGCATAATGGTTGTACAGCAAAGCACCAAAAGACACACAAAAGCCCCACAAGGCAGACCAAGACTCCCACCCCGTACCACACCACTGGCAGGCTCTGCCGACTTGGCTTCTTGGACACAACAGTGTTCAATCCATGGGTGTAAATGCTATGACTCAGATGACAGGTTAAGTACTGCACACTATAGCTATTGCTTTCGGGTGAGCATTTTACCCTTCTTCCTTAGCCTCCAGTTAGGTGCATCTAGGAAAATAGTGTACACTGCTTGAGAGACTTGATGCGTTACATAGGTGCAATCCCATACACATTTGACTCTAGGAGCTTAACATGGAGACAGCTAGATGTGACAGTCACCTAGGGGCAAACTGCTAGCTCATCACAGACTGGCGTCCATGCTTTTCCCAGCAGTGCTTTGTGGCAAAGAAATATACAGAGACAGGCAGTTGTGGTTGGAAGGATCTGGAATATTGTAACCTTAGAAGAAGATGGCATTTGGGCTTCCTTCAAGGGCTGTGGTGTGCTGCAAAGACCAATACAAAATGCCCGATCCTACAAGATAGCGATGAAAGGACTTCTTTGCGACAATGTACAGGTAGATGCAGGGAACACAAACGGGAGAACGTGAAGTCCGGGGTTGGGGGGACCAGCTTGGCCAGTAGATGAAGAGACTGTGGGATCCATGTTTTCATTCGAGTATCCATGACATAGCATAATGGTTGTTCAGCAAAGCACCAAAAGACACACAAAAGCCCCACAAGGCAGACCAAGACTCCCACCCCGTACCACACCACTGGCAGGCTCTGCCGACTTGGCTTCTTGGACACAACAGTGTTCAATCCATGGGTGTAAATGCTATGACTCAGATGACAGGTTAAGTACTGCACACTATAGCTATTGCTTTCGGGTGAGCATTTTACCCTTCTTCCTTAGCCTCCAGTTAGGTGCATCTAGGAAAATAGTGTACACTGCTTGAGAGACTTGATGCGTTACATAGGTGCAATCCCATACACATTTGACTCTAGGAGCTTAACATGGAGACAGCTAGATGTGACAGTCACCTAGGGGCAAACTGCTAGCTCATCACAGACTGGCGTCCATGCTTTTCCCAGCAGTGCTTTGTGGCAAAGAAATATACAGAGACAGGCAGTTGTGGTTGGAAGGATCTGGAATATTGTAACCTTAGAAGAAGATGGCATTTGGGCTTCCTTCAAGGGCTGTGGTGTGCTGCAAAGACCAATACAAAATGCCCGATCCTACAAGATAGCGATGAAAGGACTTCTTTGCGACATATGACTACGAGACAAGCGTGAGATGCACGTAAGCAACTATATGGGGCAGTCCTCTGAACGTGGCTGGGGGTTGTGGAGGGATTACAGCAACAAAAACATCTTGTTGGCAAAGTTTCATAAATACATTTACCATAGACCTGAAATCTAAAAATGAAAATACAGCTGACTGTAGGCTCTATACAAATGGCTGCCGCTGTAGATTGGAGATCTCATGAATACTTTCCTGCTGAACAGCCATGGCTGTCATGGATTATGAAGGAAGCATTACCTTTCCTTTGATAGACTGATGGCAGCCAGCTCCATGCAGGGAGGACGGTGGGGAGGGTTTATATCATGGGGTTAACGGTTGTTGCATTAGGGGCAGAGTCTTTCGCTGGTGTGGTATTGGGAGATGTAACCCTTATTTTTATCTCCATGAAGGGTATGCAAATTCCCACTGTGCTCTATAGTGGGAAAGCTCTAGCCCCATATGACTTAATGATGAACATGTCGTACCACGTTTGAAGCTAAAGATCATCTATTCTAAACCCAGCCCTGCGTCAAAAATGGAGCCAGCACGTCTAACATGATATGTCACGGAGTGGATAAGCAGTCAGAATATCCAACAGTCCACACAAAGTTTTATATTGCGTCATCACAGAAATGTCAACAGTCAAGGCCAGGACCGGTCTTTGGATTTATTTGGCCCAGGTCAGAGTAGTGTGGGACCCTCTTTTGAAAAAGTAAATCATTTTTATTCAGTACACTGTTTATCTTTTGAACGCATAACTCATTTTTATTCAGCAGACGATTCCATTTCAATAAAGTAGCACGGCATTTGTGGGCGCACCTTTAAGATTTGCACATAATCACATGAGTTGCGTAGTTTCTTTTCCTACTGATAACGTGTCATTTTCCTGTCATCTAAAGAGGCTGCAAGATCGAACTCTCTCCCGAGAAAGGCGAGTTCCAAGTAAGAAATTAAAATGTGTCAGAGAATCTTATTCAAAAGTTCAGAGACCTGCAGATTTTGTGGGTAACAATAGGAAGGAAAGGAGGAACCAGTCCCGTTGGTTTTATTAGTGCCACCCTCCAATAACACTGACATGTGTTATAATCAGCAGATACATACACTTCAAATACACATGACATGCATTTTCTAAACCATTTCAAAAGGAGGGTTTTCCCATCAGAAATGTAAAGGTTAAAAATGATGCATCATTTTACATAAGTCAACCAGGCCGGGAATCCCTTGCACACAGTACGTGCCTTTTGTTCCCGGTGGGGGGTGTGGCGGCCCCTTAGCCAATGAGGAGGCTCGAAACGGGGCAATCCCTGCTCTGAGCATCTCCAAAGGCTGGAAGCTGCCTTCGTCCCCCGCCGGGACGCAGGTACTTTTTCTTTTCCTCCATCACCCTCCCCTCTAAACTATCCCCTCCCCACCTTCCCAACGTACCTTATTTTTTCTTCTTTTCTCGGGAGTGAACGCGCTGGGAACACTTCTGTTCCCAGCGCATCCGCTCCTGATGGCCGCCATGCAAAGGGAAAATGGACTACGTTTTCCCTTTCCCGATGGCCATTTTATTTGACTTATTTTTTTTCTCTTCCGAAACGCGGCAGTGTTTTGGAACAGGAACAAAATGCTATGAGTACCCCGGTCTAACGGTCCGGAGTACTAATGTCTAGAAGCCCCTCAACGGCGGCCAATACCGCCCACGCTACTCTCGGGCCTGTAACAATGGCCCAGAGGGCAGTACCTGGGGCTGTATTGGCCCGCCGTCTCGTGGCTTATTGCCTCAATACTAAATGCTTGCCTGTGCTTAAGTCAAGCACAGCAATCCCACATGTAGGCACTAAAATAATGTTCAGAAGCAAGCACTAGTTTCCCTGCCCGTCCTCACATTGCAGAGATCTGTGGCCGCCCAAAAGTTGTAAGCATGAAATAGATTGTACCGAAGTTAAAATGGCCAAGACTACATCTAAATGTGTCAGTGCATCAAGAAGCCTGTAAGATGATACCCAAAGCCATAGAAGGGTGAACGAGAAAAGAAAAGGTGTGCCAACCAAAGGTATACACGGTTTACGAGCTGTAAAGAAAAAAGGTCTGGGATGTCTGTTCAAGATATCCATTCGCCATCTTTACAGAAGCTGTCCAGTGTCAAGAAGGCAAATGGCATCCCTGGTGGGTTTAACATGTGTCTTTGATGACAGCTGCATGAACAGTACTACCAGGCGACCTACTGTAAAACATGCCACACAATGACCAACAGTTACATTTATTAGTAACCTTTACATGAATTAGATGTTATATGGAAGGTATGGATTGTACTGTAAAACAGTAACTCAAACAACGGCACTAAATCTATTTCTATAAACCATAAATCTCAAAATGTTCCTTTGTATTGTACAGTCGCACCAACTCCAAGGAGTTAACAAAACATTTAAATGACCACACACAATGGCAAGACCCATACCCTAAACCACAATGGCAAAGGTAAAAGTGTGCTGGAAAGCCTGACCCATTGCTCATTTTCACTCTTGGGGTGTGGGTGTGTTGAACAATGGAAACAGCAATAATATAAACAGTAATTTGTTTTAAAATCGGCATGCACATGCAATGTACAGAAACAAGGAGTGCTGTTTCCCCATCATTACTCCACCATGAGAATGCTCAGGCAAAGGTCCCAAGAATCTTCTCCAACTGTATTCACTCCACAGAGGTATTTATGCCCAGGCAGAGTTTACAAATCTCACTTGTGATTTTGCCATCTTTTAGTGGTGTTCCAGTCAGCCGAAGGGATTGGAGGTACACGGACTACAGCAGGTGGTAACCGTTATGCCCCCTGCTAACACCAGAGCTGTAACTATGAGAAGGAGGTTTAGATATTTTTAATCAACATTGTATGTGATGCTCCTGAACCACTTGCATATATAGTTCATATGTAAACTATACCATTGTACAAGACCGCAGGTAGAATTCTAGTTACATTGCCTAAAACATTCATATTACAGACCAGCCTAGGTGCTTCTCAAGGCTTGACTGCAGGCAACTCTGAGAAACCAGATATTAGCATTGAAACCAAAATTCCTCGATCCAACCCTCCCACATTTGTGTCCAGTTGGCAGACAGTTTATGTTCTGATTGCTTCCTCTAAAATATTGTTCTCTGACCTAATCTACAGTAGGCAGTTGACCTCAATAAGTACCTCTAGTGCTCTTAACTGTAGCATACACTACTTCTCCAAATCCTGGGCAGCAGCAGAGACCTGAAAACACTCTTTCAACTGACATAACAGATGATAACAGGCTTGAATTAGAGTGGAAGCAATACATTTATAATCCTTTCAGCCATAAGGAACGTCCTTATGTTGCTATGGAGCCAAAATGTTGAGGGGCGGAATATGGTGAAGATGCCTAATCTTGCAGAGGTGGAGAAAAATTGGGGGTGCATATACTTAGTTGGGCCTAGGTCAGCAGGAAGCCTAAATACGCCACTGTAACTCCTCCCCTGTGAGCACTCGTTTCCTCCCTTTTATCTTCATTTCTTCTGGTGCCCATATACCATCCCAAAGTAGATGAGTATTCTGGCCACCAAAACCCCGCCTGCCCCCACTTGTCCCCAAAGGTTCTCTCACCACAACAGTACCTTCCACTGTGAGGAATTGCCATCTGACAAGGGTGTGGAAGCCTCGGCTTTTTTGATTTTTGATTTTTTATTAAATATAAAATGATGCAGGCAATTCCATTTCAGACAGGATGGTCTGCTAACTAGACCACCCTTTCCTTAAGCTCTATGCCAAACTCATAGTGTGTTGTGCCCTTTTGCATCAGTCTTCAGATCTGCAGCACCTGCTCTCCAGTGGCACAGAGTAGGTTCAAAGGTCACATGTGCCCTTTTGGCATCTGCTGTGACAGCAAAGACACTGCAGTGCAGAGGCTGCATTGAAAATCTGCACCTCTCTTCCAAACCCACATAATTATGATGACCTGCCATCCAGATGTTAGTTTAATCTTTAAATATAAGAAATACTGAGGTTAAGGCTTTAGTGGTTTTGCGGTTCACTTAAAATTGCTTATCGACCCAGCTCCTATCCTTGAAATTGGCATCTTCCGTAGCAGTGCAGCTTGACGCCTGTCACTGCTGGGTGTTCTCTTCTGGCTGACACCCACTGGTTTGACAAATCGGATCAGAGGAGGGTCGGGAAGGTTCAAGACTCACAAAGATTCCAGCCACATTCAAGAATGTTCAGGCTTATTCAGCCTGCCCAGATGCCCATTGCCACCGTGAGCACCATGGCCTTATAATCTACAAAGCTGGCAAGGCAAGGTGAGAGGTGAGATGCAACAACAGCACAGCACAGGATCTCAGTACTCCGTGGCACCATATAGTTAGAACTGGCACTGCAAAATACTTCACGGCCCTAGCTCTTTGAGTTTGCAACTAGCTTCCCGCTCTACATTCTCTAACCCAGCCTCGCTGTTAGACGACAGGCAATTTGCTGGGAGATCAGAGAGTAGAGAAGGGTTTTAGGGGTGTGAGGTGGACGTTTTTTTAAAGCAATTATCCTGTATTGCCTTCTTCAAAAAGCACTAAGATGCGTTCCTCTGGCTGTTTATAGCCACCCCCCCTTTGCACAATTGGTTTTGGCTGGATCTGCCCACCTCTGGGGACCTGAAGAAAGAGGGCTCCCAGGCACTTCAAGCTAGTGCTTAGTCATGTTGCATTGACTGTTCGGCGGTACGATGCACTGGTGTGCTGCTGCTTCAGTAATACGTAAAACCTGACATTGGGCCTCATTACAAGTCAGGCGGTAGCCGTGCCAGTAAAACCGTCAGGCTGCCGCCAGACTTGCAAGATTTTCCGGCGCCTGACTTGCCGGATTTACCAGGGCATTACAACCCCGGCGGTCTGGAAAGTCAGGTGCTAGAAAAGGTAAATCCCCATTCCCATTTGAGTCCCATAGTACTCAATGGGAATGGGGAGCGTGGAAGCACCAGCACTGTGTGCAACAGTGCTGGTGCTTCCATGTAAGTCTGAAAGCCGGTGCTGTACTGGCTGCCAGGTCAGGCCTGGCGGGCAGGACGGCAGCCGCTCGCAGACTCAGAGTGTGCTGGCACCGTTGTCACCGGACAGACACACTCGTAATGAGGCACATTGGCTTGGATTGGGCTGGTTGGTGCTGAAGCAATGGAGGCATGTATTTGAAATGTTGCTAAAACTATCAGTTTGCTCTGACACTGCTTGACGTAAGTCATTGTGAAATATATTGTTTTTTTTTCTTTTACAATGGGCAAACGAAAGGCAGCTTCAAATCAATCTTTTCTGCCAATCCCCAAAAAATCACTTTGCAGGGGTTATGCGATATCTGAAGGGAGTGATCTACTTTCTGAGATTGAAACATTATTGGTGGAAATCTGCACATGGATATACCAACAAATATAATAACATATGTCCCACACCCTAAAGCACAGCCCAGGGAAAATAGGAGCTGACTTGACCCGAACCCTATTTGATGAACAATGGTTGTTAAGCAACTAACCTTGGACCTGATTTGAAGGAAAGCGAAAGGGGGAATTTGCACCGTTTAAAGGCATTTAGGATAAACGCCCAAACCATCAAGAAGAGGGCAATATGCATCTTCGACTGGCTGAGATTCACCCTGATAATTTAAAGCTTTTCCCTGATCTGTCTTCTCCTAAAGATAATGGTGTTTAAACATATAACAATGATAGAGAGGAGAATGTGTACATTGTGATTTATGTTGCAGAGGTAGTAGAGGTGTCAAATAGGTTTAGCACACTCCTTATGCTTAAGGGTACTGATATGGATGTGCAAGCTCGCCAATATGGCGGATCGAGGAGGAATGCCCTTACGTAAACATTGGAAAACAAAGACTTTGGGAACCCTATGGGCTATATGGCAGTATTCAAAGAATGTTGCACTGAGGTTCCGACCCCCTTTGCACATGAAGAGGGGATCTTGAGAAATGTGGGTTGCTCTTTAAAAAGTGTTGGGGTGAGTCAGAGTCTGAAACTAAAAAGTAATGTAAGCACAAATGTGCACCTGTATGTAATGACTTGCATATTACAGCAGATGGCCTGCTTGGTAAACATCAAGATGACTGTAACGCCATAAGGAATGGGGTTAACATGACAGTAGATGAGGTGCCTAGGCAGGAAGCCCCACGTCTCACTCCTTCTAAAGACCAATCATTAGAAAGTCTGTCACCAGATGACCAATCTAAGGAAATAGAAGATAATCTTAGATCAGCAGCAGTCCCATTGTTTCCTCCGAAGCCTTTGCTGAAAAGGCTGTCAGTAGGCCTAAACTAGGGGGAGCTAATAAGAATATGGTATGACAGAGGTCCCAAAACTATCAGATGGTGCTTGGGATACCTTGGGGTGCTGTGTAATCATTTTAGGAAATACTGGTGCTGTCACCAGATTCTTGGACCAAATAAACAAAATGTTTGATGTAATTGAGGTTACACTAGTTGACTTTGGACTGGTTGACGGATCATCGTTGTTACACTAGTTGACTTTGGACTGGTTGACGGATCATCGTTGTTATTCCCCTGTGGGGTCCTGTATTGTGTTACAAAAACATGTCCTGCTTACTCCAGTACCAATGACCACACCAACCAAAAGTTGGTAATATATCTGGGGGTAGTGCACAGCCTGATATCGTAACCCACCCAGTGCCTAATATAATGAGCGATAGGCGGCCTTGGGTTAGTTGACGAATGAATCCCCCACAGTTGACAGAGATACCAGGGTATTCATCTCCCGAAATTTACAATAAGCGGTTTTGCATTTTGTCTCTTGGAATATTTCGGATTGAAGATCAAGATTGGAGCGATTTTATCAGGGATTTTGATTTCATATGTTTCCACATAGGGCCTGATTTACAAAGCATTTTCTAATGGGGTTTTCCATTGAAAAAGGCTTTTGTAAATCAGACCCATGGGCTATTGAACCACTTTCGATCACTAGATCCCAAAATGTTACAGCACCTGCTGTAAAAGACACTTTTTGTTGACCAAGTAGAGGGTCTTTCTCTTTCCTGGCTGCTCTCTGACTGTGGCTACTATCTACCGGCCACCTGGCCAGGTTACCTCTCTTCTCTCGGAGTGGACGGACCTCTCCTCCTCCCTCCTTGCCTCTACCACTCAACTCCTCCTCCTCAATCTCCATATGGATGTTCTGATCTCCTCAGACCTCCCCCTTTCTAATCCTCTCACCACTCCTCTCTCCTGAAGTGACCACTTTCTCCTCTCCTCTCATCTTTCTCTCTCTACCCCTCTGCCGAGCCAGCTGCAGCACTGCTACCCACCTTCTTGGTCATCCGACCCATGAAGCGTGTGTCATTTGAGGCTTTCGCTTCACTTTCTCTTCCCCTCCTGCAACTCTGTCTGACTCACATCTTGACACAGCCCTTTCTAAACTCCACCATTCTATCTCTGATACTCTCGATGCACTTGCCCCTGTCATGAGGATCTGCTTGAAGCCCAAATCCAAGTGCAACTCCTGGTACGACTCAGACCTCGTCACCCTTAAACACAAGTGTAGGGTGGCTGAGAGGAAATGGAGGGCATCATGTGCACCATCTGACAAACTGGCCTGCTGCCTGCTACAAAGGCAGTACCGACTCTCTGTCCACACTAAGAAGAGAGCACACATCCATGTCAGCGTCTCTGCGGCATCTAACAACTCAGCCAAACTCCCAGGCCCTCTGCACAGCTTTGGCCTCACATTTCATCTCTAAAACCCAGGACACCCTCTCTTCCTCTCCTCCTTCTTCCTCTACCCCTGACCATCTTGTGGCCTCCCCTCCTCCCCCATTCTCTTCCTTTGCTTTTTTCTCCCCTGATGATATCTCTAGACAAGTCCAATCTATGAAAGTCTGGTCAAAACAGGTTCTTCCCTGTTCATCCAAGGACCACATTGACACCCTTGCTCCAGCCTTTGCTGACATCTGCACCCACTCTTTTGCCACTGGAACCTTCCCCCCTGAAGCACTCCCTTGTTCTTAAGAAACCCACAGCCGATCCCTCCTATCTGGCTATCTACGCCCGATCTACATTACTCCTTTTCTGGAAAACTCTTGGAAAAGTTGGCCATCTCCCAGCTTAAACTTCACACTGAATCTGGTGGATGTCTCCATGACCAACAGCCTGGCTTCAGAGCATCTAGAAGCACGTAATCTGCTCTCCTAAAAATCTGTGAAGACCTGCTCTCAAACCTCAACACTAACCATTCTTCTGTCCTTATCATCCTCGATCTCTCTTCTGCTTTTGATACTGTCAACCATGCCATCCTGCTCAATCAGCTCCATGATAACCTGGGTACCATTGATCAGGCCCTGGCCTGGCTGTCCTCCTTTCTCTCTGACCGACCCTCCAAGGTCCAACTTGGGTCCTTCCTCCCTTCTATCACTCTATCTGTGGTGTTCCCCAGGGGTCTAATCTTTCTCCTTGGCTGTGTACCAACACCTGGCACCTCTCACCCACCGCATAGCTGCTCTCTGCTCCAACCTTCAGTGCTATGCATATGATACTCAGATCTCTTTCAGGAACCCCTCAGCCACCTGTTCTCCCTCTCTCATCCTGGACTGCCTGTCCGCAATCCAGGAGTGGTGTGCCGCTAATGATCTCTGCCTTAATGCCAGTAAGATGGAGATACTCATCGAATCACCAGCTCCCTCCTTTCCTCTCACTCTCTGGCCGTCCACCCTGGGCCCTCTTCCTGCTGCTCCTACCTGTGAGGCTAAGAACCTCGGGGTAATCTTTGACTCCACACTCTCCTTCTCTCCTCACATCTCTGACATCTCTAAGAAGTCAAACTACCAGCTATACCTCCTCAGAGGTATTCTTCCTTTTCTCACTTTCCCCACCAGCTCACTGTCTCCAGAGCTTTGGTCCTCTCTAGGCTGGACTACTGCAACAGCCTCTTTCTAAATCTGCCTGCCTCTACTCGCCATCCTCTACAACTCATCCAGAACAGGACTGCAAGACTTGTGTTTGGCCTCAAGCCCAAGGATCGTATCTCTCCAGCACTGAAATCTCTTCATTGGCTTGAAGTGGCTGCAAGGATCAAGTTCAAGACCCTCTGCATTGTCCACAAGGGTTTCAGGGGCTGGGGACTGCAATACCTCCAACTTTCTCTACCGAGATATCTTCCTACTCGGGCCTTCCTCTCCTCCACCTCCAACTCCTTGAGGGTCTGTTGCTTCTCCAAGCGAAGAGTTGGGGGCAGATCTTTTTCTTCGGCTGATGCCTCCCCCTGGAACAGTATCCCTGCCTCTCTAAAACTTGAGCAGAACCATCTCCGGTTCCAGAAGCACCTCAGGACCTTCCTCTTTGCTTCTGCCTTCTCTCTTCCTCTCCCCTGCTGATCTGATCTCCTGTCTGATCCACACACTGGTCACCAGACCACCCTCTGAACTTGGGCCCAGGTCCGTGCCTGTCCAGCTGCATACCCACACTGCCTCTTGTCACCCCCTGCACTTGTGGTCTGTATCTGTAAACCTACAGTCCCCTTTCCTGTACTTATTAGACACTCGCTGTCTGCACTAATGTGCCCCCGCACTTGCCACACATTGGCTGCACTACTTGTTGTTTCTGTTTTTCCTTGTCCTGCACTTCTCCATCCTCCCATCCCCCACGCACTTCTCCCCTGCCCTTTCCATTCCACCTGCACAACCTGAATGTCACTAGGCCTAGTAAGATCATGTTTTTTGTCCTCCCTCTTTTTCCCCCTTCCCTTGCCTTGTCGTGCCTTAAAACACTTGTTTATAGGTGCATTATAAATGCCATGTCATATCATATCATATCATATGGTGCTAGGTAAATTTGGAATTTGACTTTTCCATGACATCGATCAATAATCCACGTCTTCTTTGTTTACATTTCTGTTTAGACAGGGATGAGAGTTTGCTGTGTGCAATATTTTTTAAGACCTGCCAGAGGTGAAATAGTTCTTAGACTTCTGGAAGTTTCTCTAATGTTATTCATCATTTGTCCCTTGTGTCCAACTAGGACATTGGATCGAAAACCTTTATGAATGGTGATCTCAGTGTCCCATTTTAGCAGGTTCCTTTTCTGGACGATATAGCCAAGACAAGGATATGAAATGGAATACACCAGAATTGCTCGCCCCTAATGCAAAAGGAATCCTTCCTGGTGTTAATTTGGCTTTGCAGATATTTGTGTTGGGTTTGAGAGCAGGAAATTGGAGCATAGTTGGCAACCTATAGAAAAGATTTTTCTTATACACACATCAATTATATTTTATTTATTGGTTTGGATTGTTGGCAGTACTCAAGGAAGTTGGATATTGTTGAAACAAAGTGATCATAACTCTGTCATTCTATATACAAATCTTTCTAAAAATTGGGCATCAACCCGCAGAAAAGATTTGCATGCAAAGGTTTTGATCAGCCGTAACAGACAGAGGCATAGATGGTCTAAAATAGATTTAGAAAGAAGTTACCAGTAATCTTTTAGAAATTGTTCCCAATTTTGGAAGTTTTTAGAATTCAATTTGCTGATAATAATGTTAACATTATGAACGCATCCCGGTAGGGGAAGTGGGGGGGGGTTACAACCTCTGTTACCAGTAGTACAGTGGCTATAAACAGATCTACAAAGTCGTTTTAGAGTGAAAAGGATACTATTGAGCATTGTTTTCTTGTTTATGTCCTATTTCAGAAGTATTGTGTCCAAATGAATATATTTTTATACCTAGTTTATATGGATTATAAAACAGTGCTCGATAGGGCTGATACGGGTAAACCTTGGACTGTGTGTTGAGAGTTATAGGTTGCTGTTTCACTCTTGTGCTGCTTTCGTGCTCTGACCCTCGCCTCGGTCACGCGGTTCTTGTTGTTGTTATTGTTCAGATGGGGACCGCATGACCGAGCCGAGGCGGTTGGAAGACGGAGACATGGAGGGCTTCTTGTTGGTTGCTCTGTGGGGGCTCCGCAAATAAAAGCTTGGTCTAAAGCTAACCTGTGCCGCGTGATTCCTTCATTGGTGACGAGATAACCCACATCGCGGAGCCCGCCATGGAGCACGCCCAGTCTTCATCAATCTCCAGGGAAGCGGAACAGACACTGGGCCACATGACAGCTGATGCCTCAGAGGTCTACTCGGATCAGTCTGTGATCGATCAGAGTGGCGCAGCCAACAGCGCGAAGTGGCGCTGCAGGGGGAAGTTTTCCCCGCTACTTCTCCGAGCTGCCGGTACTGACACACAGCTGCCATTGTTGGTGCCGCCCACCCAGGCTCCGATTGGACATTCAGGTGAGGAGCAAAAAAGGGGATTCGGTAGGGGGTAGCTACAGGGGTAGGTCCACACAAGGATTGGCAGGCTGCTTCCCATTGGATGACTGATAGGGAAAGGAAGAAGGAAAGCCCTATTGACACAAACAACAAAGTTAAGTGCAAAGTGATAAAGGAAAACAATTTTGCTAATTGAGGGTCTAGAGGAAAGAAGTACTGTGAATACAGTGTGCGATTAGCATACGTGTCCTACTGATATGCAGAGCTGAACAGGGCGGAAAGAAAATAAAGCCTAGAGCATAGCATATACACATAAAAAAGGAAGGTGTTGCTGTATTGGTCACAAAGCACAAGAGCATATCCAATAAAAATGGCTGCAGCCAGTATGTCTCCAACGCCACCTTTTCTATCAGAACCAGTCACTCCACCAACTAGGTGAGATAGGTGGAAAAGACTATTTGATACTTACCTGGTTGATATAAGAGGAGATAAGTTTGCTCCAGCGAGAAAGGAGGCAAGTTTGCTTCACAAACTGGGAACTGAAGGAAGAAGTGTCTATGAGGGACTACCTGAGCCTCCCTTGGACGACCAAGGGGATTTGAATCAATATACTGTGGCTGAGAAGAAATTGGGAATTCATTTTGAGGCTAAAAAAAACATTACATTTGAGAGACACACATTTTTACAGAGGCTACAGGATCCACAGGAGCTGTGGAAAATTTAATCACAGCTTTAAGGTCCCTCAGCCACACGTGTGAGTTTGGACTCCTGACAGACTCGCTTATAAGGGACCAGTTGGTCCGGTGCACTAATAATATAAAGATGGAATTAGCTGTGGAGACGGCTAGAAGTATGTAACAGACTCACAAGTATATGTCGTCTATGAAAGGTGAAAAACAGGAGGGAGAAGTGGCTGCTGTGAGAGGATTTCATAAGGGAGTCCCGAACAAAGAAATTAAGTGCTACAAATGTGGGAGCAATCGCCATATTTCTACAAGTCTGTTCTGTCCTGCAAGAAACATTTTGTGTTTGAAGTGTAAAAAGAAGGGACATTTCGTGAGGGTCTCTCGAGAGTCTGGACTGGTGCAGAACATTGAGTCTGGCAGAAGAGTGCCTGCACAGGAGGAGAATCCGGCAATGCTGCAAAACAACCAAGCAAAACATGTGCTGGAAGTGTCAGAGGTCTCACACAAGGGAAGTGCACCAATGGATGTGTTCATGGTCAACGCAATAGTTGTAACTATGAAGGTGGATAGTTGTTCACCTTGGATCCTGATGTTGAGAGCAACTTTTGAAGGTTGCTTGCAAGGGGATGTGGAGCAATTAAAGGAGCATTCAATAGGGCCTTATGCATATAGCAATGTGAGAATTCAAATTTTGGGGAGGTTCCAAGCTTCCATTAAATACAAAGGGAGAAGTTGTGATTAAGAGGTGTATGTTACTAAAGAAGGCTCATTTCTCCTTGGATGGGGTGAACAGCGTAAATTGGGTATTAGAATACAAGCAAGTGCCAAAGATCCTATTGCAGTAGCTGAGCTGAGAGACAAGTGGGAGAAAGAGTATCCAATGGTGTTTCAGGAAGGGTTAGGGATGCTGAGAGGGTTTTAAGATGAGATTCGCTTGAAGGCTGGCGCCTGTCCTAAGGTACACAAGGTGAGGCCAGTACCTCACAATTTGTGCGAGAAACTTAAATTGGAAGTGGAGTCATTATTACAGAAAGGAATCATAGAGAAAAGAGAAAGCTCAGAATGGCTTTCACCTGTTGTGGTCGCTGCTAAAGAGAATGGAGACATTAGACTTTGTGTAGATCTGCGAGATCTCAATAGGAACTTCTTAGTAGATAGACATCCCTTACCAATTATTGGTGACAAGTTGGCAGTACTTAATGAGGCCAAGGTGTTTTCTGTAATTGATCTCTCTCAGGCATATCATCAGATCCCTTTGAAAGAAGACTGTCAACGTTTAACAGCTTTCATAACTGTCTTTGCAACATTTAGATATTGCAGGATGCCGTTCGGGCTTGCCTCAGCGGTGGCAGTGTTCGATGGAGACTGTGATGGAGGGAGTGAAAAATGTTTTTGTCTTTCAAGATGATACATTGATATATGCAAGCTCCATGGAAGAACATGATCAAGTTTTGGGACAAGTATTAAGTAGATTGAGCCAGGCTGGGTTGACGGTGAAAAGGAGTAAATGTAAGATTGCTGTTGACAGAGTGGAGTATCTGGGGCATGAGATTGATAAACAAGGGGTGAGACCTAAGAGATGTTTGGTGGAAGCTGTGAAGTGTGCTCCTGTGCTAGGGGACAAGGACCAAATGAGATCATTTTTAGGATTAGCCGAATATTACCATAGATTTGTGAAGGATTTTGCAAAGGTGTCCATACCTCTGAGAATGACTCTAAAGAAGGGTGCGAAGTTTGAATGGACTCCAGAGTGTAACAAAGCTTTTGAATGTATTAAACAGACAGTGAGTGAAGCCCCATCCATTGGAAGATTTGACCCCAGAGATAGGATTGTCTTAGTAGTTGATGCCAGCATGTTGAGGTTAGGTGCGACTTTGGTACAATATGACAGAGACAACACATAAACAGTCATTGGGTTTGCATCCAGGGCATTAAGGGGTGCAGAGTATAGGTACTCTGTTATTGAAAGGGAAACGTTGGCAATGTTTTGGGTGGTGAGTCACTTTAAATATTTTTTGTGGGGGAGAAGATTTACTGTTAGATCAGACCATAAACATATGGTAAAGCTTTTCGAGAGTGGTAGGTGGGCCATGGTTTCCCCCAGGATAAGTAGATGGGGATTAGGACTTCAAAATTTAAATTTTGATGTGAGTTATATACCTGAGAAAAAGAATGTGGTGGCGGATTGTCTGTCAAGGTTGCCGGTTGGGAATGGTCCAGTTGATGAGGCTGAGAAGGAGCTAGAAGAAGAGTCTATGGTAGCAGCGTTGTAAGGGGCCATTAATCAGGAGAGGTGGGCACAGGAAGAGGATTTAGATGAGGATCTTAAATTGGTGGACAGTGACGGGATGGCCGGCCAAAAAGGAACTTGATAGTAAGTTCAATGTGTGGTGGGAAATCAAGGAAGAGTTGAGTTTGTGTGAGGGGAAGTTAAGGAGGGGACGTTGTATTGTTCCTCCAGAATCTCTGAGATCTGTGTTGATAGAATTTGCACATCAGGGACACCCAGGGGAAGGAGTCATGAAGCGGAAATTTAGACAGAGCTATTGGTGGCCGGGAAAAGACAGGAAGGCGGAGAGGTATGTCAAAGATTGTTTGGCATGTCAAACAAGTGACAAGTGCAAAGTGATAAGAGAAGCCCCACTGGTACCGATTGTTATTCCTGACCAGCCTTGGAACAAGTTGGCAGTGGACATCATGGGTCCGGTAGTGGGTTTAGGGGAAGGCTTAAGATTTTTGTTTGTGGTGGTAGACTTTCACTCTAAATGGATTGAGTGGGAAGCTGTCAAAGAAGTCACGGCTAAAGAATTAATTAGGTTCCTTGAAAGAGTTTTCCTTAAAGAAGTTGTACCCGTGGAAATTGTATCTGATAATGGAGTACAATTTGTGTCTGTGGCCATGAGAGAGTTTCTCAGGGGTTATGGAATAAAACACACTAGGACAGCGTTATATAACCCCAAGGCTAATGGCCTTGTAGAGAGGGTAAACAGATACCTGAAAGGGGGCTTGCAAATGGCCATGGAATTGGGACAGCCTTGGAGGGAGGTGGTGAACATGTTAACATGGAACTATCTTACTACCCCACCTTCGGTGACTGGTATTTCCCCATTTGTGTCCATGAAAGGTAGAGGGCCGGGGACAAGGCTCTGTCCAGGATGGCTAGAGGTGGCCAAAGTTGTTCAAGTTGATCGAGATCGTATTATGAGGCTCATCAAATTGAGTCAGGAAAAGAACAAAGAGTTGTTTGATGCCAGACTGAGTGTGAAAGATCAAGAGTGGAAAGTTGGAGAAATGGTATATGTTAAAAATCCAAGATTGGTGAATAAGTGTGTGGAAAGTAAATTCCTTGGTCCGAAAGAGATATGTGCTGTAAAGACGAATGTAGTTATCCTAGAAGGGGGAGAAGTGTGGTCAAAAGGAAGATTGGCAAGAGCGGGAAACTTGGAAAAAGAACCTAGGACAACAGCAGTGCGAATGGACAATGGTGATGAGGATTTGAATGAGGGATGTTCCTTGAATGCAGAAAGTTATCGCTCTCATAGGGCAAGATCAAAACCTGTGTGGATGGAAGATTATGAGTGTTAGAGTTTAGTCTAGAGTGACAATACCTCATATTCTTCATTGTGCTGTGTGGAAATCGAAATTCATCCACAGTGTAATAATCTTGAAATACTGTGCTGGTTTAGGAAGGTGAATTTTATTCATCATAATTTAATTGTATTTACTCATGTTTTAATGTTATATACTTAGTGCAAAGTCATTGGTTGTTTGAGGGGGTACGTTGTTCTTTATTTTCTTAAAGGGGAAAGATATGTAGAGAGTTATAGGTTGCTGTTTCAGTCTTGTGCTGCTTTCAGGCTCTGACCCTCGCCTCGGTCACGCAGTTCTTGTTGTTATTGTTCAGATGGGGACCGCGTGACCGAGCTTAGGCGGTTGGAAGATGGAGACGTGGAGGGCTTCTTGTTGGTTGCTCTGTGGGGGCTCTGCAAATAAAAGCTTGGTCTAAAGCTTACCTGTGCCGCGTGATTCCTTTACTGTGCTCAAACAAATGGACATCTCCACCCCTATTCTTGCATCTATAAAGCTGATGTATGAAGGTAACCAGTTCAAGATACTAAGCACCTAAAAACAGCAAACCAGTTATTATACTGATAATAATATTATATGTCTCAGGGGAAAACTCATTGCCCTACCAATGCAGCCATTAAGTTCTGCTTGATCACACATCTCCTGTATGTGTACCTTCGGCCCTTCTGTTGGGTTTTCATCTAATATTCTGTAGTGTGCAGCATTGTTCAGGAGGCGGAAAGCTTCTTTTTCATACATATCTATGTCCCAAATCACTATCCCGGCCGTTGCCTGTGGGTTTTCGATAGTATTTTCATCACTCTGCAGTGAGCGCAGGCCTGCTCGCTCTCCCATTTTGAGATCAACTCTAGGTGAATTGCACTTCTATCACATTTCTTGTCTGCATCTAATGACTTTATTCTCAAACGTGAGAATCTCCGGACTCATGGCATTTGGAGGTTGACACATTGATGGCATCTTTAACCCAGTAGTATTCTCTCTTGGTTCATAGATATTATTCTGAAAGAAGTGCTTGAATCTTATATACGAAAAGACTTTTGTAGTTCCACCTCTGTCTCAAACACGTCTGCTTTTTTAATTGGATTGAAACTCAGTCCTTTGTTCAAGACACTTATCTCATCTGCCGTTAAACCGTGTTCTCATAGGTTAAAAATAGGTGTTGCCACATTTGTTGGCATAGCTGTTGCCTGTTCCATTGTCTTGTCCTCATCCCATGATCTGTTGGACTTAATGACAATGATCAAGTTGAAGTTGTGAATATTTTTGATATGATAGGATTATTTATAACAGATATCACTGGAATTTTATAAATATTCTGGATCACTGATGATGTGTTGAGAAGATTTTGTTCAACTTTGAGTGTTTACACACCAGTGATGTTTAGACGAAAATGTGTATTATTGCACTTACACCTGTCACTTAAATTTGATGTATGAACATTTTTCTATGTGATTTTATTGACTTGATGCTTGATATCGTTTTGTAATGAATACGTTAGATTCAATGCTGAGATTGTGTTTGATACCCTGAGACATATACTATTGTTATCAGTAAAATAACTGGTTTGGTTTTTTTGGCTGCCTAGTTTCTTTTACTTGAATATTCCAGGTTGTGGTGAGCAATTTGTCCGGGTTATTTTTGCTTACAAAATGTTGAAGGTAACCAGGCCATTTTTATCGGGGGGATGAAGGTTCTTATGTTTTTGATATTGCTTATGGAATTAGTCAGGGATGTGGTTTATCAACCTTTCTGTTTTCTCTGTACTTTAAATCTCTTGCAGAGATGATCTAAAGCCTGGTTTGGATGCACCAAGAGTGGGTATAAAATAATGGGTATACTTTTGCATGCTGATGATCTGGTACTGATCTGCCAGATCCCTGTTGGAGTAATGAGTCAATTATAGTGCCTGGAAACTTTCTGGGAGGAGCCTGCAATTTTAGTGAATTTGTCAAAAGCAGTATCAATAGTTTGACACATGAAATTCAGAAGAAATCTCCCTTTCAAGTAGAAGGATGGAGAAATACACCAGGTTGATCATTTTGACTACCTAGGAGTCAAGCTGACAGCAAATGGGTTCTGGGGTGTGTGGTAAGACGGCATGTTGGTGCCACCCTAGGTTTTTCGAAGAAAACTGGTTTGAGAGTTACACTGGAATCCCTTGCATCTTACAAGTTACAGGTATGCTTGTCTGTCCTTTACAGGACAGAGTTATGGGGTCATACAAGTCTTCAAGAAATTGAATTAGGTGTTATACCTCCTAAAGTGTGCTCCTACTATCCCAGTGAAATCAGAGGTTGTCTTACTACCAATACAATGGGAGGCCTGGTTAAGAGTTTTGTTAATATTGTTACTCCTCAAAGTAATAGACAAATTAAAGTTCCATGAAAGGTTATGTAGGAGCTTGATAAAGTGCAGGTTGTTATTGGAAATGGCTTTTGTTTGTGAGAGTGCTAAAAGATCTGGGTGCGACCCACTTGTTGAATGGATCTTTTTAGCTCACCACTGTGATTCTATGTAGAATCAGAGAGGATTTTAAAGAATGTTTTTTTTTATCAAATTTCCTCTCTGGTAATTCACTGGGACATATGCCTATTGAGTATTTATGTCTAAAAATTACATAAGTGTGTCAACCCTATTTGAACTGGATCATATGCCGAAGGAAGTGTGCCCTATATACAGAGTTTAGGCTTGACTTCTTGCCTTTAGCTAATGTCATGGCTGAGTGAAATATAACATGTGGGGTCACTACAAGTTTTGCGGTGTGGGAAAAATGCGGATAACAGTGAAGGTAATTCCGTGAATGCCACTTTTCCCACATAGCAAAACTACACGTTATCCGTTGTGGGTCACTGATGTACCTCCAGCCAAGAGCTGGCAGTCAATCAGGCACCCACCGGCAAAAAGCAGCCGGTATTTCCAGCAGCAGTATTACCGGTGTCGGAAATACCGACAATCCCCTGCATGAAATCCTATGGAATGGATTTTTACCACCCTTGCCGGAACCTGTAATGTCCCAGAAATTCAGGGATATCAGGTGCTTGCAACCGTAGGTCAGTTTGCTGGTATCCCACCATAATTACCACAGGGATACCAGCAAACCTATAATGAAGGCAGTCTAATCTTTGTATTTTTTGTAAAACCACTGTTGAATCGCTAATTCACTTTTTGTTCTAATGCCCTCTATACAAAGTACAGAGGAGAAAATATTTGATAACGCTACAAGTAATGCTACAGACACTAATGTATTAAAGTTTCAACTAATTTGGATGATATTCTGTCATTTGCTGATTTTTTAGATGCTTCCTGGTGCAAATGTGAGAATTTAATGAACATTGCATGATAAACTGATGATTTTAATGCTTTTTCTTATGAAATTGATGCTGTTTTTACTGAATTCTTATTGATGGATTGTTGTTATTTGTGATGGCTGGATGCTTTCATGGATACAAATTCTATCAGAATAAAGCTAACAAATAATAAAAACATTAGTATGAAAGCCACATATGATTGATATCATGCACATGCCAACACTGGGAGTACAGGCCAGTCAGGGACAAACTGTGTGTATTCTCCATAGAGTGGCTGTCTCTGATGCAAACAGCAGGAGAATAGCCAGTGGAAGTTGCCTCTCTTTGATACTTTGTGAGGTAACACCTCTCCTTAGCCAAGGAAGCTCTCAGCAGAAACATCCTAGGAAGCAGTCTTCAGAGGGCATACCCTAAACAAAAGGACCAGCCTCACACCAGGGTGTTACATAGCAAAGGATATTTGATGCTATGGGCTTGACAAAGGCTGGGGTTAGCCTAGCCAGAGGGAAATCAGCATAGTTGGGGAAGGATTTCACCATCTTGCTTTTCTCTGTACCACTCCTTCCTTTCTGTCTCCCACACTTGCAACCAGGCAAATAACATTTGTCACAAGGACAGGGATTAGACTATTTAAAGTATGCTTGCTTTCTTCCAATCCAATGCAGCATTTTGCCTATAAAAGAGGAGGTCTTCCGTCCATTCTTTGATTCACTTTTGGACCAACCAGTCCTTAGAGAGGATTCAATTGGCCCCATTTTGCGAGAGTTGATCTTTCCAAAGCCCTCAGCCATTATAGTGAAGAATACGTCCTCCAAGGCACAGGTAGGCTGTTATAAATTGCCACCTGGCAAGGGTGTGAAAGCCATAGCTTTTTTATTTGTGTTAAATAATACAATGATGCTGGTAAATTCCATCTTACTCACCAACTGCATATCGTAAATACCTTCACTTTCGCATTCCCCTGGTCTGACCACCTACTCGGTAACACCACAGTGTACCTTCCAATGGCCACAGTGCGGCTGGATATACAGCTCAGAATTCTTAAAAAGAGCTGGAATTTTAGGATGTCATGCCATCTAAATTCTCAGTGTTCTTGGAATCTAAATTGCTGCCTCTTGACTCTATAGAGAATGTTACTGACCTGACATCTCATCGCTCTTCTGTCATATACACCCCGAAAGAGGCTTTGGCCCCAGAAAATATTTAAAAGATAAAGACTGAGAACCTTAAGAACGCTTGTTTTGATGACAATGTTCTCCAGATGAGACTAAAGAAAAGAGCTCTGTAGAGGGAATGATGCAAAACCCCTTCAGCGCATACTCTGACAAATTATAAGGATTCTGTAAAACAAATGTAAGAGTGATATGATATGATATGCCATTTATAACGCGCCTATACACAAGTGTTTCAAGGCGAGTGCCATCACGGAAGCTAAATCTAAACATTACAATACCAGAATCAGTGGTGCCAGATCTAGCCCCAGTGAACTGTTTATAATTCTTAAGGAATTTGAGGGCAAAGATACAGGTAGTTAAAATATTGTCAGAGACACAGCTTGGTGCCAGGAAATTCAGAAGGAATTTTCAGACAACATTCTTGGTCACGAAAAAGCCATACTCACGTGGCAACTCAGTATCAATGCTATGAGTAATGGCATCCACACAGTTGCAGCTACCCCTGCCAGTCCCATCTCTAACCCTGCATCCCAATTTGATTTCAGACACTTCTCTAAATCTGAAATACTCAAGATAGTCACTGACTTAAAACCCACATCCTGTCAGGAGACATTTGCCCTGCGAACATCCTCAAAGGGTCCCTAGACGTGTTGATCCCATGGATCACGAGACTGGTCAACCTGACACTCAGGTAAGGCATAGTGCCACTATCACTCAAGGAGGCCTGGATTACGCCTCTACTGAAAAAGAGCACCCTTGGTCCTACTTTGGCCAAAAACTATCACCCCATAACTAACGCCCGATTCCTGCTTAGGATTTTGGACAGGGTGGCATATCCACAACTCCAGAACTTTATAGAGAACAATGACATCTTGGGCACCCACCAATAAGAGTTTAGAGCAAAACACAGGACAGACATGGCCCTTCTGGACCTCAAATCCAACCTCATAGGTGGGAAAGAGGGCAACTTGCAATGTTAATGTTGTTAGAGCTTTCAGCAGCATTTGTTCTTGTCTACCATTCCATACTTGTCGACAGATTAAAAGGTCTAGCTCAATGTTCCCACAGAGCCTCAGACTGGATTGCTTCTTTCCTGGGACCTCGAATCTCTAGAGTGGCTTTAGAGAATGCCCAAGCTACGCCCACCACCATCACTGCGGAGTACCACAGGGATCATGCATAGCCCCTTCTCTATTTAATATCTATATCAGGCCACTGCTTGATTTCCTGGACTGCTTTGATGTCCGTTATACCAACTACACTGATGACACTCAGGTGGTCCTAGAGTTGTTGGATGACTATTCTCAAGACCCTTAGACCTTGAATGGGGTTTATGCTGCCATCAAGTCCTGGATTGCTTCAAACTCCCTAGCGCTCAACAATGAGAAAACAAACCTTCTCACCGGGGCTTACCGGGCTGCAGCTTATGAAATTGGATTCAGCCTACACAAGCTTTAATATCGCAGGCAGCAAGATTATTGTGACCAGATATGTCAAGACCGTGGGTGTCCATTTGGATACCAAACTGACTATGAAGTCACATGTGGCTCATATACGATCATCTTGTGGTTATATAACTAAGCTCTTTAATCAAATCAGGCCCTTTATCACTATCAGCAATTAATCACTGTTGGCCACAGACTTAGTAAATACCAGACTCAACTATTGCAATAGCCTTTTCATCAGAACTTTCCAAGCTAATCTCCATTCCCTTCAAACCACCCAGAAAAGCTCTGTACGAGCAGTTTATGGTTTCTCTAAACGTGAACACATAACATTTTCTAGAAGGGCATTACACTGGCTTCCTGCCAGGCACATGATTTCTCACAAGCTTTTAGAATTCTCCTACAAATGCTGGACCACCGCTAACCCCTGATTCTTTTCGGACAGCCTGACCGTTAATCACCCAAGCCGACATTTGAGTTCTAACTGCAGCCATAAATGTAATCAGCCACAGTTCAAGCTGGCAAAATTTGGAGGAACCAGTTTTGACGTGCTGTCACCTAAAGAATGGAATATGCTTTCTCTAGAGCTGAGAGCCTCCCAATCAATGATAGAATTTAAGAGAGCTATGAAAACATACTTGTTTAACCTCAAACCAGGGTGATGAGTACGTGATTCCACAGACTCTGCCGCTGTGACTCACTATTCTGCCTTCCTGTTCTTTTTTTTGTTGCTGTTCTTTGTGCACCCTGAGACCAATGGGCAAGTGGTGCTACATAAAAAATAAATAATAATAATGACTGAAAGGGTAATCTACTGATCATATTCCCATTTCATAAACTCCAGGCCAATGTATAGTGTCTATCTGTAGCATGCTGCATCTGTATCCTGATTTGAAGCACCTGCTCTACCAGTGGCACAGAGCAGGTTCAGAGGTCATAGTTGCCCATTTGTTAGCTGTAGTGACAGGCAAGTCTCTGCACTGCAGCAGCTGCATTTAAGATATGTACCCCTGTACCAAAACTATGAACATCATAAGTGGCCAAATATGGTGACAGGGTAAACTCTACATGTAAGCTATGCATGTGCTAGAGCATGGTGCATGGTACTTTTATGAACATTACAGCCACTTCCAATTTTATGTCACACATGTGTCAGCTCATGTGAGCCAAGCTCAGCTGTGGAAGGTGATATGCATTCTGTCCAGGCAGGCTGAGCATGCCAATGACAGGACAGAAACCTGAATGGCCATGCCGATTCTTTGATACTTTTGTGAGGGCAGGCAAACAGGCAAACAGCCTCCACAAGAGACATCTGCAAAACAGGCAGCAGTCCTGAGCACAACCATGAGTATCCTCACACCAGGGTTCTGCATTTTTAAAGGCCTTTGTTTCTTATGGTAAGGAAGGGGTGGTGTTAGAGTAGACCGGAGGGTTCTGTACATTGGAGGACGACTTACACTATCTTGTTTCTCGTTGCCTCTATCCTTCTTTCCTTTCACTTCCACTTCCTTGGAGCAAAGCACTTTACGCGTGATGTTAGTACGGCAAAGTCCACTTCTTTCAAGAACAGGGATTAGACCTCTAAGGGGGGTTAGCTTTAGTCCAATCACCTGCAAATATTTACCTTTAAAAGAAGTGGTATCCCACCACTTCTTTGAAACAGCTTGAATCATCCTTGGTGCTCCAATCCTGGAAGAAGATTTCTTTGGAGCATGCCATGAGAGCAGTCCTTCCAGAGTGCTTCAGTTGGAAGGCGAAGGCAGGTATTCCAAGGCAGAGGAGAGCTCTGTCCCCTAACCATCCTCAGGGATCGCTTGGGGTGACCTGCCTCTCACCGTGTTGGAAGACCTCTGCGTTGTTGCCTCGGCTTGAACCAACAATTACCATTGGTTCGGCCAACAAGATCAACGTGTGCTGATTATGGCACTCTCTTGAACTTTGATGCACCATGCTTGCATGATTAAACCAGCTTCACGCTGCATTGCCCCATCAGGGACTCGTCACCTGTCTGGCTCAAGGAGCAGTGCACCATGCTGTTGACTTCGATTTACTGCAGTGAACCAGGCATCAAACCACCAGGACTTCACATCGCGGCTCGACTCGAACTGCTGGACCATTCTGTCACTTGTCGACCCAAGCCAGCAGTACTCAATGTTTCAAACCACACTCGATGATGAAACCGCTATTGGCGACCCAATCAACATGCATCCCTTAATGCCACCTCAAATCTCAAGGAGCACTGACTCTAATCTGACTCATAGCCAACTCAGTGCCTAGAATCAACTCGACTCAACACCTTTCAAGTCGGTTCGACCTGCAAGCACAATAGTTCAAAGCCTAGTTCGACACCATCAAACTGCCTTTTCTTGGAATCAGATGCTTTGAAGTGACCCAATCACCCGACCCTCCTGTTGGAGCTATGTGGACTGGTTAAGTTATTTCTGGCAACTTTCTCCTCCAAGACATATCCTTTTGAACTCCTTGTTGCATTCCTTGCCTGTTTTCCTCCCTGCTAAGTATCCAGAGTTCTTGCATCATTACGTTCTGCATGTCTCTGTCTTCTTTTGTAAGGGTGGGTTTTGAGATAGAGTTTTTGATAGCTAAGTGTACGAATGATTTGCGTATTTAAAATATATATTTGTATAGCACCATGCTTGATTATTGTTTTACTTTGGAATTGTTGTCCTATTACTGTTTGGGTTGCTTTTGTCTCACGTTCACACCCTTGCTGAGAGTATAGCCTTCCCTTGGCCCATGTCACCACAAAAGACAAAGCAGGTATATATATTCCTTAGCTTTGCCTGTTTTACCGTTACGATTGGGATCACTGTTATTTTGTAGAGGTCTGAGGGCAGAGTAGGCGATTTACCCACCACACATCTTTGTACTCCTGCCAGAAGAAGTCATTTCGTCACAGAATTTATCATAAAGGACCCAAAAGGTAAGTGCATTGAATTCATGTCACGGAAACTACACTGAGTAAAAAGATATTCTGCATATTTGAAAAGGAAAATGGGAACATGCAGTGCTTAAAGTGGGCCGGGGCCTGCCGGGGCCGGGCCCCGGCAGTCTCCAAAAAGTGGGACTGAGCCGGGGCCCTGCCGGGGCCCCCGTCCAACCGCAACATTGGCGGAATGCATTATCCCTTCGCGGCCGCAGCCGCGACGGGAGATGCGCCTGCCATGAAGTCAGGTGAGCCGACAGAAGTGGCAGCCAGCCACAGCGACGCTGTGACTGGCTGCCACTTCTGTCGGTCATAGTAACTGCCTTTGGTGACCCCTCGCGCGAGAGGTCACCAGAGGCAGTTACTGTCCCTTTGTTTCCCCAGGTCGCCGAGGTGTCTTTAACCGTCGGCGAACCTGGGGATTCCTCGACGTTTATAAAAGATGGCTTTGAAAGTACACATTTCAAGCCATCTTTTATAAAGCTTTGTCGACGGACAATTTTGTCCGTAGTCAAAGCTTTATAAAAGATGGCTTGAATTGTGTACTTTCAAAGCCATCTTTTATAAACCCGAAATCTTTTTTTAAAAAAAGATGGCCTGAAAACTAGGCACACCGTAGGGTATGCACACAAATATATTTTAATGTTATATATTTGTGTGCGTACCTTACTATGGTTTGTGTACTTTGCAAGCCATCTTTTATAAACGTAGAAACATGTTACATATCTCTATGTTTAGAAAAGATGGCTTGCATAGTACACAAACCATAGTAAGGTACGCACACAAATATATAACATTTATATATATTTGTGTGTATACCCTACGATTTGCCTACTTTTTAGGCCACGCCCCTCCCACAGGCCACGCCCCCAAATGAGGGCCCCCCCCTCGATTTCTTACCCCACTTAAAGCCCTGGGAACATGGTTAACCAAAAAGATAATTCCGTAAACGCTCAGGTCAGCTAACTGTGTCCCCGAAGACGCGATGGAGGGTGCCGTGTTTGGCAAGAAGTGTACTTATTTTTAACAGTCTTTTTAACATGGTCTGTTGTGAGAAAGACACCATTTTCAGTTGAAACTAACTTCAAAGCAGTATCGGCATTCTGCTCAATGATGAACGATGGCAGGTTTATGCCACTACTGTCAGCCGGTTCCCTCGACGGCTCCAGATCCAAAGGATCTGCTTTGATCTATGGAGCATCAACTTAACTAGGGCCAGACCTCAGGCATGCCGGATCTGAGTCAATGCATGGCTCACGCTTGGGAATCCGGAGACAAAGATCATTTGAATGTAGCCTCTGATGAGCAAAAAGCTTGCTCTAGCAAATGGAGGACTGAATCCCACACCATTTGTAGAGTACTAATGCCCCAATTATCTCACATAAATGGGGCATCTAAGAATAGTACCCTATTTTTGGAAATGCGCAGGTCACTTCATTCACAAAGGTGACTCGTGTATTTCCAGGGGGCTGTGCTGCAGTGCAAATCATGCCCTGGCCAGCAGCCTTGCATTCACATACACCCAACACTGAGGTAGGATAAGTTCCCAGAACCAAAGCGGTTGCTGGGAGCTTCTTTAACAGTGACAGTTCCCCAAAGTGCCTGCCATTGTGAAATCCTAAAAATACATTTAAAAAAGCATTCTTTTATTATTGTTATTATGGAATTA
Source organism: Ambystoma mexicanum (assembly GCF_040938575.1). NCBI lineage: Eukaryota > Metazoa > Chordata > Amphibia > Caudata > Ambystomatidae > Ambystoma > Ambystoma mexicanum. The sequence continues at coordinate 760,286,100 of NC_090924.1, read as the reverse complement.
TTCAGTGCGGACCTAGCTTATAGAAGCAACAGAGCACTTTATAAAGGTATTCAACATAACAGATACACAACGGAGCACTTTACAGGGGTGTGCAACAGTACGGATACATAACAGAGGGGGTAGGATACAGAGGGGCACAGAGGAGGGGTACAGCTGTACAGGGTGGCGGGGGGGAGAGGGGCAGACGGTGTCTAGCAAGTCAGGTGGTGCAGGGCTACGTGATGGACTAGGTATTGAGGAGGAGTGACTCCTTGAAGAGGTGGGTCTTGTGCTCCTTTCTGAATTGTAGTAGCGTGGGGGCGAGTCTGATGCTGACGAGGAGGAGGTTCCATAGTCTTGGGGTGCAGGTAGAGAAGGCTTACTTTCTGGTCCTTTCCTTTTTGCAGTGACGGATTTCAGGTTTGCACATGTCCTGGCTTCTGGTGGTGTGCTGTCTGCCAGAATTGCTGAGTTTCTCCATGAAGTAGTTGGGTGACTTGAGGGTGGCTGCCTTACAGATGATGGAGCAAAACCTGAAGGTGAATCGTGCATGCAGTGGCAGCCAGTGAAAGTCGACGAGGGCCTGGGTAATGTGGTCATATTTATGTAGACCCTCGGTGAGGTGTGTGATCGCGTGTAAGACACTTCTCAGGGGCACAAGGCCAGGCGACGGGAGGCCTTCGGGAGGGCATTGTCCCCAATAAGGTGGGATAGGACCAGTGCTTGAATGGTGGATCAAAAGCTGTCTGGAGGGACGAAGGTCTTGACTTTCTGCTGGAGCTGATACCAGACTGTCTGAGTTTTCTTAGCTAGGTGTGTCTTGAAGGAGATGTGTTTGTCACTGTGGAACCCAAGGAACTTAGCGCATGAGGTAAGCTCGGGTCGGAAGCCCTCAAGGTTCATGGTTCATAGCCTGGTCTGTATATCTGGGTATTTGGGGTTTTTGATGAGTAGGAATTCGGTCTTGGAGGAGCTGAGCCTCAAGTATGCACTGGACATCCAAGACTGAATCAGTGAGAGGCAGGTTTTAAGCCTCTGGATGTCCTTGATGGAGTCGATCTTGAGGTATAGCTGTGTGTCGTCAGCATATTGGTGGATCGGGATGTTGTATGTAGCTCGGAGGGCTTCCAGCGGCTCCATGTGTAGATTGAAAATCACTGGGGAGAGGATGGAACCCTGCAGGAATCCACAGGTTATGGGTAGCATTGGGGACCTAGAGCAGTACCTCTAAACAAATTGCTGGTGGTTGGCGAGGTAGGACTTGAACCAGTGTAGGACAAGGTCACTCATAACCGTGCGCTAATGTAGGGTGTCTGTGAGTGCCTGGTGGCCCACTATGTCGAAAGCGTCAGAGAGGTCGAGTAAAACCAGCAGGCAAAGGTGGTAATCGTCAAGGATGCTGAGGGCAATGTCGACCACCTGTATGGTTGCCGTCTCTGTGCTGCATCTGGGTCTGAACCTGGATTGGTAGATTTGGAGGAGATTGTTGGTGTCAATGTGTTGCTTCATTTGCCCAGCTACCGCTTTCTCGATGATCTTACCTAAGAAGGAAAGATGGGTGATGGGGCGATAGTTCCCTAGGTTGTCGGGATCCAGAATGGTTTTCTTCAGTAGAGGGAGGATTTGTCCTGTCTTTGGGGTTGATACGAAGGTGCTATGAGTTAGGGATCTATTGATGATATCCAGGTAGGGGAGAAGGATTTCTGCAGGGAGGGTCTTGAGGATGGATGCTGGGATGCTGTCATCTGTATATGGTGTGGCTTTGAGGGCAGCCAGGGTTTCTACCAGGTCCTCTGTAGAGTGTCTTGAATGTGTAGGGCAACTCCACAAAACACAGACAGTAAAAACAACCCGCTAGAGAAAAAAAAGGCTCGGCGTACCCTTTTTCGAGAAGAACAAGAGCTTTATTTTGTATATTTCCTTAAAAAGGAAAATGCGAAAAAGGTATTATAAGTCCACTGCAGCCAAGCTCTCTCTCTCTTCATCAAAGTGAACTTCACCTTAAAACTGTAGAAATTGTCATTCATGACACACTCGATATACAGTATTCATCCCCCACCCTCATTGGCTATTGCCCATTTACATGCTAATAGTCACATATGGGCCCTTCTTTAATTGGTCGTGTCATCTTCTCCTCCATCTTCTCCATATGTGGGTAAAGTCCTCTTCATCTCAAAGTGCTGAAAAGTAATTGGTTAAACTTAAAAAGGTAGCACCCTACCTTTACTCCTAACAATGTGATGTGCACCTGGATGCCACATGAACTAGGCAGATAACTTTGAGGTCAGCCTGGTCCTTGCAAACAAGCAACTCTTTTCTCATCCCAGACATGCAGGTGCCCCCATCACGCCTCTCTGCTGCAATCTTATAAGCAGTAGCATTATCCTTTGCTCTCCTTGTTGTTCTCTGCTCCCCCCTGCATCAGTTACCCCTTCCAAGAGGTAGGCCTGGTGTCCCACTAATCCATCCAATTCATGAAAGATTTCAGAGTCTTATCCCTGCACATCTGGTAGTTCAAATAGAATGACCAGTATTCTGGGGGGCGCTAGGGTCCTAAATCTCAGTTTATATTTTGGCAGCTCAAGACCTCTGCCCTCGCACCCATGAGTATGGCCTTCATACTGGGCTGCTGCCCCTCTTCCAGTTGGCTACTCACATTCCTACCTAATTGTTCAAAGGTCTGGCTAGATACATTTGTATGTGGGTGTACATGCATGTTCCCTACCGTGCCTGGGAACTGGAGTGTGAAAATCAGGTAGGAGATGGGGCCTCAGTATTCTGCGTCTTCAACACGGCCTGTGAGAATTCAGGCCTACTCATAAATGCAGTATTAGTTCATGTTATAAACATTGTGCGCATGAAATGTATGCTACCTGACACTATTGCAAAGCAAATGGTTAGTTTCCCCTGTATAGGCTTCCAGAATATGTGTGTCTCCTGCCATTTGCTTCCACCAATAAGGTTTACCCCGCCCCCACTAGACAGCCTCTACACAGTCTCCACGTGCAAATACAGTTTCCGCAATCAAAATCATTTGGGAGGGGCAGTGATTTGAATTTGCATCCCAACAAATGTTGTCCAGGGTGTGGAGATATCGTGAGGAGGGACGAGAGGTGGGTTTGTTAATGTAGGGCTGGTGTCTATGTGCTGTTGAATCTTGTGGAATTTGTTGATGCAAAAGGTATTAATGGAAGTGTTTTTTTTATAGAGTTTGGTATGGCAGGGTTGGGTAGCAGGATGACTCAGTGCCCTAACTGCTTTGAAGAGGGCTCTGCAAAGGAACTAGACATAATGCCCTATTGTTTGTTCACAGCATACCATGAATATGTTATCTGTAAACCCCTTGGCATGTGTTCACAGGTGAAGGGTGTAACTATTCACAAGATTCTGATTTTCGGAATGGGATACATTGAGATATGTTTGTGTTATGAGATGTGCACATAGTATTTATCCTCTGATTGATTTGTTTTATGGATGTTCTTTTTATGGTGTTATTTGCTCCTGAAGATGGGGAAACATCTCTGAAATGCGTTGAGCACCTTTTTTTGGCCTCCTGTTGAACATCACAGAATAAAGATGTCACCAATATGCTAGAATTGATTGTACTGAATTTGTTATTTTAAATTGATATGGAAAAATTGTAAATGCATTAAGAATACTTGGCTGATTTCAGCATTAAGGTGTGCGGGGGACGGGAGTGTCCATAGATTGGACACTTTTCCTGCATTTCCCTTACCACCTTCCTCCACCTTTTTTTGCTCCTTCCCCCTTCTTACATCTGTGTCGTGCATTCCTGGAGAAATTAGCAAAACCGATGTGAATGTGGGTTTCCATTTTTTCTTTTAAAAGGTGAGGCCAAACCCCCGTTTCCTCCTGCCCTTTTCATTGTATGATGCTCCTTACGCTTTATTTATTACATGTTGTTAGTTTCCCGAAAAACAAACACAACTGATGTTAATGCTTCGAAGCATATACACACCACGCTAAAGAAACATTACCCCTCTGGAATTATCAGGCATACGCTCAGTGGTGGAAATTGAAAACATTTGGAGGGGGATCCCACAAGGGCCGGCGTTTGGAGGAGGGGGTGGAGTTCCAAGGAGGCAGACTTCAAACGGGGCGGAGCTGGCAGTTGGCCTCCGATCAAAGGAAATGCTTCTTTTCCAAACTCCACACTGTATATCAATTCCACTTTAAACCACTTTCATGATATGATATCTTATTTATAACACGCTTAATACCCAGAGGTTTCGAAGCGTGGATGTGGGGACCGAACCTGGGTTGCTCAGTGTCGTTGGGTTGCTCCGTGTCGTCTTGCTTGCAAGGTGAGCACGTTGCCTCTGAGCTAGCCTCCTGAAACGAGAGGCAGCATTGCACCGATGGCAGTAGTGCAAGCACGCACATTGCCACAATAGGGGCAAAATAACCACAAACTCCCACTAGGTTCAGACAGCTTTGTTCCATTCGCACTCAGTCAATAGGTGCGTCAGCCACCGATTCGAAGTGGGCACATCCAGTTTGCCTGGGAAGAGGTGTGCCCATAGACTGGGGAGGCCTATGCGCCTCTTCTGTGAAATGTAGATCGTACTGCTAGCTTCACGCAAAAGCAAAACAAATATATGTAAAAGTTCAATGAAAATCACAAAGAAATAGGTATAAATAGCCTTTTCCATGAGACTATGTAAAGTTTACATTCCACAACCGTAAATGGGTGAAATTCAGAATACTTTCACTTCACAAAACGTTAACTTCACATTTACGCCACTGGCAAAATCAAAATTGCTGTAGGGAACAGAATCAAGGGAATTCATCTGCACTAGGAAATAAAGTTTGCACTTTGCTTGCCGAACAAAATGGCGCACACAGGGCAGATGATCACCGAGCCCCCACCTTTGCAGGCTCGTAATGTAATCTGTTCTGTGTGCCCAGTGCACTCGCACTGAACAGATTAGCTACATACCATAGTGCCAAGCGTTTTTTTTTTTTTTAACTATCGAGCACTTTGGTTTGTTCAATGTGTTGTTTTGGCCTGAGGCTGGCCGTATTCTGAGATCTGGCTACACATCTAATGCCAGATCTCGGTTCTGGAGAAAGCCGGCTCATTGGCGAGCACTGCATATGCTGCATAAAGAGTTAGTAATTGGGCTTTTTAGGTCTCACCTGTCAATCATACTGGAAGCAGCTGCACATTTGTAGTTGTTCTTTACATATTATGAGAATGCCATCACATGAGTCTACTACACCTGTCATAAGACTGAGGTATCCACATTAAGGAATCTTGCATGTGACAGGAAACGGAAACATGGAACTGTTTGAACCTATAACGAATCTGTGTCATTTCCGGTTCAGATGTGCTTCATATGCTTGAACTTGAAAAGTCTGGCTGATCCCTATATGGCAATAGAACACAAAGGAATCCAGTATGGATAGCTACGTCCCCTGCACACTTTCTAAACGGCTAAAAAAAGCCTGATGGAGGTTAAATAAAAAATTACAGTAATTCATGTTACTTTGAATCATTTTAGGCAGGCAGTATTCAATAAAGTATTCAAAACATAAATATTTGTGAGAAACAATTTCTTCTTTTAATTTGTTGCTTGGTTGGCCCAACGCGTTTCGAGTTACACAAAACTCTTCATCAGGGGCAGCACATTCAATAATAGAGGTCTAAAAAAGGAAAAATGACATGTAATATTATAGTAACTTGAATTTTCACAACATATTATAAATGAAAAAAGTAATTAATATTCAAAAAATGTCAAATGCTTATCAACAAATTATCATATATTCCAGGATCTGTTCACAATGTCACTAAGTACTTCTTTCCAGTATAACATCCCATCACATATCCTCATCAATAACCTAAATATTCCTCACTATAGAAGAAGCAGAAGTTGTTTTCACATCCCCTAATGTTGCAATGAGTAAAAAACATATACTTTTTATGTAGTAATTCCATACATAGGAAAGTTAATGTAACCCCCCCTAATGGTTTAGAATCAATGTCAATGTGGTAAAGGGGAGTAGAATGCAAATCTGCCCAAGAAACAGCAGATATCCATAAAAGTTGCGTGGTGAGTGACAAGTAATGCAGTATAGCCCTAAGGTGTCTTTCAAAAATAAAATATAGAAAATAACCAAGTGTAGAATGGGTACAGAAGAAATCTTACCTATATTTATGGAGTCTAACATAGACTCAGATAGAATAAATCAAAAAATGGAGGCAGTATGCGATGTGCCTATCCCTTTATACTGCGTCTGAGTAAACAGGCATTCATCCAGCCTGGAAAAATAGAAAGAACCAACCTTGAAGATGCTAATACTAGTAAGATAACAGGTAGTGAAAAGAAGAAGGCAGGTATAATTTCACTTATTTGAGTAAAAAATGTGACCAGCATCACTGGAACGTTCGGCTGCGGACGGGGACCGCTGCCGAATGTTCAGTGTAAACACACGGCCGTGTTTTTATATGTAAAGAGATTGTGACGTCACCCATGCATGCATTGGTGCCGTCGGAACAAACCATGATGTCACCCGCGCGTGCGTGCGAAAATGTCAACAATGTAACTCGAAAGAAGTACCAGTTGTAGAACTCATTTTTTAGCGCGAGATGATGCAGAAAACCCTATGACAACAGGAGTTTAATGTATAGTATTCCTGTCATATTAAAAAAAGGAAATAGACCGCAAATAGTAAAGACCCTATTGTTAGAAATAACCCCCGTGCAAGGGTTGGAAAATGTCCAGTGTGCAAACAGTCTGGAATAGAGAAGATAAAGGGAACAGATGTGGGAAACCCATCGGAAGTGGTGGTGTGTGAAAGAGAAGGACTCTAGAAATGTTAAAAACGACAGAGATATACAGTGTACTAATGTGTTGTGTATTGTTAGTGTCTGCAACTAGTGAATGCAGACCCCATGTCCAAGAGTTTATCTAGCAATATATGATTGGGTAGTGCACTAGCTGATTCCCAATAGCAGTGAAGTACATAATATGCACATGATGGTTGTCATTTCTATCCCAGATCAAAAAAAGAATGGGCGTACATTCTGTTACTGTATAATCACAGTTTTTAGACGAATCGTCATAGAAAACATGATTTTAGTCATAAGCATATAATGCAAACAATACAGAATTTTGTATAAGACACTTTTAACAATAATAGATCTGTTAGAGAAACTAATACTAGAAATTTGTCTTTATTCTGTACACATTAAATATGTCTGCAGCAGAAGGGGGTACCTCCAAGGGACATGTATTTAAGTCACAAGCATGAAATACAGAAGAAATCAATGTTGTACAGGACACTTATAGCGCCAATTACATTTGTAGGTGCATTCAAGAAGCTAATATTCACTGGCAGACTGTCACTTAAAGTATGTCTGTAACTGCAGGGGGTACCTACAAGGGACGTATATGGTGGTTAAACCTCTACATATAGTCAGTACATATAGTCAGGTTTTAAATTTCAAACAAGAGTGAGAATCAAATATTCTGTAGTTATAGAAATGGACCCAGGTGGTAGTCCTCATTGATCCAAGTGGGGTCATTGCGTCCAGTTTATTTATCCAAAATAGTTCCCTTTGGGCCAGAAGTCTGGGGAGATTGCCGTCTCTGCTTAGAGGTCGTAGAACTTTTAGTATCACAAATCTCCTTTGTGATATGTTTTCTTTCATATCCCGAAAGTGTCTGTAGACTGGGGATTTGCAGTTTTGTGTCCTGATGCACGATTTGTGCTCTGTCCACCTTTCTTTGACTTTCCGGTTGGTTTTGCCAACATAGTATTTGCCACATGGGCAACGAGTGCCATAAATGGCATTCTTGGTGTCACATGTTGCAAAGTCTCTTAGCATGATTTTTTTGCCATTGTGCGGGTGTCTGATATGGTCGCCTTTTATCAGGTTATTACAATGTTGGCAGTGTAAACAGGCAAAGGTGCCTATTTTAGGTTTGCTGAGCGTTGTCTGAGGTGATGGTTTGGGCTTCTCTGCTTTTATCAGTTGGTCTCTCAAATTCTTACCTCTTTTGTAAGCCATCATTGGTGGTTTGGGGAATAATTTTGTTAGTGTGATGTCAGGTTTTATGAGATCCCAGTTCTTGTATATAATTCTTTTGACCTGAAAGCTTTGACTTGAGTATCTCAATGTATGGATTAAGCCCATTTCAATTTTCTTAGGATTCCCTTCCAGTAGTGTACTTCTGTCTTGGGTTTCTGTGCGTGTTATGGCTCTGTCTATTACTTCTGATGGAAAACCTCTGTCCAGAAATCTTTTCTTCATCGAGTTGTATTCCTCGCGAAGTGTGTCAGTTTCCAATGTGATTCTCTTTAGTCGTAATAGTTGGCTGTACGGCAAATTATCCTTCAGATGTTTAGGATGGTGACTTGTATGATGAAGACAACTATTAACGTCCGTATGCTTTCTGTAGATTTTCGTTTTTACAGTGGTGCCTGTTAACTCAACCGTGACGTCTCGGAAATTTACAGATGGCTTACCGATTTCAATGGTGAAACTTATTTTTGGATTAAATGAGTTGAGGAAATTCCAGAATTCAAGAAGTTCTGTTTCTGTACCAATCCATATTCCAAAAATGTCGTCGATGTATCTCTGCCAACATTTTATTTTGTTTTTCCAAAGGGGGTTGTCCAGTACATGGGTTCTTTCGTAATGGAACTGTTGTCAAAGGTTTTTCCGCATCATCTCGTGCTAAAAAATGAGTTCTATAACTGGTACTTCTTTCGAGTTACATTGTTGACGTTTACGCACGCATGCCTGAGTGACATCATGGCTTGTTCCGACAGCACCAACGCATGCGTGGGTGATGTCACAATCTCTCTACGTATAAAAACACGGCTGTGTGTTTACACCGAACATTCGGCAGCGGTTCCTGTCCGCAGCCAAACGTTCCAGTGATGCCGGTCACATTCTTTACTCAAGTAAGTGAAATCATACCTGTCTTCTTCTTTTCAATACCTGTTATCTTACTTTTATTAGCATCTTCAAGGTTGGTTCTTTCTATTTTTCCAGGCTGGATGAATGCCTGTTTACTCAGACGCAGTATAAAGAGATAGGCACATCGCATACTGCCTCCATTTTTTGATTTCTTCTATCTGAGTCTATGTTAGACTCCATAAATATAGGTCAGATTTCTTCTGTACCCATTCTACACTTGGTTATTTTCTATATTTTATTTTTGAAAGACGCCTTAGAGCTATACTGCATTACTTGTCGATCACCACGCAACTTTTATGGATATCTCCTGTTTTTTGGGCAGATTCGCATTCTACTCCCCTTTACCACATTGACATTGATTCTAAACCATTAGGGCGGGTTACATTAAGTTTCCTATGTATGGAATTACCACATAAAAAGTATATGTTTTTTACTCATTGCAACATTATGTGATGTGAAAACAACATCTGCTTCTTCTATAGTGAGGAATTTCTAGGTTATTGATGAGGATATGTGATGGGATGTTATACTGGAAAGAAGTACTTAGTGACATTGTGAACAGATCCTGGACTATATGATAATTTGTTGATAAGCATTTGACATTTTTTGAATATTAATTATTTTTTTCATTTATAAATGTTGTGAAAATTCAAGTTACTATAATATTACATGTAATCTTTCCTTTTTTAGACCTCTATTATTGAATGTGCTGCCCCTGATGAAGAGTTTTGTGTAACTCGAAACGTGTTGGGCCAACCAAGCAACAAATTAAAAGAAGACATTTTTTCTCACAAATATTTATGTTTTGAATACTTTATTGAATACTGCCTGCCTAAAATGATTCAAAGTAACATGAATTACTGTAATTTTTTATTTAACCTCCATCAGGCTTTTTTAGCTGTTTAGAAAGTGTGCAGCGGACATAGCTATCCATACTGGATTCCTTTGTGTTCTTTGTATATATCCAGCCTAGATACCAAGGCTGTGTTTTTCTCCCCCGCACCTCAAACTGTTTAACATAAATCATTTATCTCCTTTCTTACCTTTACTAAATCACACTTACTTTGGTGTGCAAGTGTGTTCATTTGTGTTGTTCCCTATATGGCAATAGAACAGAGAGTGAATCTCTTTTTTTCGAAATACAGAACACCTGGCCATTCAGTTTGGGATAGCAGACTACATATGTCAGGTTTGCAAGATTCAGTTAATGGCTCTCCATGGATAGCCGTGTGATGCATCACACCCTCTTCCCGTTCAACCTTTTATAGTGTCAGATCAGAGCCATTGCATAGACCTGTTTTATATTGTACCTTTGCACCTGGGAGCTTGAGTTTGTGCACCCCCCAGATAAGTGGTTAGATCAGTCGGTAAGCTGAAAGTGCCAAAGCAATAGTTTCGCATCAACTACAGCTTGACATATGCCCCACATACAACATGTGCTATTCTGTTCCAGGAAGCAGTATTTTATTAACGCAGACCTCATATACATTTTCTATTGCCCATTAACTTTTTTTTTATAGAGATTGTTAGTCGTGTACTTTTTATATAATAGACCTATGTCAACGAAGTTCACATATTGAGTAGTACTGATATTGTTACTTCCAATGAGGGCTAGAAGCTTTTTTCCAAGGAGGTTTTCTAATGTGGGACATGTGTTTCTTTCTATTTTTGCACTTTCCTAACATTTGTATGCATGTTACTGATTCACTCAAAGCATATGTGCTTCTTATTTTACATGAGTATTTAAAGTTCATGTTGTATTGTATAATGTTTGTTGTTTGATGGGTTCTCAACTCGAAATACACATTGATGGCGATGATATAATTAATTCACCTGGCACGTGAAGCTGGATGGCAGTAAATGATCGCATGGGTCAGTCATGGAATAAGAAGGCAATGTCCTTGGCCTATGTTGGTTCTGCTGTACAATACCAAACTTTCAATATCCGATGAAATAGACACCTTGGTACAGCACATATATGTGTTGTTCTCTGTGGTATCACGTCGGTACCCTTCACCACAGTCCACTCATCACCTGCACTCACTTCACATTAGTACTACAAAGTGCACAAAACAATCTTGAAATCTAACCTTCTCCCAAACAGCAGATCCACGGAGTCCACAACAGGAGACGGGCTGGAGTTTAAGTAAAAGCCAAGGGTGGGAGTGGGAAAATGATGTGGGTGGAGCAAGGAGGGGACATGGAATGGAATGCAAAACCATGGGCCTCATTATGAGTGTGTTGGTCCGGAAAGAACAGTGACAGTAAGCCTACTGGCACTGTTGTTTCCGGACCGGCATACTACAGGTCTGCCTGCCGGAGTCGCAGTGCCCCGCAGGTCTGACCCTGCCGGGGACACAGCAACCACGGTAAGTAGACCATAACGAAAGCACCGGCACTGTTATGAATCCTCATTCCCATAGAGTTCCAGGGAACATTATTACCGGCGCCTGACTTCCTGGCCGCGGGGTTTGTAATACCCTGGTGTTAATGGGAAGTCAGGCGCCAGCAAATTTTTTCGGGTCTGGCGGCAAGCCGCCAGTATCACTGGAGGGTTTACCGCCAGACCCGTAATGAGGCCCCATAGATGTGAAAGGTGAGAGCCTGGTACAGATCACAGCAGTATTGCATTTGTGGTTGAAAAAGGCTTCTATAGGAACCATAACTGTGAATATATGCAATAGAATACCAGGTGAAGTGTAAAAAGCATACACACTATTTTTATGCAACAAGTAGTTGGAAAATGACCGCCATACAGACTTTTAACTTTAAGGATTAATGTTTCATAGTGCACTCAATACAGGAGTCAAGTCTCCCAGAGCAGAAACGCACTCGAACCTGTGTTGCTCTGCGTTGCTTTAGTTCCAAGGCAAACACGTTGCCCATGAGCTATACTCCAAGCCTGGAAAATAACTCTTGCTTTAACACATAGAGCTTGTATTCACCAGGAAACCACTGAGCATCAAAGTTATGCATGTGGAGAAGTCATACACAAATTAAATCAACCTGAGCACTTGTGGTAAAAGTGACTTTTTTATTTTGTCATGTTCATGGCATTGATATAGTATCCCCAAAGTGAAGATAAACAAGACATACTGCTCAACATCATCGCTCCATAATCAAAAAAATCATTGACCAGATGAAAACAACAAATCTGCTTTAAAAAAATATATTATTTGTTTATTGGTTTTACATACAACATTACCAAACTGCACATGAGTAGCACAAAAGCATGGCGAGGAACTCGGAGTCAATAATACATTGTATAGATCTTTCGTTAGAGGTAGAAAATGTTTCTAGGGACTTGCCCCAGCATCATCGGAGGGCACATCCCCAGATGTCGACAACAGGGACTGCAGATATAGACCACATTGATAGAGGGTACAGTCATGCAGGGGCATAGAGCGTTTGTAAGCAGTGGCCATATCATGACAATATGAAATATATTCCAGCCAGGCCTCCACCCTTGGCCCGGGACCCTTCCACCAAGCTAGTGCCACCCTTCTACGTATTAGGATCAGGAGGACCCTAATCAACCTACGCACCTGGCTCAGGATGTCTCGAGTGAACCCCAGCAAAGCCAGCACTGGATCTGTCACCACCTGTTCCTTCACAATAAGGGACACAATCTCGAACACGCCTCTAGAGAGGTGCGATATCAGAGGGGAAACCCACGCCAGCTGGACAAAATCGTGTAGGTCTGGTGCATGAAATTGAAATGAATATCTGGCATTCAGCGAATCCCTCTTTGTTTGACCCGTTATGTAAAACCAAACTCCCTTAGTGATCTGTTGGTCAAGGCTGGTTTCCCACCTCCTTCTCCAGGTGTCAGCTCCCTTGGGCATCTCACCCACAAGCTGTTCATAAATTCTGGAAATCAGTCGTCCCTCTCCATGGCCCATGATAACAGCTTGTAATAATGTGAATGTGGGCAGTTGTGCTGAAAAGATGGAAAGTGTGCTTTGAATTAATTCCCAATTTGGAAATGCATGAATATGCCGAGTGGGGGGTTACCTCCCCACTCTTTAAAAGCTTCTGGGTTCAGAAAGGTTCCCTCCGAAAAGTAGTCCCTGAATGTATCCAGGCTTAGTTTAGTCATGAGACTGATATACACCTTTTTGTGAGTTATTCCCATCCTGGCCACATATCTAGCCGCAAGGAGGGTGGAGTATAGAATATCTACCCCCAACTTTGCACTATCCCTTTCCAGGCATCTCATGTGCACGTGACTATGTTCATCTCCTTGCTCTTGTATGTAGCCAAACTCATTATCATTGTACGGAGTACAGCCGGTGCAGCGACATCCCTTTCTATCTGTACATGTGGTCAAGTGGGTCTTATATGATACCGGAAAGCTAAATAAATGCACTTGTGCAACAAGATAATATCTCTCAAAATCCAGAAGTGCAAGGCCTCGAGAGGTTGTGACATTTTATCCCACTTAATTCTTGGCTGCTTTCCCGCCCAAAGAAGCTCCATCATGATCCACCTCAGTCGCGTGAAGAAGTGTGCTGAGAGTGCGCCTTCCATCCCAACAGTGAAAGTGGAAGGACTCGCCACCTCTGCACTTCTTCAAGTTTATCGGCCACCCTACCATAGTTTTCCTGAAACACTATGTCTGGGTCATTTGCTACCTCTGTTCCCAAATACTAAGTATTTTCTATTTCTCACCTGAACCCAAAGTCATCCTTAAAAACGGACATTATCTCTAGAAAATCACTGATCTTTTGTGATTGATGTTCAGACCGAAATGTTCTCCAAACCAGTTCACCTGGTGTATTACTGGGGACATTCACACAAGGTTCTTTTATAAAGAACCTTATATCATCTGTGAATAGCGAAATTATCATTTTATGAGACTACAACTGAATGCCTCTCTGCATGTGCTGTTCCCTATTTAAACACTTCAATTTGATCTTTAACCATGTCTATATGGCCCGGTTTCTTGTCCATGGCGAGCAGTCTCGCTAGAAGTGCTCTGGGTTTTGGACCTTTGTTGGAAAGGGGACAGCCCTGTCCCACCCCTCTATGTGCTTTAGAGTGGGGTGAGATGCAGTTGAAGCACTATGATGGACCATGGGGGAGGGGTGATTGTGAGAGGGGTGCCTTCCCGCTTAACAGGACCCCACTTCAGTATAACCAAATATAGTCTAACTACATAGTACAATACAAGGCATGAACAGCAGTGCTATTTTGCGTAGATATTAGTAACCATAGGTAGAAGGGAAGATGTGCGGGGTAAATGCGACATTGCATGCACTAGGACCAAATTTCCGAGACCAGAGAAATCCCCAACCATGCCTGAACTCCTAGGAGGACAGCCCACAACCCCATCCGCCACAACACCTATTCATTGTTCTAACAGTGTTGCAAAGACGTGTTTTTTACCCAAGAGGAATGTGCCATACAAGGCCGCGGTCAGAGAATCGGGGAATGTGGCATGGCCGAAGCCCATGCCCCGTGGATTGTGGAGACTGATCATGGCTGCAAGCTATGAGCACTGGCCATTGGTCACATTATGAGAGTATAGTGGACACTGAACTAGGATGGAGGGTAGGTACAGTGGATAACGGGGGTGGTTTGGTGGGCTTGGGGTCTTGGTCGAGCCACATGTCATAGGCAATACAACCATGACTTGCATCCCCAGCATGCGCGATGAAACAACAGACCTGAGGACATTAGTAGTTGGATAGAGGCAGTCCTTTTGCAGTTTCAATGAAGCCGAATGGGTACTTGGAAAAGTGGAAAGGGTGGCGGCCATGATGGAATAGAAAGGCAAGAATGGCCAGCAATGTGAAAAATAAAACCCAAAGGTAGAAAAGGGAAAAAGGGGGACCAGTAAGGACAAAGTGTCCAAACCATATTGACCATAACACCCATTCCATAGCACCAAGACCCAAGGCTTCATAATTCCACCAATGTGATTTCCAATAAAAACACAATTAACAAATCAAAAAATAGAAAACAAAAAATATGTCTATACACAGTTTAAAGAACGTAATTAATCCCCACAACAGACGAAACCCATCTATGACAATAGACCAGATCATAGCGTAACACCATATTACAGGGATTCCATATTGAAATCTGGAAGCCATGGATTGAATAAAGTGCAAGTGCAAGCAATAATAGCAGCAACATAGTGGAGCACAATGGAGCACGATCTGCAAAGGCAAGGTTGCAATATATATATATAAAAGATTATAAGTAACATGATACAACATTCTGGCCGCATTAAAAAATGTATATATATTACATGGCCTGCGGTAGCGGCCATGTAGTTATGGTTAAGTTGCTAAACCCATTGGAAGATTACTTTTTGGGCGGCTTATAACTTCGCTCCACCTGGACGAATCCTCACCAAACTTTACAAATAAAATATATGTCCCACTTCGAATCCTTTTGCAAAGTTTGGTGAGGTTTGTTCCAGGGGGGTCCCAACTTTTCTTTTTTTCCCAAAGTCTGAATTGAGAAAAAAATTCTGTCGCGCCTACAGCGCAAACCGCTCGACAGATTTTCACCAAATTTGTGGTAGGAGCAGCGGCCTGGTCCCGAAAGCGTGCTTTTGTAAATTTGGTGAAAATCTGTCCAGTCGCTTTTTAAAACAACCAAAATGTAGGTCTCAAAAAATGTGTGATATCTATGTCCGCTCCGCGGACACACTTCCCTGTTTGCTCCGCACCGATTGGCTAATCGTGCCCGCTGATTGGTCAGAGTGAAGCGTGAGGTGCGTCACATTTTCTCGATGCGTCCGCCATCTTGGATTCGCGGGCAGTGGCTGCTGACCGCGGACATCACGGTAAAAACATATAAAAAAACTCAACTTTGCACTTGTCAAATTTATCAAATAATCTCTGGGGAGGTGAAGAGTGATGAGGATGGGATGGGATATGGCTGCAAGAGGCAAAAAAATGGGCGGTTTTTCAAGGCGAAAGTCTGGTGTGTATATCCCAATTGGGATTAATGTCAAAGTCCATAAAGTCAACATTGGTCGGATCAAATTGGGTGTCTTCCAGACAAGCTAGATCGATGAGCGATGGAATGTCCGAGATGAGAAGGTCAGTACGACCAGTACGAGGGACGGAGGGCTTGATGACCATCAGATTTGTACTGAAGAATTTCTTAAGCTTTATCTTACGGAAAAACTTATCTAAGTCAAGGCGTGCCTGTACATAGTCAAAACCTTTGGCGCTGCAAAAGTTGAGGCCAAGCGAAAGAACCGAGGATTGAGGCTTGGTGAGTACATGGGAGGACAAATTAATGATTTGACACAGCTTCATGGTATCAATAGTTATTTTTTGGCTCCAGAGCGCGTTGATCTGCTCTCCTGATTTACGCCTGAGCCGTTTCCCACGCCGGCCTCGGCGAGTCCTTTTCGTGATTTCTGTCCTTTTCCTCTTCCTCTTGGCTTGCCTTGACCTCTGCCACGTTTTTGATTTTTTCCATCTTGACAGAGTAGACGCATCTCGTCTAAAAAATTCAGCTTGACAGCTGACTCTTCATTTTCAGAGGCTGAGACATCTGATTCAGACGACACGGTGCCACAATCACCAGACATGACAGATGCAGCCTGAACGACGGGATTTTTTCGCAGATGGTCAAATCGCTTGGCAAAGGTGAATATCCTTCCTGTCTCATAATCCAGCTTATCCCTTAGAAACTTGCAATGTTTGCGCTGTTTAATATCTTCTTCATATGTGGTCAAAGCCTCATTAATTTTTACACGTAATTTCTTGCCATCCTATGTACTGTAAACCTTTTTTAGTTCAGTTTCTTTCTTGTCCATTTCTTCAAGAGCCAAAATACGATCAGATTTGGCATATTTGACCAGAATGGTAAGAAAATGAGCAGAACAACCCTTGCTGGCTTCGCCCCATTCCTGGAGCATGAGCGGATCCTGGTCCTCAAAGGATGGCATTGTCATAATGCGCAGTCCTCAAGGTACACGTCCAATGTCCAGATAATTCTGTAGTGAGTTTTCCTCCCACCACTTTGAGATCTCCTTCTTGCGCAGCCTCTCAATCTCCTTGAGTAAGGTGATCTCCGTACTAGAATTCAAGTTAGTCTTTTTTGCCCCAATCGTGGGCAAAGAGATGGGCATCTCCTGCTGTTCACTGGACAGATCCTTGGCCTGAATGAGCCGAGCTGCTGCCCAGGCGTCCTGCATGTTTTAAAACACTGGGTTGAAAGACCTAACGTGTGTGAGCTGGCTTATTTTGAATTCGAAAACACAGCCGCGGCATGCCAGACTGTTACCAAAAGGCAGTATACGGTGGCAACAAAAGAAGCTGATGTAGGATGGAAGGAAGTACAATACCATTCAAGTGAGAAACAAGAGAGAAACACGAGCAAACGAGGAAAACACCTACCACATGGCCAGGATCTGCGCGTCCTCCGGCACGTTTCACATGAGCCAACAGACAGGGCTCCTCGGGCTCGTCTCTCCTGCAGGTACAGCTTGGATCCAGTAAACAGAAAAATCTGTCATCAGCGACAGCGGATCTGCTCGGAAAAACGCCCCTGAGCACAAAACGCGCCCAGATATGGAATAACGGTGCTGGTTCAACACTGTGCGTGCCGTATGAAAAATGTAAAAGGAAAAAAAGAGGAAATATGAACCGCACTCTCCGCGGCGGATAGGAAGGCCATAGTCATGCAAAAGGAAGCACAGCTCACAACAAAATAAGGTCCAAAAGGATTTACTATGTCATACAAAATGCAGAGACATAATTAAAAAATACGGCTGGAAGGCAGTAGAAGAAAAACAGAGGCAGGTTGCCCGTAAGCGCGACCCACACACAACGCGTTTCACACTCGACTGAGTGCTTGATCACGTGATGAAACAACAGACCTGAGGACATTAGTAGTTGGATAGAGGCAGTCCTTTTGCAGTTTCAATGAAGCCGAATGGGTACTTGGAAAAGTGGAAAGGGTGGCGGCCATGATGGAATAGAAAGGCATGTGAAAAATAAAGCACAAAGGTAGAGGGGTGGAGACCGATGGCGAATTTCAGGTTTTTTTTGGTTTTACTTGGAACCATAACATCCCTTTAACAAAGTTTTTTCACTGAATTTCATAGGTTTTTAGTAGCGTAACTTAACCATAACGTCCCTTTAACAATGTTTTTTCACTGAATTTCATAGGTTTTTAGTTGCACAACTTAACCCTAACGTCCCTTTAACAAAGTTTTTTCACTGAATTTCATAAGTTTTTAGTAGCGCAACTTAACAATAATAACTCTGACTTTATGTACATGTAATATGGAACATACTGAACTCCCTCTACTGAATTTGATGTCCGCGAACTCTTTTAATGTCTGCGGACATGTTCGGACAACAGCATCACTACCCAAAAAGTCTGGAGGGGTATGTTTCATTTTTATGTCATAACATATGAACATTTTACAAATTCACATACCAGCACACATACACATTATATTTAGTAATAAATAAGAAGTGTAACCCATATATATATAACACTAACCATTCATTTAAATACAATATTTTCTAAAATGGAATATACCAAAAGAAGAAAGATAGGCTTCCAACATGATTACCTCACAGAAACTCCACAACTAAGAACAACAGCAGATCTACAGACCACTTAGAACACACCTTACCTGAAATAATAAGTGTACTGCATTTTATTCATATATTTATAAAATTCCTGTATTAGATAAAAAAAAGAATGATATTATGTTTTTTTTCTCAAAGAAATGTCTAGTACTCTGGAGCTCTGGAGTGGCTAAAGGAGCATTTCCCAAGTGAGGACATGTCAGAAGATAGTGAATCTAATGGTAGACACTTTACTATATAAACCAATTAATTAATATTATTTTATATACATTAAACATATATATTTTATTTTGTACTGACCATACAAAAATTGAAAATACTAATGAAAAAGCTGTATTGGATAAGACTCTTCAGCACATAGAAGAAAAAAATTACCTACTCTTGGCAAATTTTAATAATTTGAAAAACTTTGTGGAGGATCACTTCAAACAAACAACTACCTACCATTGTCCCACATGTACCTGTCCCCCCTCACCATATCCCAGTCAATTATCCCCAAACCCTCTACATGAACCAAAACGTTTTGATGAGACGCTCTGCCTGTCCGTATTGTTCGCTGGCAAGTTGAAACTGTTCTAAGAACACACCCGATGTCCTGAAATGTTCGTCAATGGACGAAATGTGGGTGTCCTGAGGACGCTGTCCGTATGGTTCGCTGGCAATATAAAAGTGTTCTTAGAACATATTATGTGTCCTGGGATGTTCGTAAATAAACAAAATGGGTGTATCCTGAGGACGCTATCCCTGTCCGTATTGCTCGCAGGCAAATTGAAACTGTTCTAAGAACAAAGTCTGTGTCCTAAAATGTTCATAAAGAAACAATATATGAGTGTCCTGAGGACGCAATGCCTGTCCGTATTGTTCGCAGACAAGTTAAAACTGTTCTAAGAACAAAGGCTGTGTCCTAAAATGTTCGTAAAGAAACAAAATGGGAGTGTCCTGAGGACGCAATGCCTGTCCGTATTGTTCGCAGCAAGTTGAAACTGTTCTAAGAACACAGGCTGTGTCCTAAAATGTTCGTAAACAAACAAAATGGAAGTGTCCTTAGGACGCTCTGCCTGTCCGTATTGTTCGCAGGCAAGTTGAAACTGTTCTAAGAACACAGGCTATGTCCTAAAATGTTCGTAAAGAAACAAAATGAAAGTGTCCTTAGGACGCTATGCCTGTCCATAATGTTCGCAGGCAAGTTGAAACTGTTCGTAGAACACACGCGGTGTCGTGAAATGTTCGTCAATGGATGAAATGTGGTTGTCCTGACGACACTGTCCGTATTGTTCGCTGGCAAGATGAAAGTGTTCTCAGAACATATTATCTGTTCTGGGATGTTCGTAAATAAACCAAATGGGGGTGTCCTGAGGACGCTATGCCTGTCCGTATTGTTCTCAGGCAAGTTGAAATTGTTCTAAGAACACAGGCTGTGTCCTAAAATATTCGTAAAGAAACAAAATGGGAGTGTCCTGAGGACGCTCTGCCTGTCCGTATCGTTCGCAGGCAACTTGAAACCGTTCTAAGAACAAACGCGGTGTCCTGAAATGTTCGTCAATGGACGAAATGCGGGTGTCCTGAGGACGTTGTCCGTATTGTTTACTGGCAAGATGAAAGTGTTCTTAGAACATATTATGTGTCCTGGGGTGTTCGTAAATAAACAAAATGGGGGTGTCCTGAGGACGCTATGCCTGTCCGTACTGTTCGCAGACAAGTTGAAACTGTTCTAAGAACAAACGCCTGTCCGTAACTGTTCGTTTCACTTGTGACGCACTTTTAATCACTCCAGGACCCGAACAGTGTCCGTAGAACACCAACGCGCATGTGCAAATAGTTTCAATGCATTTGGTGTCCTGCGGACACCCGCTCCCTTCGTGGACATGTTCGCGAAGCTATCATGTGACTGTGCCCACGATCACCGTATGTTCTGATTGCGAACACTGTTTGTGTCCCCGAACAATTTAAAACTACATTTTCAAGTAATCTATAATATTTTCCAACAAAAACTCACCATAGAACAAGTCCCACATAGTAATCTTGAGTTTCTACATACTTTTTGTGAATTTTTGAAACCTTTTTTCTGTTCGATCTGTCCACGGACAGCGCGCATGTCTGCAAACCGCGCACAAGCACCCCTATAAAAGACCACGCCCTAGAGCTCATTCTCATTGTGTTTCTGGCTATCCTACAGTGCAAAGCAAATTTTCCTGCCAATTTGCAGATTTTCAACGCCAAGCTGATGGCTTCCGTGTCTCCACTACTGCCACCTGGTGCTGCATCTACGTCAGCACCACCCCCAACCCCTCCACCACCACCACCTCCCCAAGCGCCTGAAGAGGGGAACAGGCGTGAGGATGCACAGGAGGAAGAAGAGGATGATGAGAATGAGGTAGTGGAAGTCCCTACTACCAGCACTCGACGTGAGTCTTGGGTGTGACGGTTATTTACCTTTCGTGGTAATGGTCCTAAGGCGCGTGCGAACCAAGTCACCTGCAATGAGTGCAAAATGGTACTCAGTCGCGGGAGGCATGGTTCATACAGCTTTGGGACAACTACCATAAAGCGACACCTAAAGTCATTCCATTTGGGGGCTGTTCGCAAAGTTGTACCTTGCGAGGAGCGTAGCAGGTTGGCTTCCTCTACTTCATCCTGTTTCCGATCCTGTCACCACAAGGAACACTCCTGTGGGACAGCGTATTCCTCAAGCTGCCTCACAGGCCATACGCAATGCTGATGACCCTTACATTTCGAGGGTCACAGTTGTGTGTATGTACTACGCAGGGGGGAGAGACTTTGTAGTGCTTTCGAGGCTATCATTTTAGAGCACCAAAAAGTCTGCTCACTACCAAGTGAAACCCACTCTACATCTTCCTATCTCAGCTCGCCCTTTCTTATCCCTGTGGTTGGTGACCCCCCTTCCCCTCCTTTCCCCTCCTCTCCTAGTGTGTCTTGCATAAAAAACCCAAAAAAATTTAAAACAACAAAAATCAAAAAAAGAATAAGAGCCGCCTTTTACAGTTAAAAAATAGAAGTGAAAATAAATGAACCAGGACCCTGTGTATTTTTTAGAAGTCCGCGGACAGTCTGCAGACATCTAAAATTTTGGGGTGCTACCCTATCATAACCATTGCAGTTTTATCTGGAAGAAAGTGGTGGCTCTGAAAAGAGCCTTTTGGTGGTGTTTATTTGTGTTTGAAAAATTTGAAATGCTCAACACCTACTATAAAATGGATGCTGTAATTCCAAAAAAGGTTGCAATGCGTTTTGTACATTTCTCCAAAAAATCTGATTGCCAGCATAAGTAAGATGGACTCCATCTCTGCAAAAAATGTATGTATTGCGAAACATAATATTTTCATTAAGAAAAGAGGACATGCCAAAATCTCTTAGAAAGGCGCAAACAGTCTTATTGACATTGCGCCTTGCTTTCTCCATTTGTGGACCAAATGAAGAAGAACAAAGCCACATTTGTCTCTGTGCAATCTGTGAAAAAATTACTTGAGAATTTGGAAACATGTCCATGACCTTCCCAAGTCCTTCTTTCATTGCAAATTGCAAAGAAATTCCAGACACATGTCCTAAACTGTTCTCTCCACAATGAATTACAATTATGTCTGGATGTTGCTCTGTCTTCAAAGTAGCACAGAGAGGTAGCAAGTCCAACCACTTCATTCCACGTACTCCATGCCAGTGCACTTCCACATGTGGGATTCCAAGATCTACAGCTACTCCACAGCTTTCTGCATGCATCTTCAACCAATGTATCTACGAGTCTCCCAAAATCCAAACAATCTGTTTTTTGAAACACACAGCCATAGCTATCTCTTCTTCTCTCAGCAAAAAGAGTATCTGAGAAACTCTCTCCTGGCACAGCACACCCACTAAACTTTCCTGACCAATCCCTTTCTCTGCTCATTCTCATTTGCATGGCTCCCCATCCCAAAAATCCCCGGATGTAACACCCGGTGTCTGCGAACTACTGCCATGTCCCCTTTTTGGGGTGGGGTCAAGCCTGATTTGCATATGGTCTTTCCCTTCTGTAATGGCTTGGCAGGCGAAGAACGGTGGTCTGGAGGGTTGCCCAGAGCATTGCCAGTGGTTAAGATTAATTCTAAACCTTCCAGCCATCACCTCTTTGTTTTTGCTATGTCACCCCGAGTGGGACGGGTATGCCCAGACGTGGGTCCCGTGCCTGCTGGGCCTAGAGACCCAAGCTACTCCTCACTGATGAGCCCCAACAAGGGCGAAACATGTTTGGGGATGCTTGTGGTCTCGTGCAGAAGGGATGTGGCCTAGCAGTTCGGGCTGGACTGCCCCTTTTTGGGGTGGGGCCAAGCCTGATTTGCATATGGTCTTTCCCTTCTGTAATGGCTTGGCAGGCGAAGAACGGTGGTCTGGAGGGTTGCCCAGAGCATTGCCAGTGGTTAAGATTAATTCTAAACCTTCCAGCCATCACCTCTTTGTTTTTGCGCAGACATATCGTAACATGAACAGTCCTTCTACCATTTCCTTTTCACTTTCTGTGCCATTCCCTCATTGGATATAGTTAAAAAGTCACATGAACATCCACCAATCACATCCAAGACCTCTACATCTAACTGCATCATCATAGATCACCACTTTAAATGTACTGTTAGTCTCTCTGAGTACAAGTGTCATTTCATTGGAAAGCACCTTCTACAAGAAATACTGTACAAGTCTCCAAGATTTCTACTTGCAGCTGCATGCATATCCATATGCATGAACACAAACTACAGGTATGCATATTTTCTATTTAGTACATGTACAATTTTTATAGATTCATATAAACAGATTAACTGACTTGTAGCTTGTATAATCTATAAAATGAATGTACTGTAATTTTTTCCATCTCCTAAAATCAACTCTCACTTCCAAACCTATCTGCTATTTAATTTCTTTTTACACACACATTTTCAAAGCATGTTGAACTAACATATTTAAAGTACAATATGAAGAGTTAACATACTCAAACAAAATTGCATGCACACCGTATGTTCAAAAATCAAACAACAATACTTGCACAAAAATGTAAACATTTATTTACTTATATTTACATACTGCACAAGCATCCCATGGCATTGAGGCGCTGTTACTTACAAGAGCTTAGTTACAGAAATAGTGGTATTCAGTGGTACATTATGAATTCCACAAGACATACAAATGATATTTTGGTTGGTACAGTTAGTCATTACAATACAGTTGATGCATTAAGAACATATGATATGTATTCAACTGGTGCGATGCATCTTATGTGAATAAGATGGTTTTCAAGATTTTGAGGAAGGCACTTAGGGTCAATGTCAATTAAAAAAATCAATGTCTAAATTAAAAACAATGCTATATTCAAACAAAATTCCTTATTTGTTTTCTTTACAATTGCAGTGAAGACCATTCTCCTGAAAAGAAGCAGCCGAATTTGAAGTACAACGAACAACTAAGAAGAAACCTTCTCATTTAAAAAAAAAAAGTAAGTTGAATACCACCATATTTATTGTACTATTATTCAAACACACTGGGCCTCATTACGACCCTTGCGGAAATGGAAAAATGATGGCGGAAATGCAATACCGCCATCGAACACCGCTCGTTGCGATCATGACCCGTCACCGTAAAGTACGATGCCATTAGCGACACCGCAGTGAACGGCAACGCTAACTGCACCAAGTACGCGCACGCGCGCCTTGCAAAACCGGAATCACCGCCATGGCGCAACGGTACGCGAATTCTGACCCTAGCGGACATGTACTGAACGCCATCAAGCACGTCGTAAAGTACCATTCCGCCATGGCGAGAAATACGGCAACGCGAACCAACCGTAAATGGCCCACTGAGTGCCTGTACTCCACTCCCTGGCCTCATTGCACAACTCCTGGCAGGCGCAATGTACTCACACTATGCAACCAGTGAAATCCACAATTCACCCATGCATGCCAACGTAGAAAAGCATGCAGGGGCTCAAAGCGCCCCGTGAGTGGGCATCCATGTACGGCATGTCACCATAGCCGTACTGACGCAGCACAGGCATGTGAAGGTACAATACATCAAAATGAAAATCAAGAACACATGACACAAAACAACAGTAGTCCCCCATCGCTTGCCACCAGCGCAAGGCAACATCCAAAACAGCATCCTGAGGGGGATTGCACCAGCCCTGTACTCATGCCAGTAAACAAACCAACCATCAGCAGAAGCATGTACCACACAAGTCGGCAGAGTGACTGAGCAGCCAGGCTCATCCCAAGAGGGGCCGATGGGAGCTGCAGGGCACAGATGGCATCAATACAGAAGCTATTCCAATGGACATGACCCCAGTCCCCCTCCAACAAACGCACGCAAACACAGTCACCTGTGACCAGCCACATTCTGAACAACCCATCATTCCACCAATCGACCTGGCTGACAGGCACCAGTCGGCCAAAAGCCAATCCCCCGCCCCTGAACAGCACATCATGTAAACAGTCACAATGGCAGCCCCTATCCGTGACCATACTGTGCTACGTAGGCAAACGCGGCCAGTACTGTACCACGCAACTCAACTCAGAAGGCGGAACACAATGCAGATCATCACGCAATACATACCGCCACAAAGCGAAAATCGCCACATCACCTGCAAAGAACAACGCAACACGACAGATATCGGAATACAATTTAAATGCACATCCAAATGACAAAGGCCCCACAGCAATTTGCAAAATACCACCAAAACAACCATCATCACCGAGGGCTGCATCTGCAATAATTGACCGGCTTCCACTTGTGTGACGCCCTGTACCATCATGGCACACAGGGCCTACATCAACGTTCCAAAAGGCACCATGGAAGCGGCAAGAACCGCAGGTCCGTCCCATGAGGCAGGCACTAGTCGAGCTGAAAGGCCGAAATGTTGCACCTAGCCACCAGTACAGCGTAAGGGCATGTGGCCCATTGGCGATCGTCCCATATGATCGAAATGGTGCTCCACTGATTCACCCGAAGCTGCAGGAGTCGAGAGTAAAAACCATCTGGAGGAGTGGCGTAGAGATGGCATCTGCAATAGGGCAGGAGATACCTGTCACCCAAAAGAAACACAAATCAACCGATTGCATTACGGGACTCATGATGCATTACAATCTTCATTCAACACACCAAATCCACACCCATATGCATGCTAGCCCACTCCAAAGGAATATACACACCCCTAAATCAGTATCGAATCATAACGAAACCAATCGAGCTAAATACACCATTGTCAACGTCGGTTACTGTGCATGCGTCCGTCAAGATAGAACCCATGACATGGGATTAGTAACGTGCCTAGACACAAGTGTATGAAGGCGCGTCGAGACAGGGAGGATCCGACAAGGGCAGATAGACGTATGTCCCACTATGGCAGCCTTGCATCACATAACGCAGGGGAAGGGGAGTGAATCAAAAAACCCATGTACATGGCAGACCCTAAACGGAATCATCAGTCCATGCATCCACACATCATTCCCTCATCCCGCAATGAAAACGCATGAATATTCACTCACATAATATGTGAAACTTCCATCGCGTCTGTGCGTAATGCAGTCCGCAAAAACCACTGTGCCCCTGGCCGGATCTGTAGTGTTGTGAAGCAAGATGGATTTGGGAACGTCCTGCCTTATCGTCCACTACGCTGTTGCGCATCCCATTCAATTCATATCATTCATTGCCTGCTCGTTATGGGCCATGTCCCAAGGACATACTACAATAGAACGTTACATTTCCAGCCAGACCTGTGGGCGTATCCTCGCCGCTACTTCAAAACCCAAAATGCTGGCCTTCGAATTCCTCACTTGCAACATTACGTCGAAAAGGCTTCTGTGAACGCTTGCATTCACAATTACATCAATGTAGTGCGGCTGTGTGTCATGATGCTAACTGGCTGCAATCACAAATGGCACGCCACGCCCGTCGGTGAAGTACGTTACTGTGCTGCATGAGGGTCGGCCATCGATCGAGCCCTACATACCACTGACTCTTCACAGGTATGGAAGCGGCTGCAATCATAGCATGTGTAACAATGGGAGCATAGCATGAAAATCAGTCAAAGTACATCACACTGCCATCGGGATTTGATACATGATTCAAATCCCAAGATGCCATGCGGCCAAATTCAGCCTTACGTGCGGGACGTGCTCGGCCAGAAGGGATTGCATCTGCCACAGATTCATTCAATCAGCACAGGTGGAGGCCATACAGGCCGACAGCACATATATTGCAGACCCAAACCCCTCCCACAACCACTCCCACTCCAAAATGCTACCGGCAGGACTAGCGATGTTGGGCCTGGGGTACCAGATAGCACTGCAAGTGCTACAACTACAAGAAGACGACGAACAACAACAGGTACAACAACCGGGCGCACAGGGGAGACGGAGGAGAAGGAGGAGGAGGAGGGCAAGGCAGGGTCAGCAAGGCCCACAAGCACTGCCACTACCACCACGCAGGCGGCCCGCAATCCCACGCCTCCGAGCCGATCCGTTCAACCTCACTGCTGAGCAGATCCACACCCTCTACCGTTTGGACCGGGACACCATAATCGCCATTGTGGACATGACACATGCTGACCTCGTGAGCATGATAGATAGCCCAACCGCCATCCCACCCCTACTGAAGGTGGTGTCTGCACTCCACTTCCTGGCCACAGGCACCTACCAGCACACAGTGGGACAGTTGCATGGCATTTCACAGCCACTGTTCTCACGGACACTCTTCCAAGTGCACGATGCCCTCCTGAAGCACGCCGACGACCACATCACACTACCACGCACGTACCAGGAGATTACCAACGCTAAAGTGGGATTCCATGCACTTGGCGGCATCCCGGGTTGCATTGGTGCCATCGACTGCACCCATGTAGAATTGGTTGTCCCACATGCCATGGAGGTCCAGTACCGCAACCGGAAACAATTTCATTCAATCAATGTGCAAATGGTGTGTGACTCCAACAAGATCTTTACGCATTGTTGTGCCAGATTTCCAGGATCTACCCATGATTCTATGGTCCTGAGGAACACAAGAATACCACGCTACATGGAGCGACACGCAGGGCACAGATCCTGGCTACTCGGTGAGTCTCATTCCATGCATGACATCGTGGCCCATTTGATGCGTCAATGACCTTGCAGGGGGGGGGGGGCTACTTAGCACTATCATTCCACTGACACCCTTAATTCGTCTCATACAGGTGATGCCGGGTATCCACTGAAGAGATGGCTCCTTACACCAATCCGGAACCCACAGAACGAGCATGAGGAGGACTACAACCATGCCCACTCACGTACCCGTGTGGTCATTGAACAGGCATTCGGCCTACTGAAGGCTCGTTTCCGCAGCCTCAGCAGGTCTGGCGGGGCACTCATGTACAGCCATGAGAAGGTTTCTAAGATGGTCATGGCATGTGTCATGCTGCACAACATGTGCATACGTAGGAATGTGCCCATGCCCCCTGACGCTGTACTGCATGCACCTGAAGATGATGATGGTGATGAGGGTGGGGATGTGGAGGCACCTCAAGGAGTCCATGAGGCACAGGATGTACGTGCAATCCGACAGAGCATCATAGATGCATGCTTCTAGCAACCACGCATGGTGCCTATTACACGGAAAGGGGACCTGTGGCACTGTGTGTGTGTAGTACAGGCACATTGTGGACTGTACGCCTATGAAGGCCTCGTACGCAAATATCAATGTCCACACATGTCATTGGATGATAATGAGGTGCTGTATTGTTAATGTGATTTGATTTATACACCCTATGGACCCGCCACCCAGTGAAGCCCAACACACCCCCTCCACCCTACTACCTCCCCCCCCAACACCAGTGTCCAAATATGCATGCTGTCCGTGGGTAGACGCTATTGCAAGCCCCCTCTACGGGTATCAGGGGCACCCCTGCCCGTGGAGCGCAGGTTCCTGCCAGATCTGCGTTGGGGGCTGCCCTGGACGGAACTTGCCACGGATGATGTCTCTGCCTGCTCGCGTCCATGCATGTCTCTGAGGGTTTGTGAGAGCTCCGAGAGCACACGGCGCACAGCAGCAAGTTCAGCACAAACGTCTTTGGACGTCGCATGCAGTTCCCCCCTCAGGCTCTCGGTGCTTTTCTCCATTTGTGCTCTCAGGCTCTCGGTGCTTCTCTCCATTTCTCCCCTGAGGCTCTCACTACTTTTCTCTATTTGTGCCCTGAGTGTCTCGGTGGATGTTTCCATGGCTGCCCTGGAACCCCCGCATTCATTTGCATGGTCCTTGAGTAGCGTGGACGCTTCCTGCTGTTGCTCGATCAGCAGGTCGAGGGACTGTTGCCTCTGCTGGGCCATGGACATTTGCGGTGGTGTGACAGGGGGGCTGCTCAACACATGTTGCCTTGGCACAGGACTTGTGGGGGTTGGCCAGTCGTCGTCTTCAGGGTGCCCCTGCGTGGTTTCGTCATGGTGTAGGGGATGGAACATGCAGGGGGATTGGGAAAGGTCATGGATGGTACCTACGTCGCCAGCACTGTTTTCCGTGTCGGAGCATGCTGGCATGACAGCTGTGTCACCTATGGTGCTGCTACCACCAGAGGCAGTGCCATCAGATACGTTCTTTGGGGGGACCTGTGGTGCTGGGGTTGTGGACTTGCTGGCTGCTGGGGTGCCTGTTGCAGTCCCCTCCAGTGTGCTGCCACTTGATTCCTGCTGCTGCCGTGTCTTGATCCTTGCACCTGAGGTGGAGGCTCTTGGGACGTTGGTCCTGGCCCTCTTTGCAGGCGTGCTGGTAGGGGTGTCCTGCAGCTCGTCGTTGGTATCGGACCCTGTGGTGGAGTAAAGAGGGGCGAGCGTTAGTTATGGGTCTGTCGGATTTGGAATGGCAACGTATCAAATGCATTGGGGTGGTACATGTGGCTGATTTGGGACTGGGCCTTGGAGGTGGTCTCATTTTCGTGTGGATTGAGGATGCATTCATTTGGCTGCCTGCAGTTAGGGGGTGCATGCTGCACATGTAGGGGTTGTTTATGGCTTCTTGATTGATTTGTTTGTTCATTCTGACTTTTAGAGGGCGCTGTCAGGGCAAAGTATGTATTGCACTATGGGGTCACATGGTACTGCACATGTTCGTGGTTTGTGGATTTCGCATTGTTTCTCTTGGCCAACCTACCTGATTCTCCGGATGTCGGCACTCCTTTCTCCATCCCTCCGACTCCCTCTATGCTCTCCATTCCTATGGTGGAGGCGCAGATTTCCTCCCAGGGGGTCAACTTGATGGGCGACTCTGAACCCCCCCCGGTAGCTGTGGCGATGTTCCTGTTCGCAGAAAGTATGCTGCGTACGCGGATCCGCAGGTCGTCCCACCGCTTGCGACATTGCTGTGGCGTGCGGGGTGTTGTCCCCACCGCACTTACGCGCTGTGCCACCAGGGCCCATATGGCCTTCTTGTTGGCAAGGGCCGTCCTGGTCATTTGACTGGAGAAGACGACGGCGGAATTTTCCTGGAGGGTCTCGGTGAGCACGGTCAGTTCCTCTCGGGAGAAGTGTACCTGCCGCTTGCGGTCACACGCTTTCTTGGCTACCTTTCCCATATTTATTTTTTAACTGGGGTTGCTAACGGGTTGGGATGTGTGTCAGGGTCGGATTTTTTATGGTTGTGTTGGGATTCGGATTTTATAGTTGTGCGGCGTGCTGTTTCCCGTTCCGGCCACATGCTTTTACTTCCGTTTCCGTATATTTACGGTGGCCGTAATTTGCGGTGCACGCTCGTTACGGTGACCGCTCATTACGGTGACCGCTAAGATGGGTGGCGGTATTGCACCTGGTGCAGCGTACGGCGGCGGTAAGGGCCGTTTTGGGGTCATTTCCGCCATCGCAGCCTTTCGGATTCCGCCATGGCGTAATGCTCGTGCCCGATGGGTCGTGATTGGCCGCACTTTGCTCCTTCGTGCAATGGCGGAAACGCTATTTACGCTGTTGCGGTCCGGTCAGTCACTTTCCGCCAGGGTCGTAATGAGGCCCACTGTAATGTTAATTCATGCTATTTCTGTGTCTAAAAATAGAGATTGTGCACCATTCTGTCTACAAATCCCCATTTCTTAAACAGAGATTTACAGGCAGAATGACGCACGATTTCTTAGTTTTCGACACAGAAATAACCCAACTCAACCCCTAGAATTTTGATATTATAGAACAAACAACTGGTTTAATTGTATACCATTAGATTTACTATTTCTATTTCTCCACACCACCAGCCTACTTTCTACTATCATGTGAACCCCAGTTTAGTAGCACATAAATTCAAGAATAGCCATCCCAACTAGTTGTAGTTGCCCAATGCACAATCACACACCATTACATACATCTTTATTATCTTACTCACACACTAATGCAAACAGCACACATACATTAAGAACACCCCAACCCATACCTTCTTTATTTTTTTCAACAGACCCTAAAGAATGCCTACCAAAAATCAAGTCCGTAGAAAGCAACGCATAAACAGAGCAAATGAAAATAGAAGTGTCCAAAACAAGCACCCATCTCTAGCAGAATTTGTAAAAATTAAAACAAAACAGCTAATACAGTCATTTAGCGAAACAAAACAAGCTTCAAGTACAGAAACTTTGCCTCCTCTATCAAAATGTAAAACAAACCACAAAACAATTGACATAAAATCAGCTACCACTACAGATGAAACTGCTCCTATAATTCTTGATATAGTGCAAACTAAGCATACCAAAAAAAGTATTTTAGCAAAAATGTTCTGTCACAGAGTCCTGCAAAATCATATAAAAACAGGAGAGAATCAAACTCAACCCTTAAAACCTATCGTAGGAAATTAATCTTAGAAGCGTTGATAGACAGTGCAATCCTTCTCAAAAAAGACTACAAAAAAGACTTCTCAATAAACTAAATGTCAACAGAAATAACTTCTTAAGTATCTGTGGAGGTGAATGGAGTCACACTACGAGCACAAAACTATACTTTACTGAAGAAGCATACAAACAAAAGCAAACAAATACAATTGCCATACATAGCAGTGGAAGAGGTTATGAAAAAGTTAATAATACCATAATGGAACAAGAAGTACTACTTAGAAAAATATCCCCAGAAAACTTAGAATTACCTCTCCATTCAACTGAATCAGAACGTCTAGTATACAAATGGCCATGCACGTCAATGTGTAACATTCCCAAAGAATCTTTCAAGTCTTTACGCCAATTCATCAATCAATATGTGAAAGGCAAAGACAAAATGAAAATTAAACTACTGCAAAATATGGATACATGTCCAGTGCGCAAGTACACAGGACTAAAAAGACATTCATTGGCCTGCATTTCAGGACCTACTTGCAAAACCACCTTCACCACCTTCCATTATATCAAAATGATATCAACACATCATTCAACTATAAGAAATCTAGTCTATAAACTGTACTATGCTAAAAGTCCTGCTTTAGCACTAGCCAATTTAAATAACATTCTTCTACATGGTACAGCAAAAGACCTACTTGAAGAAATCGAATATATCCAGAAAAAATATTTTGCAAGTGAAAGCCACTTACAGAATGAAATAGCTTTAAAGCCAATTAGCAGCAATTCTATGCATGGCAACCTTCTACTACACACATACAAAAAAGAAATACTGAAATTTAAAAGTACATCTGCAGAAATACCAAACCATGTGTGTGCATGTTGCCGTAGAACTTTCTATAAAAGTAACACAAAAACTGTAGACCTAACATATAAAATAGAAAACAATGAAGATTCTAAATGGTTTGAATTAGCTCTCTACCTTATAGCAGAAAACAAATATGAAATAACTGACCCCTTAATACTTTGCAGTTACTGCACTACAAAACTTGACAACAACCAAACTCCTTCACGTGCTATCACAAATAATTTGGAATTATATCCACTACCAAAACCCCTCCACCAACTCAATGAATATGAGAGCATCATAATTCAAGCAGTGCACCCCTTTCAAGCAATAATACGCCTTCAACCAAAAACAGCAAAATTACCTCCCTCTGAATTAGTGAAAGGTATTCGTGGAAAAGTAGTGTATTTACCATTAGATCTAAAAGAAAATGTGCACACTCTAGAAGTGCAACGTCCAATGGAGCAATCTTTAAGTATATTAGTAAATGGTGTACCTACAAAAGACCAAAAAAATTGGCAACAACTGTTGCAATATCTAAAAGACAATCATGATTACTACAAACAAATTAATATTGAAGAAAAGTTGAAGGATACCATTGAAATAATTCAAGAGACACAAGAAGCTGATCAATTTGAGCTCCTAGATCCTCCTACAATATCCAATACTTTAGACCATTATACAATTCCTCCATTGCACTCTAATGACACCGTTGAAGATGCACTAGAAACGTACCAAATGCGTCAAACAATAGGATCACCAATCAGCATATGGGAAAAAAGTATAGAAGCACATGCTTTTCCTCTAGTTTTTCCTACTGGCAAAGGAGGTAGGTACGATGATAGACCTATTCAAATAACAGCATCAGATTATCGCTCATTATGGATGTATTCTGAAGATCCCAGATTTAGACAAAATGTGGAATACATATTCCACCTACTCTTTGAAAGTGAACTAGCAACTTTATGTTACGGAGTTGCACACACATTAAAATCAGGATCCCACTTTCAAAATATGTCAGCCAAAAAGTGCAACAAAAAGATGAGGTTTTACAATCAAATATTACAAATCTATTAGCAAATATGCGTGTACTAAAGAATACTGGTTTCAACATCATGGAGATGTACGTTGTATGATAAGAAACCTTGGCCCACTCACTTGGTTTGTTACATTAAGTTGTGCAGAATATGCATGGGAAGAGTTACATGATTTCCTACGCATATCAAACAAAAACAAAACAAACATATATATACTAACACCTGGAGAACTTTGTTCTCTAGATCCTGTTAATGTTTCAAGATATTTTCACAATCGCTTCATTGCTATGCTACACTTTATTTGTAATAAAACTGCTCCTCCCCTTGGAGATGTGTAACACTTCTTTTGGAGAAAAGAATACCATGCCAGAGGAGCACCACATATCCACATGTTTTAATGGATTAAAGATGCTCCTAAATTTGGTCAAGACAGTGACGCCACTGTTTTACAGTTTATTGAAAAATATGTGACTTGTCAAATTCCATCAGAAGCAACAAATAGTGATCTCCAAGCACAAATTTTACAATTTCAAAGACACAAATGTGGCAAATATTGTCGTCGCAAATACAAAAACAAAAACAAAGGGAAATACTACACCAAATGCCGCTTTGGTTTCCCTAGACCGGTCACAAAAACAGGTCAAGTGAACAGCTTCATGTCTTAAGTTAGACATTGGCCCTCATTCTGACTCAGGCGTTAAGGGGTTTACAGCGCCGTAAACGGCGCCGACCCTTAACACCTGATTACAAGGTTCCCTTTGCGGGATGGCTTTTAACGGCTGCTTTTTTGCAGCCATTAAAATCCATGCCGCAAAGGGACCTTGGCGATAATTACGGCACCGTAATTTACGGTGCCGTAATTATCGCCTTTCCCCATTCCCATCATGCCCTATGGGGCAAAAATGGGAATGGGGAAGGGTAAAATGGGAAATGGGGATTTACCGCCCCACTCACCTTGGAATGGGGCGGTAAATCCGCCAACCACCATGGCGTAAACATAGTTTACGCCATGGTGGTAAGGGTACGACCCAGGCGGTAACTTACCGCCTGGGTCGTAATGAGGGCCATAGTGTTAAAGGCAAATCACCTAAAAATACATATTACATTAAAAAAAAACAGAAGAAGAAAAATATATCAATGATTACAATGCAATCATTGCCCACTTATGGAATGCAAACATAGATGTGCAGTACATTGCAGACAATTCCACTGCAGTTGCACGATATGTTACAGCATACTTAACCAAAGCAGAAAAAACAGAGCTACAAGACCTCTGGAATGACCTGTCATCAGACAAAACACTGTCTCAAAAATTAATCAGCTTGGGCATAAAAATGCTCTCCCATAGAGAATGTGGCTCCTATGAAGCAGCAGATCGTTTAACTGGTACTGCTTTGTATGGAATATCTGAAAATATGGTATGGCTAAGACTTGGTCCTGCTAAATCTAGAAAAAGAGTTCTAAAATCCTACGAAGATATAGAAACAATAGCCAAACATGATCCCAACAGCCAAGACATTTTAAAAAAACAATTTGCTGGACAAATACTACCCAAACAGAAGTACCACTTTGGAAACCATGTGTCTATACCACATAGCCCAAAACTTCACATACAAAAATAATATAAAAGCCGATAAAAAAAAAGGTAAATACGGAGTGTCAAATTGTGAAGGCAGCTTAGTAAAACTCACCAAACCAAATTTAATTAATCATATCAAATTGTCATTCAAGACTCCTCAACATAAAGAACTATATTACATGTCCCTGCTACAACTCTTTAAACCATGGAGAAAAGAAGAAGAAATACTAGATAACTATGACTCCTACGAAGAAGCTTTCAAAGCAAATGAAAGCACTATAACTGATGTAAACTTTAAACAGTACAAAACAATGTTGCACAATGAACAGCAACAGGAAGAAGAACTGCAGGCCCAACTAGATAAGGACACTCCTGACAGTAGTCAACCTTCTGTAAGAGTAAGCCAAGAACGACTGGGAGAGCCACTAATAACAAATGATGCAGAATTAGCTATGACAGAAGTAGAAAACACCATGTGTCAGTATGAAGATAAAGAAGACTTAACTATACTACAATCAAAACTAAACAATGAACAACGTAGCCTTTTTGAAGAAGTAACAAAAGAAATTGCACATGGTGTACAACATGAAAACAAAGAATGCACCTGCCAAAATTACAAACCTATACTACTATACGTCAGTGGTGAAGCTGGTTCTGGTAAAACGTTCTTTATCAAAATCATCAGTAAATTCCTTCAACAATTGACAAACAACAAACTGTCAGCTGTTGTCACTGCCCCCACAGATTTAGCTGCCTACAAGATAGGCGGTGTCAACTTACACCGATTACTACTCCTGCCAGTAGAACACCAAAACAAATTAGACTATTACAAACTTTCTACAGAAGCTGCAATGGAACTACGCAGAGTATTAAAACAAATGAAAATGCTACTAATAGGTGAAGGGAGCATGGTCTCCAACCTAATGTTGGCCTTGATTCACCTCAGATTACAAGAAACAATCATCAAACAAACTACGAAGAGCTCTTTGGAGGAAAACACATTATTGTTTTGGGAGATCTTCAATTAACACCACTGAAAGGTGAGCCTATTTTTAAAACCTTAGGACACAAACTCTGCTGTAAAACTGTTGGCAGCATTGGAAATGTCAACCTTTGGCAACATTTCCAATACAGAGAATTAACACAAAATATGTGCAATCTGCAGATCTCCCTTATGCCAACATCTTAAAAATTATTAGAGTTGGTATATTATCTCAAGAAGCACAAACAATATTGAAAACCCGGCACATTCATGCACTTTATGGCCGTAATGCATGTGCTACAGATGTTATGGAACAATTATCCCACAAAAATGTAAATTGTATGGCCTTAATGCCAACTCTTGCAAGCTGTTTCAAATTCAATGAAACAATGTTAAAAAATGAAATGCAACCAATAATTGAAATTAGCGCCACAGACAAACTAGACATACATGGTATGACACTACCCATGTGTGAACAAGCCACAACGAGACTAAATAGTTTAGAAAACTCAATCTTCAACACAGCTGGATTGGAAAAAATATTAAAATTATCCTTAAATTGTAGAGTAATGCTTAAACGTAACCTTGACGTGGATCAAGGACTAGTTAATGGAGCACTGGGTACAGTTGTTGGCTTTCAAACATACCCACGTGACAACAACATTCAGTTTGTCAATATTCTCTTTGACAAACTTTCAGAAGTGAAAAGGATAGGACGCTCAACAGCTCGATTCCTTCTCTTCAAAGACATGTATGTACGAAGAGAACAATTTTTTCTAACTCTTGCATACGCAGTCACCATTCATAAATCACAAGGTCTTACCCTAGACAAAGCATTGATAGACATTGGTAACACAGTCTTTAAAGAAGGCATGAGCTACGTAGCACTATCACGCTTACGTACACTTGACGGTCTATTTCTAATCAACTTTGATGCAAGTAAAGTAATCGCTGATATTCCTAGCATTTTTTAATACAATAGACTGCGTTCACTATACACTCCCCATCTAAAAACATATACTATTCTACAAAAAGTAAAATGTTCGAAAAGAAAACTAAATCAAACAGAAATGCAACAGGAAGTCACTGCAAATCCTCCAAAGAGATTAAAAGAAAAGAACCTATTAGGAAAAGTAAACCAGGTACTTCTTCAAAAAAGGAAGACAAACTCCAAAAAAAGCACTTAGATACAGAACTATCTGGTCCATTTAAACTTTCAAATGTAAATGGTGTAAGTTACTATGCAAATGTAGCAATGAATATTCTATTTCAATTACCACCAATAGTTGACAACATTTACTTACACAGTACAGACCAATTGTGTTTGAAAATGTTAGTACTTCATAGAAACGCAACAAACAAACCTGACAACACATATAGTGTTTATGGAATAAGACAACAATTGGACTACTGTGCTGGAATGGGGTAATTCACTATAAACTCACAGGAAGATCCACAAGAACTTCTAATGTACTTACTACAAGTACTGGAAAACAAAAACATACCTATAAATGAAATCTTCCAGATTTCATACATGTGGAAACATACATGCACTCTGTGCAACAATGTGACAGAAGAACAAATCCCCAATGAGCACTTTGTGTATGTATCAATACCTAATTGTGAATCTGTTCCATTTCAGCAACTTGTACAAAATGCAAACCATGATAGATTATGTACTACCTACAATTCAGATAATCGCTCCACCTTACTAATACAAAAACATAGTAAATATGTAATACTAATGCTTCTACGTTACAATGCAAATGGTACCAAAAACAACTGCAAGCTGGCTGTATTCACATATGGTCAAGTTTCACTTGGTAAAAAAACCTTCACAACAATAGGTATAATCTACCATGCAGGAGCCACAACCAATGCGGGTCACTATACTGCATATATAAAAAAGAATTGTGGATGGTTCGAAAGTAATGATAGTACCATTACTCTAAAGCAGAGATTACCTGAAAATCTAACAAACATTTATTTAATCTTCTTAAAAACTTTTATTAGAAAACTATAAACTGTTACAATATGCCAACAGCTATATACTGCCCCAAAATTATACAACAAGTAAACAGATAAATAAATACCACTAAATTATATAAAAAAATAAACAGTTAGAATACGCCAACTGGTATCTAACTACCCCAAGATTTTCAATAACCAAACAGATAAATCAATGCCACTACATTATAACAAAAAATAGACAGTTAGAATACACCAAATGGTATCTAACTACCCCAAAATTTTACAATATCCGAACAGATAAATCAATACCACTTCATTATAATTTCTTAAAACCAAAATTTATTAACTAAACTGTACTTAAACATTAACTAAACTTCTATTAGAAAACTATAAACTGTTACAATATGCCAACAGCTATATAACTGCCCCAAGATTCTACAACAACTAAACAGATAAATGAATACCACTAAATTATATAAAAAAATAAACAGTTAGAATAAGCCAACTGGTATCTAACTACCCCAAGATTTTCAATAACCAAACAGATAAATCAATACCACTTCATTATAACAAAAAATAGACTGTTAGAATATGTCAAAAGGCATCTGACTGCTCCAAAAAACTGCAACAAGCCAATATATAAATCATTAGACAGAAACAACAAGTGAACACTGAAAACAACATGGATTTTTTTTTCTCCCACAGACCCAATGATTTTAGCAACAAACACAGAAACTGAGCGAATTGGACATTACACTGGTTTGTAATCTACTAAATATGAGGGTAAAAAAAATAAATGTTGATTATTCAATGTTATAAATTGTTACAAAATACCAATACTAACATGATCTTTTCTTTTGTCACAGAAATAAACAAGAAATACATGTACTACAGTTACTAAACCAAACAGTAAGTATATTATATTAAGTACAACCATCACAGCAAATCACACCCATAGTGACTTATAACTTTGCTGCCTATAAATTTGATCTTGTCCATGCACCCAAGACTATAGACCCTGCCCACAACCACCACAGCATATCACACCCATGGTGGCTTATAACTTTGCTGCTTATAAATTTGTTCTTGGATCCAAAAGTTATAAGCCACTATGGGTGTGATATGCTGTGGTGGTTGTGGCCAGGGCATAGAGTCTTGGGTGCATGGCCATATGGCTATGCACCATTGCAGCAGATTACACCCATAGAATCAAACATTTCAACTATGCCATATGGACACTTTTAATGTCCGCAGACATCATGAGTGTCCTTAGAACAGTTTCAACTTGCCTACGAACAGTACGGACAGACATAGCGTCCTCAGGACACCCTCATTTCGTTTATTTACGAACATCCCAGGACACATAATGTGTTCTAAGAACACTTTGAACATGCTTGCGAACATGTGTTCTTAGAACAATTTGAAATTGCTTGCGAACAGAACGGACAGGCATACCGTTCTCAGGACACCCCCATTTTATATTTTATTTATTGACGAACATCCCAGGACACATGATGTGTTCTTAGAACACTTTCAGCTTGCATGCGAACAATACGGACAGGAGTAGTGTCCTCAGAACACCCCCATTTTGTTTATTTTTAATATTTTAGAACATCCGCATTGTCCGTGGACAAAGCGAACACAACAGGGGGGTCTACCACATAAATAAATAAAACATTTAACCCATTTCTTACTCCCCCACCCTCCCCAAACACTTTCACATAACAACACACTGTACTAAATAGTTTTTCAACAAAGTTTGAACGCATTGTCCGCGAACATCCGCGAATCCAAGATGGCGGGCATTCCTCAAAATCTGACACGTTTCACGCTCTTCACCATCCAGTCAATGAACACGTTGCATGTCCGCAGACAGGACGTAAACCGAACATAGATATCACTAATTTTTGGTGACCTAACTTTTGGACATTTTAAAAAAAAAACTACTGGACGGATTTTCACCAAATTTGCAAAAGCACACTTTCAGGACCAAGCCGCAGCTCCTGGTCCAAATTTGGTGAAAATCCGTCCAGCGGTTTGGGCTGTAGGCGTGAGCAAAGTTTTTTCCCCATTCAGTCTATGGGAAAAAAAAATAAGTTTTGGGACCCCCCTATAACTTTGGCCCCCTGGATCAAACCTCACCAAAGCTCACCAAAGTGACCCATATACTTTTTTGAAAAGTTTGGTGAGGATTCGTCCAGGGGGAGCGAAGTTATAAGCCACCCAAAAAGGGCTCTTCCTATGGAAACAGCAACTTAACCATAACTACACAGCCACTACCGTGGCAGTGTAATATATATATTTATATCAGTGAAAAAACGTTGTTAAAGGGACGTTATGGGTCCAAGTAAAACCGAAAAACCCTTGAAATTCACCAGTTATGGTAAGCTAAGCAACCATAATTCGCGCCACCACTGTGCACTGCTAAGACTAACACCCACAACATCAAAGATGATATCACAAATGTCATTGATGACATCACTGATGACATCACATGTCTGACTCACTCTTTATTCCTTTACTGACAAATCTAGGGCACATGGTTTTATTCAGTAGAAGGCAGGAAATAACAATTGAAAAGGTACTATATTTGAAGAGTTATCCCTCAAGTATGTTTTTACAGAAATTCTATTAGGGTCCAGTCATATCATATGAAACATATACATAAGGGAAGCCACAAGCTTGAAAGACAGCAATTCTTTCTGTGCATGAACATAATCAGTAGAGTTATCAGCACTTTCTGATAGTTCTGTTGTATTTTTATTACTGTACTTTCCCTGTATAGGCTCATATTTGTATACATTGTACTCACAATACTTTCGTTAGGGTCCAGTCACATCATGTGATACATATACATAGGGTAAATAGCAGCTTTGAAACAGAGCAATCATTTCTCTGCATAAAGATAATCAGTTAGGTTATTAACTGTTTCTGTTACTACTTCTGCGTTTTTGCTTACTTCACTTTCCCTGTATATACTCATATTTGCATGTGTTGTTGTCTCTTTGTGTTTTGTCTGTAATAATTCAATTATGTAGTATGTGGGTTTTATTAGCTACTTATTACGTATTTCACAGTACACAAAACTTTAATAAGAAAACAGTTATCATTTCATTATTCAACATATCAACATTATGAATAGTATACTTTTATTATTTATGCTGCACACAATGCCTATGTTTCTGCATGAGTAGCTTACTATACTGGATAGAACTTCATAATAGAATGATATTTATATCAATGCATTGCTTAATGCACTAATTAGCTCTTGATATTTATTCCAATGATCTTTGAAAGTTTTTTCTCACCATTATCATAAGAATCCCTTGTACAGACATTTCATGAAAAGTAATTGCATATGTGCTGTCATCAGTGATGTCATCAATGACATTTGTGATGTCATCTTTGATGTTGTCGGTGTTAGTCTTAGCAGTGCACGGTGGTGGTGTGAGTTATGGTTGCTAAGCTTACCATAACTGGCGAATTTCAAGGATTTTTCGGTTTTACTTGGAACCATAACGTCCCTTTAACAAAGTTTTTTCACTGAATTTCATAGGTTTTTAGTAGCGCAACTTAACCATAACGTCCCTATAACAAAGTTTTTTCATTGAATTTCATAGTTTTTTATTAGGGCAACTTAACCATAACGTCCCTTTAACAAAGTTTTTTCATTGCATTTCATAGGTTTTTATTAGTGCAACTTAACCATAACGTCCCTTTAACAAAGTTTTTTCATTGAATTTCATAGGTTTTTATTAGTGCAACTTAACCATAACGTCCCTTTAACAAAGTTTTTTCATTGCATTTCATAGGTTTTTATTAGTGCAACTTAACCATAACGTCCCTGTAACACATTTTTTTTTACTGAATTTCATAGGTTTTTATTAGTGCAACGTAACCATAACGTCCTTTTCAATAGATGAAGACCACTAGCATCCTAGGTCCTCAAAGTGGGAATCCCGGGTGGTAAAAAAAAGATTTTTCTTCCCAAACCGGGCATGACCGGGGTGTGGGGGGGAACAAGAGAGACACACGGGCCATGAGCGGGGGGTGGGGGGAACAGTAGGGAGACACGGGGCATGAGCGGGGGTGGGGGGAACAGGGGAGACACGGGGCATGAGCAGGGGTGGGGGGAACAGGGGAGACACTGGGCATGAGCGGAAGGTGGGGGAACAGAGGTGGACACAGGGCATGATCGGGGTGGGGGGAACAGGGGAGACACGGGGCATGAGCAGGGGGTGGGGGAACAGGGGAAACATGGGGCATGAGCGGGGAGTGGGGGGGAACGGGAGGGAGACACGGGGCATGAGCGGGGGCGAACAGGGGAGACACGGGGCATGAGCGGGGGGAGGGGGAACAGGGGAGACAGGGGGCATGGGCTAGGGGTGGGGGGAACAGGGGAGACATGGGGCATGAGCGGGGGGTGGGGGGAACAGGGGAGACACGTGGGCATGAGCGGGGGGTGGGGGGAACAGGAGAGACAAGGGGCATGAGCGGGGGCTGGGGGGAAAGGAGGGAGACACGGGGCATGAGCGGGGGGTGGGGGGAAACAAGAGAGAGACACGGGCCATGAGCGGGGGGGTGGGGGGAACAGTAGGGAGACACAGGACATGAGCGGGGGTGGAACAGAACAGGGGAGACATGTGGGCATGAGCGGGGGGGTGGGGAGAACAGGGGAGACAAGCGGCATGAGCAGGGGGTGGGGGAACAGGGGAGACACGGGGCATGAGTGGGGGGTGGGGGAAAAGGAGGGAGACATGGGGCATGAGCAGGGGGTCGGGGGAACAGAGGTAGACACGGGCATGAGCAGGGGGTGGGGGGAACAGGGGAGACAAGGGGCAGGAGCGGGGGTGGGGGTGAAAGGAGGGAGACACAGGGCATGAGTGGGGGTGGGGGGAACAAGGGAGGCACGCGCCATGAGCAGGGGGAGGGGGGAACAGGGGAGACACGTGGGTATGAGCAGGAGTGGGGGGGAACAGGGTAGACAAGGGGCATGAGCTGGGGTTAGAGGGGAAAAGGAGGGAGACATGGGGCATGAGCAGGGGGGTGGGGGGAAAAGGAGGGAGACACGGGGCATGAGCGGGGGTGGGGGGGAAAGGAGGGAGACACGGGGCATGAGCGGGGGGTGGGGGGAACGGGAGGGAGACACAGGGCATGAGCGGGGGTAACAGGGGAGACACGGGGCATGAGCGGGGGTGGGGGGAAAAGGAGGGAGACACAGGGTATGAGTGGGGGGTGGGGGGAACAGGGGAGACACGGGGCATGAGTGGGGGGATGGGAGGGGAAAGGAGGGAG
This sequence comes from Ambystoma mexicanum, assembly GCF_040938575.1. Classification (NCBI taxonomy): domain Eukaryota; kingdom Metazoa; phylum Chordata; class Amphibia; order Caudata; family Ambystomatidae; genus Ambystoma; species Ambystoma mexicanum. The sequence goes on along the minus strand of NC_090924.1, from coordinate 760,243,095 downwards.
ACAGAGCATGAGCGGGGGATGGGGAACAGTGGAGACATGGGGCATGAGCGGGGGGTGGGGGGAACAGTGGAGACACGGGGCATGAGCGGGGGTGGGGGGAATGGGAGGGAGACACAGGCATGAGCGGGGGGTAACAGCGGAGACACGGGGCATGAGCAGGGGGTGAGGGGGAAAGGAGGGAGACACGGGCCATGAGCGGGGGATGGGGGAACAGTGGCGACACGGGCATGAGCCGGGGGTGGGGGGAACAGTGGAGACACGGGGCATGAGCGGGGGGTGGGGGGGAATGGGAGGGAGACACAGGGCATGAGCGGGGGGTAACAGCAGAGACACGGGGCATGAGCGGGGGGTGGAGGGGAAAAGGAGGGAGACACTGGGCATGAGCGAGGGGTGGGGGGAAAAAGAGGGAGACACGGGCATGAGCAGGGGGTGGGGGGGTATGGAGGTAGACACAGGGCATGAGCGGGGAGTGGGGGGAACAGAGGTAGACACGGGGCATGAGCGGGGGTTGAGGGGAACAGGGGAGACAAGGGGCAGGAGCGGGGGGTGGGGGAGAAAAGGAGGGAGACACGGGGCATGAGCGGGGGGTGGGGGAGAAAAGGAGGGAGACACGGGGCATGAGCGGGGGGTGGGGGGAGTGAGAGAGAAACACGGGGCATGAGCGGGGGTGGGGGAATAGGGGAGACACGGGGCATGAGCGGGAGGTGGGGGGGAACATGGGAGACATGGGGCATGAGCGGGGGGTGGGGGGGAAAGGAGGTAGACATGGTTCATGAGCGGGGGGTGAGGGGGAATGTAGGTAGACCCGGGGCATGAGCGGGGGGGTGGGGGTAACAGGGGAGACACATGGGCATGAGCGGGGGGTGGAGGGAACAGGGGAGACAAGGGGCATGAGCGGGGTATGGGGCGAACAGGGGAGACACCTGGGCATGAGCGGGGAGTGGGGGGAACAGGGGAGACAAGGGGCAGGAGCGGGCAGGGGAGGAGCAAGAGAGACACGGGGCATGCGCGGGTGTTGGGGGGAACAACGGAGACACGGGGCATGGGCGGTGGTGGGGGGGAACAGGGGAGACACGTGGGCATGAGCGGGGTGGGGGGAACAGGGGACACAAGGGGGATGAGCAGGGGGTGGGGAGGAAAGGAGGGAGACACTGCATGACGGGGGGTGGGGGGAAAGGAGGGAGCCACGCGGCATGAGCAGGGGGTGGGGGGAACAGGGGAGACACGGGGCATGAGCAGGGGGTGGGGGGAAAAGGAGGGAGAAACGGGGCATGAGCAGGGGGTGGGGGAACGGAGGTAGACACGGGGCATGAGCAGGGGTGGGGGGGAACAGAGGTAGGCACGGGGCATGAGCGGGGGGTGGGGGAGAGCAGGGGAGACACGGGGCATGAGTGGGGATGGGGGAAAGGTGGGAGACACGGGGCATGAGCGGGGGTGGGGGAACATGGGAGACACGGGGCATGAGCGGGGGGTGGGGGGAACAGGGGAGACATGGGGCATGAGTGGGGGGTGCGGGGGAAACGGAGGGAGACACGGGGCATGAGCGGGGGGTGTGGGGAGAGGAGGGAGACATGGGGCATGAGCAGGGGTGGGGGGGAACAGAGGTAGACACGGGGCATGAGCGGGGGGTGGGGGAACTGGGGAGACACGAGCATGAGCAGGGGGGTGGGGGGGAACAGGGGAGACACGGGGCATGAGCGGGGGTGGGGGGGAAAGGAGGGAGACACGGGGCATGAGGAGGGGTGGGGGGAACATGGAAGACACGGGGCATGAGCGGGGGGTGGGGGAAAGGAAGGAGACACGGGGCATGAGTGGGGTGTGGGGGGTAACAGGTGAGACACGGGGCATGAGCGGGGGGTGGAGGGAACAGGGGAGACACGGGGCATGAGCGGGGGGTGGGGGGTAAAAGGAGGGAGACACGGGGCATGAGTGGGTGGTGGGGGTAAAAGGAGGGAGACACGGGGCATGAGCGGGGGGTGGGGGGGAAAAGGAGGGAGACACGGGGCATGAGCGGGGGTGGGGGGTAAAAGGAGGGAGACACGGGGCATGAGCAGGGGGTGGGGGGCAACAGGGGAGACACGGGGCATGAGCAGGGGGTAGGGGGGAAAAGGAGGGAGACATGGGCCATGAGCAGGGGGTGGGGGGGAACAGGGGAGACAGGGGGCATGAGCGGGGGTGGGCGGGAACAGTGGATACACGGGGCATGAGCAGGGGAGTGGGGGGTACAGTGGAGACATGGGGCATGAGCAGGGGTGGGGGTTAACAGGGGAGACACAGGGCATGAGCGGGGGGTGGGGGAACATGGGAGACACGGGGCATGAGCGGGGGTCGGGGGGAAAGGAGGGAGAAACAGGGTATGAACGGGGTGGGGGGCAACAGGGGAGACACGGGGCATGAGCAGGGGGTAGGGGGGAAAAGGAGGGAGACATGGCCATGAGCGCGGGATGGGGGTTACAGGGGAGATACGGGGCATGAGTGGGGGGTGGGGGGGAACAGTGGAGACACGGGGCATAGCGGGGGAGTGGGGGTACAGTGGAGACACGGGGCATGAGCGGGGGTGGGGGGAACGGGAGGGAGACACAGGGCATGAGCAGGGGGTGGGGGTAACAGGGGAGACACAGGGCATGAGCGGGGGGTGGGGGGAACAGGGGAGACATGGGGCATGAGCAGGGGGTGGGGGGGAAAGGAGGGAGACACGGGGCATGAGCGGGGGGCAACAGGGGAGACACAGGGCATGAGCCGGGGGTGGGAGGGGAAGGAGGGAGACACAGGCCATGAGCGAGGGGTGGGGGGGAACAGGGGAGACACGGGGCATGAGCGGAGGGGTGGGGGGTAACAGTGGAGACAAGGGGCATGAGCAGGGCGTGGGGGGAACAGGGGAGACACGGGGCATGAGCGGGGGTGGGGGGAACAGGAGGTAGACTCACCGTTCATATAAATTAACATTTAATTGGGTAACAGGGGTGGGAACACTATGGAAGTAAACAATGTCACTTTCTGGGTATACATACATATACACAATTAATAAAAGAGGGAAGAATAAGCCACACCTTTGACCAAAAAGTATTACACAGCCACGGTAGTGGGCATGTAGTTATGGTTGAGTCGCTGTTTCCATAGGAAGAACACTTTTTGGGGGGCTTATAAGTTTGCTCCGCCTGGACGAATCCTCAAGTTTGGTGAGGTTTGGTCCAGGTTGGGAAAAGTTATAGGGGGGGTCCCAAAACTTCTTATTTTCCCATAGACATAATGGGAAAAAACTTTGCTCACGCCTACAGCCCAAACCACGGGACGGATATTTACACCAAATTTGCGGCAGGAGCGGCGGCTTGGTCCCAAAAACGTGCTTTTTTAAAATTTGGTGTAAATCCGTCCAGGGTTTTTTTTTAAAATGACAAAAATATAAGTGAAAAAAATTAGTGATATCTGTGTCCGCTTTGCGGACACATTTCCCTGTTTGCTCCGTGGACAGGACAGGGATTGGGCAAGCGGCTTGTGTGATGTCTGCGGACATCTGACGTGCTTTCCTATTGGCTGCGGTGAAGCGTGTAGTGCGTCTAGTTTCAGAGACAGAGACGCCCAACATCTTTGTTTATCACATGAGAGGCTTTGTCAACAGGAGCGGGATCTGCCGCCTGCATAGTGTAGACATGGGCTGCGTCAGCTCTGCATCGACCACGGTGTACCTGTAGGCAGTAGGTGCGGCGCAGGCCCTCGTGTCTCTCTCTTTTTCCCCCCACCCCCCTGCTCATGCCCCGTGCCTCTCTCTTGTTCCCCCCACCCCCCACTCATGCCCCATGTCTCTCTCTTGTTCCCCCCACCCCCCGCTCATGGCCCGTGTCTCTCTCTTGTTTTTTTTTTCAATTAGTTTATAAATAAACTTCAATTACAATAAGAAGAATCCAATTTTCACATATACAACAAAGCAAGAAGAAAAACAACAATACAACCAAGGCGAAACAACACATTCTATGAATTCGCAGGAGGGAGAGTAAAAGAGTAAAAGAATAAATGAATAAATGAATATTGCCAACATATTGCCCACATATTGCCAACATATTTCCGGTTAGAGCATGTCCTCAGTCAAAATGTTTTCCACAAACTCACATACTGCACATGTGAGCGAAACATTTGAACCAGATAGGATCCAAAACCACCATCTGTCCATATCGTCATCAGCTGGGGCAAAAGGCCCAAGGTAGCGAGTTTGTTGCTGTGATATGTTGGAGCACTCAATGATCAGGTGTTTTACTGATTCAATTGAGTTTCCACAGAACCTACAGAGGTTATTCTCAATCTTAGTTTTATTATTTCTTCGTCGCCATTGGATCTCCTTAGTTGTCATAACGTTCAACCGAAGTCTCATAAATTGATTACGATGTTTGCTTGATGGAAATTTTTGGAGATATCTAGGTAATTGATCTAGACGGTTTGTTAATGGCCCTTAGTCGATAGATGAAGACAGAAGATTTCTTTGTTCTAAGTTTTGGATCCAGTTCCACTTCCTTAGTTTCTGTTTCGCAAGTTGGGGGGTTGCTATTAATGTTTCCCACTTTATATCTGCAGAGTCTAGAATCTTTTTTAAACCGCTGCACCACGATAACATGATACCGCAAGATTGCTGTTTGGTTGCATTTGCAAAGATTTGATAAGCCGGAGCCTTGTCTGTCATTGACATTTTCCGTAACAAGGCCAGCGATTTCCAGACAACTATGTTGCACATTGATTCGTTTCCAAGTTCATGTCTTATAGAAATCATTGAGGTGCCCTTTGGAAGCTTAAGGATGCGTCTCCAAAATAAGCCTTCGAGGGTCGGCCACAGATGATAGTCAAGATTCCAGCCGGCCTCGGCTCCAAAGGTGATTGAAGGGATCACCTTTTGAATATAGAAGGTTAGTACTGGTTTTAGGGTAAATTTCCTGTATTCAGCATGAAGCTTAGCCCCTTGTAGCGCGAAGGTCAACATACGTTGTTTGAGATCAGACATCCAATCATGTTCTCTGATTGAGGTATTAAAAATGATGCCTAGATACCGAACAGATGGTACAAGTTGTAGCTGCAATGCGTCGAGTTTCCATCTGAAGTTTTTAATGTGTCTTTTGGAGGAATTTCCAATCGCCATGATCTTGGTTTTCTCCACATTAATTTGTAGCGAGTTGTCACTCAAGTAATTTTCAAGGGCTAATAAGAGTCTCTGAAGACCAATTGGGGTTGCGTCCATTAGGACAATATCGTCTGCATAAATTGTCCAACTGATACTGTTACTGTCGATGTTTGGGGGGAAGCATCGAGTCTGAGAGAATGCTTCAGATATATCAGCTATGAATAGTTTAAATAATAAGGCGGCAAGGGGGCATCCCTGTTTTACTCCCTTGTTCGTACTTATTCTCTCAGTGAGTTCACCAGCCTCATTAATTCGCACTCGGATTGATGTTTTATTGTGGAGGGCCATAATGGGGCACAATAATTCAAGCGGACACGACCAGGTAATCAGTTTTTTCCACAATTTTGTGCGGTCCAGAGAATCGAACGCTTGTTTCATGTCAATGAATGCGATATACAGGTTTTTGCCTTGATGAAATGCTTTTAATTTCAATAGGTTCAGAATGGTTAGATTTACCTCAGTTCCCACGCCCTTTGTAAAACCTGACTGTCTTATATCAGAGTGTCCTGAGCTGATAGCCCACTTTGCCAGCTTCTGTTGTAAGAAGGACGCAAATATCTTACCCAAGATGTCTAACAGAGCAATTGAGCGATAATTCGCCGGATCGTCTCGGCAACCCTTTTTAAAAATAGGAACTATGATAGCCGAGTTCCAGGTTTCAGGAATTAGCTTTGTGATAGCTATCGCTTGGAATAGATGGTAGATAAAAGTTGTCCAATGCTCAATGTTGGCTTTTAGAGTGACATTGGAGAGGCCGTCAGGGCCAGCTGCTCGAGAGTTTTTTAACCTTTTAATTGCAGATGATATGTCCTCTCTTGTTTCAATTACATCCCAAGACTGGACAACTTCACACCTTTGGTCTGTTGGCCGATTTACCGCAGTTCCAAAGACCTTGGCAAAGTATGATTCCCAACTGGCCTTGGAAATACCATGATGCATCTTTGCTTGATGGAAAATTGCTTTGTGGTTTATGATATTCCATAGGTCCTTTGTCTGATGACAAATGATGATCTTCAGAATATGTTCTCCTCGTTCTTGATCTCTCATTGTTTTGAAACATTTCAACCAATTTCGGTACTTCACCTTCAGATGTTTCATTTGCACCATAGCATTGGGGTCTAAGTTTTTCTTTAATTTCCTTAATTCACATTGCAGTTGTTTTTTTTTAGAGATACCAATGGACTAAATTCATATTTTTTTAAATATGAACATCTGTTTGAATGATTAGATTTTATTTGAAAGTCTGCCAGCAAGGCAGTGTAATTTAATTTGTCATGTGGAGCTATTTCTTCAGAGGACATCAATTCGTTTAGATTTCTCAATTGCTTAATGTTTATTTTTAGTCGATTTCCTCCTTGATTTACTTCGATCGGCTGGTTGAAAAGCTCTTCATTTTGTGGCGAAAATGCCCTTAGAGTTAATTCGAGCGGATAGTGATCGCTCAATTTTGATTTCAGAACCGTCAACTGGACGATGTCATGAGACATAGTTTTTGATGCCCAAACATAGTCAATAATAGTTCCATTTCCACCACGCTGCCATGTAAAGTTTGGGGGACAATCTCCTTTTGTATGACCATTGAGCATATAACAGTTCCTAGCATTCATTGCTGACTGAAATTGATAACCTCTACACAAGGTTTGTGGTTTCTGCTTAAATTTAATCGTTTTCAGGGTATCATCAAACCACGAAAAGTTCAAGTCACCGCATACAAGTACTTGTTGGTCGGACAGCAATTCCATGGAATCATCAATCAGTTTTGTTATCGATTGGATAAAATGACATGAGGAAATCATTGCTGTGTTCCAATAGATGTTAATGAGCAGAAGATGCTTGAATGTTGAGCTCGGTCTACAACTGTTTTTGAGAATTGTTCCCTGAACAAACAAATTCGGAGAAAAAGAATGCAAAATCTCCCATCCGGAGGCGTTATTTATCATGGTCAGGAGCCCAGAGAATGGTCGACCAAACTGGTTTTTCCCAGCTGGATTTAGAACGATGGAATACCCGTCTCTGTGCGGCGACTCCCTCAACCATGTTTCCTGGAGGCATAGTGCAAAACAATTTTCTAAAGATGGTTCAAAATTTTTGAACAGATGCCGAAATCCTCTGGTGTTCCATGATAAAAGGACATTCACGTCGTCCTTAATGTTTTGCGCTAGCTAAATCCTGTTCGAATGAATCTGTGAGGTACGATTGAAGACGGAATTTTGATGTCCGACTGATCTCTGTCTGATATTAAATTGTTGTCGTAAAACTTCACGACGTTGTTCGTGAGTTTGCTCTCGATCGTGAGGCACATCATTGCCTCTTCTTCCTCTTTGTGGGTTGGTTTCTAATGTCAAATCGAAGCCATACGACAGTAGCTCGTCTTTTGCTGCAAGCAAGGCATTTTCAACTGCCTGAGAGGAGATATGCAGATAGACCATATCCAGAGAGTCTTCATTGATGTATTCCACAATGGTTATATCGTTGGACGTTATCGTTCTTAGGGATGGAAAATTATGTAGTAATCGCATCACATTTCTACGGTTTAGGTTGACCTCGTTTGAGTCTGAGAAAATATTCTCGAGTCTTAATCTCCAGAGATTTTGTTCCTGTACAGATTTCACAGGTGCAGTTGCTATTGGATGATGTTGCTTTTGCTTTTCCCATTGTGCAGCTGTCATCCTGGGATTTAGCTTTGTAGTGAATAGTTTTTTTTGATGTTGTGCAGCAGCCTTTTCGCGTTCTCGATTTTGGGATTGTGAGGCTGCACCAGAGGTGCTGGCATTTGCACACGTGGGGGTCTTCTTTGTTTCAACATTTTTAGATCTGAACACCTGGTGAATTTTTCCCGGACCTTGGGAAGGTATTAGAACAGGGCGAGGGGTTTCAACTGCCTGTTCTGATTGCATCAATTCGACCGATTTGTCTGAGTATATCGAAAGATCGCATAAATCAGTGACACTTAGATCGGAATTCTTTGAACCAGAATCAGATTTGCATCTTCGTCTTTTATTTGGATTTGATGGTTCGGCTGCTTTTATTTTAGAGGTTTCTTTCGACACAAGATTTCTTGAGAGAACATCATCTCGCTCACCCTGATGAACATTTAATGGATTGCGAGAGAAAAGTCCCAGCTTTTGTGGTGTCGAAAGATTTCTCACAAACTGTTTCATTTTTATTCGAGCATTGCTCATCTTAGTTTGCCGCTTGTTTACTCTCAGTTTGTTGGCAGGGGTTTTTGTGGATTTTGCACAGGGTTTGGATGGAAACGAAGGAACAAAGAGTTTTGCAGCTCCACTGAAAATGTCGAAGGTGTTTACAGGTCCTTTTGAGAGTGGTACAGGAGGGTTTTGTGTAGTTTGAACTTCATCCACAACAACCGCAGACAAGTTGGAATTTTGTGGTAATGCGTCTGGTTTCGATTGTACTTTATTCGAATGAATACGGTCAAGCCGGTCACCCAAAGGTGGTGCTACTTGTGATTCCAAAGACACGACAATTTCGGTGTTCACGTTGTCGAGTTGCGATGTACCAGGACTCTTGACCAAGACGGTACTGGAATTAGGAATGTTATTTGGACCGCTTTGCTCTTCTTTTCTTCTTGAGATGGTGTTTGATCTCTCTGCGCGGTGAGGAGGTCTCTCTTTCAATGGACCTTCAAATTCGATATTGTTCAGGGGGCGAGAGTGCCGACACCACTTCATTATCTCTAGGATCGCATCCATTTGATCATTTTTATCTGTGTGGTCCTTCATTGCGAGGTCTCCTAGTCGGTTTTGCCATTGAAAGGAGATCTCCGCTTCACGTTCCACTCTAGTCATTAGATGAGTGTTATTTTCTTCCAATGATGAAACTTTGTTTAATAGATTATGCAATAAAGCATTTTGATCTTTTACAGACTTGTTTAATGTTTCAAAAAGTTTGATGAATGGAATCAAGGCTAAAGATGAGGCCGCCAAAACATTATTGTGTATCTGGATCCCGGCTGCAACGGATAGATTTTCTTTGTTGCAAGGAATTGACTCAGATTCGGAAATTGAAGGTTCATCATTTTTGCTAGAGCTCCTTTCATTTCTTGGAGAATCAGAGGCTGCTTTAGAACTATGGTGAAAACGCAGGTTTTCCATCGGGTCATTGAGGAACACGTTTGTGATTTTCTTGTCGTAGGGGTGCCTATGTTACGAATACTTGGAACGTCTTTTTGCTGAGGTGTGCTTGTGCAGGATTTAAACATGCTATTTGACTTTTGAGTGATCTTCGCGTCTTTCTCACTGTGAATTGGCGACTTTACTTTAGTTGTTGGTGTGATTTGCGGAGCCATCGAAAAGCTATGAATTAGTTTGTTTTTTACGGCCTGATAGTCTGCTGTCAGCCGCTCCGTCAGCCGCGCTTCTCGTCCCGCTAAGTCCACTCCTTGACTTTTTTTATGAGTAGGCATAAGCAGGGGAGGTAAAAGGGGTCGAGATACTGTGGTTTCTGATGGACGTGAGATTTCACGTCTTTGTAAATCCGATTCGAATGCAGGAGCCGTCGGAGCAGTGGCAGTTCTACTGACTATAGAGTCACATGAGATATCATTATTTATAGGCGGAATGAAAGAAAAATTTGTTTGAATTTCGGGTCCATTTGGTATCTTCAGGGCCAATAGTTCTGTGTCCGTTACGTCAAACGGCGAAAGAAAGGAAGCAGTATCGATTTCGATCATCACGTTTGACTTTGGAAGATGATGCTCATTTACCATGTTTGTCATTGTGAGTGAGTTTGGTTCGGCCAAAACTGTGTGCGATTTCATGATGTTTTGGCACACGTTGTCTAGCTCATTAGAGTGAAGAACTTGTGTCGAGTTGTCGGCCAACACGACTTGATTGATTTTATTAGTTTCATCACCGTCTGCTTCAGGCGGCAGGTGAGATTCCATGTCAGAAACAACAACAAGTGGCGCAGTATTTTCAGACCGCGGACTCGCTGTGTTTACCGCAGCACTTTCAAGAATTAAGGTCTCGTCGTTGACGTGAAGGTAGGTTGAGCTTGCACTATGTGAGTATGTACAGCTATCACGTCGACCACAGACACAGCTTGGTTGATAGAAACGAGGGATGTTTTTGTTTCAAAGTTTACTTCAAGGTCGCTAGTGCTGGCAGCTTGAAGTTGTGTGGAACTGTGTGGAAGGCTTTCAACCCCAGCTTGATCTAGGTAAAGGGGGGGCGAAGGGGGTGGAAGAGGAGCACAAGCTGTAATGGGGGGGAGGGAAGAGGAAGACGGGGTGGGTAGGGAAGAGGGAGGGAAAGGGAGAGGTGCGGACGCATTTGTAGAAGCACCGGCACCCACAGCTGGCAGCACAGGTTCGGTTGAGTAAGAAAACGCACCACGATTCCGAGCATTTAATGTTGATTGGCGCGTCTGCGGACGAATGTCAGTTACCATGGTATCTCTTACCGGTGGTTGTCAGACTCGAGTTGCAACTCGGCACGTCCTCAGCGATGTAGGCGGACTGGAGGCAGACTGGACTCTGCACCGGACTCCGCGCCGCGCTCCGCGCGCTGGAGGGGTTTTTAAACAGTTAGCCCAGTGAAGAAAGAAAGAGGACTGACCACGTAGTGCAGCTCCTCAATGTAGCACAACACAGCAAGGACTGGAGGCAGACTGGACTCTGCACCGGACTCCGCGCCGCGCTCCGCGCGCTGGAGGGGTTTTTAAACAGTTAGCCCAGTGAAGAAAGAAAGAGGACTGAACACGTAGTGCAGCTCGTCAATGTAGCACAACACAGCAAGGACTGGAGGCAGACTGGACTCTCTCTTGTTCCCCCCATCCCCCACTCATGGCCCATGTCTCGCTCTTGTTCCCCCCCCGCTCATGCCCCTTGTCTCTCTCTTGTTCCCCCCACCCCCCGCTCATGGCCCGTGTCTCTCTCTTGTTCCCCCCACCCCCCGCTCATGCCCAGTGTCTCCCCTGTTCCCCCCACCCCCCGCTCATGCCCAGTGTCTCCCCTGTTCCCCCACCCCATGCCCCATGTCTCCCTCCTTCCCCCCCACCCACTGCTCATGCCCCTTCTCTCCCCTAATCCCCCCACCCCCGCTCATGTCCCGTGTCTCTGTCTTGTTCCCCCCACCCCCTCGCTCATGCCCCGTGTCTCCTCTGTTCCCCCCACCCCCCAGCTCATTCCCCGTGTCTCCCTCCTTTCCCCCCCAACAGCTGCTCATGCACCTTGTCTCCCCTGTTCCCTCCCACACCACACCCCTGCTCATGCCCCGTGTCTCCCTCCTGTTCCCCCCACTCCCGTTCATGGCCCATGTCTCTCTCTTGTTCCCCTACCCCCCGCTCATACCATGTGTCTCCCTCCCGTTCCCCCCACGCCCTGCTCATGCTCCGTGTCTTCCCTGTTCCCCCCAACCCCCGCTCATCCCCCGTGTGTCTCTCCTGTTCCAACCCACCCCCCACTCATGTCCCGTGTCTCCCCTGTTCCCCTCACCCCCGCTCATGCCCGTGTCTCCCTCCCGTTCCCCCCACACCCCGCTTATGCCCTGTGTCTCCCCTGTTCCCCCCACCCCCTGCTCATGGCCCGTGTCTCCCTCCTTTTCCCCCCTCCACCCCCCACTCATGCCCTGTGTCTCCCCTGTTGCCCCCCCGCTCATACCCTGTGTCTCCCGCCCGTTCCCCCCATGCCCCGCTCATGCCCCGTGTCTTCCCTGTTGCCCCCACCCACCCGCTCATGCCCCGTGTGTCTCCCCTATTCCCCCCACCCCCCACTCATGTCCCGTGTCTCCCCTGTTCCCCTCACCCCCCGCTCATGCCTGTGTCTCCCTCTCGTTCCCCCCACATCCCGCTCATGCCCTGATCTCCCCTGTTCCCCCCACCCCCCGCTCATGGCCCGTGTCTCCCTCCTTTTCCCCCTCCACCCCCCGCTCATGCCCTGTGTCTCCCCTGTTGCCCCCCTGCTCATGCCCCGTGCCTCCCTCCTTTTCCCCCACCCCCCGCTCATACCCTGTGTCTCCCCTGTTACCCCCACCCCCGCTCATACCCCGTGTCTCCCCTGTTACCCCCACCCCCTCGCTCATGCCCCGTGTCTCCACTGTTCCCCCCAACCCCTTGCTCATGCCCCGTGCCTCCCCTGTTCCCCCCTCCCCCCGCTCATGGCCCGTGTCTCCCTCCTTTTCCCCCCACCCCCTGCTCATGCCCCATGTCTCTCTCCTTTTCCCCCCCACACCTCGCTCATGCCCCATGTCTCCCTCCTTTTCCCCCCCAACCCCCGCTCATGCCCCGAGTCTCCCCTGTTCCTCCCACCCCCCGCTCATGCCCTGTGTCTCCCTTCCGTTGCCCCCCACCCCCCGCTCATGACCCGTGCCTCCCTCCTTTTCCCCCCACCCACCCTCATGCCCCGTGTCTCCCTCCTTTTCCCCCCACCCTGCTCATGCCCTGTGTCTCCCATGCTCCCATGTTCCCCCATCCCTGCTCATGCCCTGTGTCTCCCTCCGTTTCCCCCCCACCCCCCTCATGCCCCGTGTCTCCCCTGTTCCCCCTGACCCCACCGCTCATGCCTCATGTCTCCCCTGTTCCACCCCACCCCCTCTCATGCCCCGTGTCTACCTCCCTTCCCCCCACGCTCATGCCCTGTGTCTACCTCCGTTCCCCCAACCCCCCGCTCATGCCCCGCCTCTCCCCTGTTCCCCCCACTCATGCCCCTTGTCTCCACTGTTACCCCCACCCCCCGCTCATGGCCCGTGTCTCCACTGTTACCCCCACCCCCACTCATGCCCCGTGTCTCCCTCCTTTTCCCCCCTACTGCCCGCTCATGCCCCATGTCTCCCCCGTTTCCCCCCACCCCCCGCTCATGCCCCGTGTCTCCCTCCTTTTCCCTTTTCCCCCCACCCCCGCTCATGCCCCGTGTCTCCCTCCTTTCCCCCCCACCTCCTGCTCATGCCCCGTGTCTACCATGTTCCCCACAACCCCCCGCTCATGCCCTGTGTCTCCCTCCTTTCCCCCCCACGCCCCGCTCATGCCCCGCGTCTCCCCTGTGAACCCCCACCTCCCGCTCATGCCTTGTGTCTTCCTCCTTCCCCGCCTGCTCATGCCCCGTGTCTCCCTCCTTTTCCCCTCCATCCCCACTCATGCCCCGTGTCTCCCTCCTTTCCTCCCCACCCCCCGCTCATGCCCCTTGTATCCCCTGTTCCCCCCACCCCCCGTTCATGCCCACGTGTCTCCCCTGTTCCCCCCACCCCCTGCTCATGCCCCATGTCTCTCTTGTTCCCCCATCCCCCGCTCATGTCACGTGTCTCGCTCCTTTTCCCCCACCCCCCGCTCATGCCCCTTGTCTCCCCTGTTCCCCCTAGCCCCCGCTCATGCCCTGTGTCTACCTCTGTAACCCCCACCCCCTGATCATGCCCCTTGTCTACCTCCTTTTCCCCCCACCTCCGCTCATGCCCCTTGTCTACCCTGTTCCCCCCACCCCCCGCTCATGCCCACGTGTCTCCCCTTTTCCCCCCACGCCCCGCTCATGCCCCTTGTCTCCCCTGTTCCCCCAACCCCCCGCTCATCATGCCCACATGTCTCCCTTGTTCCTCCCCTCCCCCGCTCATGCCCCGTGGCTACCTCCATTCCCCCACACCGCCCGCTCATGCCCCGTGTCTCCCTCCTTTCCCCCACCCCCCGCTCATGCCCCGTGTATCCCCTGTTCACCCCACCCCCGCTCATTTTCCGTGTCTCTCTCTTGTTCCCCCCACCCCCGGTTCATGCCCCGTGTCTCTCTTGTTCCCCCACACCCCTGTTCATGCCCCGTGTCTCCCTCCTTTTCCCCCCACCGCCGGCTCATGCCCCTTGTCTCCCCTGTTCCTCCCCACCCCCGCTCATGCCCCGTGTCTACCTCCGTTCCCCCACCCCCGCTCATGCCCCGTGTCTACCTCCATTCCCCCCACCTCCCGTTCATGCCCCATGTCTCCCTCCTTTCCCCCCCAGCCCCCGCTCATGCCCCGTGTCTCCGTCCTTTTCCAACCCACCCCCCGCTCATGCCCCGTGTCTCCCCTGTTACCCCCCACTCATGCCCCGTGGCTCCACTGTTCCCCCACCCCCCACTCATGTCCCGTGTCTCCCCTGTTCCCCTCACCCCCCGCTCATGCCCGTGTCTCCCTCCCGTTCCCCCCACACCCCGCTTATGCCCTGTGTCTCCCCTGTTCCCCCCACCCCCGCTCATTGCCCGTGTCTCCCTACTTTTACCCCTCCACCCCCCACTCATGCCCTGTGTCTCCCCTGTTGCCCCCCACCCCCGCTCATGCCCTGTGTCTCACTCCTTTTCCTCCCCACTCCTGCTCATGGCCCATGTCTCTCTCTTGTTCCCCCACCCCCCGCTCATACCCTGTGTCTCCCTCCCGTTCCCCCCACGCCCCGCTCATGCCCCTTGTCTTCCCTGTTCCCCCCGACCCCCCTGCTCCTGCCCCGTGTGTCTCCCCTGTTCCCCCCACCCCCCACTCATGTCCCGTGTTTCCCCTGTTCCCCCCACCCCCCACTCATGTCCCGTGTCTCCCCTGTTCCCCTCACCCCCCGCTCATGCCCGTGTCTCTCTCCCGTTCCCCGCATACCCTGCTCATGCCCCGTGTCTTCCCTGTTCTCCCCCACCACCCGCTCATGCCCCGTGTGTTTCCCCTGTTCCCCCCACCCCCCACTCATGTCCCGTGTCTCCCCTGTTCCCCTCACCCCCCGCTCATGCCCGTGTCTCTCTCCCGTTCCCCCCACCCCCTGCTCATGGCCCGTGTCTCCCTCCTTTTCCCCCTCCACCCCCCGCTCATGCCCTGTGTCTCCCCTGTTGCCCCCCCGCTCATGTCCTGTGTCTCCCTCCTTTTCCTCCCCACCCCCCGCTCATTCATGCCCCGTGTCTCCCTCCTTTTCCCCCACCCCCCGCTCCTGCCCTGTGTCTCCCCTGTTCCCCCCACCCCCGCTCATGCCCCGTGTCTCCCCTTTTACCCCCACCCCCTCGCTTGTTCCCCCACCCCCGCTCATGCCACGTGTCTCGCTCCTTTTCCCCCACCCCGCGCTCATGCCCCTTGTCTCCCTTGCTCCCCCTAGCCCCCACTTATGCCCCTTGTCTCCACTGTTCCCCCCACCCCCCGCTCATGCCCATGTGACTCCCTTGTTCCCCCCACCCCCCGCTCTTGCCTCGTGTCTCCCTACTGATCCCCCCACCCCCCGCTCATGCCCACGTGTCTCCCCTGTTCCCCCCCACCCCCTGCTCATGCCCCATGTCTCTCTTGTTCCCCCACCCCCCGCTCATGCCCGTGTCTCCCCTGTTCCCCCCCTGCTCATGCCCCGTGTCTTCCTCCTGTTCCCCCCCACCCCCCGCTCATGCCCTGTGTCTCCTCTGTTCCCCCTGCCCACGTGTCTCCCCTCTTCCCCCCCACCCCCCGCTCATGCCCACCTGTCTCCCCTGTTCCCCCCCACCCCCAGCTCATGGCCCATGTGTCTCTCTTGTTCCCCCCACCCCCGCTCATGCCCTGTGTCTCCCTCCTTTTCCCCCCAACCCCCACTTATGCCCCTTGTCTCCCCTGTTCCCCCCACCCCCGCTCATTGCCCGTGTCTCCCTACTTTTCCCCCTCCACCCCCCACTCATGCCCTGTGTCTCCCCTGTTGCCCCCCACCCCCCGCTCATGCCCTGTGTCTCACTCCTTTTCCTCCCCACTCCTGCTCATGGCCCATGTCTCTCTCTTTTTCCCCCACCCCCCGCTCATACCCTGTGTCTCCCTCCCGTTCCCCCCACGCCCCGCTCATGCCCCTTGTCTTCCCTGTTCCCCCCGACCCCTCCGCTCCTGCCCCGTGTGTCTCCCCTGTTCCCCCCACCCCCCACTCATGTCCCGTGTTTCCCCTGTTCCGCCCACCCCCCACTCATGTCCCGTGTCTCCCCTGTTCCCCTCACCCCCCGCTCATGCCCGTGTCTCTCTCCCGTTCCCCGCATACCCTGCTCATGCCCCGTGTCTTCCCTGTTCTCCCCCACCACCCGCTCATGCCCCGTGTGTTTCCCCTGTTCCCCCCACCCCCCACTCATGTCCCGTGTCTCCCCTGTTCCCCTCACCCCCCGCTCATGCCCGTGTCTCTCTCCCGTTCCCCCCACCCCCTGCTCATGGCCCGTGTCTCCCTCCTTTTCCCCCTCCACCCCCCGCTCATGCCCTGTGTCTCCCCTGTTGCCCCCCCGCTCATGTCCTGTGTCTCCCTCCTTTTCCTCCCCACCCCCCGCTCATTCATGCCCCGTGTCTCCCTCCTTTTCCCCCACCCCCCGCTCATGCCCTGTGTCTCCCCTGTTCCCCCCACCCCCGCTCATGCCCCGTGTCTCCCCTTTTACCCCCACCCCCTCGCTTGTTCCCCCACCCCCCGCTCATGCCACGTGTCTCGCTCCTTTTCCCCCACCCCGCGCTCATGCCCCTTGTCTCCCTTGCTCCCCCTAGCCCCCACTTATGCCCCTTGTCTCCACTATTCCCCCCACCCCCCGCTCATGCCCATGTGTCTCCCTTGTTCCCCCCACCCCCCACTCTTGCCTCGTGTCTCCCTACTGATCCCCCCACCCCCCGCTCATGCCCACGTGTCTCCCCTGTTCCCCCCACCCCCTGCTCATGCCCCATGTCTCTCTTGTTCCGCCACCCCCCGCTCATGCCCGTGTCTCCCCTGTCCCCCCCCTGCTCATGCCCCGTGTCTTCCTCCTGTTCCCCCCCACCCCCCGCTCATGCCCTGTGTCTCCTCTGTTCCCCCCACCCCCTGCTCCTGCCCACGTGTCTCCCCTCTTCCACCCCACCCCCCGCTCATGCCCACCTGTCTCCCCTGTTCCCCCCCACCCCCAGCTCATGGCCCATGTGTCTCTCTTGTTCCCCCCACCCCCGCTCATGCCCTGTGTCTCCCTCCTTTTCCCCCCAACCCCCCTTATGCCCCTTGTCTCCACTGTTCCCCCCACCCCCCGCTCATGCCCATGTGTCTCCCTTGTTCCCCCGACCCCCCGCTCTTGCCTCGTGTCTCCCTACTGATCCCACCACCCCCCGCTCATGGCCCGTGTCTCTCTCTTGTTCCCCCCACCCCCCACTCATGGCCGTTTCTCCATCCTTTTCCCCCCCACCCCCCGCTCATGCCCCGTGTCTTTCCTGTTACCCCCCACCACCCACTCATTCCCCGTGTGCATCTCCATGCCCCGTGTAGCCCTCCTTTTCCCTCCCACACCCGCTCATGCCCTGTGTCTTCCCTGTTACCCCCCACCGCCCACTCATTCCCCGTGTGTACCTCCATGCCCCGTGTCTCCCTCCTTTTCCCTCCCACCCCCGCTCATGCCCTGTGTCTTCCTCCTTTCCCCCCACCCCCTGCTCATGCCCCGTGTCTCTCTCTGGTTCCCCCCACCCCCCTGCTCATGCCCCGTGTCTCCCTCTTGTTCCCCCCCACCCCCCGCTCATGCCCCTTGTCTCCCCTGTTCCCTCCACCCCCCGCTGATTCCCCGTGTCTCCCATGTTCCCCCCACCCCCCGCTCATGCCCTGTGTCTCCCTCCTTTCCCCCACCTCCCGCTCATGCCCGTGTCTCCCCTGTTCCCCCCACCCCTGCTCATGCCCCCTGTCTTCCTCCTGTTCCCCCCCATCCCCCGCTCATGCCCCTTGTCTCCTCTGCTCCCCCCACCCCCTGCTCCTGCCCACGTGTCTCCCCTCTTCACCCCCACCCCCCGCTCATGCCCACCTGTCTCCCCTGTTCCCCCCTACCCCCAGCTCATGGCCCGTGTGTCTCTCTTGTTCCCCCCACACCCGCTCATGCCCTGTGTCTTCCCTGTTACCCCCCACCGCCCACTCATTCCCCGTGTGTACCTCCATGCCCCCCCACCCCCTGCTCATGCCCCTTGTCTCCCCTGTTCCCCCCCACCCCCCGCTCATTCCCCGTGTTTCCCATGTTCCCCCCACCCCCGCTCATGCCCTGTGTCTCCCTCCTTTCCCCCCACCTCCCGCTCATGCCCGTGTCTCCCCTGTTCCCCCCCACCCCTGCTCATGCCCCATGTCTTCCTCCTGTTTCCCCCCACCCCCCGCTCATGCCCCTTGTCTCCTCTGTTCCCCCCACCCCCTGCTCCTGCCCACGTGTCTCCCCTCTTCCCTCACCCCCCGCTCATGCCTCGTGTCTCCCTACTGATCCCCCCACCACCCGCTCATGGCCCGTGTCTCTCTCTTGTTCCCCCCACCCCCCACTCATGCCCTGTGTCTCCCTCCTTTTCCCCCCAACCCCCACTTATGCCCCTTGTCTCCACTGTTCCCCCCAACCCCTGCTCATGCCCACGTGTCTCCCTTGTTCCCCCCACCCCCCGCTCTTGCCTCGTGTCTCCCTACTGATCCCCCCACCCCCCACTCATGGCCGTTTCTCCATCCATTTCCCCCCCACCCCCCGCTCATGCCCCGTGTCTTTCCTGTTACCCCCCACCACCCACTCATTCCCCGTGTGTACCTCCATGCCCCGTGTAGCCCTCCTTTTCCCTCCCACACCCGCTCATGCCCTGTGTCTTCCCTGTTACCCCCCACCGCCCACTCATTCCCCGTGTGTACCTCCATGCCCCGTGTCTCCCTCCTTTTCCCTCCCACCCCCGCTCATGCCCTGTGTCTTCCTCCTTTCCCCCCACCCCCTGCTCATGCCCCGTGTCTCCCCTGTTCCCCCCACCCCCTGCTCATGCCCCGTGTCTCTCTCTGGTTCCCCCCACCCCCCTGCTCATGCCCCGTGTCTCCCCTGTTCTCCCCGACCCCCCACTCATGCCCTGTGTGGCTCTCTTGTTCCCTCCCACCCCCCCGCTCATGCCCCGTGTCTACCTCCGTTCACCCACCCCCCGCTCATGCCCTGTGTCTCCCTCCTTTTCCCCCAACCCCCACTCATGCCCTGTGTTGCCCCTATTCCCCCCACCCCCCGCTCATGCCCACATGTCTCCCTCCTTTCCCCTCACCCCCCGCTCATGCCCCGTGTCTCCCTACTTTTCCCCCCCACTCCCGACTCATGCCCGGTGTCTCCCCTGTTCCCCCCCACCCCCTGCTCATGCCCCGTGTCTCCCCTGTTCCCCCATCCCACCGCTCATGCCCCGTGTCTCCCTCCTTTTCACCCCCACATCCCGCTCATGCCCCGTGTCTCCCCTGTTCCCCACCACCCCCCAGCTCATGCCCTGTGTCTCCCTCCTTTTCCCCCCCACCCCCCGCTCATGCCCACGTGTCTCCCCTGTTCCCCCCACCCTCCTGCTCATGCCCCGTGTCTCTCTTCTTTTCCCCCCACCACCTGCTCATGCCCCGTGTCTCTCTCTTGTTCCCACACCCCTCGCTTATGCCCCGTGTCTCCCTCCTTTCCCCGTACCCCCCGCTCATGCCCTGTGTCTACATCCTTTTCCCCCCACCCCCGCTGATGCCCCATGTTCCCCCTGTTCCCCCCACCCCCCGCTCATGCCCACGTGTTTCCCCTGTTGCCCCCCACCCCCCGCTCATGCCCTGTGTCTCCCTACTGTTCCCCCCACCCCCTGCTCATGGCCCGTGTCTCCCTCCTTTTCCCCCCATCCCCCGCTCATGGACCGTGTCTCCCCTGTCCCCCCAGCCCCAGCTCATGCCCTGTGTCTATCTACGTTCCCCCCCACCCCTGCTCATGCCTCGTGTCTCCCTCCTTTCCCTCCCAACCGCCACTGATGCCCTGTTGTGTTCTCTTTATACACCCCGCCTCCCCTTTCCATGGTGGCCATCTTGGTAAAAGATTTTCCTTCCTCCAACGGGACGCCTGTGGCATCCCGCTTTGGGAAGAAAAATCTTTTTTTTACCACCCGGGGTTCCCACTTTGAGGACCTAGGATGCTTGTGGTCTTCATCTATTGAAAAGGACGTTTAGGTTACGTTGCACTAATAAAAACCTATGATATTCAGTACAAAAAAAATGTTTTACAGGGACGTTATGGTTAAGTTGCACTAATAAAAACCTATGAATTTCAATGAAAAAGCTTTGTTAAAGGGACGTTATGGTTCCAAGTAAAATTGAAAAACCCTTGAAATTCGCCAGTTATGGTAAGATAAGCAACCTTAACTCGCGCCACCACCGTGCACTGCTAAGACTAACACCCACGACATCAAAGATGACATCACAAATGTCATTGATGACATCACTGATGACATCACATATGCAATTACTTTTCATGAAATGTCTGTACAAGGGATTCTTATTATAATGGTGAGAAAAAAGTGTCAAAGATCATTGGAATAAATATCAAGAGCTAATTAGTGCATTAAGCAATGCATTGATATAAATAGCATTCTATTATGAAGTTCTATCCAGTATACTAAGGTACTGATGCAGAAACATAGGCATTGTGTGCAGCATAAATAATAAAGGTATAATATTCATAATGTTGATATGTTGAATAATGAAATGATAACTGTTTTCTTATTAAAGTTTTGTGTACTGCGAAACACGTAATAAGTAGCTAATAAAACCCAAGTATTACATAATTGAACTATTAAACACAAAGAGACAACAGCACATGCAAATATGAGTACATACAGGGAAAGTGAAGTAAGCAAAAAAGCAGAAGCAGTAGCAGAAACAGTTCATAACCTAACTGATTATCTTTATGCAGATAAATGATTGCTCTGTTTCAAAGCTGCTATTTACCCTATGTATATGTATCACATGTTGTGACTGGACCCTAAGGAAAGTAGTGTGAGTACAATGTATACAAATATGAGCATATACAGGGAAAGTACTGTAATAGAAAAACAACAGAACTATCGGAAAGTGCTGATAACTCTACTGATTATGTTCATGCACAGAAAGGATTGCTGTCTTTCAAGCTTGTGTCTTCCCTTATGTATATGTTTCATATGACATGACTGGACCCTAATAGAATTTCTCTTTTTAATATTCTCCATAACGTCCCTTTGACAACGTTTTTTCACTGAATTTCATAGGTTTTTAGTAGCACAACTTAACCATAATGTCCCTTTAACAAAGTTATTTCATTGAATATATATATATTCAATGAAAAAACTTTGTTAAAGGGATGTTATGGTTAAGTTGCACTACTAAAAACCTATGAAATTCAGTGAAAAGACGTTGTCAAAGGGACGTTATGGTTCCAAGTAAAAAACGAAAAAAACCCTTGAAATTCACCAGTTATGGTAAGATAAGCAACCATAACTCGCGCCACCACCGTGCACTGCTAAGACTAGCACCCAGGACATCAAAGATGACATCACAAATGTCATTGATGACATCACTGATGACATCACATGTCTGGATCACTCTTTTTTCTTTTGCTGACATATCTAGGCCACATGGTTTTCTTCAGTAACAGTCAGAAACTAAACATTTTATTTTATTTGTAGACGTATCCTTCAAGTAGGTTCTTACAGTAATTCCCTTAGAGTCCAGTTGCATCATATGAAACATATACATACGGGAAGACACAAGCTTGAAAGACAGCAATGCTTTTTGTGCATAAAGATAATCAATGGACTTATGAGCACTTTCTGATAGTTCTGTTGTTTTTTTTTATGGCTGTACTTTCCCTATATATGGTCATATTTGTCACATTTGTGTCCCTGTGACATTTTTCTTTAACTAAATTTTAAAGGTTTTTATTAGTGCAACATCACCATAACATCCTGTTCAATAGATGAAGACCACTAACATCTTATGTCCTCAAAGTGGGAACGCCGGGTGGTAAAAAAAAAAAAAGATTTTCCTTCCTACACCGAGACGCCTGCGGCGTCCCGGTGTAGGAAGGAAATTCTTTTACCAGGATAGCCACCATGGAAAGGGAAGGCGTGGTGTATAAAGAACACAACAGGGCATGAGCAGGGGGTGGGGGGAACAGGGGAGACACATGGGCATGAGCGGGGGGTGAGAGGGAACAGGTTACAAACGGAGCATGAGCAGGGGGTGGGGGAGAAAAGGAAGGAAACACGGGGCATGAGCGGTGGTGGGGGGGACACGAGAGAGACACGGGGCATGAGCAGCGGGTGGGGAGGAGCATGAGGGAGACACGGGGTATGAGCTGGGGGTGGGGAGGAACACGAGGGAGACACGGGGCATGAGCGGAGGGGGTACAGGGCACACACGGGACATGAGTGGGGGTGGGGGGAAGGAGAAAGACAAGAGGCATGAGCGGGGGTGGGGGGAACACGAGGGAGACGCGGGGCATGAGCGGGGGGGTGGGGGGTAACACGAGGGAGACACGGGGCATGAGCTGGGGGTGGGGGGCAACAGGAGACAGACACGGGGCATGAGCGGGGGATGGGGCCAACAGGAGAGAGACACGTGGGCATGAGCGGGGGTTGGGGGATAAAAAGAGAGAGACACAGGGCTTGAGCGGGGGTGGGGGGAAACAGGGGAGACACGGGGCATGAGTGGGGGTTGGAGGGGAACAGCGGAAACTCGGGGCATGAGCGGGGGGTGGGGAGGAATGGGAGGGAGACACAGGGCATGAGCGGGAGTGGAGGGAACAGGGGAGACACGGGCCATGAGCGGGGGGGACAGGGAAGACAAGGGGCATGAGCCGGAGATGGGGGGGAAAAGGAGGGAGACACGGGGCATGAGGGGGGGGGTGGGAGGAACGGAGGTCGACACGGGCATGCGCAGGGGGTGTTGGGGGAACAGGGGAGACAAGGGGCAAGAGTGGGGGGGGTGGGAAAGGAGGGAGACACGGGCCAAGAGCGAGGGGTGGGGGGAACGGAGGTAGACACGGGCATGAGCAGGGGGTGGGGGGACAGGGGAGACAAGGGGCAAGAACGGGGGTTGGGGGGAAAGGAGGGAGACACGGGGCATGAGTGGGGGGTGGGGGAACAAGGGAGACACGGGGCATGAGCGGGGGCAACAGGGGAGACACGTGGGCATTAGCGGGGGTGGGGGGAACAGGGGAGACAAGGGGCATGAACGGGGGGTGGGGGAAAAGGAGGGAGACACGGGGCATGAGCCCGGGATCGGGGAGAAAAGGAGGGAGACACGGGGCATGAGCGGGGGTGGGGGGAAAAGGAGGGAGACACAGGGCATGAGCGGGGGATAGGGGAACAGTGGAGACACGGGGCATGAGCGGGGGGTGGGGGCAAACAGGAGGGAGACACAGGGCATGAGCGGGGGTAACAGGGGAGACACGGGGCATGTGCGGGGGGTGGGGGGAAAAGGAGGGAGACACGGGGCATGAGCGGGGGGTGGGTGGGAAAGGGGACTCACAGAGCATGAGCGGGGGGTGGGGGGATAAGGAGGGAAGCACGGGGCATGAGTGGGGGATGGGGGAACAGTGGAGACACCGGGCATGAGCAGGCGGTGGGGGGAACAGTGGAGACACGGGGCATGAGCGGGGGTGGGTGGAACAGGAGGGAGACACAGGGCATGAGCGGGGGTAACAGTGGAGACACAGGGCATGAGCGGGGGGCGGGGGGGAAAAGGAGGAATACACGGGGCATGAGCGGGGGATGGCAACAGTGGAGACACGGGGCATGAGTGGGGGGTGGGGGGAACAGTGGAGCCACGGGGCATGAGTGGGGGGTAACAGGGGAGACACGGCGCATGAGCAGGGGGTGGGTGGGAAAAGGACAGAGACACGGGGCATGAGCGGGGGCTGGGGGGGGAAAGGAGGGAGACATGGGGCATGAGCGGGAGGTGGGGGGGAATGGAGGTAGACACGGGGCATGAGCGGGGGTGGGGGAACGGAGGTAGACACGGGGCATGAGCGGGGGTGGGGAGGAACAGGGGAGACAAGGGTCATGAGCGGGGGCTGGGGGGAAAAGGAGGGAGACACGGGGCATGAACAGGGGTGCGGGGGAACAAGAGAGACACGGGGCATGAACCGGGGGTGGGGGGAACAAGAGAGAGACACGGAGCATGAGCGGGGGTGGGGGGAACAGGGGATACATGGGGCATGAGCGGGGGGTGGGGGGAAAGGAGGGAGACACGGGGCATGAGCGGGCGGTGGGGGGGAATGGAGGTAGCCACGGGGCATGAGCGGGGGGGGAACAAGGTAGACATGTGGGCCTGAGCGGGGGGTTGGGGGAACAGGGGAGACAAGGGGCATGAGCGGGGGGTGGGGGGTTACAGAGGTAGACACAGGGCATGAGCGGGGGCTAGGGGGAACAGGGGAGACCAGGGGCATGAGCGGGGGGTGGGGGAAAAGGAGCGAGACACGTGGCATGAGCGGGGGGTGGGGGAACAAGAGAGACATGGGGCATGAGCGGGGGGTGGGGAGGAACAGCAGAAACTCGGGGCATGAGAGAGTGGTGGGGAGGAATGGGAGGGTGATACAGGGCATGAGACGGAGTGGAGGGAACAGGGGAGACAAGGGGCATGAGCGGGGGGGACAGGGAAGACAAGGGGCATGAGCCTGAGGTGGGGGGGAAAAGGAGGGAGACACGGGGCATGAGGGGGGTGGGGGGAACGGAGGTCGACACGGGCATGAGCAGGGGGTCTTGGGGGAACAGGGGAGACAAGGGGCAAGAGCGGGGGGTGTGGGAAAGGAGGGAGACACAGGCCATGAGCGAGGGGTGGGGGGAACGAAGGTAGACACGGGCATGAGCAGGGGGTAGGGGGGACAGGGGAGACAAGGCGCAAGAACCGGGGGTGGGGGGTTAAGGAGGGAAGCACGGGGCATGAGCGGGGATGGGGGAACAGTGGAGACACCGGGCATGAGCAGGGGGTGGGGGGAAGAGTGGAGACACGGGGCATGAGCGGGGGTGGGGGGAACAAGGGAGACACAGGGCATGAGCGGGGGTAACAGTGGAGACACAGGGCATGAGCGGGGGGTGGGGGGGAAAAGGAGGACCCACCGCTCATGCCCTGTGTCTGTCTCCTGTTCTCCCCACCCCCCGCTCATGGCCCGTGTCTCTCTCTTGTTCCCCCCACCCCCCACTCATGGCCGTTTCTCCATCCTTTCCCCCCCCACCGCCCACTCATGCCCCGTGTCTTTCCTGTTACCCCCTACCGCCCACTCATTCCCCGTGTGTACCTCCATGCCCCGTGTAGCCCTCCTTTTCCCTCCCACACCCGCTCATGCCCTGTGTCTTCCCTGTTACCCCCCACCGCCCACTCATTCCCCGTGTGTACCTCCATGCCCCGTGTCTCCCTCCTTTTCCCTCCCACTCCCGCTCATGCCCTGTGTCTTCCTCCTTTCCCCCCCACCACCTGCTCATGCCCCGTGTCTCCCCTGTTCCCCCCACCCCCTGCTCATGCTCCGTGTCTCTCTCTGGTTCCCCCCACCCCCCTGCTCATGCCCTGTGTCTCCCCTGTTCCCTCCGACCCCCCACTCATGCCCTGTGTGTCTCTCTTGTTCCCTCCCACCCCCCGCTCATGCCCCGTGTCTACCTCCGTTCACCCACCCCCCACTCATGCCCTGTGTCTCCCTCCTTTTCCCCCACCCCCCCACTCATGCCATGTGTCGCCCCTATTCCCCCCACCCCCCACTCATGCCCACATGTCTCCCCTGTTCCCCCCACCCCCGCTCATGCCCTGTGTCTCCCTACTTTTCCCCCCCACTCCTGACTCATGCCCGGTGTCTCCCCTGTTCCCCCCCAACCCCTGCTCATGCCCCGTGTCTACCCTGTTCCCCCCATCCCCCCGCTCATGCCCCGTGTCTCCCTCCTTTTCCCCCCACCCCCCGCTCATGCCCCGTGTCTCCCCTGTTCCCCCCACCCCCTGCTCATGCCCCGTGTCTCCCCTGTTCCCCCCATCCCCCAGCTCATGCCCTGTGTCTCCCTCCTTTTCCCCCCACCCCCCGCTCATGCCCACGTGTCTCCCCTGTTCCCCCCACCCCCTTGCTCATGCCCCGTGTCTCTCTTCTTTTCCCCGCCAACCCCCGCTCATGCCCTGTGTCTCTCTCTTGTTCCGCCCACCCCTCGCTTATGCCCCGTGTCTCCCTCCTTTCCCCGTACCCCCCGCTCATGCCCCGTGTCTCCATCCTTTCCCCCCCACCCCGCTCATGCCCCGTGTTCCCCCTTTTCCCCCCACCCCCAACTCATGCCCACGTGTCTACATCCTTTTCCCCCCCACCCCCGCTCATGCCCCATGTTCCCCCAGTTCACCCCACCCCTCGCTCATGCCCGCGTGTTTCCCCTGTTGCCCCCCACCCCCCGCTCATGCCCTGTGTCTCCCTACTGTTCCCCCCACCCCCTGCTCATGGCCCATGTCTCCCTCCTTTTCCCCCCATCCCCCGCTCATGGACCGTGTCTCCCCTGTCCCCCCAGCCCCAGCTCATGCCCTGTGTCTATCTACGTTCCCCCCCACCCCTGCTCATGCCCCGTGTCTCCCTCCTTTTCCCCCCCACCACCCACTGATGCCCTGTTGTGTTCTCTTTATACACCCCGCCTTCCCTTTCCATGGTGGCCATCTTGGTAAAAGATTTTCCTTCCTCCATCGGGACGCCACAGGCGTCCCGGTTTGGGAAGAAAAATCTTTTTTTTAGCACCCGGGGTTCCCACTTTGAGGACCTAGGATGCTTGTGGTCTTCATCTATTGAAAAGGACGTTTTGGTTACGTTGCACTAATAAAAACCTATGATATTCAGTACAAAAAAAATGTTTTACAGGGACGTTATGGTTAAGTTGCACTAATAAAAACCTATGAATTTCAATGAAAGAACTTTGTTAAAGGGATATTATGGTTAAGTTGCGCTAATAAAAACCTATGAAATTCAATGAAAAAACTTTGTTAAAGGGACGTTATGGTTCCAGGTAAAATTGAAAAACCCTTGAAATTCGCCAGTTATGGTAAGCTAAGCAACCTTAACTCGCGCCACCACCGTGCACTGCTAAGACTAACACCCAGGACATCAAAGATGACATCACACATGTCATTGATGACATCACTGATGACATCACATATGCAATTACTTTTCATGAAATGTCTGTACATGGGATTCTTATTATAATGGTGAGAAAAAAGTGTCAGAGATCATTGGAATAAATATCAAGAGCTAATTAGTGCATTAAGCAATGCATTGATATAAATAGCATTCTATTATGAAGTTCTATCCAGTATACTAAGCTACTGATGCAGAAACATAGGCATTGTGTGCAGCATAAATAATAAGGTATAATATTCATAATGTTGATATGTTGAATAATGAAATGATAACTGTTTTCTTATTAAAGTTTTGTGTACTGCGAAATACGTAATAAGTAGCTAATAAAACCCAAGTATTACATAATTGAACTATTAAACACAAAACACAAAGAGACAACAACACATACAAATATGAGTATATACAGGGAAAGTGAAGTAAGCAAAAAAGCAGAAGCAGTAGCAGAAACAGTTCATAACCTAACTGATTATCTTTATGCAGATAAACGATTGCTCTGTTTCAAAGCTGCTATTTACCCTATGTATATGTATCACATGTTGTGACTGGACCCTAAGGAAAGTAGTGTGAGTACAATGTATACAAATATGAGCATATACAGGGAAAGTACTGTAATAGAAAAACAACAGAACTATCGGAAAGTGCTGATAACTCTACTGATTATGTTCATGCACAGAAAGGATTGCTGTCTTTCAAGCTTGTGTCTTCCCTTATGTATATGTTTCATATGACATTACTGGACCCTAATAGAATTTCTCTTTCTAATATTCTCCATAACGTCCCTTTGACAAAGTTTTTTCACTGAATTTCATAGGTTTTTAGTAGCGCAACTTAACCATAATGTCCCTTTAACAAAGTTTTTTCATTGAATATATATATATTTGAAAATATATATATATATAATGAAAAAAGGGACATATAAATAGCATTCTATTATGGGGTTCTATCTAGTATACTAAGCTACTCATACAGAAACATAACATTGTGTGCAGTGTACAAGATGAAGGTATAATATGCGTAATGTTAATATGTTGAATAATGAAATGATAATTGTTTTCTTAATAGATTTTTGTGTACTGTGAAATATGTAATAAGTAGCTAATAAAACACATGTATTACATAATTGCATTACTATAGACAAAACACAAAGACACAAGAACAAATACCAATAGGGGTATATACAGGGAAAGTGAAGTTAGCAAAAAAGCACAAGTAGTAGCAGAAACAATTCATAATTTAACTGATTATTTTCATGCAAATAAGTGATTGCTCTGTTTCAAAGCTGCTATTTACCCTAGGTAGATGTATCACTTGATGTAATTGGACCCTAAGGAAAGTAGTGTGAGTACAATGTATACAAATATGACCATACATAGGGAAAGTACAGCCATCAAAAAAAACAACAGAACTATCAGAAAGTGCTCATAAGTTTATTGATTATCTTTATGCACAAAAAGGATTGCTGTCTTTCAAGCTTGTGTCTTCCCGTATGTATATGTTTCATGTGATGTGACTGGACTCTAAGGGAATTACTGTAAGAACCTACTTGAAGGATACGTCTACAAATAAAATAAATTTTTTAGTTTCTGACTGTTACTGAAGAAAACCATGTGGCCTAGATATGTCAGCAAAAGAAAAAAGAGTGAACCAGACATGTGATGTCATCAGTGATGTCATCAATGACATTTGTGATGTCATCTTTGATGTCCTGGGTGTTAGTGTTAGCAGTGCACGGGGGTGGCGCGAGTTATGGTTGCTTAGCTTACCATAACTGGCGAATTTCAAGAGTTTTTCGGTTTTACTTGGAACCATAACGTCCCTTTGACAAAGTTTTTTCACTGAATTTCATAGGTTTTTAGTAGCGCAACTTAACCATAAGGTCCCTGTGACATTTTTCTTTAACTAAATTTTAAAGGTTTTTATTAGTGCAACGTCACCATAACATCCTGTTCAATAGATGAAGACCACTAACATCTTATGTCCTCAAAGTGGGAACGCCGGGTGGTAAAAAAAAAAAAAAGATTTTCCTTCCTACACCGGAAGGAAGGAAAATCTTTTACCAGGATAGCCACCATGGAAAGGGAAGGCGTGGTGTATAAAGAACACAACAGGGCATGAGCAGGGGGTGGGGGGAACAGGGGAGACACATGGGCATGAGCGGGGGGTGAGAGGGAACAGGGTACAAACGGCGCATGAGCAGGGGGTGGGGGGGAAAAGGAAGGAAACACGGGGCATGAGCGGTGGTGGGGGGAACACGAGAGAGACACGGGGCATGAGCAGTGGGTGGGGAGGAACATGAGGGAGACACAGGGTATGAGCTGGGGGTGGGGAGGAACACGAGGGAGACACGGGGCATGAGCGGAGGGGGTACAGGGCACACACGGAACATGAGCGGGGGTGGGGGGAAAGGAGAAAGACAAGGGGCATGAGGGGAGGGTGGGGGGAACACGAGGGAGACGCGGGGCATGAGCGTGGGGGTGGGGGGTAACACAAGGGAGACACAGGGCATGAGCGGGGGGTGGGGGGCAACAGGAGACAGACACGGGGCATGAGCGGGGGGTGAGGCCAACAGGAGAGAGACACGGGGCTTGAGCGGGGGGTGGGGAGAACAGGAGACAGACACAGGGCATGAGCGGGGGGTTGGGAAGACCAGGAGACAGACACGGGGCATGAGCGGGGGGTGGGGGGAACAGGAGACAGATATGGAGCATGAGCGGGGGTGGGGAGATCAGGAGACAAACACGGGGCATGAGCGGGGGGGTGGGGGCAACAGGAGAGAGACAGGGTGCATGAGCGCACAGTGGGGGGGTACAGGAGACAGACACGGGCATGGGTGGGGGCAACAGGAGACAGACACGGAGCATGAGCGGGGGGTGGGGGGAACAGGAGACAGACACGGGGCATGAGCGGGGGTGGGGGGAACAGAAGACAGACACAGGGCATGAGCAGGGTGGTGGGGGGCAACAGGAGAGAGACATAGGGCATGAGCGGGGGGTGGGGGTTACAGGAGACAGGCACAGGGCATGAGCAGGGGGAGGGGGGCAACAGGAGAGAGACACGGGGCATGAGCAGGTGGATGGGGTTGTACAGGAGACAGACACGGGGAATGAGCGGGGGGTGGGGGGCAACAGGAGAGAGACACGGGGCATGAGCGGGTAGGGGGAACAGGAGACAGACACGGGGCATGAGCGGGGGGTCAGGGGGTACAGGAGACAGACACGGGGCATGAGCGGGGGGTGGGGGGCAACAGGAGAGAGACACTGGGCATGAGCGGGGTGTGGGGGGAACAGGAGACAGACACGGGGCATGAGCGGGGGGTGGGGGGAACAACAAAGACAGACACGGGGCATGAGCGGGGTGGGGGGCAACAGGAGATAGACACGGGGCATGAGCGGGAGCGGGGATGGGGGCAACAGGAGACAGACACGGGGCATGAGCGGGGGCTGGGGGGAACAGGAGACAGACATGGAGCATGAGCAGGGGGTGGGGAGAACAGGAGACAGACACGGGGCATGAGCGGGGGGTGGGGGCAACAGGAGACAGACACAGGGCATGAGCGTGGGGTTGGGGGCAACAGGAGAGACACGGGGCATGAGCGGGGAGTGGAGGGAACAGGAGACATACACGGGGCATGAGCAAGGGGTGGGGGGAACAGGAGACAGACACGGGGCATGAGCGGGGGTGGGGGGAACAACAGACACGTGGCATGAGCGGGGTTGGGGAGAACAGACACGGGGCATGAGCGGGGGCATGGGGGCAACAGGAGACAGACATAGGGTATGAGCGGGGGGTGGGAGGAACAGGAGACAGACACGGGGCAAGAGCGGGTGGTGGGGAGAACAGGAGACAGACACGGGCATGAGCGGGGGGTGAACAGGACACAGACACGGGGCATGAGTGGGTGGGGGGAACAGGAGACAGACACGGGGCATGAACGGAGGGTAGTGGGGGGCAACAGGACATGAGGGGAACAGGAGACAGATACAGGGCATGAGCAGGGGAACAGAAGAAAAACACGGGGCATGAGCGGGGGGGAAGGAGAGAGAGACACACGGGGCATGAGCGGGGGTAGGGGAGGGAGAGAGACACACGGGGCATGAGCGGGTGGTGGGGGAGGGAGAGAGACACACGGGGCATGAGTGGGGGGTGGGTGGGGAGGGAGAGAGACACACGGGGCATGAGGCGGGGGTGGGGCGGGGAGGGAGAGAGACACACGGGGCATGAGCGGTGGGTGGGCGGGAGGGGAGAGAGACACACGGGGCATGAGCGGGGGTGGGCGGGAGGGAGAGAGACACACGGGGCATGAGCGGGGGGTGGGGGGCAACAGGAGACAGACATGAGGCATGAGCGGGGGGGTGGGGGGCAACAGGAGACAGACACGGGGCATGAGCGGGGGGTGGGGCCAACAGGAGAGAGACACGGGGCATGAGCGGGGGTGGGTTGAACCGGAGACAGACACGGTGCATGAGTGGGGGTGGTGGGGAGAACAGGAGACAGACACGGGGCATGAGCGGGGGATGGGGGGAACAGGAGACAGATATGGGGCATGAGCGGGGGTGGGGAGAACAGGAGAGAGACACGGGGCATGAGTGGGGGGTGGGGGGAACAGAAGACAGACACGGGGCATGAGCGGGGGGGTGGGGGGCAACAGGAGAGAGACACGGGGCACGAGCAGGGGGTGGGGGGGTACAGGAGACAGACAAGTGGCATGAGCAGGGGGTAGGGGGCAACAGGAGAGAGACACGGGGCAGGAGCGGGTGGGGGGAACAGGAGACAGACACGGGCATGAGCGGGGGTGCAACAGGAGAGAGACAGGAGGCATAAGCCGGTGGGGGGGAACCGGAGAAAGACACGGGGCATGAGCGGGGGGTGGGGGGGTACAGGAGACAGACAAGGGGCATGAGCGGGGTGTGGGGGGCAACAGGAGACAGACACAGGGCATGACCAGGGGGTGGGGGGCAACAGGAGACAGACACGGGACATGAGCAGGGGATGGGGGCAACAGGAGACAGACACGGGGCATGAGCGGGAGCAGGGGGTGGGGGCAACAGGAGACAGACACGGGGCATGAGCGGGGGTGGGGGGAACAGGAGACAGACCCAGAGCATGAGCGGGGGGTGGGGAGAACAGGAGACAGACACGGGGCATGAGCGGGGCGTGGGGGGCAACAGGAGAGAGACACGGGGCATGAGCGGGGGTGGGTTGAACAGGAGACAGACACGGGGCATGAGCGGGGGTGGTGGGGAGAACAGGAGACAGACACGGGGCATGAGCGGGGGATGGGGGAACAGGAGACAGATATGGGGCATGAGCGGGGGTGGGGAGAACAGGAGAGAGACACGGGGCATGAGCGGGGGGTGGGGGGAACAGAAGACAGACACGGGGCATGAGCGGGGGGGTACAGGAGACAGACAAGGGGCATGAGCGGGGGGTAGGGGGCAACAGGAGAGAGACACGGGGCAGGAGCGGGTGGGGGGAACAGGAGACAGACACGGGCATGAGCGGGGGTGCAACAGGAGAGAGACACGAGGCATAAGCCGGTGGGGGCAACAGGAGACAGACACAGAGCATGAGCGGGGGGTGGGGAGAACAGGAGACAGACACGGGGGCATGAGCGGGCCGTGGGGGGCAACAGGAGAGAGACACGGGGCATGAGCGGGGGTGGTGGGGAGAACAGGAGACAGACACGGGGCATGAGCGGGGGATGGGGGAACAGGAGACAGATATGGGACATGAGCGGGGGTGGGGAGAACAGGAGAGAGACACGGGGCATGAGCGGGGGGTGGGGGGAACAGAAGACAGACACGGGGCATGAGCGGGGGGTGGGGGGCAACAGGAGAGAGACACGGGGAATGAGCGGGGGCTGGGGGGGTACAGGAGACAGACAAGGGGCATGAGCGGGGGTAGGGGGCAATAGGAGAGAGACACGGGGCAGGAGCGGGTGGGGGGAACAGGAGACAGACACGGGCATGAGCGGGGGTGCAACAGGAGAGAGACACGAGGCATAAGCCGGTGGGGGGAACAGGAGACAGACACGGGGCATGAGCGGGGGGTGGAGGGCAACAGGAGACAGACACGGGGCATGAGCAGGGGGTGGGGGGCAACAGGAGACAGACACAGGGCATGAGCAGGGGATGGGGTCAACAGGAGACAGACACGGGGCATGAGCGGGAGCAGGGGGTGGGGGGCAACAGGAGACAGACACGGGGCATGAGCGGGGGGTGGGGGGAACAGGAGACAGACACAGAGCATGAGCGGGGGGGTGGGGAGAACAGGAGACAGACACGGGGCATGAGCGGGGGGTGGGGGGAACAGAAGACAGACACGGGGCATGAGCGGGGGGGTGGGAGGCAACAGGAGAGAGACACGGGGCATGAGCGGGGGGTGGGGGGGTACAGGAGACAGACAAGGGGCATGAGCGGGGGGTAGGGGGCAACAGGAGAGAGACACGGGGCAGGAGCGGGTGGGGGGAACAGGAGACAGACACGGCATGAGCGGGGGTGCAACAGGAGAGAGACACGAGGCATAAGCCGGTGGGGGCAACAGGAGACAGACACGGGGCATGAGCGGGGGGTGGGGAGAACAGGAGACAGACACGGGGCATGAGTGGGGCGTGGGGGGCAACAGGAGAGAGACACGGGGCATGAGCAGGGGTGGGTTGAACAGGAGACAGACACAGGGCATGAGCGGGGGTGGTGGGGAGAACAGGAGACAGACACGGGGCATGAGCGGTGGATGGGGGAACAGGAGACAGATATGGGGCATGAGCGGGGGTGGGGAGAACAGGAGAGAGACACGGGGCATGAGCGGGGGGGTGGGGGGGTACAGGAGACAGACAAGAGGCATGAGCGGGGGGGTGGGGGGCAACAGGAGAGAGACACAGGGCATGAGCGGGCGGTGGGGGGGTACAGGAGACAGACAAGGGGCATGAGCGGGGGGTAGGGGGCAACAGGAGAGAGACACGGGGAAGGAGCGGGTGGGGGAGCAGGAGACAGACACGGGCATGAGCGGGGGGTGGGGCCAACAGGAGAGAGACACGGGGCATGAGCGGGGGTTGGTTGAACAGGAGACAGACACGGTGCATGAGCGGGGGTGGTGGGGAGAACAGGAGACAGACACGGGGCATGAGCGGGGGTTGGGGGCAACAGGAGACAGACACAGGGCATGAGCAGGGGGTGGGGGGCAACAGGAGACAGACACGGGGCATGAGCAGGGGATGGGGGCAACAGGAGACAGACACGGGGCATGAGCGGGAGCAGGGGGTGGGGGGCAACAGGAGACAGACACCGGGCATGAGCGGGGGGTGGGGGTAACAGGAGACAGACACAGACCATGAGCGGGGGGTGGGGAGAACAGGAGACAGACACGGGGGCATGAGCGGGCCGTGGGGGGCAACAGGAGAGAGACACGGGGCATGAGCGGGGGTGGGTTGAACAGGAGACAGACACGGGGCATGAGCGGGGGTGGTGGGGAGAACAGGAGACAGACACGGGGCATGAGCGGGGGATGGGGGAACAGGAGACAGATATGGGGCATGAGCGGGGGTGGGGAGAACAGGAGAGAGACACGGGGCATGAGCGGGGGGTGGGGGGAACAGAAGACAGACACGGGGCATGAGCGGGGGGGTGGGGGGCAACAGGAGAGAGACACGGGGCATGAGCGGGGGGTGGGGGGGTACAGGAGACAGACAAGGGGCATGAGCGGGGGGTAGGGGGCAACAGGAGAGAGACACGGGGCAGGAGCGGGTGGGGGGAACAGGAGACAGACACGGGCATGAGCGGGGGTGCAACAGGAGAGAGACACGAGGCATAAGCCGGTGGGGGGAACCGGAGAAAGACACGGGGCATGAGCAGGGGGTGGGGGGGTACAGGAGACAGGCACGGGGCATGAGGGGGGGGTGGAGGGCAACAGGAGACAGACACGGGCATGAGCAGGGGGTGGGGGGCAACAGGAGACAGACACAGGGCATGAGCATGGGATGGGGGCAACAGGAGACAGACACGGGGCATGAGCGGGAGCAGGGGGTGGGGGGCAACAGGAGACAGACACGGGGCATGAGCGGGGGGTGGGGGGAACAGGAGACAGACACAGAGCATGAGCGGGGGGTGGGGAGAACAGGAGACAGACACGGGGCATGAGCAGGGCGTGGGGGGCAACAGGAGACAGACACAGGGCATGATCAGGGGGTGGGGGGCAACAGGAGAGACACGGGGCATGAGCGGGGAGTGGGGGGAAAGGAGACAGACACGGGGCATGAGCGAGGGGTGGGGGGAACAGGAGACAGACACGGGGCATGAGCGGGGGGTGGGGGTAACAACAGACACGGGGCATGAGCGGGGGGTGTGGAGAACAGGAGACAGACACGGGGCATGAGCAGGGGGGTGGGGGGCAACAAGAGAGAGACACAGGGCATGAGTGGGTGGGGGGAACAGGAGACAGACACGGGGCATGAGCAGGGGGGCAACAAGAGAGAGACACGGGGCATGAGTGGAGGGGGGAACAGGAGACAGACACGGGGCATGAGCGGGGGGTGGGGGAACAGGACACAGACACGGCACATGAGCGGGGGTTGTGAGAACAGGAGACAGACACGGGGCATGAGCGGGGGGTGTGGGGGGCAACAGGAGAAAGACACGGCACATGAGGGGAACAGGAGACAGATACGGGACATGAGCGGGGGTGGGCAGAACAGGAGACAGACACGGGGCATGAGCGGGGCGAACAGAAGACAGACACGGGGCATGAGCACGGGGTGGGGGGAAGGGGAGAGAGACACACGGGGCATGAGCGGGGGTGTGGGGAGGGAAAGAGACTCATGGGGCATGAGCAGGGGGTGGGGGGAGGGAGAGAGACACACGGGGCATGAGTGGGGGGTGGGCGGGAGGGAGAGAGACACACGGGGCGTGAGCGGGGGGTGGGCGGGAGGGAGAGAGACACACGGGGCATGAGCGGGGGGTGGGCGGTAGGGAGAGAGACACACGGGGCATGAGCGGGGAGTGGGCGGGAGGGAGAGAGACACATGGGGCATGAGCGGGGGGTGGGCGGGAGGGAGAGAGGCAAACGGGGCATGAGCGGGGGGTGGGCGTGAGGGGGAGAGACACACGGGGCATGAGCGGGGGTGGGCGGGAGGGGCAGAGACACACGGGGCATGAGCAGGGGGGTGGGCGGGAGGGGTAGAGACACACGGGGCATGAGCGGGGGGTGGTTGGGATGGGGAGAGACACACGGGCATGAGCGGGGGTGGGGGGAGGGAGAGAGACACACAGGGCATGAGCCGGGGGTGGGGGGAAGGGGAGAGAGACACACGGGGCATGAGCGTGGGTGGGGGGGAGGTTGAGAGACACACGGGGCATGAGCAGGGGTGGGGGGAAGGGAAGAGACACGGGGCATGAGCGGGGGTGGGGGGAGGGAGAGAGACACACAGGGCATGAGTAGGAGTGGGGGGAAGGAGAGAGACACACGG
This sequence comes from Ambystoma mexicanum, assembly GCF_040938575.1. NCBI lineage: Eukaryota > Metazoa > Chordata > Amphibia > Caudata > Ambystomatidae > Ambystoma > Ambystoma mexicanum. The sequence continues at coordinate 760,206,690 of NC_090924.1, read as the reverse complement.
GGCATGAGCGGCGGTGGGGGGAAGGGGAGAGACACACGGGGCATGAGCGGGGTGTGGGCGGGAGGGGGAGAGACACACGGGGCATGAGCGGGGGGTGGGCGGGAGGGGGAGAGACACACGGGGCATGAGCAGGGGTGGGCAGGAGGGGGAGAGACACACGGGGCTTTAGCGTGGGTGGGTGGGAGGGGGAAAGATACATGGGGCAAGAGCGGGGGTGGGCGGGAGGGGGAGAGACACACGGGGCCTGAGCGGGGGTGGGGGAGAGGGAGAGAGACACACGAGGCATGAGCGGGGGATGGGGAAGGGGAGAGAGACACACGGGGCATGAGTGGGGGTGGAGGGGAGGGAGAGAGACACACGGGGCATGAGCGGGGGTGGGGGGGAGGGAGAGAGACACACGGGGCATGAACAGGGGGTGGTCAGGAGGGGGAGAGACACACAGGGCATGAGGGGGGGGTGGGCGGGAGAGACACACAAGGCATGAGCGGGGGGTGGGGGGAAGGGGAGAGAGACACGGGGCATGAGCGTGGGGTGGGGGCAACAGGAGACATACACGGGGCATGAGCGGGAGCAGGGGTTGGGGGGCAACAGGAGACAGACACGGGGCATGAGCGGGGAGTGGGGGGAACAGGAGATAGACACGGAGCATGAGCAGGGGTGGGGAGAACAGGAGACAGACACAGGGAATGAGCGGGGGGTGCGGGCAACAGGAGACAGACACAGGGCATGAGCGGGGAGTGGAGGGAACAGGAGATAGAGACGGAGCATGAGCGGGGGGTGGGGAGAACAGGAGACAGACACAGGGAATGAGCAGGGGATGGGGGGCAACAGTAGAGACACGGGGCATGAGCGGGGGGTGGGGGGAATGACAGACACGGGGCATGAGCGGGGGGTGGGGAGAACAGGAGACAGACACGGGGCATGAGCATGGGGGTGGGGGGCAACAAGAGAGAGACACGGGGCATGAGTGGGTGGGGGGAACAGGAGACAGACACGGAGCATGAGCAGGGGGTTGGGGGTCAACAAGAGAGAGAAACGGGGCATGAGTGGATGGGGGAACAGGAGACAGACACGGGGCATGAGCGGGGGGTGGGGGAATAGGACACAGACACGGCGCATGAGTGGGGGGTGGTGAGAACAGGAGACAGACACGGGCATGAGCAGGGGGGTGAGGGGCAACAGGAGACAGACACGGCACATGAGGGGAACAGGAGACAGATACGGGACATGAGCGGGGGTGGGGAGAACAGGATACAGACACGGGGCATGAGCGGGGCGAACAGAAGACAGACACGGGGCATGAGCGGGGGTGGGGGGAGGGAGAGAGACACACGGGGCATGAGTAGGGGTGGGGGGAAGGAGAGAGACACACGGGGCATGAGCGGGGGTGGGGGGAAGGGGAGAGACACACGGGGCATGAGCGGGGGGTGGGCGGGAGGGGGAGAGACACACGGGGCATGAGCGGGGGGTGGGCGGGAGGGGGAGAGACACACGGGGCATGAGCAGGGGTGGGCAGGAGGGGGAGAGACACACGGGGCATTAGCGTGGGTGGGCGGGAGGGGGAAAGATACATGGGGCAAGAGCGGGGGTGGGCGGGAGGGGGAGAGACACACGGGGCATGAGCGGGGGTGGGGGAGAGGGAGAGAGACACACGAGGCATGAGCGGGGGATGGGGGGAGGGGAGAGAGACACACGGGGCATGAGTGGGGGTGGAGGGGAGGGAGAGAGACACACAGGGCATGAGCGGGGGTGGGGGGGAGGGAGAGAGACACACGGGGCATGAGCAGGGGGTGGTCGGGAGGGGGAGAGACACAGAGGGCATGAGCGGGGGGTGGGCGGGAGAGACACACAAGGCATGAGCGGGGGGTGGGGGGAAGGGGAGAGAGACACGGGGCATGAGCGTGGTGTGGGGGCAACAGGAGACAGACACAGGGCATGAGCGGGAGCAGGGGTTGGGGGCAACAGGAGACAGACACGGGGCATTAGTGGGTGGGGGGAACAGGAGACAGACACGGGGCATGAGCAGGCGGGTGGGGGTCAACAAGAGAGAGACACGGGGCATGAGTGGATGGGGGAACAGGAGACAGACACGGGGCATGAGCAGGGGGTGGGGGAACAGGACACAGACACGGCACATGAGTGGGGGGTGGTGAGAACAGGAGAAAGACACGGGGCATGAGCAGGGGGGGTGAGGGGCAACAGGAGACAGACACGGCACATGAGGGGAACAGGAGACAGATACGGGACATGAGCGGGGGTGGGGAGAACAGGATACAGACACGGGGCATGAGCGGGACGAACAGAAGACAGACACGGGGCATGAGCGCAGGGTGGGGGGAAGGGGAGAGAGACACACGGGGCATGAGCGGGGGTGGGGGGAGGGAGAGAGACTCACGGGGCATGAGCGGGGGGTGGGTGGAGGGAGAGAGCCACACGGGGCATGAGTGGGGGGTGGGCGGGAGGGAGAGAGACACACGGGGCATGAGCGGGGGGTGGGCGGGAGGGAGAGAGACACACGGGGCATGAGTGGGGGGTGGGCGGGAGGGAGAGAGACACATGGGGCATGAGCCAGGGGTGGGGGGAAGGGGAGAGAGACACACGGGGAATGAGCGGGGGTGGGGGGGAGAGAGACACATGAGGCATGAGCGGGGGGTGGGCGGGAGGGAGAGAGACACACGGGGCATGAGCGGGGGGTGGGCGGGAGGGAGAGAGACACACGGGGCATGAGTGGGGGGTGGGCGGGAGGGAGAGAGACACATGGGGCATGAGCGGGGGGTGGGCGGGAGGGAGAGAGACACACGGGGCATGAGCAGGGGGTGGGCGTGAGGGGGAGAGACACACGGGGCTTGAGCGTGGGGTGGGCGGGAGGGGGAGAGACACACAGGGCATGAGCGGGGGTTGGGTGGGAGGGGGAGAGACACACGGGGCATGAGCGGGGGTGGGGGGAGGGAGAGAGACACACGGGGCATGAGCGGGGGGTGGGCGGGAGGGAGAGAGAAACACGGGGCATGAGCAGGGGGTGGGCGTGAGGGGGAGAGACACACGGGGCTTGAGCGTGGGGTGGGCGGGAGGGGGAGAGACACACAGGGCATGAGCGGGGGTTGGGTGGGAGGGGGAGAGACACACGGGGCATGAGCGGAGGTGGGGGGAGGGAGAGAGACACACGGGGCATGAGCCAGGGGTGGGGGGAAGGGGAGAGAGACACACGGGGCATGAGCGGGGGTGGGGGGGAGAGAGACACATGAGGCATGAGCGGGGGTGGGGGGAAGGGGAGAGACACAGGGCATGAGCGGGAGTGGGGGGAAGGGGAGAGACACACGGGGCATGAGCGGGCGGTGGGCGGGAGGGGGAGAGACACACAGGGCATGAGCGGAGGGTGGGCAGGAGGGGGAGAGACACACGGTGCATGAGCGGGGGGTGGGCAGGAGGGGGAGAGACACACGGGGCATGAGCGGGGGTGGGCGGAAGGGGGAAAGACACATGGGGCAAGAGCGGGGTGGGCGGGAGGGAGAGAGACACACGGGGCATGAGCGGGGTTAGGGGAGAGGGAGAGAGACAAACGGGGTATGAGCGGGGGGTGGGCGGGAGGGGGAGAGACACACGGGGCATGAGCGGGGGGTGGGCGGGAGGGGGAGAGACATACGGGGCATGAGCGGGGGTGGGCAGGAGGGGGAGAGACACACGGGGCATTAGCGTGGGTGGGCGGGACGGGGAAAGATACATGGGGCAAGAGCGGGGGTGGGCGGGAGGGGGAGAGACACACGGGGCATGAGCGGGGGTTGGGGAGAGGGAGAGAGACACACGAGGCATGAGCGGGGGATGGGGGAAGGGGAGAGAGACACACGGGGGATGAGTGGGGGTGGAGGGGAGGGAGAGAGACACACGGGGCATGAGCAGGGGGTGGGCGGGAGGGGGAGAGACACACAGGGCATGAGCGGTGGTGGGGGGAGGGAGAGAGACACACAGGGCATGAGCGGGGGGTGGGCAGGAGAGACACATAAGGCATGAGCGGGGGGTGGACGGAAGGGGGAGAGACACACGGGGCATGAGCAGGGGGTGGGCGGGAGCAGGAGAGACTCACGGGGCATGAGCGGGGGTGGGGGGAGGGAGAGAGACACACAGGGCTTGAGTGGGGGGTGGGGGGAAGGGGATAGAGACACGTGGCATGAGCGTGGGGTGGGGGCAACAGGAGACAGACACGGGGCATGAGCGGGAGCAAGGGTTGGGGCAACAGGAGACAGACACGGGGCATGAGCGGGGAGTGGGGGGAACAGGAGATAGACACGGAGCATGAGCGGGGGGTGGGGAGAACAGGAGACAGACACAGGGAATGAGTGGGGGGTGGGGGGCAACAGGAGACAGACACAGGGCATGAGCAGGGGGTGGGGGACAACAGTAGAGACACGGGGCATGAGCAGGGAGTGGGGGGAACAGGAGACAGACACGGGGCATGAGCGAGGGGTGGGGAGAACAGGAGACAGACACGGGGCATGAGCACGGGGGTGGGGGGCAACAAGAGAGAGACACGGGGCATGAGTGAGTGGGGGAACAGGAGACAGACATGGGGCATGAGCAGGGGGGTGGGGGTCAACAAGAGAGAGACACGGGGCATGAGTGGATGGGGGAACAGGAGACAGACACGGGGCATGAGCGGGGGGTGGGGGAACAGGACACAGACACGGCGCATGAGTGGGGGGTGGTGAGAACAGGAGACAGACACGGGGCATGAACAGGGGGGGTGAGGGGCAACAGGAGACAGACACGGCACATGAGGGGAACAGGAGACAGATACGGGACATGAGCGGAGGTGGGGAGAACAGGAGACAGACACGGGGCATGAGCGGGGCGAACAGAAGACAGACACGGGGCATGAGCGCGGGGTGGGGGGAAGGGGAGAGAGACACACGGGGCATGAGCGGGGGTTGGGGGGAGGGAGAGAGACTCACGGGGCATGAGTGGGGGGTTGGCGGGAGGGAGAGAGACACACGGGGCATGAGCGGGGGTGGGCGGGAGGGAGAGAGACACACGGGGCATGAGCGGTGGGTGGGCGGGAGGGAGAGAGACACACGGGGCATGAGCGGGGGTGGGCCGGAGGGAGAGAGACACATGGGGCATGAGCGGGGGGTGGGCGGGAGGGAGAGAGACACACGGGGCATGAGCAGGGGGTGGGCGTGAGGGGGAGAGACACACGGGGCATGAGCGGAGGGTGGGCGGGAGGGGGAGAGGCACACAGGGCATGAGCGGGGGGTGGGTGGGAGGGGAAGAGACACACGGGGCTGAGCGGGGGTGGGGGGAGGGAGAGAGACACACGGGGCATGAGCCAGGGGTGGGGGGAAGGGGAGAGAGACACACGGGGCATGAGCGGGGGTGGGGGGGAGAGAGACACACGAGGCATGAGCGAAGGTGGGGGGAAGGGGAGAGACACGGGGCATGAGCGGGGGTGGGGGGAAGGGGTGAGACACACGAGGCATGAGCGGGCGGTGGCCGGGAGGGAGAGAGACACACGGGGCATGAGCGGGGGTGGGCCGGAGGGAGAGAGACACATGGGGCATGAGCGGGGGGTGGGCGGGAGGGAGAGAGACACACAGGGCATGAGCAGGGGGTGGGCGTGAGGGGGAGAGACACACGGGGCATGAGCGGGGGGTGGGCGGGAGGGGGAGAGACACACAGGGCATGAGCGGGGGGTGGGTGGGAGGGGAAGAGACACACGGGGCTGAGCGGGGGTGGGGGGAGGGAGAGAGACACACGGGGCATGAGCCAGGGGTGGGGGGAAGGGGAGAGAGACACACGGGGCATGAGCGGGGGTGGGGGGGAGAGAGACACACGAGGCATGAGCGAAGGTGGGGGGAAGGGGAGAGACACGGGGCATGAGCGGGGGTGGGGGGAAGGGGTGAGACACACGAGGCATGAGCGGGCGGTGGGTGGGAGGGGGAGAGACACATGGGGCATGAGCGGGGTTGGGGGAGAGGGAGAGAGACACACAGGGCATGAGCGGGGGGTGGGCGGGAGGGGGAGAGACACACGGGGCATGAGCGGGGGGGGGGAGGGGGAGAGACACACGGGGCATGAGCGGGGGTGGGCAGGAGGGGGAGAGACACACGGGGCATTAGCGTGGGTGGGCGGGAGGGGGAAAGATACATGGGGCAAGAGCGGGGGTGGGCGGGAGGGGGAGAGACACATGCGGCATGAGCGGGGGTGGGGGAGAGGGAGAGAGACACACGAGGCATGAGCGGGGGATGGGGGGAAGGGGAGAGAGACACACGGGGCATGAGTGGGGGTGGAGGGGAGGGAGAGAGACACATGGGGCATGAGCGGGGGTGGGGGGGAGGGAGAGAGACACACGGGGCATGAGCAGGGGGTGGGCGGGAGGGGGAGAGACACACAGGGCATGAGCGGGGGGTGGGCGGGAGAGACACACAAGGCATGAGCGGGGGGTGGGCGGAAGGGGGAGAGACACACGGGGCATGAGCAGGGGGTGGGCGGGAGGAGGAGAGACTCACGGTGCATGAGCGGGGGTGGGGGGAGATAGAGAGACACACAGGGCTTGAGTGGGGGGTGGGGGGAAGGGGATAGAGACACGGGGCATGAGCGTGGGGTGGGGGCAACAGGAGACAGACACGGGGCATGAGCGGGAGCAGGGGTTGGGGACAACAGGAGACAGACACGGGGCATGAGCGGGGAGTGGGGGGAACAGGAGATAGACACGGAGCATGAGCGGGGGGTGGGGAGAACAGGAGACAGACACAGGGAATGAGCGGGGGGTGGGGGGCAACAGGAGACAGACACAGGGCATGAGCAGGGGGTGGGGGGCAACAGTAGAGACACGGGGCATGAGCAGGGAGTGGGGGGAACAGGAGACAGACACGGGGCATGAGCGAGGGGTGGGGAGAACAGGAGACAGACACGGGGCATGAGCACGGGGGTGGGGGGCAGCAAGAGAGAGACACGGGGCATGAGTGGGTGGGGGGAACAGGAGACAGACACGGGGTATGAGCAGGGGGGTGGGGGTCAACAAGAGAGAGACACGGGGCATGAGTGGATGGGGGAACAGGAGACAGACACGGGGCATGAGCGGGGGGTGGGGGAACAGGACACAGACACGGCGCATGAGTGGGGGGTGGTGAGAACAGGAGACAGACACGGGGCATGAGCAGGGGGGGTGAGGGGCAACAGGAGACAGACACGGCACATGAGGGGAACAGGAGACAGATACGGGACATGAGCGGGGGTGCAGAGAACAGGAGACAGACACGGGGCATGAGCGGGGCGAACAGAAGACAGACACGGGGCATGAGCGCGGGGTGGGGGGAAGGGGAGAGAGACACACGGGGCATGAGCGGGGGTGGGGGGAGGGAGAGAGACTCACGGGGCATGAGTGGGGGGTTGGCGGGAGGGAGAGAGACACACGGGGCATGAGCGGGGGGTGGGCGGGAGGGAGAGAGACACACGGGGAATGAGCGGTGGGTGGGTGGGAGATAGAGAGACACACGGGGCATGAGCGGGGGGTGGGCAGGAGGGAGAGAGACACATGGGGCATGAGCGGGGAGTGGGCGGGAGGGAGAGAGACACACGGGGCATGAGCAGGGGGTGGGCATGAGGGGGAGAGACACACGGGGCATGAGCGGGGGGTGGGCGGGAGGGGGAGAGACACACAGGGCATGAGCGGGGGTGGGGGGAGGGAGAGAGACACACGGGGCATGAGCCAGGGGTGGGGGGAAGGGGAGAGAGACACACGGGGGTGGGGGGGAGAGAGACACACGAGGCATGAGCGGGGGTGGGGGAAGGGGAGAGACACACGAGGCATGAGCGGGCGGTGGGCGGGAGGGGGAGAGACACACGGGGCATGAGCGGGGGGTGGGCAGGAGGGGGAGAGACACACGCTGCATGAGCGGGGGTGGGCAGGAGGGGGAGAGACACACGGGGCATGAGCTGGGGTGGGCGGTAGGGGGAAAGACACATGGGGCAAGAGCGGGGTGGGCAGGAGGGAGAGAGACACACGGGGCATGAGCGGGGTTGGGGGAGAGGGAGAGAGACACACAAGGCATGAGCGGGGGGTGGGGGAAGGGGAGAGAGACACACGGGGCATGAGTGGGGGTGGAGGGGAGATAGAGAGACACACAGGGCTTGAGTGGGGGGTGGGGGGAAGGGGATAGAGACACGGGGCATGAGCGTGGGGTGGGGGCAACAGGAGACAGACACGGGGCATGAGCGGGAGCAGGGGTTGGGGACAACAGGAGACAGACACGGGGCATGAGCGGGGAGTGGGGGGAACAGGAGATAGACACGGAGCATGAGCGGGGGGTGTGGAGAACAGGAGACAGACACAGGGAATGAGCGGGGGGTGGGGGGCAACAGGAGACAGACACAGGGCATGAGCAGGGGGTGGGGGGCAACAGTAGAGACACGGGGCATGAGCAGGGAGTGGGGGGAACAGGAGACAGACACGGGGCATGAGCGAGGGGTGGGGAGAACAGGAGACAGACACGGGGCATGAGCACGGGGGTGGGGGGCAACAAGAGAGAGACACGGGGCATGAGTGGGTGGGGGGAACAGGAGACAGACACGGGGCATGAGCAGGGGGGTGGGGGTCAACAAGAGAGAGACACGGGGCATGAGTGGATGGGGGAACAGGAGACAGACACGGGGCATGAGCGGGGGGTGGGGGAACAGGACACAGACACGGCGCATGAGTGGGGGGTGGTGAGAACAGGAGACAGACACGGGGCATGAGCAGGGGGGGTGAGGGGCAACAGGAGACAGACACGGCACATGAGGGGAACAGGAGACAGATACGGGACATGAGCGGGGGTGGGGAGAACAGGAGACAGACACGGGGCATGAGCGCGGGGTGGGGGGAAGGGGAGAGAGACACACGGGGCATGAGCGGGGGTGGGGGGAGGGAGAGAGACTCACGGGGCATGAGTGGGGGGTTGGCGGGAGGGAGAGAGACACACGGGGCATGAGCGGGGGGTGGGCGGGAGGGAGAGAGACACACGGGGCATGAGCGGTGGGTGGGCGGGAGATAGAGAGACACACGGGGCATGAGCGGGGAGTGGGCGGGAGGGAGAGAGACACACGGGGCATGAGCAGGGGGTGGGCATGAGGGGGAGAGACACACGGGGCATGAGCGGGGGGTGGGCGGGAGGGGGAGAGACACACAGGGCATGAGCGGGGGTGGGGGGAGGGAGAGAGACACACGGGGCATGAGCCAGGGGTGGGGGGAAGGGGAGAGAGACACACGGGGGTGGGGGGGAGAGAGACACACGAGGCATGAGCGGGGGTGGGGGAAGGGGAGAGACACGGTGCATGAGCGGGGGTGGGGGAAGGGGAGAGACACACGAGGCATGAGCGGGCGGTGGGCGGGAGGGGAAGAGACACACGGGGCATGAGCGGGGGGTGGGCAGGAGGGGGAGAGACACACGCTGCATGAGCGGGGGGTGGGTAGGAGGGGGAGAGACACACGGGGCATGAGCGGGGGTGGGCGTGAGGGGGAAAGACACATGGGGCAAGAGCGGGGTGGGCAGGAGGGAGAGAGACACACGGGGCATGAGCGGGGTTGGGGGAGAGGGAGAGAGACACACAAGGCATGAGCGGGGGGTGGGGGAAGGGGAGAGAGACACACGGGGCATGAGTGGGGGTGGAGGGGAGGGAGAGAGACACACGGGGTATGAGCGGGGGTGGGGGGTAGATACAGAGACGCACGGGGCATGAGCGGGGGGTGGGCTGGAGGGGGAGAGACACACAGGGCATGAGAGGGGGGTGGGCAGGAGGGGGAGAGACACACAGGGCATGAGCGGGGGGTGGGCGGAAGGGGGTGAGACACACGGGGCATGAGCGGGGGGTGGGTGGGAGGAGGAGGGAGTCACGGGGCATGAGTGGGGGGTGGGGGGAAGGGGAGAGTGACACGGGGCATGAGCGGGGGTGGGCGGGAGGGGGAGAGACACACGGGGCATGAGCGGGGGTGCGGGGGAGGGAGAGAGACACACAGGGCATGAGTGGGGGGTGGGGGGAAGGGGAGAGAGACACGGGACATGAGCGGGTTGGAGGGGAGGGAGAGAGACACACAGGGCATGAGCGGGGGAGGGAGAGAGAGACACACGGGGCATGAGTGGGGGTGGGGGGTGGGAGAGAGACACACAGGGCATGAGCGGGGGTGGGGGGAAGGGGAGAGAGGCACGGGGCATGAGCGGGGGTGGGCGGGAGGGGGAGAGACACACAGGGCATGAGCAGGGGGTGGGGGGAGGGAGAGAGACACACATGGTGCATGAGCGGGGGTGGGAGGAAGGGGACAGAGACACACGGGGCATGAGCGGGGGTGGGGGGAGGGAGAGAGACACACGGGCCATGAGTGGTGGTGGGGGGGAGGGAGAGAGACACACGTTAGTAGCCATTGTTGGAAGTTCACCTCAGTTCTGAGTCACAACAGCAACGCATTTTTGGTATTCAAATTAGATCAAATGCAAACCTTTTTTTCCAGGAAATTGTCTTTGTCTAAGAGTGCTGATTGTCTTGGGTTGATTAAGCTATGTATAAAGTAGAACTGTTGCGGGTATGCATCTGGCATGGGTGCAAAGCCCTGGCTTCTTTGATTTTTATTAGTATATAAAATGATTCTGATTATTCCTTCTCCAAAGGGTTAATCTACTGACCAGATCCTCCTTTGTCAAAACCCCATGCCTAAAGCACAAGTAACTTACCCCTGGTAAAGCTCTTTCAACTGGATGTTCCTCCCACGCATTCCTCATCTTTGATATTCAATATACAGCTTCAGCTGCTTCGGCAAAATCTTTTCGGCAGAGGCTGCTGTCCCTCGAAGGCCTCTGTCTCGATGATGATGTCTTCGAAGGTATATATAGCACACGCAATGCCCGTTGGCTTCAGTTCTGTTTTTTTCCTGTCATTCTCCAGTGGAACTACCCGCATCAACACGGGTTTGGCCGTACCAGGCTCTGAAGGAGCGAAAACTGTAATAGCACAGGAAATTTGACTGCAGAGTAGGCTGGGAGGGCAATGACGAATACGTAGGAGGAACATCCAGTCAAAAGATTGTTAAGACGGGTATGTAACTTGTTCTTCAAATGGATTGTGTCCTCCCACTTATTCCTCATATTTGATAGACTCCCAAAGCATTGTTTGTTTTGGTGGAGGGAGTAAGAATTTAGCTATCAGTGGTTTCCATGAATAGAATGGAGGACAGCTTTTCCAAAGCTTCCATCCTGATTTAGGGAAGGATCAATTTATTTAAATTTGATTTTGTTGTTTGCTTTTTAGGTGCTTATACATTAAGAAAATACTGTTTCAAAGTGCCCACAGGGCAGGGGAGGGAGCAGGAGTGGGAAATGCATCAAAGTACATTAAAAACACAATATATGGATTTCCAATCAAGGCAGTAATGCTTTGTGAAAGTGTGTATTGTAGACGACGTAGCTGCCTCACAAATATTTTAATAGGAACACCTCTTTGTAGAGCAGAAGAAGTAGCCATGCCTCTTTTGGAATGGGCACTCAAGCATTCTGGAGGTTCTTTGCCCGTCAGCCTGTAGCATTCTAACATTACTAGAATAATCCATCTGGATAAGGTCTGCTTTGGTACAGCCTGAGCCAGTCGGTGACCCATATAGCCTAGAAATATTTGTTCATCCAGACGAAGTTTGGACAATCTGGAAATTTAGAAGCTTTGAGCTCAACATGGGTCCAATCTGTGTGACCTCTCTTCCTCCTTGCCAGGATGAGGTGGAAGATAGCAAGTGGGTAACACAATCTTTTGTCCTACATGAAAATCGGAAATGATCTTAGGGACAAATGAAGGCTTAACCCTTAGGACAACCTTGTCCTTGTGGAATACTGTGAAAGGTGGTTTAGATGATAGTACCTGCAACTCACTCACTCTACAGGCTGAAGTTAGTGCTACTAACAAGATGGTCTTGAAGGTTATTAACCTTAAGGGACATGAATGGATTAGTTCAAATGATGCACACACAAGAAATGTTAACACCAGATTAAGATCCTAAATGGGAACCTGAAAAGGTGATAGAGGGAACACATTAGTGAGTCCCTTCAGAAATTGTGTTACCAGGGGTATCTTAAAATATGAAGTTTCTTCAGACGAGCGCTTCAAGATGGATAGCACCTCCAAATAGCCTTCAATTGTTCAGACCTGGAGCCCCAGATTGGCTAGGTACAGCAGAAAGGACAACACCTCCAGTGTTTTACATAGCAAAGAGTGCCCATTCTTTTCCCTGCACCGGCTGCAGAATTTGTTCCAACGGCAGCAGTAAAAAGACTTAGTTGCTGGCCTTCTGGCCGAAAGCAAAGTCTCCTTTACATTATCCGGTAGGTCCCAATCCTTTTACCTCAGCCTCTCAGAAACCATGCCTGAAGGCTGAGTGTCTTGACCTCTGGATGGAGAACCCGACCCTCCTCTCACGAGAGAAGGTCCTCTCTTTGTGGAACACATATTGGTGGGCAGGTGGACATGTCCAGAAGGTCCGGGTAGCACATCCTGCTGGCCCAATCCAGGGCAATTAGGATCATGGATTTCCCAAATGTCCTCAACCTCCTGACCATGTGTGGAATGACAGGGACTGGAGGAAAGGCAAACAGGAGTGGAAACTCCCAGTCCGCCACAAACGTGTCTCCTAGAGCTCCTCTTGTGGGAAATTCCATGGAGCAGTACAGTTTGCACTTACTTCCAGTTGACACTGTTCTCGAACAGATCCACTTTAGGGATTCCCCAAAGGGTGAAAATATCTTGGAGGACTTTGTGAGCTAACTCCCACTCGTGGAAGACTGCACTCTGCCTGCTCAGAGCGTCCACCACTGTGTTCTCTCCAGCCAGGTGAATTGCCGGCAGAGAGATTCCTTCTTGTATTGCCCAGAACCAGAGCTGCATTGCCTCTCTGCACAGTGGTATTGACCCTACACCTCATCTCTTGTTGAGGTAGTACATGGTCACTGTGTTGTCTGTCATTATCAGGACACTCTTCCTCCGAACAGAGGGCAGAAAAGCCTTCAGCACCAGTCTGATTGCTCTACGCTCCAAAAGATTGATGTGTAATTTGGAATCTGATGGAGACCAATGACCACTGACTGTCTGATCATTTGTGTGTGCTCCCCACCCCGTGAATGAGGCGTCCGTCACTACTGTTATCTCCGGCCATGGTTGCCAAAAATGTTCTCCCTTCAGAATGTTGTCCTCACAGGCCCACCACAGGAGATCCTGCGTGACCCTTCCTGAAACCTGAAGTAGGTCTGAGCCTCTAACACCGGAAAAATGCAGGATGCCATGAGGCAGAGCAACCATAAAGAGTCAAAGGCCCTTTGAAATGTGATAACCATCTGCAAAATGTCTTGAGCCCCCACCTCGGGTGGCAAGCTCTTTCCCAAGGATGTATCCAGTATTGCACCAATGAACTGGATCTTTTGAGATGGTTTCATGTCGGACTTCTTGTAATTGAGGGAGAATTGAGGTCTGTGGAGAGAGTGGCGGGTGATGTTGAGATGATCCAGGACTTGTTTGAGGAAACATGCCCTGATCAGCCAATCGTTCAGGTAGGGGTAGATATGAATCCCCCCTCTCCTGAGACTCGCTGCCACCACCATAATCAGTTTGGTTAAACCCCTCGGGTAAGAGGACAGGCCCAACGGCAGAACTCGAAACTGATAATGAGAACCACCAACGGCGAACCTTAGGTACATTCTGCACTTGAGATGGATTGGCACATGAAAATAAGCTATCCAGCACAGGACTAATAATATTTGACCACATCACACCACCATCAAAGACCTGTACTGGCTACACCTTCAATTATACATTATATTCAGGCCAGCCTGTTTCACCTAGAAATTAGTCACAATCCAAACACAAATTTACCTGGCCAACACAACTCACCATTGTTGCAGGCCAGCTCCTGGCAAAAAACCACAATGTTGCGAGACTGGAATAAAAGCGACTGCAGAAGGCGAAATCTAGAAACAGGCCTATTCCTGATATGTGCAATGTCTTTGGAACAAGTTTCCAAGGCAGATAAAACTGGCCCCGCCATCCTACACTTCATGAAGGACCTGAAGACCCTACTCTTCAAAGAACATCTTGCCAATCGCAAATTGCTCCATTCAATCCTACTTCTCCCCCTCCAGAGCCACATGTCAGCCTCCCCTGCACCCCAGCCACTCCCAGTACCTCCATGACTCCTGCACCTCACTTGGAACCCCTTGGTTTCTCCCCTAGGAACAGTGCTACGCTGCTTTCCCACTAAATTCACATTGTATAAATCTCACATATACAATCACACCTGTAAACAGGGTGGTCATTTGCCACATGCAGTAATTGTTTTTCAATTTGGCGGTATTGGCAGAGTTAATACTGCCAACTTTGCAAGCAGGCCTTAAGTAGTCCAGCTTCAACAAATCTAACAGGTATCTCTTGCAGAGATAGGGTCAGAAGTGAAGCAGCAAGATTGCAGCTATGCATTGCTGATACGGCCAGGGGTTGCAAACACAAGGAAGTTGTTCATTTTGCCAGTGCCTTTTGTGGTTTTGTATTACAAAGATTCATTAAATTAAATTAATATTTTATTGCTTTAATGTGGCAATAAGCCCCGAGCTGTAGTTACCTTAACGAAGCCCTGGGGGCATTGCCATGGGCGGTATTGGCCCGCGGTTGAGGGGCTTATTGCCATTAGTACCCTCGGCCCGTTAGACCAGGGTACTAATAGGATTTTTTTCTGTTCCGAAACACGGCCACTGGGAAAGGGAAAACGTAGTCCGTTTTCCCTTTCCAGGGTGGCCATCGGGAGCGGAAGCGCCGGTAACAGAAGTGTTCCCAGCGCATTCTCTCCCGAGAACAGAAGAAAAAAGAAGGTAAGTGGGGTTGGGAGGGTGGAGAGGGGATAGTTTGTAGGGGAGAGGGGTGGGGGAAAAAAAAAATACCTGAGTCCCCAGCAGGGGACAAAGGCAGCCTCCAGCCTTGGGGACCGTCGGAGCAGGGATTGCCCCGTTTCGAGCCTCCTCATTGGCTAAGGGGCTGCCACGCCCACCGCCGAGAATTAACACAGGCACGTACGTGCGTCCACGGGATTACACTGAGGTAGGGCTCGGAAATGAGCCAATTACCTTTCAGTGTAATCCTGTGGACATGAGTGCCGGGTACTAATTATTAATAATTCATTAATCATGGCTACACATATGCCCAACAACTGTCGAATGCTGCCACTATGCTTTGGAAGATCACACATCCATTGGTCAAAAGAACACATGGGGCCATTTTGCAAAAACTTTGCACTGGTGCAAGTGTAACTGTGCACAGTGCTAACACTAGGGTAAGCATTGTGCTGGTGCAAAAATGCATTCAAAGAATGTTTTTGCACTGGTGCATTATTTGCTCTAGTGGCAGTATTGTGCGAAACTGCACTTGGTTTCGGTAACAGAAATTGAAGTCAGTCGGCCTCATTACGATCCTGGCGCTAATGGGTTAACGGCACCGTAAAAGGCCGCAGTGCCGTTAACCCATTAGCGCCTAATTACGAGGTCCCTATGCGGGACCCGACCTTAGCGACTGGTCTAGACCAGTCATTAAAGTAGGGACCCGCAAAGGGACCTTCGCGGTAAGTATGGTACCGCAATTTGCGGTACCGTACTTAGCGCCTATGCCATTTCCACTATGCCCTATGGGGCAAAAATGAGAATGGGGAAGGGCCATGGGGAAATACAGCCCCGGCAACCTTGGAATGGGGCGGTATTTCCCCATTTCAGCATGGCGGACACGTTACGATACCGGCAAAAACCATGGTGCTAATAGCGCCATGGTTTAGCACCGGTATCGTAATGAGGGCTAGTGATTCCTGACAACCTAAATATATCCTTCAAAGAATCAATGACTTAGGCAAACATACCATCATTTACTCTGTGTATTCCACAACAATGTGCATGTGGTCATAAAAAAAATCCACAATATAACAAATACCTAGAAGTAGCAGTGCCATCTGCCATACATTATTGGTATCTTAGTGAGTAAATGCCATTCACATGCAACTCAGCAGTAATGCTTATAAAGAGTTAAGACCAGACAGTTAGTTGCAGAGAAACATGAACCACTGCCTGCTATGTAAAGAGCTTTTCTCCGAGTGTATTTCCACCCACCTATATAAAATGTTTGGAAACTGCATTAGGAGTCGTAAACTAAGCTCACACAGAGCCATAAAAGTTAGGTAAACAACAGGGCCCAAACGTTATGCTGGATTGGCTATAAGAAAGGCCTCCAACTGCACGCGAGATGTATAAAGAACGAGGAAGCGCATTCTTTGCCTAATACCAGCAGGTCAAGCAGCAAATAGAGGCATCATTCAGAATTCCATAATTGACGTTCCTCGAGTGTGTGACACTGGGGAACACGAAATGTATAGAACTCTACATGCATAGGTTTCTGCACCTGAGATGTTTGAACTATTCGCTTTACGGTTACATTAAGGACGACGGGAGTGTAGTGGAAGGTGTCTACCATGACTTTCCACACCACAGTTTCAAAATAACACGTACTCATGCACAAATGTATCTTGCAAATTGTCCTGTACTCATTCATACCCCCAAAACTGTCCCAACCGACATGCAAAGAAGCAGGCAAAGGCATGAGTCATATTGATTGAACACCCATAAATATTAACATGGTAATACCTACTGTTGCCCGACACTGCCCCTAAAAAACAATACAAAAAGGCCTGGTCTTCTGCGAAGAGGCATTTTAACTGTCATGAGCAATGTGTTGCCTATTGTGCATGCCTGGAAATATGACTTCATTTTTTGGCATTAAAAAGTGAATGGGCCTCATTACAAGCCTGCCGGTCCGGTAACAACGGTGCCCGTATGCCTACCGGCACCAGTGTTACCGGACCAGCAGAGTACAAGTTTGCGGGCCGGATGCCTTTACCTTTCAGCCTGCCAGGTCTGAAAGGCACTCACTCGCACACTTTGACGGTAGCCGGTGCTACCATCTTCCCCATTCCCATTGATGGGAATGGGGAGTAACTTTTTCCGACGCTGTAATGCCCCGGTGATTCCCAATTTCCAGGCGCCGGAAAAAATACACAACTCTGGCGGCAGCCTGCCGTTTTAACCGGCACGGCTTCCGCCAGAGTTGTAATGAGGCCCAATGACTTGAGTGTGGTTGAAAATGCTGCAGTCTAAATCCTAGGTATGTGCCAAACACCTTCAAATTCAAAGTGGACAATTTTGAGATATCATGGACTAAGTAGTGAATGTGTCCTTTCTGGAGCTTAAGCCTTGCATTTGGTCTACAGTGCTTTGCCCATGTGGCTATAAACTGATGTTGGTGGCTTCTACTTTTTGCTGTGCATGTGTGACTTGGATCAAATGGCTTATTCTACTTTCAGCCTCTATGGAAAGCCTTATGCAAAAAACCATGTTGTTTTCAGCAACAGGTTTAGGCTTGAAATGGTACATGGCCGAATTGGGCATGAATATTTGGATTTGGCCCGATCAGCTTCAGCCAAATTTGGTGCACTTTCTTTCCGATGTGGATTTCAATGAAACCTTTGCTATACTGGTATCGCAGAATTATATTGTATATATATCACAGCAGGCAAATACCACATCAAATACCAACATAAAGTATATATTTTATATGGCAGTGATACCTGCCCTACAGTTAAGGTGAGGCCTGTGCACATAGACTTTTCCCAAAATTCTATTGCTAATAACATTTGACTCGCTGGACGGATTTAGATGACATCTTCCCTAAAAACGTTTGTCATGGGCCATCCATCCAAAACTGGACATTTTGGGAAACATATTTTAAAATATGAAAAAGTTATTAAAACAAAAACAACACTGTTATCAGCCTTGTCCCATACATTTTCCCATAGAGAAGCATCAATTCAATGGCCATAGCAAAAAAACACTGGACAAGAAACAACTTGAGCACAAAGTCTTACAGTTATTTCCTTCACTGGCTTGGGGGTAAATCCATCCAGTAGTTTTTTAAAATATTCAATGGAGAATGGTGTGCCCTCAGATACCAATTAACTTTTTTATATCTCCCATGGTGCATTGCAGCAGAGTGGCTGAGAGCTTTTCAGAAATAAAAAGGTGCAATTTGTGTTTGCTTGGTGGAAGCAATTTCTGTGATAATACCTGGGGAAGCTGAAAATAAAATGTGCTCAAAATGCTATTTGGGAGAGATGTGGGGAAGGGTAAAGTGGACACCATGCGAAGTTCGTGTGCATTTTAAATATCTTTTGTACAATGAGCGTGCGTAATGTACATACTCTAAATGTCTCTGTACGTTTTACATACAGACATACGGAGAGTAGTTTCATTCTGAGCATGCATAATGTACATACTCTACATGTTTGTGTACATTTTAGTTATATTTGGTCCATTTATTGAAACTTTGATGTGCGTCGTATGAGTTTTGCAGTTTGTACATTCCGCAATTTAAATCCGAAAACTGACATCAAAGTCAGCCCTCTCTTTTATGTGAGCTTTTAGGAGATTAGCATTTTGCAATGTATGAATTGGAAAACTTCTATGCTTCTTTGTATAGTTCCTGCACATCGATTACATTTGAAACTGACATTAAAGTCATCCCTGACTTTTATGTGAGTTTATAAAAGATGCAATTGCGTAATGGATGAACTGTTCTTTGGACAGTTGGAATGAAAGATGAACATTCATTCTCGACATGCGCCAAATATAGACAGAGCATTTCTCCTAAGAGTGTGTGTTGTAAGAGCGCGTTTCATAGGAGCACATGTTGGAGCAGCATATGTTGTAGGAGCACTTTTTGTAGGAGTGTGTGTTGTAGGAGCGCATGTCATAGCAATGTGTGTCATAGGAGCACTTGTTGTGGGAGTGTGTATGGTAACACTGTGCTGTTTTTGTAGGACCATGTGTCATAGGAGTGCATGTCGTCGAAGTTTGTGGTAAGAGGGTGTCATTGGAGGATGTATCATATGAGCACATATTATAACAGGTGTTGTAGGAGCCTGGGCCATAGGATTTTTTGCACCATAGCTTGTTCTAAGAGTGTATTGTGAGAAACCAAAGGGTGTCTCACCTACTAGACCCCATGGATCTCTCTCTCTCAGGTGGCCAAGGCCCGCCCATTGCCTTTGGATACAGACCCTGGGCATGGACCAGTGGGGTAGGATCACCTGGGTGAGGGGTCTTCGGGGAGTGGGGGTGAGACGATCAATGGCTTTCCCGTATCATGACCCCTACTATTTCATGCATTCTCTGATGTCCCAACTCCCCACCCCCTTTGCGACACAAACACTGGGCTGAGAAAGAGGGTGACTAAGAATAACAATGCTCTTTTATCATAGCTTGGCGAGATCTAGCTTTTTTTCAAACACCCATATCCTCTGAGGGTTGCAAAATGATGTTGTTAAAAACAACCCCCACACCTAATAACGGTTTGAATATTATTCTGTTGTATCGTCCCCCTCATGACACGCTGACATTTGTAGAAGAAATGTCACACATCTTTGCTACCATGAACAAACCAAACAGTTCCACGATAGTCTTGGGAGATTTTAATAGACACTTGGGGAAGGCGTCAGATTCTGATGCTTTGGACCTAGAACAATTGCTGCAGAACAATCAATTTATGGTTCTGAATAAAGAGCCCACACATGAAAAAGGTAACATCCTAGATTGGTTTGCAGTTAGGAACCTACCTGCCGTTAAATTGTCCATAGCACCCTGCATCTGGTCTGATCATTTCTTTGTTAGCTTTGACCACCAGCTTCCTATTCTTCTTATACAAAGGAAAAATTATATCAAGAAAGTTATTAGGAGGAACTTAAGGCAACCGATTTAGAATGCTGCCTAAAAAAATGTATGGCTTCTACCACTGATGAGGATCCTCTCGACTTATTAGTAGTAGAATATGAAACGGTCCTTACTGTAATGTTGGATAAGGTAGCCCCCCCTAAAATCTAAGTTCGTTAGAGAAAAATCCAATAGACAAAAATGGTTTACAGCAAACTTGGCTACATGCAAGCAAATAAAAAGAAAAGGAGAAAGAAATTGGTTAAAGCTGCAGACACAAGAGAGTAAAAATAAGTGGAAAGATCTAGAAAAAAATTACTGAAAAGAAATGTTTAAGGCAAAAGAGGAATACTTCAATACACAAATATTGAATGCAAAAATCGAGTCAAAAAAACTATTTTAAATTTTTAAGAATTTAGAAAAACCACAGGCCTAAATAAAAAAAAAGTTAAACCCATGTAGGAGAACTATGAGGTAATCCAAAGAGATGTTGCTGATAAAACTAAGAAAGCTCAATCCAGTATTATAAACAATCTGGCCACACCTCAATCTAAATCAGTGCCCATAGCTGCAGGATCATCAAGGCACACTAATGTCTCTCCATTTGCCTTTAAAATCGTCAAGAGAAGAGTTGGAGAAGGATCTCCAAATAATGCATTCTACCACAAGCCTCAAGGACATTATCCCGGCAAGAATTGTCTTAGAACACTGGGAAAACTTCAATCCCTTTTTGTTGTGTTTTGTTAACACCACATTTATTAACAATCATGTGCCAGATCTGTTGATGAAGGTGACTGTTACCCCTTTGATTAAAAAACCTGGGCAGGATTATAAAAATTTTAATAATTTGAGACCTATAACAAATGTGCCCTTTCTGCTGAAAATGGAAGATACGTTGGCAACCATGCAGCTACAGGAACATGTGGAAAGCCAGAAGAATCCCCCCTCCTAAGCAGTCAGGGTTCAGATCCTTCCACGGTACAAAAAGCGTATTTCTGGTTCTGCAGTCAGAGATGCTTGATATCATGGATAGGAGCAAGGCGGGGCAGCTGATGTTACTAGACCTATCAGCAGCCTTCGACCTTGTAGATCAGGAAGAATTGCTCACTAGACTTGTGGGCTATGGAGGGTGCTCCAGTGGAGCTATAGATTGGATTCAGTATGTTCTTCTTGACCGGAAGTCTAGAGTAGTTTGGGGAAAGACATTCTCCAAGCCTGAGCTGATCAAGTGTGGTGTTCCGCAGGTAGCTTGCCTCTCTCCGGTATTATTTAACATATTTTGTCACACTTTATGTGATGTTTTTGATGCACTGGGCGTGTGTTTTTCAAACTACACCGACGACACCCAGCTCATTATTGAATTGAGCAGGGTCTATGACAAAGACATGGAGAACATAGAACAAGTGTACTAGGCCATACACATTTGAATGATAATGAATAGTCTCTGTCTTAATGCTAGTAAAACAGAGTTTCTGCTCTTTGGCTCGACACAGGCACGTACTAAACTTTCAAATCAGTACAGAAGTTTTACTGAAGAAGGTCACTTTATTAAAACTGTCTCCAAGGTGAAAACGATGGGAGTGATCCTGGAACCATTTCTTGGTGCCAGAACCCATGGTAATAGTGTAGTCAAGAAAGCCCAACATCACCTAGGGCTGCTTAGACTAGTGAAGCTGTATGTACTTATGTATCTGTAGGCAAACTGCACAATATTGGTGCAAGCTGTTATAATGCCAAGGCTGGAATACTGTAGTGCGTTACTAGCTGGTGCTAATAAGGGTGGAATCAAAAGACATCAGATACTTCAGAACGATGCAGTTTGGATTATTAAAGGCACTACAAGACGGGACCCAGTGTCCATACATAGGAGAGTGCTTCACTGGCTCCCAGTAGAGACCAAAATAAGTTTCAAACTAAATATCATTGTGCATAAGTGCCTGTACAGAAAAGCACCTGAATATCTAAAAGATAGATTGGTATTGGAAAATCATACCAAAGTCACACGGTGAAAGGACTCGAAGCGCCTGACTCAGCCTAGATGAAAATGAGTCAAAGTTAACAGACGTTCTTTCGCTATGCAGGCAGGGTAAACCTGGAATAAACTCTCTCTGGAGATGCACCGGGAAGAAAACAATACCGTCTTTAGGAAATGTCTCAAGACATTACTGTTTGTTTAGACTGTCATTTGTTGGTGCTGTCTGTTATATGTTTGCGCCCTGATGCCTGAGGCCTCCAGGGCAATATAAACAAATAAACATAAACATAAACATGGCGAACCATAACACATCTCATTGGATATGTACAGCTATCGGGTCAGGCAAAGTCAGGCACTTAACTTTAATCACATACATCTGATACCCATTAGCTCCCCCCTCATGGATAAAAGGCAGAACATAGAGACACACTCTGAGCAAGGTGGAATACGAGAAGCAGCAGTACTTCTGGGGTGAAGGCAAACTTACTGGGGCAGAGCGACCGATTGAGGGACGAGAGCCAGGAGAGAAGGAACCAGGAATTCCCTGCAGGAAGTCATTGCCTCCAAAGCATTTTAAAAGATGCGTGGAGAAGGCCAAATTCCAGACAAGAAGACACCCTCTCGGGTGAATGACAGAGTTTGGAAGGCGAGGCCAAGCTTGTGGTATTAACCTTGACTTGTGAATTAAAAGGCAAAGACAAGAAAGGAAGGCACACAGCCGGAGAGTTGGCAAGCAACATGAAAGACTGGTGTGTGTTAAGGGAAGATTGAAGTTGCAAAAGTATATTGCACAATTGAAGGCTGCACGCCGTGTGGGTGAGATGCGAATAAAGGCAGACCTGTGGTGAACTTTAAAGTACTGATAACTGTGAAGCCAATGATACAAAGTAGCAGAGTGGTTCCACGAAAGAAAGTAGCCCACTCGAAGGTCTCTGCCGAAAGGTGTAATGTTTTATTAAAAAGCAACACAGTGAATGCACTTTAAAGAGCATGATGATCAAGATTGACCCCGGCAAAAGGGGAAGTAGAGAGTAAATATCAAACTCTTGTGCTTATGAGATTGAACTCCATAGACCAAAAAACACTGGGAAAAAAAAATAGGAGTGCGAATTGAAGGTAAAGTCGAAGTGGTCCTGTGGATGTCTATAGTAAAATCCTTGCACATTCGAAAGTCTTTGACATCAGGAAAAGGTCCAAGCCTGACTGATGGAGACCGGAAGTAAAGTGTGATAAGTTAGGGGTAGAGAACCATTAACGAAGGTGGATAAAGCTTGGAGAAGGGAACCCCCACAAGTGCTGTGTGTGAGAAGTCTGAGCCTGACTGAGGGAGACCTACATAAACTTTTGCTTTGAAAGGTCTGAGCCTGATCGAGGGAGGCCTACGTGAACTTTTGGTTGAACTGTAAACCCTTTTTGTGAACTGTGAAATAACTTTTTGTTAAACTCTGGAAAAGTGACTTTAACATAGACGGCTAGGTGGGCCTGAGCCAGGGTGTGTCATCCTGTCTAAGGGGGGGCTGCCTTACTCTGTGCTATTGAATGTGGGGAGGAGAGCTGACTCAGCCACTTTTGATTCTTTGTATTTTCCCACTAATTTACATTGCATACATACTTCCCTTTACTCCCTTTTCATATGAGAGATATGGCAGGCATTAGATTTTGTAGTATAGGCCATTTTTATTTGACAGACAGATTAGGACTGTGTTTTTTTAATTAGTTGATGTTCGAGACTACTCCCATCTTAGCTATAGGGCATAGTAGGAGTTGTTCCAAACCCTGAGAATTAAATAAAGGTTTTACACCGGTTTGTGTCAGTGTCATACTTGTGATACCATGCCTTCCTTACAGTATGTCGTAAGAGTTTGTGTAATAGGAGCAAACAGATTGCACAGCACCTCTGGGGTGTGCCCTTTTGTAGGGTTGCTGTGGACTACTTTCACCCGGAAAGTAGGCCTACATTTTTCCAAAACATACATACATGTGCAATGGCACATTGTGGTGCATGTACTTTCCGAAAAACACTCCGTACATTGGTCAACTCTGCACTTTGCTGCTGTTCGAGGGTCTGGCTCCTGTCCCCAAAATAAGGGCCCACGGGCAGTGTGGGCGCAGTCCCATGGTGACGTTGCCACTGTTCTCCTTTGGGACGGCTGTCGGCTGGACGCGTTTTGGGTGGAATACTTTGTGCACATGTGCATGGGTGTCCTATGCACACCATTGCCACTTCTCTACTGACTAATAGTGTGCCACATGTGCACCAACCATTTTGGGAGATGCTGGCTATTTATAGGGTACAGCAGGTGAATGTTTATCTGTTCAGCTACCTATAAGACATGGGTGGACGCCCCAACCTAATTAACATTCCTTCGCATATGCTGCAGAGTGGCGATGTTACCAGGACACAGAGGGACAGATACACATACATGTACTTGCACTACACACAAACGTCGGCTCCAAGGCGCATTGATAGGTGGTGGACAATATGCAGACATGCAGAGCCTGCTGGCAGCGTACGGATACCGTCATTGTGGATAGGCCGGACAGCTGCGGGGTCTGTAGGACACCTACCTTTTTCTTAATTGTGGTCATTGCAACTAGGAATATGTGCCACTGAGTCAGAACCCCATTTCAGGAAAAAAAGAATACCACACAATCACTCAGCAACATTCACATTATTACTGTTTACTTGTAGACATACATACACCCCATTAGGAAAGAGGAGGGGTAGCAGAAGTGGATACTTATTTTGGGGGAATGGGGATTTGCATAACTTGGTTGTGAGGGGAGGAAGAGATTGATATATCACCATAATGTCTCCTATGAAACTGTTTTTGAAGGGATGGCGGGCTCCAACATGGGGAAGGAGTACACATGCAGGTGTGCCAGTGCTGTTTCATTTTGTCCTTGTATGTACCCTTTAAAGCGGCCCAATTGTTCACCAATTTTTCCACGTTGTCTTCCACGCTGTCCATTTCCCTATGCACAGTTTCTTTCCTTTCCTATGTCTGTATGCTGTTGTGGAAGGGTTGCCACTTGTACTGCCTTGCTTTCCTTTCCAATATGTTCTCTTACCGCAAGAAAATGTGTTTGTGTACATGCAGCAATATATATTACATCATTTATGGTTTCACACTACTGTGCGTACCAATGGGGTTACTATAGAAAGTCATTGCATCATGAAGGAAGAAGAAGAGGAGGCTCAAAGGGAAGGAATGACAATTCAAGACTCGCAGAGGTAAACAAGGAAATAAGAGGTACAAACAAGAAGGAATCAATAACACAGATACGATCTATGTGCTCTGGGAAGCAAAAGACAAGGAACACATTATTTTCCCTTTAGTAACATGCCTAACATCACACTTGAGAGATACCACAGACCTCTTAAATAGCATCAAACATATTCCCTGGAAAGGGCCCTTCATTATGGTTACCATGGATGTTGTATCATATGCACATCCATTGAACATAAAATAGGGATTAAAGCACGTGAGCACTTTCTCAGATCGAGATCCTTTAATTTCTTCAATCTGAATACTATCTTCATCTTCGATCAGTACAGTACTACTGACAACTGAGGGAGGACTGCAATGGTCACCATTTTCACTCCTCCTTATGCAGAAAATGTGATTGGGTATAATGAAACACAAAATATACGGAAAAGATAGAGCTATGGTTTGGGCATATTGAGGATCTATTTATCATTTGGAATGGAGACATGTCAGAATGGAAGGAATTTTTTGAATATTTTAAATACCAATTATATGAATTTGCAATTGCAGAGATAATAGAATTTTTGGAAATTATAATTTATTTTCAAGATGGTGAAATACAATGTAACACATTCAGGAAAACAACAAGCTCTAACTCTTTACTACATGGCAGAATTCCTCAAGGTGAGAAGGAACTGTTTTGAAGATGCTGAATCCCCTGATCAGTCAAAACTAACGGCTTGTAGATTTAGGGCTAGAAACTATCCTAAAAGAATAATTGAGACATTATTCTGTTACGCAAAGGATAAAATCCGTCTGATCAGTATATACAATGACAAATCAAATCAGGTGAGGTCCATAATAAAAAAAAAACACTGGCATATTTTGATATCAGATAATTATCTCAGATTAGGTGCAAATCCACTGATGACATTTAGGAAATCACCATCATTAAAAGATCTCCTTGTGCCGAGTTTATTTAGTTGACAAGAAACAGTAAGTCAGATGACCTATTGACCTGAAAGGACATCTGGTTTCAAGAAATGTAAGAAGTGTAAAGCATGCCAATATGCTTCTGATATAGATTCTTACACTCATCGAGTTACGGGCAAGAAAATAAACATAAGGAATAATATAACTCCTGAAACAGATTTTATGATATATGCTTTAAAGTGCACATGTGATAAATGGTTCATCGTGAGGACCACATGTAAATTGAAATGAATGATTTTACAACATATACGACCAATAAAAATGAGAACCAGTCATATCCAATTGCAAATCATTTCAGTTTAATAAACCAAAAGAATATGAATGAGTTTTTCATGTTTTGCCCTAGAACATTTTTAGTTTCATCCTTGTGGAGCAAATCAAAAAATTACCTTTGAGAAGATCAAACTAAATTCATTGTGGATTTTAACACTAAAGTACCAATTGGACATAATATAGATTAGGAACTGTACACCTTTTTCACTTGAAACATCTCAATATGGATCCATTGAACATTGTGACTATGATCTTTGCACATTTGAGAATTTAGGCAGTTTTCCATTTTGAAATTGTGTGAACAACGGTTTCAAAAGTCAGCATACAGAACTAGAAAGAAACGTGTCGTTTGAATAGCTGTTCCCTTTCGAATTTGGAATTTGTGTTCAGGAGTATTTAGTTTAGTCCTTCATTCATAAACACTGGTTGAATTTTGACATTTTATCTTTCTTTCTCTTCAAAACTTCTCTTTTTCTTTCAGTTTTTTTTTCCACATGCAATAAGGAAATGACTGAACATCCTATCGCTATTTACAATCAAATCCTTTCAACATTCACACTGAGAATGAATTACGACATATATGAATTTAATGAGACATTCACATGGATTTGCTTTTTTGTTTATTTGGTTGCACTTTAGAATTTCTTATGGGCTAATTTATTATATCTCGTGAGTTTTAATTTTTTCCTTTGGTGTATCAAAGGTATTTTAATGGGTGTTTAACATTATATTTATTTGAAGGATACATGTGTATATTTCTTTGAAGAGCTGATCATCACTGAAAAGCTTTGGTTGTTGATAGCTTAATATTAACATGGCCACTTGGCACTTATTTTCATTACTGCCTACACCAACCAAACTAACCAAATAAAAAACATGGTATGGACCTGGGGGATAGAAATAAGTACACCAGTATTGGCCAATCAGCGTAAATAATGTCTGAATGTGCCGGAGATCAATAGACTCAATTATAAATTTGTAATGAAATAGAACGCATAAAGAATATGTGCATCTAAACTTTTGTATTTATTCATAGATGGCAACTTACATTCAAAGATGACTGAAAGGTCAAACCATGATATATTGGCTGTTTTCCCTAAACAAATAAGGAAGGACTATCCATCACCTGTTTTTCTATATAGCTAGGAAACTACCGATATGTGAGATCATGCTGTACCTAAGAATAATCCCTCTGTGTGGGGCAAAACGCATCCGTTTTGAAAATTGTGCTTCAATAAAGGAGAATCCTTTTAAAATGTTCTAACCACTGCATGTTGACCTGAATAAGCTGTGGATGTCTCCAGGAATGTAAAGGCAATGTTCCTTTGACTTTTTGTACATATCCGACAAAGCCCAGTTTGGGGTGAAACGCATTTTGTGATTTTTATTCATGGGTGTGCTCTCGGCTGTCCACACATCAAAAGAATAAAGGACGTTTTAAAATGGAGAAAGCACAGAAGTGTGGTGTGCTTTTTGGAGTGAAAGATGGAGGACTGCCACTGTGAACTGCTGTCCTGCAGTTCGTTTTTTGCTTTTCATAGATATATATATATATATATATATATATATATATATATATCTCCAACAAAAAATGTTGTTAAAGGGACGTTATGGTTAAGTGGCACTACTAAACAACCTATGAAATTCCATGGAAAACGTTGCTACAGGGACGTTATGGTCACATGTAAAACCGGAAAACCCCAGAAATGTGTCCGTTAAAATAAGGTACGCAACCATAACTTGTGCTACCACTGTGCACTGCAAGGACTAACACCCATGACCTCAAAGATGACATCACAAATGTCATTGATGACATCACTGATGCCATCACATGTCTGGCTCGCTCTTTTTTTGTTCACTGACATATGTAGGGCAGGTGGTTTTATTCACTGACAGGCAGGAAGTGAACATTCAAAAGGTACTATATTTGTAGACCTTACCCTTCTAATATGTCCTTACACTCTTCTTAAGGGTTAAGTCACATCATGTGATACATGTACATAGGGGAAGAAGCAGGCCTGAAACACAGTAATAATTTCTGTGCATGAAGATAATCAGTTAGGTTATGAACACTTTCTGGTAACACAGCTCCTTTCTTGCTTATTTTACTTTCCCGATATGTGGGAATATTTGTGTGCCTTGTGCTCTCTTTATGGTTTGTGTGTAGTAGTACAGATATGTAGTAAGTGAGGGGGTATAAGGTACTTATTACATGTTTCACAGTACACAAAACTCTGAAAATAAATCATTCAGCATTGTACTATATAAGATGTCAGAATTTCAATATTGGACCTCTATGGTGCATGCTTCATACAGTGCCTACTTTTCTGCATGAGGTGGTTGCTATGCTGGAAAGAGGTCTGTAGTGCAATGGCGTTTATAGCAATGGATTGTATATTGAATTATGTATACCAATTACCTTTAATAGTTTTGTGGCAACATTATATTAACAATCCCTTGTGGAGGCTTGTTATTCAAAGTAAAGGCACATGTGATGGCGTCAGTGATGTCATCAATGACATTTGTGATGTCATATTTGAGGTCATGGGTGTTAGTCCTTGCAGTGCACAGTGGTAGCTCAAGTTAAGGTTGCGTACCTTACCATAACTGTCGAATTTCTGGAGGTTTTTGGTTTTACCTGTAACCATAACATCCCTGTAGCAACATTTTTTGTTGGTTTATTTGATCACTTTTTAGTAGGGCAGCGGATCTAGAAAGTTCCTTCAGTATAGATTTTTCATTGAAGGTGAGAGGTTTTTAGTAGCACAACTTAACCATAATGTCCCTTTAACAATGTTTTTTGTTAGTGAATTGCATAGGTTTTTAGTAGGGCACTGTAACCAGAACGTTGCATTAGCATGTTGTTTTCTGTGAAGAAAATAGCTGTTTGGTACTGCAATGGAACCATAATGTCCCGTTAACAATGGTTTGTTACTGATTCCTTGACTGCCCTCATGATAAACGTGTGGAAAGGTCAAATTGTGTGGTGTGTGTATCCATTTGCGCTACCCCTTCCTTTTCCAAATAGTGTTGGTGTATATTAGCAATTACAGATGTACATGGTAATGTTGGTGAGTGTTTCAGTAGTTTTTCTTTTTGTGTTAACATTGCATGGTGAATCTGTGCCACACAGTACTGTCCTAGATGACTACAGATGAGCAATATAGACGTTTCCTAGGGAGACTGCACCTGGTCGACGTATGTGCAAGCACACTGCAAGTATCAGTAGGACTCCATTAGTGTCTGCGTGTCAGCATCTTCTAATGCACTTTTAAGTAGTTATGTAAGTGCACGTGTATCCGTTCCACACCTATACCCATGCATAGGTCATCCACTGTGTGCTGGTAACACCACCCCTGTCGTCAGCCCTACGGATTCATACAGTAGGCTACTGCATTTCAAGTACTCCTGCTGACTACGTGGGTGGCTCTGCAAACCTACCAATGCATGGCTTAAGCACGCCTGACTGTATGACGCCCACTGGTAAACAAGGAACGGCAACCGGCAGTGTAACGTGGGCGTGGCAAATGTCACATTAATTTGATTGATGTGCTGCTTGCCTTTCCATAACCCGTGAAACAGACACATCGTCTCTGCACTGAGCAGTGTGACGGAAAGTGTCAAGAGGGCACCTGAGGGTCATACAGTTGAAAGAAGACATGTAACTGCAGGTGGGACAGTTTGTAGTCAGTCTACAAAATGGTGAAATTGGTGCAGCTTGCACACACACATGCAAGTGCATTTAAAGGCAAGTAAGCAAACAGTGCAATATGCAGAGCGCAAACAATATTAATGGTGCTTAGAAAAGTACTGTACCTGCATGGGTCACACAGAATAAAAGCCTTCCTCCTCCACATAATGAAGCTATGTATTGCAGAATGTGTTCCAGCTTGTATTCCAGAATGTATGCATCTATGTGAATGCTACTCCTAAGAGTAATGGCGTAGCATGAAGTGTTTGTACTGCATGTGACAACAACTAAAATTAAAGCACAAGGGACCAGTGGCCAGGGTACCGCCCTTCCAACAATTATGTAGGATAAATGCATGTACAGCATTTTCCACATCTGCTGCGGGCAACAAAAGGGGCACTCCTGTAGGGGAGCGGAGCTCTACACCGTCCTTGCAGACCATATGGGGCGCCATTTTCACATGTCGTACAAAGACACAAATGCACTTCTTCGCAATGTACCGCGCTTTCTCCATTTGAGAACCAAATACAAAATAACACAGCCACATCAATGTCTACATAATACTATAGAAGGTTATTCAAGAGATTGGAAACAAACGCATGACCTGGGCAAGTGCCTCCTTTATCGCAAAGGGCACTGAAACTCGTGTAACATGCTGTGCAATTTTCCCTCCACAATCAACAACAATAATATCGGCATGATTGCATGTCACCAAAATGTCACACAGACAAACCAAAATCAGTCACTTCATTGTAGGTACTATATAGCACTACACATCCACATGATAGATTCCAAAATGAGCAGCCACTGCACAGTATTTTCCATTCACTTTCAGTTACTCTATTTCGAAGTCCCCTAAAACCCGCACGCTGTGGCTCATGAAACACACAGCCATAACTGCACCCTCTGCATGTCTGTGGACAAATACACCATGTATCACACTCTGTGCGTACACACCACACCCAGAAAAAGTATTGATCAATCCTGTAGGCTCAACAGGCCCATTTCTATGGGCGTCATCTGCAAAAGGGGCGTATCAAACACGTGCCACCCTGCAAATATCGCAATATTTGCAACCTTTTCGTGCTGGGTGCGAGCGGGAGTGGAGGAATCACTTTCAACCAGGGTATGGGATGTCGTTAGTTGTGGCGGTTCTTAAAAGAACCTTTTTTCTTTTTTTTTTAAAACGGTGCTTCCATACAAACACCTTTTTGGGGTTTTCATAAGTACATTTGTGTTTTGAACATCAGCTCACAATTTTAAATAGGGTCTTCACTGCAGCCTGTAAATTTTAGAAGAAAATGTCATTGCCACTGGTCGACAAAGACATGCCATTCCCTTTGAAAAGGTGTATATAGCGAGAACAAATGTTGTCATTCTCAAAGCAGAACATCCTAGCAGCACTCAAGAAGTCATACATGCTTCTGTTGATGAGACCCCTTCCGACCTCTGGCTGGCGACAGAAATCATTGGAATAGTTCCACACTATTCTTGGGATATACATGAGAAAAGCACCTTGGCAGTGGGAAAAATGTGCTGCACTGCTTTCATCATCTTCTTCAGTGACGGTACACATAGGAACAAGGCATGGAACCCAAAAAGAAAGCTCCAAAGTGCACAACCACAACATGTACCGGTCCAGAATTGGCCATGCGTTGACATTCTACAAGCACTCCACCGAAACAGCACGCTTCTACACTGCGCCACAAAGCCTCCACTCCCTCAAACCGAAATTGCCAAATAAGCCTTCTTGGATGGCATATATGACCAAATCTTCCACAAAGGCATCACCCACTAGGAAATTGTGCGTCCTGCCATGTTTGGCAGCCGCACTACACAAAGTAATGGAACAAATAATTGTCTCCCTTTCCTGTGACTTACACCCTGAGCACCTGATTGGCCAAAGGCCATATTCCCGTTTCCATTGGCCACCACGGTGAGAAGTGCAAAATATGGCACGTGCCATTCACCAATGACCGTGAGAGCCGCACCCCAGTGAAGCAGGAGGACTCCTTCTCCCTATTGGTGCTCTTTCCTGTGATGTACACTCTGAGCACCTGATTGCCAAAGGCCATAGTCCCATTTCCATTGGCCAGCATGGTGAGAAGCACAGAATGTGGCACGTGCCTTTCTCCAAGTACCGCGAGGGCCGTGCCCCAGTAAGGCAGGGGGAGTCCTTCTTCCTAATGGTGTGCTTTCCTGTAACGCAGAGCCTGAGCACCACCTGATACGACAATCACTACAGTCCCATTTCCAGAGGCCACCATGCTGAGAAGCGCCAAATGTAGCACGTGCAGGTCCCCAAGTATGTTGAGGGCTGGTCCCCAGTGAAGCAGGAGTCCCTCTTTGTATTGCCGCACACTCTAAGCATCTGATTGGACAATCCCCTCCGTTCCATTTCCATGACCGCCACCCGCAAAATCCCCGTATGTGGCTTTCGTGTTGTGTGCGGGCATAACTTGCAACCAGGGTAGGGGGAGTTTGTGGTAAGGGACTGCTCTTAAAAGAGCCTTTTTGTTTTTTGTTTTTTGCATGCTTCTAAAGAAACACCTTTTTTCGTTTTTTATTAGTTTTTGGGTTTTCTTGTGCTCACATTAGTACAGTAAACTCTTCACTGTATCCTGTAGACGGGCAAACAAAACTGTATTGCCAATGGGTGACAACAAAATGCCATTTTCTTGGAAAAACTCTGCATTTTCACAACTAATGAGGTCATTGTTGCAGAAGAACATTCCACAAGCGGACAAAAATGTATACATGCTTCTGTTGATGAGACACCTTCCTAAGTCTGGCTCGGAAAAACATCCATGAGCAGTGGCCCATACTCTTCGTGGTATTATGGATGAGAAAAGCACCTTGGAGGTGGGAAAAAGCATTCTCACGGCATCCAGCAATCTCCTCAGTCTACGGAGCCAACTGCACCATAGCAACTGTACTCAAGTTGCGATGGATAATCCTTCTATCTTACCCATTGGGGGAAAGTGCACTAATGTGATGAGCCAAGCATGTCATAGCAACTGTACCCAAGTTACAGCAGAATTGCACGAAAATCAGCCACTATTGATTACGGATAATACCGAAATTAAGTTGCAATCAAGTCTGGTAGAATCGTTGAAAAAAGCATTGCACTCAGGACTCATCACCTCAGAAGTCCTAAGTAATTAATTGAATTTACAAAACAAGGGGATGTCTCTAGATGATAGGCAATCAGGTTCTCATAAAGCAATAATGCAACCTGTAAATAACATGGATGTTAGGGAACAACCTAGGAACTCTGTGAAATTATGTGAGAACACAATATAATTGGTCTAGAAGGAAATGCACAGTTATTAGGGGAAGCTAGGATAAACAGGACATTTCTGTTGGAACTTATGGCACGTAGTCCTCCTTTAAGGATGCTAGCAACTGATGACTTTGTTGACATTTCCCTAAACAGGATTAATAATTATAGAATGATCTGTAATGTTTCCTCAGTTATTGTGCGCAAATTCATCTGGTCTTTTAGGTCTGAATTGTTTGGGTTGGCTTTTAGGTTGCTCACATTTAACGAAAAAGCAGCAGCATGTGAATTTTTACAGTTTCAGCTATCGTGTAAAAAGGAAGAAGATAAGTCCACCAGTCAAAGGAATGATTATATGATTGAGGAGAAATTATGTGTCTCACAACTGCTTTCATTGGCAGCTAATAAAAAGGAGCTTGCCTGGGTTGAACCCATGTTGAAAACTATTTTCAATAACACATCAAACAAAAACGACAATTAGCAGAAAGCGAACTATGAGTTGGCAATTTATTCCTGGAACTGATGTGGATTCCGTAACATCTCTGACTGGTTGGCGTCACTTCTTCCTGCACAGATTCCTAATATAATCTTTATGCAGGAAACTATGCAAATTGATGATCTGGTGATACATGGCTATTGTACTTATTTTGCATATGCAGCTAGGGAAAAAGAGGGCCGTCCGGTTGGAGGCCTTGCGATTGCCATAAATAACACAAGTTACTGTGAGACGAAGTCACTTCACAAATCTGATTATGTTATTGCTGTTGAGGCTAAACTTAATGTGTATTACAATAGAATATTACTACTTGTCTCCTTATACTGGAATCCCCAAACCACCAACATCGAGGACATGTTTGATGAGATTGACTCCTGCTTTGAAAAAATAGGAGTGCATGATCTATATTCTCAAATAATCCTGGGCGGGGGGATTTTAACTCGTGCTGCTTGGGGTATTCAGTAGGAGAGCTGACGGAAAACAAGTCGAAGTCTCAAGGTTGACCCGGACTAGATGAAAAAATTTGGTTCAATTTGTAGAAAATTGGGGGTTGAACTTTGTTGAGTGTGGAGAGAATCTGTATAAACCCACTTGGTCACGTGAATCGATGTCTTCTATGATTGACTTCTTTTGTATATCAAAAACATTGGTGAATATATCGAAACCAGTTATTGTACACAGGATCTCTCATAGCGACCATGCACCTATTGAAATTAATATTGGGATTTCTTCTCATAATAATCTGGTTGATAAACTATTACAACTACCTGAAATGGATCACCCTAATTTATCTCTTAGATGGAATCCAGTTACTTGCCATAAACTTGTAACTCGGATACATGTCAAAATTGAGGAAATTGGAGAGATACTGATCAAACCGGGATTTCCTGTATACGCAAAAGAAGCGATTGTATCTAAAATTATAAAGGAAACTCTAATCGCTCTCATAGCAAAGCAAAACTCCATTCAAATACCTACCAATCATAAATACAACTATGAGACAGTGTCATTGAAATGTGAGAGGAACAAAGATTTGGGAAAATTAAAACATCACAATCTTAGTACCGATCAATACTTGTTAAGAAAAAAACAAATATTGCAGGCTACATTAAAGAAAATCAAGAAATAATAAGATCAATATGCAGACACAAGACGAATTTGGGCAATCATAAGGCAACCATCTTCAGTAGCACTGATTACTCAGTAAATATTATCCCTGCGGAAGTATGGGAAGATTTTATTAAACATACATTTTCTCTTCCTGCACACTTTGTGAACTGTAATTATCAGTAACCTAGCACCGAGGAGTTGATTCCACTGAATTGGTCAATTGATGATATAGTGTGGGCTATCAGAAAGTTATCTTTGCCAAAGGCAGCGGGACCTGATGGCATCCCATCTTGTGTTTACAAGGTAGTCCCGCAGCTTTGGGCAAGGATCCAGAAAATAAAATGTGATGTTATATTTAAAACCATGAAGATAACTCGATCTTGGGTTGCCTCAATAACTGTTCCTATTTTGAAGAAAGGGGATCCTAGAAACACCAAAAACTATAGGCCGATATCTTTGATGGGTACATCACCTAAGATCTTTGCCATATTGCTGCTACATGAAATGGAAAAGTATATTGATGCTCACGAATTTTATTCCAAGTGCCAAACTGGTTTTAGAAAAGGGATGAGCACTACCCTTAATGGGATTACCATAGCTCACATGTTTGCAGGAACTAAAATTAAAGGAGCAAGCCCGGTATGCATGGCATGTATAGATATGTCCAATGCTTTTGACACTGTTGAACGTAATTTACTATGGCTCAAGCTTGCTTCTCTTAGTATACCGAACTCATTGATTTATTGGATAGTTCAACTTCATACTGACACCTCATATAAGATAAGATTAACATCGGCAGGTGCAGCGACTACATAAATTAGCATGCAGCTTGTTCTCAAACAAGAATGCAACTTGGCTGCCTTACTATTTAACCTATACTTATGCAATCTTGAGAAAATATGGTTCGACTTGAGGATATTTGCGGTAAGAATTGGGACATTAAGGCTACATTGGCTTGCATTCACTGATGACATCATATTGTTTGACCTAACTCCATCTGGGCATCAAATGAAGCTGCAGCTATTTGAAAACACTGTGCTCCACACGCATTCTCCAAAGATCACCACCCTGTGCCTCATGCACTGCCAAACCTGCATTGCTCCAGTAGGTGTACTACTTGCACACATTCCCCCCACCATAATTCAACCATACATGTCAGCATATCACCAACTACCACTATGCACATATGCACCACTGGCACCAGCAATCCTAACCAACCTCCACACCGCAATGGACATGCACATTGTTACATACAACTGTTTCCATAATGTATAAACATTACACTGTCTCCGGCACCCCTATGCCCTTTCATTCACATACTATTGTCTTACCTAGTTCCACTCAGAAAGGATTGTTTCACTGCCAATGTAACCATAAAATATTTACAACATTGCCCATACTGCAAGCATTGTGCACACAGCACACTATCCAAGCACATATAAGCTGCCCTCCACCCATACCCTGTAACATACTGACAGTATACAAGCATTGCACCCAGTGTCCACACTGCATGACTTTACACTGCGGCATCTCCAACCACAGTGCACCGCCATGAAGCTATGCAGTAACAAATTGCAACAGTTACCATACTGTACAAACAAATCACTCTCTCCTGCATCACTGTGCACTTTCAATCACATACCATGGGCTTACCCACTACCATTCACAAAGTATTGTGCCACTACCAACCTACCCACAATATGTTTGCAACAGTGTCCTATAACGGCTTAAATGTGCTCCACACCCATTCCTTACATGTCACCACCCTCTAACTGATGCTCATTGAAAAATGCATTACTGTTGTGCGTGTCCTCAAGGCCTAGGCTCTTGAATGCATGACCTACGCATCCCTTCTCCATCTACTCCTATCTACAATACCGCTTGCTGCTGCTGGGGCCTCGTCCATGCCCATTGAGACTCCTAATAAATGAAATATAAGCATTTGTTAATCATGCATATTATTCACTTGTGCTTTTTACAACCATTATTTTGTACATTTTAAATAATTTTTTCTACAAAATTCGTTCTTATTTATAGTCAGCTTCACAATAATATTTATGTGTACATATTTTCTTTTTTCAGCATCTCTTCTCCCCCCCCCCACACCGTAAATCTGGGGGAAGAGAACCGAGGGAGGCAAATTGTCATCCATTCAATCCGTTGCTAGAGAAGGGAAAATATTAGTCTCATGCACATATTTTAACTGCACAAAGAACTGAAGGAGTGAATAGGGAGAGATAGAGAGGGAGAAGGACTAGGCAGTGCACCATTAACTTACTCTATCGTACAAACATCAAAACATTATTACACTTTACAATTATTTACACGCTTTACCAGCCCAGAGTTTGTATCATGCTTCATTTAGTACCTGTCCCTGTATACTCTTATTGGCTAAGTTTGTGCACCACCCTCGCCCTCACCTTCTTTTGTGTCTGAACCATCTATGTTCCCACTGGCCCTACGCACATCTGTCAAATGCACCCAGTACCGCAGTCCCTGAACTTTAACCGCCGTGGGCATGCAATAGATCACTTTATATGGACCATGAAATCTTGGCCCATTCCATCACCGCACAAAACTTCTCACGTATACCATATCACCTGTCATCAGCTGGCAGTCTGCATTTTCTGTAATTGGGGTTACCGTGTCAGTGGAGATGACTTGTGCAAAGGAGGGGGAGACTGCTTTGCTATGGCTCGTGCTGCTTTTGTCAAATTTCTGAGTTTCTCATGAAATTCTTCCCCTAAAACAGTGGCACTTTGGTGCACATCTGATTGCCTACGCAAGGGTGAGTGAGCTGTGTGCATCCTCCTATCTGTCACTATTTCATGCGGTGACAGGTGGTGGTCCTTGCTAGGTTGGTTTCTCATTTCAAAAAGCGCCAGGGGTAAGCAATACGCCCAGTTCTTTTTGAGTGTGTGGCACAGTTTTGAAAATCTACTTTTAAGCAATCTGTTCATTTTTTCCACAACACCGTTCGATTGTGGATAATAAATCATGCAGAGCTTGTGTGTTATTCCTAGCATTGCAGTAATATGCTTAAACATATCGTTCACAAAATGCATTCTGTTGTCAGAACGTATGACGTCACAGATGCCTCATCGAGGAAACACCACCCTTACTAAAAATTTAGCAGCACACCGCGCATCTGGGTGAGCACAGGGGCCTGCTTCCACCCACCGGGAAAAGTGGCACACGACAACGATCAAATACCGAGCCCCGTTACATCGTTCTTCCATTTATACATAGTCTATATGCAGCTCTCTAAAGGACCTTTCTGGTTTTGGTAACGTTCCCCTGAGGGTTCGTAATGTCATGCCGGAGTTGTATGTTTGGCAGGTGATACATCCTATTATTAGCTTGGTTACATGTTCCTGTATTCCAGGGGCAAACCAATTTTCCTGTATATCTGCAATGATGTGCTGCTTTGCACTGTTTAAATGCTACCTCTAGCAATTTTGCTGGCATCACTACCATGCCGGTATTATTTTGTCTCCATAGTAAATCTGTGGATGATTGGCTGCACCCCCTCTTTACCCACATCTTCTTTTCACTAGGTGCATCGTGTTGGAGCTCAATTATCTGAGAGACTGGTAAGGAGTTAAAACCCTCTGGTTGCGTTTCCTCTACTGCTTTTTGTAGTATGTACTCACCTGCTGGAAATTTTGGAAGGTAGGATGCTTCTTTCATGGTAGCGTCTGCTGCCGCGTTTCCCAATGAGATGACATCATCACCTCGTGTATGGGCCTGGCATTTTACAACCGCTACGAGCGTGGGTGTTAGGGAGAATTCTCTTCTAAGGCTAATTTCCCTTACCTATAGAGTCCCCCAGCGGCTTTGCTGGATTTGAGGGGTTAACATTTTTTCTCCTGCTAAGAGTGAGACTCTTTTTCCCACTCTTAGACATATTGCTAATGTGTGTTTTAGGCTATTTTTGTGCTTATGGTCTGTGAGGTTTTTCTCACCCTCATAGGTATCATCTTTTTACATGTGTGTTACACAGCACCTTCAGTGCAGTAGCACAGGGGTTTCACAGTGACCCCCAAACATAGACTCCATACTCTGCCACTGACTATTGTCTCCCAGGGCATGTAAAGTCCCCATTGGCTTTACTAGTCAATAATTATGAACAAAACCAGTACAACCCATCTTACTATTGAAGTACTGGAAAGGGTTAATAGTTTTTACCTAGTGTTCATTTTTGAGAGGGTACTGTCCAGTCCCTCTCTCCAAAGTTTCTGGCTGGTGGCAGTGGTTACTACCGTAAATATTCGACCGCAAATATTTCCCTTTGGGATTTTCCCATTCTTCGAGGCTACCACTTTTACTGACAGATTCTAACCAACCGCCGGTTTATTTTATTATTAACTTTACTCCGGTAGGGTTTTATTGCCCGATCTTTGATATTATTTTTTTCTCGTGTCTTTCTCTGAAATCCTAACCCGGGTCTGGGATCCTTTGTTTGTCCTTTTGTCGGGCTTCTGCACAGAAGCCCTCCTTTCGGCGCCACTGAGTCTGGGGTAGACAGGATGTGTGGGAGGGGGAATAGACACCCTGGACAGGGTTACCTAGGCAATCCAAGTCGCACTCTGCCCTGATAGGCTGGGGGGGTTATCCCACCAGGATATCTACCCCACTGTGTGAGTGACAGCCAGGCTGTATGAATGGGGGTTTTTCTGCATAAGAGTATGGATCTGAGGACTGGAATAGAGAAGTCACCATTGGAACTAAGAACCCGAAGAGGAGAGAAGCTGAAGACATCTGCAACGACTGACCCACCGGTGGAGCCCTGCTGCAGATTCTCACCACTTTTCTCCAACGACTCGAGAAGATCTTCACCTGCAAGAGTCTTCTTCCCTTGAGCTGGTGGGGCCAACCAGTTCGCCAATCGCCATCCAGGACCTGCCTTGGTCGAATCGCCAGTGCCCTGCAGCCGGAGACCGGATAGCCAGGCACCAGCCCACCACGACCGTGATTTAAAGGAGCGTACCTTTTATTTCATTTTGGCAGCACCACGGCTGGCTTCATCCCTGGGCAGTGCAGTGACTTGAACCTTCCTGCACGACGAGAGCCTCTCTTCCTCTGCTGGATCTCCCGAACTGCAGGAACTGCCAGGAACCACCGCCACCGCAGGAGCCTCTTCCACTTTAAAGGTAAATTGTTCCGCCAGGCCTCCCGTTTCGTTGGGTACTGCTAAAGGTGTTTTAAATCCTTTACTTACCTTCTGGGTTGGCCGCCCCTATCATCTAACATTGTCTTTTACCTTCTGCAACTGCCTTTTCAAATCGTTAAACAAAGACTTGACTGCAGCTACTAGAACCGTTAGATCCTTGGCACTTTGCCTTGTACGACTGACTCTGGCACAGGCTTATTGACTCTGGCTAAATCTGTTACAACTGCCTTCTCTAGATTGCTTTTCATCAACAAATGTGTTGGTGCACCTAAAACTCTTATAACCACCTTTCCTTCCGTTTTTAAATATTGTGAAGTGCCATTTTGCTCGGTTTTCACCTAAGTAGTTCTTATGCTAAAAGTAGTGCCTTGCCTAACTTGTTCACAATCCACTTGGGAAGTGTTGCTGGGGTGTTTTAGAGTCTGAATCTGTATAACTTGTCCTTTCCCTCCCTTTTGAGAAATTGTTAGAGTGCCATTTCTGCTTACTTTACACTGTGCCGTTTTGATCAGTTTTCACTCTTGCTCAAACTTGTCGACAATTTAAACAGGGAGTTGTGTATACTTTTCTTGACTGTTTTAACTTGCTTTAAGGATAGTGATTTGTGTGTTGAACTTAAGAGTGTGTAAAATAAATATATATTCTTTTTGATACAAAGCTTTGGTCAGTGTTTCCTTGTTCCATAGTAATGTAGTCCTAGTGTGTAAACTTTGAATACGGCTCATCTCCCTCTTGAGATAAGTCTGACTGCTCAGCCACAGCTACCAACTAAATCTGTGTGGTACAGACTGATAAAAAAGGGGATTTATTGCATATACATGTAGTCCTAATCTTCTGTAGTGCTCCCTAAGGGTACTGCACAGGATTCTGCCTAACAGTGGGTTCCTTTAAAGCGTCACTCAACTGTCCAAGTAGTGCTGCGTGCTGTACTGGGGACCCCTCTGCCCTTCGAAATCCCCTTCTTCCCCACCTCGCTAATCCTCCATGCACGGTCGTAGCCATATATGCTGAATCTGTATAGATGGTGACTGTGCACCTCTTTGCAGGTGAAGTTCCTCTTTGAGTGCTACTAATTCTGCTGCTTGGGCCGAGAAGTGTGGTGGCAACTTTTTCTGCACAATTATTTCAAATTCCCCATCTTCCACCCGAACTACTGTGGCTCCTACATGTTTTTCTCCTGTTTCACAATCTATAGAGGCAGACCCATCAACAAAATAAATTTCCCCTTCTGACAGTGCATTTTCATGGGCTTTGGGCATGTCACCATCGTCTCCGACATATGTAGCGGAGTCGTGCTGCTGCATGTCTTCTACTGTGCATGCCTCTGTAATGAATGTAGCTGGGTTTACGCTTTTACATCGTACAATGTGAATATTGGCACTGGAGATAATCAATTCATATGATGTGGCTCAGTGAGTGGTTAGTGTGCTCTTTGATCTTTCAAGAATAGCAAACAAAGAGTGTTCTACGTGTAACGTGACGGAGCATCCCATCACGATTGTAGAGCTTTTTTCGATCGCGAATGCGGCTGCTGCGAGAGCCTGTTCGCACGTGAAATGCCCTTGCATTACTGCATTGAGTGCCCCACTGTAGAATGCTAGGGGCTTCTTTTGTGTCAGTACGTCTGTCATGGGTGTGCCATTGCAATGTGAGAATAAATAAAATTCCTGCTCATAGTTAGGGGTCGCAAGAACTGGGGCAGTGGATATTAGTTCTTTACATGTGTCAAAGGCTGTGTGCATTTCCTGTGTCCATTGTAGGTTGCTGTTTTCTCGCTGTGCCTCCTTGAGTGCTTGTAGTGTATGATGCATAGTCCAATATCCATGCACGGCAGTTATTACACATACCAAGGAACTTCTGCATCTCCTTTACTGTATTGGGCTCTTTCACTGCTCTTATTGCTGCTGCTCTGTCTGGTATGATTCTTTTACCATCTTTGGAATTCAATTGTCCTAGATACAGTACTTCTGTCAAGCAGTATTGTAACTTCCGTCTGTCTACCTTGTACCCTTTCTGTGAAAGATGTGTTAGCAAGGTGATGGAGTCTTCTCTGCACTCGTTTTCATCTTTTCCGCACACTAACAAATCGTCTATGTACTGAATTATGGGACTCATTGTGTGTATATTTCCAAGGTCCTCATGCAATATTCTGTTGAAAATGCTGGAGCTTTCGCAGTACCCTTGGGGCAGTCTGCAATGCTCATACCTTTTCCCCCCTAGCGTGAATGCTATTAGGTACTAGGAACCTCGATCGAGTGGGATTGAAAAGAATGCGTTTTTTAGGTCCACTACTGTGAAATAAGTGGCTTCTGTTGGAATACTGCATGGAATTGAGGCAGGATTTGGGACAAGAGGGAATTCCTTCTGTACTACGTCATTAAGTGGGCGTAAATCCTAGATCATCCTCCACGCCTCTCCCTTTGCTTTCTTGATTGGGTACATGTGCGTGTTGCAGGGGGAATTAGATGGAACTATTATGC